>NC_083501.1:3125000-3750000 GCF_905332965.1 Bombus pascuorum | reverse complement strand
GTCAAGTGTGATAAATATCTTAGCTGATCGAAAATTAATTTCAAGCAATCGTCCAGCCAACTCTCCCCGGATGACTTCCGATGGCACATCCGGAATGGAAACGCTCTTTAAAATTCGCTGCGGTCGACGTTCTTCGAGCATTTTAATATCCTTCAACAGTGACATTTCAGTACTTTGATACCTTGAATATAGATATTTTTAATATTCTAACTTTTTAATTCTTATTTTAGTAGCGAATATTTGTTAACAGTATTATTTCAGTATTTTAATATCTGTAATATCATATATTTGAATATTCTAATTTCAAATATCAGTATGTTTCCACGTTCTAATATTTTTTAATATTTCGATATTTCAATATGTTCGATATTTTTAATATTTCTAATAATGCGATATATGTGTGTACACCAGCTTTCGATCGTGCTACAAAAATACAGAAAAAAAGATTATTTTTGCCGTTAAAAAGTCGCAATTACGTTCCGTCATTTCAGATCCGTACGAAACGTTCGAGTCTTAATATCCAGTCGTACGTGTATAATGGAAATGGAAAAACAGAGAGGAACGAGCCTGGACGAAAGAATGAACGAAGGGCGTTCATTAGGAATCGTACGGTCGGAATTTCACGGTGGCTAACTGGCAACGAGAGACTCCGGTCGGATCGGCCGCGCATACTTATTTTCACGACATCCGCGGCAAAAGAAGCGACTATTCGACACGGTCCGCTGCGCTGCCGATGATAGTACTTCGAGTGAAATTGGTCAGTGTGCTGGGCAACGGCTAAGGCCGTCGAATCGACCATAGTTTACGGTCAAGCAACCCCACGTAATTTCCATGGAACACCCTATGCCTACTTCCTTCTTGTATCTTACCGCTTGCTGCCACTTTACGAAAAATTTGTCTTTCCTTTAAATTTCCTTCCAGAGGAAGAAAATAATTTATTTGGTAGATACGGTGGCTCGGGAAACTGTCCCGACACTTCGAGAAATCTTTTATGGTACGAAGTTTTTCGAGAAATTGCAGAGAATTTCGACGTGATTTGCGAGGGTTAAATAATTTGTCCACAACGCTTTTGTAGGAGATCGGTCAAAAAGTAAATAATATATCTTGAGTTCGCAAGTATTGGATTGGCAACTAAGTGATTGCGGATTTTGCCATTAAGTGGTATTGACAAAATCCGCAATCACTTAGTTGCCAATCCAATAGTAAGGGATGTGTTAAAGTACAAATCAAGGGGCAGGTAACTGTGAGTTTGAAAAACGATACCTGTGAGTTTGAAAGATTAAAAAATCAAAGTAGGGAGAGATATCGCGTACATTTTAAACTACTTACAATTTCTCGTTCATATAGCATTATTAATTAAATCGAGTATTTCCTGCAAGCGAATGGGATCACACGCGACTATCGTGATTGTATTGGCAAAATTTAAAGCATCTGAAGATGTGTATACGACAGTTACGAGATATTTATTGGCAGCGTACACTTCCAAAAATCATCAACGTATTGAATCGGTCAGTTATTGACAATGTTAATAAGCCACGATATTTAGCAAGACCATAGTATTAATTGTACGTTTAATATTCATATTGTATACTGTATTCTGTAATATTTTAAAATACCAATTTTGTACTAACTGTATGCTTGCAGTAAATGTCTTGTAACTTCTATGTACATACGTTTTCATATCGATTTCATATTTTTCTAATGTAAACGGTGCCAAGGAAATACGAAAAAGCTTCGTATAATGGACATAATAAATTCGTAAAAGAAACTTTGTGCTAAATATTTGAATATTTCCGCGAGTCGCCATAAATTAAATAAAACGAGCGATACTCGTGTCGCGTTATGGTGTGTAAAGGAAATTTCAAAATGTTTCGTACAATGCAAATAACATATTCGTAAAGGAAATTCTATGGCAAGCAATCCAATATTCTCGCGAGCCATTGTAGCTTAAAACGGCTTAAACAGGCAGAGTAAAAGAGCGAGAGAGAAAGAAAGGAAGTTGGAAAAAGCGATCCATCAGGTGGAGAGGACAAGGAACAGCAGAATATCGCGCGACCATTCTGATTCAAATTTTTCGACCACCGTCCGTTTCCACCCCCGTTTCACGGGACAGCAGCGCGTACAACGTTTCCAACGGCGTTTACAAAACACCGTTTGCCCGGAACACCCGTTAATCGTCCCGGAAACGCGCGTTCCCTCTCGAAATTGTTTGTCGCCCGTTTTCCGGCCTCGAAATCCCAAAATACCTTGCGCAATTATAAACGTGCACGGCGGACGTATTAAACGGAAACGGAGGCGGACGATGAAATTACTGTGAAACTACTGAAATAATGATACAAGAACGAAATCATCTCGAACGCTGGATTTTATACGTTTTGCAATTTACGGCGAAATTTCCGATTTGCGATATTAAATAAATTGCGAAGTTAAAGTAAAGATGTGGGAAGGAAAATCGTGTGAAACTTTTATGATCCAAAATATCACGACGATCGATTAAAAAGATCTCATGAGAATTCTCAATAAGAAATAATAAATATTTGTATAACGTTGAACGAGAGAATTTTCTATCGGGATAATGTCAGAGCCAAGGTAATGTAAATTGACAGGCTTTCACAGAAAGAACAATTAACTACGATTGCCCTTTTGCTATACGAAGGAATGTTTACGAATAATTAACCGCTGGTAATTAACAGCGACATAGCGTATCGGTTTAATTAACGCGCGATCTCTTCGAGCGCTAAAAGATTCACCGTTTAATCGATCCTGTTGTTCGCAGGCTCCAGATTCGATTCGACACGATGGAATGAAACTTCCACGAGCTTATTAGCATCGAATTCGCGATTTGATATTTCATAAATTAGCGATTGAACGAATTTCTCTTTTTTCCTTGTACGATCAAAGGCACGTTATACATTAAGACCTTTACGTATTTGCTGTAAAAATCACGTATAATAATGTTTTCAGTCTGAAGATTACATTTTCTGAAGTTGGAACTTTATCTCACTGAAACAAATTTCGATAAATCCTCTGCAATACTCTTATAGTATTATTAGAAAGATAACAATAACGATATAAAAAACTGTATGTTCTAACGCAGGAAACAAAAATTCAAATTTTATTTCAGCAAAACGAACTTAACTGAGTCTTGCAGAATATTTTTCGGTATTCCGTGTGTAAATTATTGCTGCGAGCAGTGGATCATGAAAAACAATAACAGCAGTATGAAAAGAAATAAATAAAAATTCCAATTTTAGTTTCCTAGACAGAGAGGATGAACTAAACAAGTTGTAGCAAACAAACGAAACTTTTCAAATAATTTCTCCCGTCGAAATTATTCCCAGAGGCAGCGGATCATGAAAACCAACAACGTATAAAAATTCCAGATAATAGCACCGTCTAAAGCTTACGCTATTTAATCGGCGGAACGCGCGAAACATCTCAACTACATTTTACCAAAGAAACAAAAATTTGTTAAATACGAAACATAGGAAATAAGACAACTAAATAAAATTTCGCGGAATAATTGTTCCGCGCTAGAATACTTCCCACCAGACGCGATGCATCATCAATTTAAGACCTTTTCAGACATCGCCGAGCATCTGGAAACCTTCAATTTTCCCTGCGATACCGGCAAGACATCGATCCAGCCATAAGGCAGCTAAGAAACAAGCGCAACACCCCTCGAAACGGCCGTTAACGCGATGGAAGCTCGTTCCCAGGACAAGGCAACGATAATGGCCCTGTTTTGACAGCGAGACGGCCCCGTTCGTGAAAACAGAAGTACGCCTTCATTGTTGTCGGCGCGTGGAAGCAGAGCGTGCGGGGGTGGCGCGCGACAACCGAAGAAAAGTAAATCATGTCCGGTCGAATCATCCCCCGTCGAGCTGTGTTGGCCAACAATGACCATTGTCCGGCCGATACGCGACCACTCGAAATGATCTCCGGTCACAAGTCATTAGCTTTCCATTTTAAACCACCCCCGCGTTGCACGCTCGCTCACTCTGGGGACAAGATCCTCTCTGGGGGTGAGTTTTAGGGATCACGCGAGATTCAAGCTCGTTGCTCGTTCGTTCATTGTTCGACGACCATGTATCTTGTCCAGGGAATTTGACACACTCAGGGGTAAGTTGTTTGAATTGTTCGAAACGAGAGATGGCCATTTAGATGCGAGGTTCGGGTTGGAGTTATTAAAATTTAATCTGGCGAGAGGCACTAGTTGTAAATTCGTTTCCGGGAAATGCGTTTAACGTGCGAGAGACGTATGTTGGTGTAAAATAAGGATCCTCGATTTGGCTCAGCATCCAGCTTATGAAGTTTGTACGAATTTGTACCGAACGAACGGTCAACGAGTTAAATCATGGTGGACAAGAGAATTTAATTTAGAATATTCTGTGGATTATTTCTATTATTCTATGCTTCTTCGCAATAATGTAGAGATAATTAAAAGAAGTAATTCTTTGCGAAAAGCATTCATTTCTACGCCTAACAATCGCGAGAAAGATTACGAAAAAAATAAATATAAAAATCACTTGAGGAATATCTTACGAACGTGTCAAAGAATCGTAAAAATCGCAACGAGACTACGATTCTGATACTTTACCAATGAGACTCTGCTAAGTGGAATTCTAAGGAATTCTTCGACAGTTCCAGATTCCCGTACAAAAATTGGAAAACCATGCTGCGAGGATCTAAGATCGAGGAATCTTAAGAAGAGCAACCGATCGAAGCAACCTGCGCGATATCAAAAAAGCAAGGACAACCGATCCCAAAACCGAGGAAAGAGGAGCAAAACGAGAGTCTCGGTCGTGGAATGATTTACGAGCGGCAGGGGGTTGGTGGAAAAGGGGCGAGGATGAGAATCCCTGACGTAGCAGAGACAAAAGGACCCCCCGATAACCAAGTACGGACGGACTGTCTGTCGTCGGGCTGTCAGTGATCGTCTACGAGCGTTTGGCCCGTTCGTAAGGTCCACGCGAGGAGGATGGAAAGAGTTTTGTGGAACCCGCGCTGCAGTCGGGCAGACAGAGGCGCCATCTTAGTCTGCATTCCATTGTTTTAGATGATTCATACGCGGCCCCAGACCCGGAGGGCCTCCTAATTTATTAGTTTGAATATCGAGCAGAGAGAGAAAAAGAGTTGGGAAGAAGAAGAGGAAGAGGAGGATGAGAAGGAGGAAGAAGAAGAGGAAGAGGAGAATCGACGAGACGGGCCAAAGAATGGCGAAGGGCGAGAGGAGCCGACTATCTGGGTGGCCGGGGACCGTCTCTTGTTTATACTCTCGTCTCCCGCCCTCTTCGGGCCCTTCTCCGCCACCCTTTCGCCTCGCCACGTCTTCTTTCCTCCTTTTCTCCTTCGTTCCACTTCTTTCTTGTCGCTCTTTACGTTAGCTTGTCCTTTCTATTTCTTATTTTGCTTCACTATTTCGAATTTTGCTTATTTCTGATAGGATCCAGCAGTTGGTCGTTTTCTGACGAGTATACTCGTCATGAAGAAATGGCAGTATACTCGTCGTGCGTGAAAGTAGTTAGTATTTGCCGCTTAAATTGCAATTTAGTAATCGCAGTAAATTGCAGTGATAAAATTTAGAAATAAAACAGTAATTTCATTACAGATTAATTCTATGTTGTCACACATAGCCTGTGTTTGACGAGTACACTCGTCGTCGCTTACTTCTCGCGACACTTTTCAAACTGGTCGCAACAGCTAACTAGTTTAGTAACACGATCCTTACGAGTGCAAATTTGCAATATTTTGATGTGATGAAACTGGGGTGGTTTGATTTAATAATACGTTAGTAACACGGTTTTTTAGAGTAGAAGTTTCAAGTATTTTGGATAATTTGGAGAAATATTGGAATAATATTTGGTTTTAAATTTTGGTCAGATTAAGCGGAAATTTGAAGTAATTAGACGTGGTAAGTTGGTGAATTTTGGGTGGTCTGATTTGCACGAGTATTTGAACAATATTTGCAGGTTGTTTTAAATTTCGATTGATTTTGGGAGAATCCAAACTCTATTGATGATCTCTTTTCGTAAATGATAACTGTGGGAGTCTCAGAACGATGAGTTACTAGTGTTTGCAATGAGAGAATGAGAATTTGATTTGAAGAGGAATTTGATAACTTTTTATTATATTTAGACAACAATTAAAGAAAAGAAAGTCAAAGCGTTTAGTTAATTTTAGAAGAGTTGAGTTTTGTTTCGTAAAAGAGGCGAAATTAATGCATTGTCCTGTACGCAAACGAATGCAAAGATGAAGATATTTTTATTGGATGGAGGATACCCTATCGACGATCGTGGAAGCTAATAATAACCGACGAAAGCAACGGGGCGGATTTTTTAAATGCGCTTCGCCGCGCTATGTAAATTCCGCTTCCCGGCATTTCTTTTCGTTCGCGCGATTCCCTCGCGAAATTCCGGGAATAAAATGCTATTCTACGGATCCGTGTGGCACACCTGCTGTACGTGATTCGCCTGTCTAACGTTGAAATCCTCGGGAAAAAGCTGCCGACTACCGAGAACCCGCACGATCAGGGGAAAAACGTCGCGTATTATTAGGAAGACATTACCATGACATGTTCATTGAGATATATAGACCCTAATTGATCTGTACGTTCCTAAAAATAAAATAGGAACGTCCTTCCAAGTCCTCCTTTGGTTGGTTAATCTCTGCCTACCTGGTCAAAAATTTGGAATTAAAAAATACTCAGATACCTTGTCTTTTCTCCCAGATGGACGTCTGTATGTCTGAGAGTATGAAACTTGTATCAAAAAATTGAAATGAAACATACGAGGAAAAATATAAAATATGAGAAAGTAAGCAGACTTTGCTCGTATAATATTTTACGAAATATCATTTAAATCGTCAGAGATACACCGTTGCAAATTTATACGATTATCCTTTATATCCACTAAGACGCGATAGTCCTAAGAATCCAGAGTTCTCGTCTCAAGACTTTAACGAATCAATACATTTCTATCTGTCCAAAACCTTAGAATTATGAAATACTTCCTCTTTTCACCCAGACTGACATCAGAGAGTAGGAAACTTGCGTCAAATAAACTGTAAACTTGTAAAGGAAAGGTGCATGACAAAATACACCGTGCTATCTTTGACTCGACACCACTGACCAAGTAGCAACATCTGACAAAAACACGAAGAAAATGAACAATTGGTAGAATTAGAGACCAAAGGATATCTACGAAATTTATACATTTTACCTACGTAAATGAGAAAAGAAATTTAATTTCACCATCTGTGATATCCATATACTCTGACACGTATATCAGATACGAGATAATCCAACACTAATAGCATTATGATCAACTATCGCTCGGTCCTCAACCAGGTTAAACCCAGTAGCCAGTGGGTTACCTTTGACTCGCCACCATTGACCACCTTCATTGTCGCTGAATTAGCGTCATCCTCTCGTCCCGTATCCCCGGTGGAGCTTACGCAGCCGTTTACGAGCGGCGGTTCCCATTACCCTGAGCCATGAGGCCCCATTCAGCTCTGCTTCTGCCACTATTCCCATCCCGTGGTTGGCGTGGCGTGGCATGGGCCTAGTTTTCATTCATCTCCAGTCCGCTGATGGCCCCGTTGACCTCGACCAGGACCCGGGATGAATATTACGTCGGTCCGTGCCGCGCTCGTAATACACTTCTCTCTCTTCCCCCTTGCCCCTCTTCTCTCGTCTTCCTGGTCTGTTTTAGCTCGCGTAGTCCGCCTGCTGGCACGTCCTTGTTCCACCTTGGTCAAGCAAGCCACCTTGCTCTTGCCCCGTAGCCTTTTTTTTCTACGTTTGGCCGCGACCCGGCCGAAACGTTCCCATAAGATGCGTATCTGGATACGTGCCGTGAGGCCGAATCGTTTGACGGAACTCGAGCCCTCTCTTTTTCCCATTCGATGCGTTCTCCACGACCAGGTTCTCTAGCACGAAGACGTGACCGCGTCTTGGCGTGACCGCGTCTTGGATAAGTTTATCGCATGAGGAGAGGATGAGCTTTTGGTGGGGAGGTGGTAATGGAAGTTGTGATCTTTGGTTTTGTTTCTTTTTGTTAGAGTCTGTCTGTCGAAGACGGTTTCGAGAGGTTCGTTGCCGTTTGCTTTGGTTGATGAGGATCTTAGAGTCGATTTCGGAGATGACTATGGCATAGATTTTTACATAGTCCACTGGTAGAATACGATAACGTAATGATCTTTGAATTACATAAGTGAATTTCTTTGACTTTCGTCCGTTTTGAAAGAGTACGTTTGTTGCACACGGATTGAAAAAGTTTGCCGCGGTTTGGATCGACGGATCAGGATCACACGACTGATTTTGAAACGATGATGGCGTAGATTTGCATGCTTTAACGATAGATTATATAAATTTCTCTATAACAGAATAACGTAACGATCTCTGAATTGAGTAAATGAATTCTTCAGTTTTCATCCTTTTCCGCAGAGCCTGATGAACGCGGATTGGAAAGGTTTGTCGCAACCTGCTTCGACGAATCGGCATTTTAAATGGGGATTTCGGAGATGATGATGTCGTGGATTTCTAGCTAGGTTACATGAATTACGGTGTAGTGGAACAGCTGAACGATCTCTGGATTTAGTAAGTAAATACTTTGACTTTCCTTCTTTCTGGCAGAGTCTGTTTGTTGGATTGGGAAGATTTGTCGCGGTTTGCTTTGGTGGATGAGGATTTTAAAGTTGATTTCGCAGATGATTATGCCATGGATCTAAATAGTTTAGTGATATAAATGATATAGATTATAATATACATGTCCTTATATTAGGATAACAATGTTTGAGCGAAGCAAGTGAATTCTTTGACTTTGAATTCTTCTTAGCACGGAGTCTGTTTCTTGGAGCATTTTAAAGCTGATTTCTTGGACATGTCGATGGTTTACATTTATACGATTTAGAGGTAATAACGAGGTAAACCGATGATTTCTAAGTTAGGTAACGATCTAAATGATCTTTTAATTTGATGGTTCCTCAATGCTATTTGATAACGATCCAATAAGATGATTTAAATGTTGTCAATGATGTACTGTGACGTGTACACAAACCTCTGATGAAATGAACCCTGTATTTTCATCGGAGATATTATTCTGGTCAAAAAAGGTTTGTAACTTGAATCCACCATACGTCGTGCATGACAAGACATTCGAGGTGGACGTTGATCGCGGAGACGAAATCGTAGAGACGCGAAATGATAGCACGGCCAGTCAAGGGGACACGCGAAACCAGTGAATGAAGCACGTCGGCCTCGAAAGTGTGGGAATCCTTCTTTTTCCTAGCGTATTTCAACGCGGTGTGCTCTGAATTCAAATAGACGCCGGACTGTGTACACGTCCGCGAATACGCGTTGCTCTTCCTTCAGCTGCAAAAAGTTCTCGTATCGCGGGACACGTACGATCCTCGTCCTTTCCCGTCCCGCGGGAAGGTGCACGAAACGCAAGAATTTTATAATTCTTGCTTTAAACGCAGAGGTTCTTCGTCTCGAGGCGAAATTTCATCTCACCGAAGCTTCGCCTTCCTTTCGTTAAATATAATCAGTTCTAAGCTTCGACTTCGTTTCTTTAAATATTTATCAAATCATTGCATAATTCGACCTCGTTTTCTCTTCATTTGCTTCTTGTATCGTTTGAACGTTGAACGAATTTGTTTGTTGTCTCCTTTCGAGTTCTTTAACGCTAGTTACGATTTATTTCTCTTCGTATTTCCCCTATGACTTAGAAATAACTGCCGAAGAATAATTTACGGTTTCGATAATTTGATATTTCTAGTGTCAAACCTCTTATGGTTTAAGCCACTCAAGGTTCAAATACTAAACGAAATTTACCCTGATATACTTCGAGGAAAAAAATATATATATTAATGACGTTATCCGACATGGTTGATCATTGGTCATTTTTTTTACAGTGATCAACATATTTTCTTACATGCGTAGAAATAATTTCTTGCCTTTATAATTGCAGAAAGATGGTTTCGACTTTCGTTAACGATTCTCGTTTAAGAACGAGCTATATTTCTTTGCTGACGACGTTTTGAAAGATTGAATAATTGACTGTTGAAATTTGATTATATTTAAGAGGTAGTTTGATGGCGGACGAAATTACACAAAAAAGGGAGGGTTAAGGTAAATGAAAAATAACGAAGAACCGCTGCTACAAACGAACAGATGCGACAGTTTTTCTGATGGAAGTGGTATTTTTCGGGATAAACAGCAACCAGGATATTTATCGTCATTACCGCGGTGAATTCAACGAACTGCACAAAAACCACGACCCTCGTCTTTCCGAGAGAAACTTCTTTTCTCACTGCTGCGAACTTCATGCTTCATGCTTCGAACATGTGCAACGAAGATGATGTGCGTTAAATGTCAACCGTCTTCAAAATTTTCTACACTTTAATATCCATAGCATATTACGGTAATTTAAATTGCTTTTAAATTTGGAAGGATCAAATTATTTTTAAATTATATCAGTCACAGGAGAATGTGTGCAACATGTTATTAATACGATTATTCTACTAAAGCAACTAAAATACATCTGAAATAAAAGAAAAGATCGCGTAATCACGTTATATTGCAACGATTAAATATTACAGCGCGGATTCTTCGTCAACGACACACGAAAAACACGAATTTCTCATAGCCCAAAAAAAAACGAATTCGCTGTCGAAATAATTAAAAACTAAGAAAAGCTCTGTCATAGTCGAAAGAAGAATCCTTTCTCGAGATAATTAACAGCTAAAAAAAAGGAAGGAAAAAAGAAAAAACTTGCAGAAAAGGAAGCGAAGAATCCGGTAAAAAGGCTGCTATACTCAAATTTTCTCGCCCGTCAGAAACATTCGCGCGCCAAAAAGACCTTAACAAAAATTACGAAGAAACGCAGGAGAACGAAAAAGAACTACGTAGCCGCTGTTACTTGTCTCGACCATCCGCGAGATGAAAGGGGTGCCGATCGCGTGCTAATTAAAGGGGAATAAAAAAAGAACTATCTCGCGGCCGCGGTGAGAGTTTCGCTTGGCCATGTCAAAATCACAAAGAAAAAAAGGGGTTGCGATGGTTGGAAGACGTTAAAAGAAGAACGAAAGGAAGGAAGAAGGAAAGGAAGGAGAGGGAGGCAAGAGGAGGATTACACTCTTCCTCGGGAGGGTTCTATGAAAAAAAAAAAAAAGGGGCGAAGCTGGTCGAAAGACGAGGCTCTCTGAGAGGGAGGGGAGGGAGAACAACCCCCTTCGTTAGGAAACGAGGCGAGTCCTGAGAGGTTCGCCAAAGAGTGATGCACTCGAGGCCTGCATCCCCTAAGTCGAGCGATGAAAAAACATGGCCGACGACGAGGACGAGGACGAGGACGACGAGTCGAAAGGTTCTGCCATCGAATTCATTATCGACTCTCCGCCTACCGAGTCTCGATCGACTCCATCGGACGTCCGCCGAGGAAATTTCTTCGTCTGTCGTTTTTCTTACCTCTTCATTTTTTTCTCTCTCTCTTTCTCTTTTTTCTTTTTCTTTTTTAGTTTCTTCTCAGCGAGATTTTAATTGCAGATTGAAAATTCCGCGACGATGGTAGACGACGAGCAGTCCATGTGGACAATATGGTTTGCATTGGACAGTAATTCGATCGACTGTTTGTTAGTCGCAGGAATGAGATGGATGGAGTGTTTGACTTACTTGCAACGTAAATAAACAGGGGATGAGAGATTCGTTGAGCGTAGAAATTTTAGAGTATGGTAAGATGGGAAAATAAAAGTTTTGCAATATAACAATCTTTAAAAATCTCTTAGAATTATCCCTAAGACTTACAAAAATTCCACATATCGCAATCTCAAGGTAAAAACCTTTCCTATCCAAAACTTTTAAAGTCTTCTCTTAAACAAACCAAACCTAAAACGTTAAATAACAGAATCCCAATATTAAAGTTGAATTTAACCAAAACTGTCGAGAATTGTGGATTTTAATTACCGAAATAAAAGTAAAGGAACACTAAGGTTACACTTAGAATTCATATTAAAATAGTTTTAGATTTACTTAACAAACGATTTCCAGGATCTTCGTCGATACACATTTGCGCGCGTCTCAGCACCCTCTTTGCCTCACCATCTTCCATACCACACTGCCAACGGAATAGTTACATTCATTTGTTTTTCGAGACACCGCGCAAACACATACTTTCAAACACTCATATTCACACACGTGTGACACTACTACTACAAAATTATACTAATCTCAATAACAACTTTCACAATCATTAACAAAAGAATTCGTAAGACTGTGCAAAGGGTTAGAAAGGGGAGTGGGGAACGTTCGTCGACGTCGTAATCGGCCATTATTTCCACCGGTGCTGATTGAACGGTCCATCCAATCAAGTCGGTCGCATTTTCCTAATAAGTACCGACTATAAATCCATCAAATTATTTTTGCCCGTTCTCCAATGATTCATATTGCTTCTTTCGAGACCTCCTGCGAATCCAGACCGTGGAAACGTGCAACGAATGTTTACTTCCGACGCGACCACAAGGTGCTGACCCGTTCAACCTTAATTCCAACTACCTTTCTGGCAAACGTAGATCGTTTATGGTCACTCGAGGTGCAAGTATTACCAGTTACCCTCCTATGGACGCGTCTCATATCGTAGAACGTTTAAGATTCACCGATCGTTTTAGGATTTTTAATTTTTCACGAGGCAGCTACGTAAATCATTCGCATTTTCTATTGTTCGTTCGGTATACAATTGTAAAAACACTCGTAAATATTCGAATAATTCGAAAAGATGGACATCTCGAAACAGATAGGTTTTGAATATTTTCTGCTGATTTTTTTGATACAATTATCTTTCAGTCTTGTGTGAAACAATTCTGAAAGGAATAAATGAAGTTACAATATGTTGACTATGGATTCTTATACAGTTTCATAGTTGCATTAATATAATCAAAGAAGTATTGCGTAAACATTTATTTTATCCGTTCTATTTCATTAAATCTAATAACAAGTATAATTCACTTTTAACACTTTTTATATTTTTCCACATTATATGCGTTTCGTATATTTCTGCACCTTTCAATTTCTCGTAAACGCATGAAAATCTACGGCCTAATTGTACGATATCGATATTTCTCTCTGCCTAACGATCGATACAAATACGACAGAAGAATGCTACGCTTCGAAATACAAAATTCCACAATACGTGAATATTTGTACATAAAATAAAAAGAATTTCATATTACAACGCCATGGGAACAACATGAATTGCTTTAGTCAGCAAACCTTCTGAAATATCTATTTGCTCCTTCGATTAACGAAAAGCTTCAAGACAGAAAATAATAGTCTTCGATGCATCGTGACCATTTTTTCCACGATACTCTGTACCGCCATTATCCCTTCAATTACCAATTCAAAATTCGACTCGTGAATGCTTAAACCAAATAAAAGCAACGAGCACTCGATCGAATTTTCATTCGTGACGACCCAGCGTCGTCCTACTCGATGCACTGATGGCATCCCATGAATGGTACCTCGTCTATTCATGCGATCCGGCAAAGGCCGTCGACAGAAGCGTCTTCGAGCGGTTCGACTTGACTAATTGGCAATACTTGACCGTCGAACGCGGCCATAAACGAGCACCGCTCGATCGGCCACGGGGAATTAAGCGTAAAGACGCGTCCCTTTTGCTAGAACGTGTCCTACGACTCCGATTCCAGGATCTAGCTGGTGCATTTATGATCGGCACTCATCGATAGACCTTTGGGAATCGCGTATCTACACGTAAAACGCAGCTGATCGCATCGATCCGCCAGTTATTCTTGTTACACACGGAAATGCTGCCGGCTTCCGGTTCGGTCTTACAGCCAGAGTCCATTCGTACGACTCTTTAACGACCACTTTAGGCGACAGATCGTTTCAGCTGTGTACTTGGATTCCATAATTGGCCTGTGTGTTCGATTTCAAATTCTTTTGGTCGTTTTCCGCGCGATCTTTCTAACGTCAAAATGTGTCTTCAGTTTAGACAAAACATGGAGTGCCATAGGAAGCACAGGGATGACCTTCGTATCTCTTAAACAACTCCACCTACGAAACAGTTGATACGATCGTACGATGACGCTGCTTATGTTTTATTCGCCTAATCATGTATATAAAATTGTGCGATTTTGGCTAGCTACCTCGAGGAACATCGTACGTTCGAACGAACATTATGGCACGGGTGACGAAACGGTCCCTTACATGGTATGCCCGGCGGTCACCGATCCTTCGGACCATCCCTGTCCCCAGGTTTCGCAATCAGGCAGCGTAGGCCGGTCAGTTTGTTCTAATCAGTGGTGACCGCGAGTGCCGAGGCTAACTCGATCAGCTAACGAAGCTAATTTTCCGCCGTCGAACCGGCCGCTGGTTCCGTTCACCTAACCAACGATCCCAAACCACCGCAAACACTTAACCCGTTGCTGCTCCCGCGGGAATCCACGGGGGTGCTGGAATCGGTATCGCGATCACGTGGACGAACGCTACGTAAAAGAATATATGCCCCCGGTGTCCGGTAAACTGACCGCGATTCCACAGATTCGAACAAATATGTACTGAAACTGACGGGGAACGTGAACGAATGGGATTCTCTATCTCTTTCTCTCTCTCTCTCTCTCCCTCCCTCTGTGTGTGTTTTCGTAGTTGCTTCATGTACCAAGAGATCCCGCAGGGTCGTATGGACAGTGTAAATGCGGTTGATGGTGTTTGTGCAACGAGGAATCGGGTGCTGATGTTAGGGCAGTTTGAAGACAGCGATTTTGGTTTCCGACTTGGCTATTTGCAAACTTTCGAATCAATAAACGCGGCACGTCAGATTGGTTCTCGAGTAGAGAAGGATATATGGCGAATGGGATGGGTTTTATCGGAGGATATGATATGGATATTATCGTTGGTGCGCAAACATTGGTAGATGCGAAGAAAAATAGCTACGCCGGGTGTGGTTTACGTATTTACAGGTGAACACGAAGTGATTCTTCTGACGAGTTAACAGGATATTATTCTCAATTGAAGAAAGTTACTATAACATGAATTTTGAAGGGTTCGTAAGAGAAACATTCCCTAGCTAAAAATATCTGCTTCCTTTGGAAGCAAGAATCTTCAGTTTCTACATTATAGTTATAAAAAAGAAAACTGATTTGTAAGAATTATTTTCTAATAACACACCGACGTCAAGTGCGATGATGGACACCATAAAATTTGCAATCCACGTAATCCGTGGAATCGCTCAAAGGGAAGCTAAAAGATTCCATCGAAAATGTCTAATTTCTCTATTATAACTGTGACAAAAGAGCGTACTCGTGTAACGATTGTCGCTGGAAACGTTTTCCCGCCGGCACATCTCTCTGGAATCCCTCGTACCCCTACGCTGTATCGCTGCAGTGCCCCAATCCATACAGACAGTCTGCAACCACCGTATGAATCGAAAATTTCCAGCTGGATATCAGACTCGAACAGCACGCTATTGCGTAATATCAGCCGATATCCTCTGGTTGTCGGCGTCATAGTAGAGGCGATTTGCATGCGTGGCAAACGAGCGGGGGCCTGGTCCTGCATAAATCCAAATTTGAGTACGCCGGGGGACAACAGTTCTGCCGGTCTGTCGGCGCCCTTTCATGTTGGATCATACTTCTGTTTGTCCCCCGAGGGCTTCTGTTGCTCGCGTCCTTTCGGACTTTGGCCGAGAGGAGAGTCCGCGGGACCCGCCACGACCCGGACGCGAAAAGACCAAGAATAGGAAGAGAAGGAAGGCCAGACACGAAGAGAGGGACGACCGAGGGAACCAAAAGAACCAGAAGGAGCAAAGGGGAAAAAAGAAATTCACACACATACGCGCAGGCAGAGAGCGAGAGAGTGAGAGAGAAAAGAAAGGATTAAAAGGAGCCGCATTGTCCTGGCGGATCCGCAAGAATCGTCGGCCGCCGGATGTGCGGCCAGAGTACAAACGCGAAATCGTCTCTTTCTCTCAGTACCGGCCCCCTTTTCTTCCTTAAGCTACCCCCTTGATCAACCACCACCCCGTCGATCATCCTTCATGAATAGTTATGATACCGTTTCTCGGTGGAACTCGGCGATAACATCAGGACCACACATGGCGGCACCGCGTTGATTGGTGAGTACGGCTGTTGTAATTAGTCGGTGGACGGGTCTGGTAGCGTTTTGCTCCGGCCACGAGGCTCTTCGTCGCTTTTTGTCGTCAAGTCAATCTGGCTACGGATCGTACAATCTCGCTGTTTTTCTTCTTTTGCTGGAGACACTGTTACGCCGTTCGATCTCGTTTGATGGGGCATCGTTTGGCTGATTCTTTGCGCGGTTCACGCATAATCGATCGCACGATTCTTAGGAAATTGAGTGCTAATTGTTGTTTTATTGCTTGAAGCGGTGAAACTACTTTTTAGATTGTTGCAGAAGGTTTGAAGGGAGATTAATTAGAGGAACTTTCGCCTAGATGGAGCAACGTTCCTTCTTCAGCATCATTTGGAAGGATTGTTTGCGTGGCTCTTGCATAATCGATCGCACGATTCTTAGAAAATTGGGTGCTAATTGTTGTTTTATTGCTTGAAGCGGTAAGAATGTGTTTGTTAGATTGTTTGGAAGGGTTTGAAGGGAGATTTACTAGAGAAACTTTGGCGTAGATGGAAGAACGTTTCTTCTTCAGCATCATTTGCGTGGTTCTTTGTGTGACTCTTGCATAATAGATTGCACGATTCTTGGGAAATTGGATGCTAATTATTGTTTCACTGTTTGAAGTGGTAAGAATGTTTTTTAGATTGTTCGGGGAGGCTTGGGGGAAGATTCCTTAGAAATTTTATATAGTTTGAAAAATGTTCCTTCTTGAGAATCATTTGGATGAATGATTTTTAGGAAATCAAACGATACCCGTTAATTTACTATGAGAATATCGAACACCAAAGTAGTAGAAATTTGTATCGTTTGATTTAGTTTGTTTGAAAGAAGATTTATTCGGGAGAATTTTCTGTAATTACAGAAATGTACCAAATCAAACGCTGATTATTATCTTGTTAGGGAATTTTCGTTGAATTAATATTTCATAATTCAACGATAAACACGATAATTTTTAGAAGTTTCAATAATTGCTCACGCTTACGTTACTATTTATACCACTTTTTACATTTATCACGAACGAGGATTAAAATATCAATGAAACTGATTTCTGAATAGTCGAAAACGATTGTTGCATAAACGATGGCTTTTAAATTGGATTTAAGAGGCCCGAAGCTAATTCCACGTTGAATACGCACAGAAAAGGGCACTCAATTTGCCGAGTACTTTCACTGGCCAGCAATTTCTCACGCGGCGCTTACTCCAAGACGGTGGATCGACTTTTTCGGGTGGATTTCCAATTTCGTGCAAAATTCCAACGTTTCGCAGGTGCACGCCGCGTTAGCCGCAAGAAACTCCGCAATTCCCGATGCTGTCCGTTGGTTTTTCTCCTCCCGTTCGTTCCTGATCCGTCGTGCCATAAATCAGCCTCGTTTTCGTGATACGTATGTAAGTAACGTATCGTACGTGCGAGCCCCGTGAGAAACTAGAGCAGAACATGACCGTTTTCGCTTCTGAGTATCGATGTTTTCGCTTAATCATTACGATCTTCTCTCGTTTGTATTTTTCCAACGAAGAAATTCCATTGTAAAATTGTTCCATTCTATCCTGAGAATACGAAACTTTGGAACTCGTAGGTTTGTAAAATAACAGGTAACCGGAATACATTTTTTCCATTATTACACAATAATACCGAATATATCGAGGACGATACAGATAGTAACAAACAAATATAATCCAATATTGCAAATTTGAATATTTTTCAATCTACAAATATCCAATTGTAACCAATTTTCGATAGAGAAGCAAAAGGTATCTGTTGCCATACAGCGACACAAGATCTATCCTCTGATGTAGCAACAACCAATTAAATCGCCATACTACTAAATACCATTAACTATTAAAAGCACGTAATTCGATACTAAAATGCACGACTAAAGGCTTCCACAATTAACTCGATAAATTTTCTCGGTTCGAAAACGACTTCCAATTAAAGACCACCTAGCCTACCAACGTAACACCTTAACCTATCAATTAGCCATCAACAATAGTCTCTGAATCCTAATAGCATCGTCTTGAAAGGTCCATCCACTTGATATGGACACCCGGTCCTAGCGATCACTCATCGATTATAGCCGGTATACAATTATACACGAGTCCCAAACGGCTCTTAACAACCTAAAATCAGCTCTCCCTTTTTCCCTGCGTTTCACTGCCTCTGGTATCCACTTCTTCTAGTATTCAACGAGCGTGTTTGGTATCGTTTGGTATCGGTATCGACGCGAACGATCGCATTAGGGGCGGACGACGCACGAGTACACGGTGTGTCTGTTTCGTCATCGTCGCGTTTGGATGACGGTCACGATCGCGCGACATCTAGCATCGAGCTGGTTTCTCGTCACCTGGGCCCTCGTGGTCGATCGTGTTCGGTTAGAGAGGATCGTGGCAGGTATTCCTACGGCGACTCGTGGCGGATAGACGCGAGACCTTTCACCGAATTTCGCCGCGTAAAGGAGAAAACGAGCGTGGTTAATAGCGCGCCGTGGACGCACGTACCTACCCGCCGGCAAAGGATCAAAGGATCACGTCGCTCCTACGCACGTCGCATCGTCCGGCTGCGGCACGCTGATTCGTGATGGGCATCGCACCGATTGCATTATGAACACCGGCTTCCTCGGACGAACAACCGAGAGGAAGTGGAAGAGATCGTGCAACTCCCGAGGAGAATGATTCTGCTTCGTGCCTCTTTGGTATCAAGCGGAGCAAGGATTATTCGTGCGATAAGGAAAGCGATGCTTCTACAGGGTGCGCCGTTAGAATTCGGACAGAATTCAATTTGTAGTTCCCACCATATTAGAATTCAGATGTTTGTGCTGATTGACTCTGAAGTTAGTTAAATATGTCAATAAGTCTTCTATAACCTCAAAATGACAGAACTCGTTAAGCAAAACCCGGAATACGATAGAAGAGCGGCGATTATAGAAAGTCTTCGCGCCGGGTGGATGCCAAAGTGAATCGGAGGAACGACCGTTGGCTGGCCCACAATCTCGAAGATGTTCCTGTTGTGGGCAAAACCAAATTTCCAGCAAGTGTTCACGTTTTGAGCGTTGTCTCAAGTGAGGGCGACGTCATGCCTCCGCACTTCTTCCAAAAAGGCGAAAGAATCACAAAGGAGGTTTATTTGGAGGTCCTGAAGACAGTAATAAAGCCGTGGATGGAAATTACGGCTTCTGGAAGGCCGTATTTATTTCAACAAGATGGCGCACCTGCTCACACAAGTCATCTTGTTCAAAATTGGCTCTCTGACAATGTGGACATGTTTTGGTCGAAAGATTTCTGGCCTCCTAACAGTCCCGACCTAAACCCATTGGACTATTACGTGTGGGGCGTTATCGAGAGACAAACTAATAAATGCAGGCACCCCAACGTCAACTCCCTACGAGCTGCTATCGAGTCAGAATTCGCGACAATTAAACGCGACCAGTTGAAGTCAGCGTGCTCGCGCTTTAGAGCAAGAATAGAGCAGGTCATAGAGGCAGAGGGTGGTTACATAGAATAAAAGTTCTCAGCAAGGACCCTTTAAATGAGATATAACAACATTTTCATGTGTTTTTGTGTATTGACTTAAATAAACAACTTTCTGCACAAAACTTCTTTTGTCCGGATTCTAACGGCGCACCCTGTATATTGCTCGCAATCGTGAGTTGCTATACTGCGTTATTCCTATATCAGCTTCTTTGTCAAATCGGTTGACTTCGCGAAATAAAAAGAAAAGAAAATTGACCATGTTGTACGAGATACTATTTCAAGTAGAATTAATTTGATCCGTGTGCGGCTCATATGTGACGTTTTTGAAGACAGAACACGCTTGGCTCTAAAGCTGATATTTGTATCCGAACGTTGATAACTCTTCAACTATCTTCCGCATCTTCCTACGTTTCTGGATATCTGTTCGTCGATTCATTGCTCTTATTATATACAAGTCCATTTTTAAAAATCCTACTGTAATAATTGTTGATAAATTTCCTTTGGTCACTGTGTACGAAATCTGAACATATAATTTAAACCCGTCCTTTATCATCGAATCTTCACGCTTTAAACGTTCTATCTTGTATCTCCTCGAGAAAACACCTTCTACCATTAAGAAAGCCTTCTGATTCCGTGCTCCATCTTCGAAGAGGTGTTGTACGAGTCTTTTAACGGAGGATCGATGGCGGAATAGATTAGTGTGGTTGTGTAACCGGCTTGGGTCTCGCGATGCAACCGGTGGAGAGGTATTAGGTCAAGTAAGTAATCTTTTAGCGGTCACGGCAGCCAGTGAATCCCTTGGCCACCACGATGGATGTATATATCCTGATTGGTTTCCGTCCCTTCGATCGTCCCTCGGTTCTTCGTTCCACGGCCCATTTTCGATATTAACGCTAATCGTGCTTGTGCCTCGTTGTCCACCGGCTTCCACCACGCGAGGGACCTTTTGTGCCACGAACAAATTCGCTTCGACAGTTTCCACCATCGGGGGAGTTCTAGTCCCTCTTGGTTATAGTATAGAGCAGCCAGGGTTGCTACATATTCTGACAGACTTTGAATTTCGATCCAAAGTTCGTTTAGCGATGTTCGCGAGGCAAGTTGATTTCTATGGAGAGGCTTCAGGTTGTTCGAAGATTTTTCAAGGACTCGTGAAATTAGCTTGAAATTATCTCGTTTAAACGACTTAATCCATCGTCGATTCTAATTCCTAACTTGCCTTGAATAATTGTTACGTATTATAATAATCGCTGTGAACGTTGAATTATTTACAATTCTACCAATTCTTTCACAATTTTCATCAACGTCGATTCTCGTCATCCTCGGAAAGCAAGTTCGCGAAATAAATAGCACGATACGCAGCTGTTTTCAATATCATTGAACGTAATTAGCGAAACGAAAAAGTCGATGAAAGTCGAACCTTTCAGGTTCTAACTGAGCAATCAGAAGCATCGCGAGTCAGTAGATGGCTGGCAAAACCGTCGAGCAAGCTGCGCGACGTAGATCATCGTATCTTTCAGAGCGATCGGTAGACGACGGCGTCGTCAACGACGCAGAGAAGCTGCGCCGTGACGCGCTTGTAACTCGATGACTCGATGGACCAGGATAAAATGTCCCAGTAAGGGGATGGAGAAAGGGTGACGCGGTTTTATCTTATCAGATCGAGAGCGGCTCCCGTGGCGAGCTCAAAGTGCTAGGCCAAGCCAGACCGACACGACTACCAACCTCTAAAGATAGCGATGGCTACTGTTTCCAACTTCGTTTTGAGGTAATTCTACCTATGATACTTTACAAGTAAAATTCAAGAGAAATTACAGCAGATGTTTATGCCGATGTTATTAATTTTACAATATTTTATATATTTCTTTATATTATACGCAGTCTTTGTATTCCCGCTCTATCCTTAAATTTGATAAAAATTCGTATTTCTCATTCTCAAATTTCTTACAAGTTTGTTCGATGTTTTTTAAATTCCCCAAGTTTCTTATAAATTTATTAAGTTTCTTAAAAATTTCCTTATAGATTCTTCAAATTTCTCGTCAGTTCCTATTTCTTATAATTAAATTTCTTATAATTCCCTTGAATATCCTCGTTCTACGCATCGCTGTATTTCTACAAGTAACGAAAAATTACTAAACTCTTCTCTACCAAACACTGATCAATCTCTACGAAACACTTTGCTCTGGTCTCAAAGCTATCGCTACAATGAAAGAGCTAGTGATTCCCTGCTGCCTCATTACCGTAATTAGAACCTGCACGATGATCTCGAAGCAGCATCTCATTGGGACGAACCAATGGCAGCTTAGGAACATCCAAAGAGGAAGAGCAACCGTGCCTGTTTCAATCGAGAGTTTTTATAAATCTAATGATCGTCGAATGTAGAAGCTGGTCCCAAGTATGATCGACGCTAAACGATCGTGTTCCACAGAGGCTTGCGATCGATCGCGGTTGAAAATGACTGGTCGAACTACGATCCATGATAATATCGTGCATCGTAACGAGAACGCCGCTCGTAATTAATAAATGTCGCGTCGATTCTAACATCGCAATTGCCCGGCGATCAATTGGATTCGCGATGTATCGAGATGGTCAGATGCGCCAACATCTTGATCGCGTCGCGTCCAGTTGCCAATTACATTTGTTTTAACACGCTATTCGCTATTTTATTCGCCTTCGTAGATAAACGAAAACGGGAATAGAGAAACAGAAACACGAAGCATTACTTCGATAATTTAATCGACGTACCGTGTGCGTCATTATCTCGATCAATGCGTCGAAGATACAAATCATAGACAACATAATTGTAGTAATACGACTGTATATAGAAGTTTGAAGAAAAGTCCTAACTGTATTTTGACGTCGCCTAAATTCGATCATCGATTCGACTATTAAATTCAATCACAGGTCACTGTCGAGTTTCCCTTGCAACCTTTGAATCAAGTCAGAATCGTACCACCACCATCAAAGCTCTAAAAGATCTCCAACCAGTGCAAGATACCTACATCCTCAATCATGAATTCAATTATCAAATTCAATCACAGATTGCAATCATCTTTTCCCTTTCAATTTCCCAAACATATGGGACCAACCATCGTCACGTTCTAAAGCATCTGCAACTAGTTTAAACAACCTAAAATCTCAATCATAAATTGAAACATTAGATTCAATAATAGATTACAACCACCTTTTCCCTTTCAACCGAATCAGAATCCAAAATGTTACCATCTACATTCTAAATTAAAGCATCTGCGACCAGTTTAAAATATCTAAAATCTCAATCATGAATCGATCTCCTCAATTCGATCACAGATTGCAATCATCTTTTCCCTTTCGATTTTCCAGACATATTAGACCAACTATCATCACATTCTAAGGCATCTGCAACCAGTCTAAAACATCTAAAGTCTCAATCGTGAATTGAACTGTTAGAATCAATCATAGATCGTAATTATCTATTTCCTTTCGACTTTTCAACCAAATCAGAATCATCCCACCATCGCCGTGCTCTAAAGCATCACCGACTCGTCTAACATCAAGAAACATCAAACAGTTACCATTTGATCAAACGGTCAAGCAGTACCGTTTCCTCGAGCCTTCATCTCGTAGATTAATCTTTAAACACCGTCAAACAGAGTTCCTCGTTGTACTAGACGGCACAGGAGGCGTGTAACGCCGATGTCAAGAAGCTTCTTGTCCAACCTTTGCGTTCCGAAAGAAGCAACACATTCTAAATGGCTCCGAACGAACCTCGTCTCAGCCTGCGAAACCAAACACAGAGGAAACTCTCAGTCGATTGCCTCGCAAGATCGCGAGTCTTACAGCCAGGCAAGAAGAAGCGGATCTCAAAGGATCTACAAGATGATCTGTGACGCGAGGAGGCGACAGCCGTCGACTCCTCGAATAGACGCCGTCCGGTCATCTCTATTTCTGTCATCGGCGAGGTTGCGTAACGTGCACAGAGGGAGTACACGTATTACGTACGTGGACCAAACGCGAGTATCGGCAGATGCAAATAACGAGGATGACGATTAGCGTCCGGCGACCTGACGACCTCTTGGCCGGTGGTCCAATTTGCGGCTGCTTTGTCCAATTACCAGCCATTAGCCATTACCATCGGCTGCCGCAACGACTCCTACGCCGCGCGTTTAGCTTCCTCCAGGCCCGGCCAGGAACCGTCTCCATCGCTTCCAACCAGATCTTAGCTCGGATTGTTTAACGTACGTGGATATGGGATATTTATCGATACGTTGATCATCGCGATAGTCATCGGTGACTTACGTTACTACGTTCTTTAGGATGATTCAAATACAATAAGATATGTTCCATGGACTAAACGATTTTCGACGATACGTTGACAATGTAACATTTTGCAAAAATTATACGTCGTGGTGTAGCATATTTCGATCTATCGCAACATCGTGGGCAAAATATGTAAAATTCGCGTGGCAGTCAACGCGCTAAGCTCCAAGAAACTTCTCGTAAAGAGAGTTGTACGATTTTATGCCACTTTACGCTGGCTTTTGTATAAAGTTCTTATATTACAAATTGTCTAGTTCGTTGCTGTAAAATTGGAAATTACGTCTTTTAAGAAATCGGCACACGCGAGAACACGCTTCAATATCTCGTTCACAAAGTAAAGATCTTGTGTTCAGAGGTGGCTACAGTTTGCATTTCCTTCAATTTTTTTAAACTACAGCTAGAAATCAATTTTCTTTTATTCATTATCTTTCTTAACTCTTTATGAGGAGAGATTAAGACTTTAATACTCTCGATACACGAATCCTGGATCATCAACGGGTTTGCACTTATGTAGACAAAGATTTAACAAATACTAAAAATTTGTTACGCGTTATAAACTTAGAAATCAAGTACAACGAACCTCTTCGCAAATTTTGTAGTTCAGAACAAACGGAATTTATGTATAACACGATGGTTCAGAAACACAAATTTTGGCATCGTCTCGTGAACCGTAGGAACTCGAGGAAGCAAGAGGCAAACGGTCGATTTGTCGCGGCCATTCTTACGGCAGCTTCCAAATCGGCGATGGTAGGGAGCGCGAGTTGGCGCGATAGCTGGAGCGATTTACATGCGTGAAGCGCTGCTCGATCGTCGTAAATTGGGTAAACCAGCTAATCGGGTCGAATACGTGTTCTAACTCTTATTACAAAGAATAAAAAACCACTCCTAATAAATTCTGACCCTGACAGTCTCTTCGAGATCTCACGATCAGAGACAATCGCAAATTTTAGGAATACTCTGTGATCTATTTAACTGATAATCATCCTATTATGGATGAAACACGAGTCTTTAGATTAGACAAATTATTTAAATTTAGATTTTATACTCCGATATCAAATAAAAATAAAAATGAAACACTAAATATGTAATGCTAAATCCTAAATCGTGATTGGAAAAAATACGATGGCTTTTTCAAAAATAGCAACGGGTTGACTTACGTCTCGATTCATGACGTACTATGATTCTCAACCCTCTATTTAAGGGTGCGTATTATCCTGACACCAGTCTCCTGCACACCTCTAGGGTCACGCGACACCATAGGAAGCTCATTTCCATGTCATACAATTCATTAGAGAAGTGCAAGTTTAAGGTAGCTCGAGAAGAATATCGCGTATCTAACGCTATAACGAAACAAATACATAAACAGGATAGAGAAACGTGCCAGTGTCGAAACGTGCAATAAAACCACCCTCTACGTCATAACCAATCACAAGCTCCAAATGGTGAGACCCTAATAAATTCCTGCTCCGAGGATACCGTAATCTTTCCATTCACAAACCTCTTCTCAACGAACTACAACCAGAGCCATCCAAAAGGAGCCCCAAAAAGCATCCGAAATAAAAGCAACGAAAAGACGAAGAGGAAGAAGAACAACAACATACAGTGAGAAAGAAAGAAAAAAAAGAAAGGGAGGCAGGCAGAACCGGTGCCAGGTTAGCGCGGCAAATTATCAATGAACATCACTCGGATCCCTGAACTCCGTTAAAACAACAAGCTGCACGACTCTGAAACTAGAGAAAAATGGACGCGCGGAGAGGCGTGCGTTGCGCGAGGGATGAACGAAAGTCGAAAACGAGGGACGATCCTCGCGCATACAGCGAGGATTCCCCGAAATTCGGGCAATTTTAACGGCGCAGGCGCCAGCTCTCCTACGAGAAGGGGCGCTGAATGAGTGGCTCAACATGGTCAGCGGGGCCCCAGAGGGCTAACAAGCCGGGCCCGCCTCGCGTAATGACGGGTTTCGCGCGCGCGGGGCCCCGCACTTATTGCCTTTTATTTATTTGGAATCGTCCAGAGCCACACAGACGGACCCAGGACGGACGTGGCACGGTCGAGAGGCCCACATCCGGGCCCCAGGGGCTGGCATGGACCCGTACCTCTCGCGATTCATTAGCTACACTAGGATTAACGGCCAATACCGAGAGACTGCGCACGATTTATGAGTCGTCAGATTCGAGATCTTCGCGACGCTCATAATTCTAACGGACAGATGACGTGGTTCGGGTTAATTGAGCAAGGTCGCGCGTTCATTCGGATTATACTTGGCGAGACACGGGGCCTGGTAGAGATTTTGGAGAACATGGCGTTATCGTAACGTGATCAAATATGAAAGAAAATTATTGTCGGCTGCAGAAAAATTTCCTCCAAAGGAACTCTCTTCTCACGACTCTTCAAATCCGTTAATGGGCTGGTACATGTATGTAGCCAAAAATATGGCAGGAAATCACACTCTAGCGACTGTAATAATTTTTCTCCAAAAGAACTGTCTTTCCAGAGTCGTCCAAGTCTACCAACAGGCCAGTATCTTCTAATATATCTAATGTGTGAATGTTTCTAAAAATGTAAAAGAAGATCCTTATCAACTATACAAATTTTCCCCCAAGAGAACTATGTTATCCGAATTCCTTGAGATCCAAAAAAGTACGGAAAAGTTCGTGGCCCGTTCGCCACCTATGGGGCCGAGTCGAAAGGCCGGGATCCCGGCGCGAAGAGGGGCAAACGTCATCGCCGGCGTCGTTATCGTGGCCATAATCGTCATGGTGGCCGGTGACCGGCGTCATCCGGCTAATGGCAGAGCCTCGAACATCTCACCGTTTAACGACTCGCCGGATCAGCAGGTCGTGTGTTTTCTTAACGACACCACGGGCTCGAGGAACCGCGGCAACATATAATCAACACATTTTTATGTCCCGCAGCCAAACTCCACTCTTCTGAATGGCGAAGCGCACGCTCTCCCTCTCTCTCTCTCTCTCTCTCTCTCTCTTTCTCTTTCGTTTACTTTCTTTTTTTTTCTCTTCCTCTGGTTCTGGTTCACGTGGATGAAGAGGACGAAGAAGAGTGAAGGAGATAGAAGAAAGCAAAATTACTCGACCACCTTGGGCGCCACGTCGCGCGCGCGCGCTGCCTTCTCTCGCAATTTGCCAATGGAAGGCCTCGCGGATCCACGAGGAGATCGTTCATTTGCATTTTACGATTTTTCGAAGTGAAATTAACGCGGCGCCTTCCGCTCCTCGCGAACCTTTCTCTTTCTGCTGTGTATCGTGACACCCGACCCAGCACGGCCCAGAAAATTAAATCTTTCGTCCACCGTGGAAACTCGGTCGTTTCGAGAAAAATCTAAGCGTGAAAGAATATCGAGTGGCATAGAGGAATTTGTCTTAAATTGTTTGGACATATGATCTTAGTATAGAGAAGTTGTGTTAACAGGGTTGAAAAAGAGATACAAATTTCCCATTATTTGGCGATCAACCCAAATCTTAAAATCTTAATCTTAAAATCACTTTTGAAACTAAGAACAAAGTAAGGCAGTTTCTCGAGACAATGAGATATTTGAGTCATAATACATGGAAAATTTTGTTTGTGGTTTGTTAAATTTAGTTATGAATCTCTTTTTTCTGGGAACTATATTTGGAAATAGATTGTTTAATTCGTGTTCTCATTACTCCCTTAAATATATTATAACTCATTATTCTCTTAAATTCTAAACTAAATTAGATTTAGAATAAACTAAGTAGTTTTACTCTAATAATTATAATTTTAAGATATCTACTTCCTTATAGCTACTCAATGAGATTCTACTGGCAAAATCAGCCATGAATGAAATTATCACAATGTCCTTCCCCTGTAGTCCCCGTGTAAGCAACAAACAAATCATCCATTATTAATTGCCAAGATTTGCTTGCTCGTTACGTGTAATCTGATGACTAGACATTCCTGCAATAATAAACTATACGTATAACGTGAAACATCCTGTTGGGTGGTCTAACATATTGGAAAAGAGAATCCTCAACGTGTTCGATACGAATATGTACAAATACAGAGAACTCCAAGAATTTGGCCAGTTTTTAAAGGTATCTGTTCGATTTTATGGAGCACGAGAAACTGTGGGAATGAGACAGAATCAGTCACTCCAGAGGAACGTTTCTTTTTCTTCCTTCCTGTCCTTTTCGTTCTTTCTTTCCTTTTTCTTTTTTTTTTTTTACAGACAACGTTCTGTTGGAGCTGGTAGAATTACATCATCGGTTCAGAACGCGCGGTTGGGTCCGCCATTAAATCAAAATCTACATTCTCGAACGTGCGATCGTGCCTCCTAACCATAATACACCACCAAGCCCGGAATATTCATGAGAAACGAACATTACAATAGCCTTTGAAACATTCTAGTGACTCATAGGAAGGAAAGAAAATTCCAAGAAAAATCAATTGAATTTTTCAAGAAGAATAAGAAAATACGTGCAACAGATTTAGAATAATTGAGAAATAGATCCTCAGGATTCTTGCACAATTGAACTAACATTATTAACGACATGTTACAATTCGTGAGTCATAAATTTATCGCTACTAATAGATTTAGTAATTGTAATCGCTTGTGTCTATGAATTTTAATCGAAAAATTAAGCTACATCTTCTTTCGAAGTTCTTTTATCAAATGACAATTCACTATCGATTATCTGTCAAAACAAGAATCTATAGAAGATTCTATAATATCATTCCAAAAGCTAGATGCGAAAGGAGCGGTACTTAGGAAGTTTCAGAAAAGCAGAAGATGTAACTCAAAAAATGCCCGATTTTACCTTTCACCTAAGGCGACTCTTAACATTTTAATTAATCATTACCGCACCATTTATAGGCATAAATAGAAATATGACTCTACCCAAACTGACAAACATGACATTTGGTATCTTACAGATATCTTAAAATACTTTAAAAAATGTACAGAGTCTGAGATATCTACAGAATAAGATTAATTACTTTTTTATATAACAACTAAACAACAGTTAACATCATCGTGTAAACTTGTTAGAAATCACGTTTAACAGACGTTTAAATGTCGCGAATTTGTCAAAGTAGAAAAGGAAACGAAGGAATAAAATGGTAGCAGGCTGTTGGATGGCTGTTCCGCGAACGGCCCAGGAAGCAGTTTTACGAGGATCGGTCACCGTTCGGTCGTGGCAGCATGGCACTACGATTATCTCGTTTCCACGGAATAGCCGAGAAATGCTACCTTAGAAAACGAGGAGGTGGACCTGGACTCGAGCGAAGCCGCATAAAAATCGCGCACAATTACCGGTTGCAGCCTGGTCCTCTCAGCCACGAATTCGTCGCTCGTGGTGCCTCGATTTCTCGTTCATTTTTCTCACACTGACCAACCGTGACCCACTTCTTCCACGCTTTATACGATGGAACTATTGGTGTCCTTTTTACGCTCGTATCTGTGAATTTTCCCTTCAGACTTGATGAATCTTGAATATAAATCTTTATATTCACGTCTAAAATATTAAATTTCTTCCTTTGTCATACTATTCGCCATTGGAGAAAATCCGAGAAGATATACTAATGACTGTTTATAATTGCAAGAGAGAGGTAAACTAAATTGCCACATCTTGTTAATAAAATTATTTCTGGAATTATTTCTAATTTTATTCCAGTTGTATATAATCAAACTTCATGTTTTTTAAAGGACACTGTTATTTCTAGAATGTTTTAGATCTTCTGTAATTCATCGGATATTGCGTTTTTGAAGTATTTGGATGTTCAACGTTTGTATCTATGGCTTTATCTTTAGAAAATCGGCAACGAAGAATATCTTCTTTGGACAATTCGTCATTCGGAAGTTCAACACCTTACCACGATTAATTATTTCAACTCCCCAAAAAATTCATCGTCCTAAAGTACAATATCTTACCGCGTTAATGCTTTTATATCGTTACATGTTAAGTATTTTATATCATTATATTAACATCGTTACATTTACGCAACAATTTAATTTAAGACGTTCAACGTAGAAAATATTTTGTAAAATCTTTGAAGAAAGATTCGACCATATTTTGACCGAAAATATTTCCGTTTACCTTTGGAAATGGAAGGGCCAAGATTTAGACCATATTATACTTCGTAGAAATAAGAAGCATCTCCTCGGAATAGCACAAGTTTCAAGAAGCTGATGGAAAAAGCCACAGTCGCACAATTAGCCGCGGTAATTAGCGAAAATCGCGGTTCCTTTCGAGTGCACGTAATCTTCGAAACGTATTGAGGAAGAGGGAAACTTGGCCGCTAAGAAGGGTAAGTTTGGCCATCATCCAGGGTTCTAAAGGAGAGCAAGTTCGTTACGAATTAATTAGTCAAAAAAACGAGCCATCAAACTTCTCATTTTACCAAAGCTATTCAATTATACTATTTAAGTTATAACACCTGCTAAAACAATCGAAAACCGATATCTATGAAACCCTTTGAAAAACCACCCCTAAGATACCTGAATCTGAAGAGCATTGCTTACTTCAGAGCATTTTGTCTATTATCTTTTAAGAAGAAATATAAGTATTTTAATATAGTGAATTATGTTTACTAAATTATCTGACAAAGGTAATTTATAAGAATTTAATTTATTTTATAAATTTCATTTAAATAAAGTTCAATGTAGGGAAGCAGAAGTTTAAGCACAAAATATATTGTACTCTGTATAATATGTTTATATAATATACGTATATTGTAATACAATATTCTTATACTTCATAAAAATATATCATATTGAAAACAGTAAAAAAATGATAAGAAATTCAAAATGGAGAATTTAGAAAATAATTACCTATTTTTTCATCGTCAAGCTTTCAAGAAAATAATAATTGCGTTCCGTGTGATGACTTAAGATATAAATTTTATAATACTGTGTTCCACAGCTTTCTCTAAACTCTCTCTACACTATGATTCACAAACATCCAAAACTCATCGATCTCAAAAAAAAAAAATTGTATATAATATACTAAATAAAAAGAAAGATCTTATTATATTGTTACACATATAAAATAACAGCATTTCATTAATATACGATATTAATAAATTATCTAGAACGCGACGCTGATACTGAATAGTACCTCAAAAAACAAAGAGAAAGCAGAGTAAAAGATAGAATTCTCTCAAATTATCACCCCAAGAGGGAACTCTCACCGGAAGCTTGGAGGACAATCAGAGGATTCACCTGCGTTTTTCATGATGACCCGACGATTATCCTCCCGTCGACACCGCTTCTTCGCCCCGGGGGTGACACGCCTCTTGATCCTTGGACCAAGCCACGAGTCACCGTCGTCATCCGCCATTGCCGCTCTCGCTGTTTCACCCCTTAACCATCCCTCCGTTCCCTCTGTTCCTTTGATTTCCAAGGCTTTTTTGTTCTCGTTCTCCCAACCCCCGGGGCTGGTTCGCGCGATTCCGCGCGCTAGTTAAGCCGTGCCGACGACCACACCACCTTTTTCCTCTCTCTGCGTTAAAGTCGTTCAAGCGGGCAGAAGCGTACGCGCGCGCTCCACCAAAGATCGCGTGGGTAAAACGAGGCCCGCCGGGGGCGTGGCGGCTCCCTGGTGGTCCATCACTGGCCTGGCCTCCGGTTCCTTTGCGTGGGCAACGAGGAAATGCCCGGGGAACGCGTCTTACACAATACTTTCTGTATATTTCGATATCAGAGTTCATGTAAACAGGGTTGGTTTCATCAACGTTTTGGGGAGATTTCAGGTTTGTTGAAATCTTAGAATAACGTTTTCATACAATCTTTGAAATACAGATAGTCTCTAGAATCCCGTACACAAGTAACTCGACAGCACACTTAACGATAACCCTAAGGTATATTAAACATTTTACGATTCAAAGTTCAACGTTTCTAACTCAACGATAAGTACTATGAGCCGTTTGAATCTTTGAAAATATCCCTAAACTTGCATGAACGATCAAACTTACGTCGCGTGCCATCTTCAACCGATAAACACTCACTGCAGCGGAAGTTTGAACGTTGAAAACTCAAGACGAAACTATGAAACCTATATCAAACATTCTATGATTCCAAGTTGAAAATTGTTAACCACGGATAATATTAGAATCATTTAAAGGGAGAGACAATGCCCCTAAACTTCCATAAATAATCAAACTAATATCGCAGTCCCTTCCCGACGAATAAAACGTTCGCTTCGCCGAGTCCCGGAAGTTGAAGAGTTCGAGCCATCCGAGACGTCCCGAGGAAGACGTTCCCAAGGCAACGCTTTCTTCGCCTTTCGATTCGCTGGATAACGGCGGCTCCTCGCTTCCCTGTTCGCGAGGCCAGAAGCCTGAAACGTTTCTCGAAGACGCGTCGCGTCGGAGATCTCAATCTCGCCGGATCACGATCCGCTATTAATAACCACGAATGCGGCCGAGATGGCTAATTGACCGCGGCGCTGTCCATTAGGCCGTCCTTTCGGCCATTTCCCCGAGGCTTCCCGCGCGACTTCTACTCGATTCATCTGTCCGTCGTCGCTTACTCGTCTATCCTCTCTCGCAGACGTGCTCACAAGCGGATTCCACCGGTGGAACGACAACGAAAACGACGCGAGTCCGCGTCCCAGAAATCGTAAAAGGTAACTTCTCGATGCCGATCGCGGAACCGAGCGAACAGACGGTTTTTATTTTACGTAATTAGGGGTTGTCGAGGAGAGGAAACGACGGCTACGAAGAAACCAACGACGAACCAAGCAAACGGGTATCGAAACGTCGAATCTGCGTTAAAAGTTTCCCTCGAGGATTACGGTGCAATCGGAATGTCGATTGGGCGACTGGTTAACAATTCGCTGCTTCGGCGTAGGAGTAAGTCTAAGGGTTGTTCATCCATCAAGGGCCAACGGTTACGTTGTTGCAACTTCTCATTTGCAATTTTTTCATTCAATTTACATTCCACAGGATGGATTAAGGATTTTAGTACTGTTGTCTGTAAAGTGTTTTATGAATATGATTAGGAGACTGTAGGTTTTTATGCAAATTCATATCTTTGAGAAGCACTATATTTTTCATATTACGTGCATTCTGTGCAATTTTGCACCATGAAATTTTCTATAAATTCATAAAAATTCTGTGGTTTTTATATAACGTGTAAAATCTAACGATAGAAAATCTAAGGTACATATCATGAAATTATGATAGACTATCCCTTGGCCCTTGATCTGTTAAGGTCAGTTTCAAATGATCAGGAACGCCCGATAAGGGATTTGAGAATTAATCCTGCCATGTTTTTTCGGTCATCTGTGCGCAGTTGTATTATACTTTTCGAGTGTTATAATAAATATGAAGTGTTATAATGAATATAAAAAATCCAAATGTCTTATTAGAGTTAACTAATTTCCTTGGTTATAGTTACTGACAATTAATATAAAGAACACAAGTGACATGAAAAGAATTAACGTAATTTCCTTTGATAGTATTTTCTAAAATTAATATAAAGAACAAAAGTTTCTAAGTAGAGAAATTTTTCCTTGCGAATCCATCCAAAATGGATCCGCCATAAGAACTCGAAGCAATGAAACGCATACATATATGTATTTGTAAGAAACGAAATACAAAATATATTCTACTCACGTATACCGCAATGGTAACATCCAACGATTCATCATGAGACATCGAACGTTAACGATGGCTCTTCAAAGTTTTTCTTTCCCATTGATTCGAATGTTCTGGTGACCGCCACCCGTGTAAACTCGGTATCTCGCAGAAGCATCGCGTGGGTCGATGGCAGGTGGGAAGATCAAGGGGTGTACACCAGGAAATATTCCTCTCGCGGACCTGCAATTAGAACGAACGCGACGTGGGTGAGTAAAGGTGGACGGTAAATCAGCCCGAGTTTAAACTGCGACGGCCTCGGGATGAAAGCGAGCATCTGCAGTAATCGACGGGATGAGAACGCTGTATCAGGTGCCATGTTGCACAAATATGACTTTTCCTCAGTTTCATCTTTCCGACAAATGTATAATATACGTAATAATTGAGTGTATTGAAATTTAGAACGTTTTAATAATTAAAAAGTTATAAAGAATTCAAACAAGATAGAAGCTTGAAGAAAAGTCTTGATCAAATTATGGGAAAGCAGGTATAGAATGGAGTACTTTCCCTCTTTTCTAATATGTAACAGAAATTTACATAAAGAAAATAATATTGACTATAATATAATACTTTGAACAATCTGACAAAATTCACCGTACACACAGAACACGCTTTAACGATTCGAATCTACAAACGATTCCCCATGCCGAACACCATAAATCTCTAGGTAGCAGATCTAAGAATTTTCTACCATTCTGACCCTACTACAAACCTCGATCACCACCCCAAACCAATCTACGATTTCCAAAATCCACAAAATCTCACGCATAACTCCGAACCCCAAACGTCAAAAAATTAATCACGCCGGTCCCAGCTCGGCGCCAATAACCACAAGGGCGTGACACTGAAAGGCACCAGGCCACCGGGCATAGATAATAAAACCAAGCAAATAACGACGTACAAATTCGTCACGGCCGCGATAAACGATGGAAGATCGAGACCGTCACCCTTAACAGACGTTCCCTGACAAATAGACGAGGCTTGGCTCGTACAGTTCGAGGGTGAGGAGACTCCTAGGCGAATTCATAGACGGCCAGGAATGCGCAATATTGTCGGCAGTCTGTCACACATTCGATCCGGCCAGCCTTCGAGATAAGGCAAACGCGCGCGCGGTCGTGCTCGTTTTATTACACGCGTCCAGCGGTGGCCCGCAGATGTATCAGACAATAAACTACGGCCTGTTTGGGATTTGTGGGCCGCGTATTAATCTTACTGTATTTATATGCCGGCCCTCCAGAGAAAAAGCGGCCTCTGGATCATCAAGAGATGGGGCAAGAGCGCGAGCGCGCGACGAAAGCATCGATTTCAGATAAAATCGAGGCTTACCCTTGAAAAAAAGGGATTCGTCCCGGTAAACGACAGCACTGGGGATTGTTCCGAACGTGGGTTAGATCGGACACGCTTGTCCTCCTTAGCTGGACGATTTTTGTTTTCGACCTTCGTTGGTGGCCCTCCTTTGGCGCGGGGGTTGGATCGAAGAATTGGACAGTGTATTTCGTGGACGATTCAGTGGCAGAGGGATGCTATCTGATTATTATATTTTACGGTGATGCCTTTAGCTTCGGAGCAGGTGGTGTTTTTATTTGCTCCTCTGCGGAATAAAGAAGGAAAATTAATTGCGATCTTTCACAATGATTACTGAATCTATAAGAAGTTTGATTCACGTTGTTTCTTAACTTCTTCTTTCGGAAAATTGCGATACCCATAGATACTATATAGATTCATTGGATTCACACGCAGTTCGTTTTATAGTAGGTACCTACGTAATGTTAGGTATGTTTTACATATCACTATATGTATCTTTTTTAATTCTTTTACATATGCTGCCTTTTTCGCATCAATGTGATACAAGTATAGAATGTTAACGCATTTACAGAAAATTTTAATGCGCGCAATATGCAGTAAATTGTCTAAAGTAAGGTATTATGATAATGTTACTACTTATAATCTTTAAGGGTAACAAAGCTCTGTTTAGTTTTCATTCTCTTAATTATGTTCATTAAAAATGTGAATTTATAGAAATATCCGCAGACTAGCTAGAAATAATATCTCTACCTCTACATGTATGTTATAATTTAATAGAAGAATTTCATTATGTGCGATATCGACATAATCCACTGTTTAAATATTAAGTTTACAGAAATTATTTGTAATATAAACAATTTTGTTCTTAGTGAAAATCAAAGAGAAAAACATGAAGATATATTCAATAAAAAGAAATGGTAGATTGTCGTACTACTCGTCTTTCGATTTGCGTTTTTCGTCGAGCAGGTGCGTATCGACGTTATGTTAATGGGCATTCAGAAGATTTTGGTTAACCATATGCTATCCAACGAGGGTGGAGTGAGGCCAGAAATACTAATAGAAGCCGTTCGCAGAAGCAAGCTTGAATAAACGGTGCCCCGTCCAGCGAGGTCTAATCATTTCTGGGCGCCTAAGAAACGCTGGAACGGAAGCCAATTTGTAAATTGCCTCGATAAACCACCAAACCGATGCTGAATTTGTGGCTGAACGGCTCTCCACTCAGCTTCTAGCTGATGGTTATATCGAGAATCTCTTCTTATTGCATCGTTTTCCTGTAATTATAGGGTTTTCTGTATTCTAGTTGCTGGTACTAAGACCTAATGTTGTCTTTTTACATATTTATTTCCTTCTTTTATTTCCTCCTCAATAATTTCAATACAAACAAATTCTTTTTCAACTAAACGTTTTTATGGGAAAAGTTCATTTTTATTCATTTTTTTTCTTTTCACGGTAGATGTAATTCTTCCAATTAATTATAGTAGTCCCTGATAAGCACAATTCTACAGTTTATTACGTTAATATTAACTTTTACCAAGTTACAAACTGACATAATGAAGAAAAATGAAACATCACTTGTTTCCAAGTTTTTTTGTCTATTTTAGACAGTTTCCAGACTAAACTCAGCTTTTGCTAATTGTTTTCACGCTCAATGTTCAAATTTGATGCATTTCACAACGAATTTTAAGACGTGCTGTTCTGTGAATGCAGGCACGATCGACCGATAAAAATCAAGTTATCTCGGTGTTCCGCGACGATCAGCCGCGTAACGCATGCGCTGACGCCATTAGAATATCGTGGCCACATACCGGGACCCAAAAACGAATGCCAGCCAAGGGAAAAGGGGTGACAGGGCCGACCGAAATGGAAGGGGTTAGCAGGATCGCCGGCGCCTTTGACCGGGAACCCCGTGGCGCGCGACATGCCTCGTCTGACCGCCATTTAGCGTGAACCTGTCTCCAGTGCAAACCACTCCGCTCTCGAAACTGGCCGTTTCGTTTTCGAAAACGAAATGTTTCACCCGGTGACAAATACTTTTCGCCATGGCGAACAAAATTGAAGATGTTATATACTGAGAGAAAAAGAAAGGTTGATGTTTACAAGATGTTGTGAATTCTTCAGATAATGAGGAAAGAAGATACTAGGGGAGACACTGATGACGATAGCCTCGCCAGATATACACTTACTTACTTGTAAAATTGGAACACCATATTTTAAAAATTCTATGGAGAGTTGGGACAGCTGCTACAATAAGAAAGCAGTTCCATTGTACAGTAATTTAAATAAACCAACTCAAAATCAATTAGAATATTCAGAATTAAATTACTTTTTCAAACCCTCAGATCTCAGACAGCTCCACTGTAGATTAATTTAATTAGACCAGCAAAATCGATCAAATTCAAATCACTTTTAAATATAAACCCTAATAACTATCTTTTTTTTCTAAGATACAATTTAAATATTGGAACTACCTTCTTATAGCTACAAGCCGTTTAATTGCAATCAATTGTTGTTAAAAAACCTTAGTATGTACTTACTGTTTGTACGAGAGTGCTGAATTGTGGATGTTCAAAGGTAAAATAGAAGGATTCTTGTTGTTGAGGTGTTATGGGTTCTTTGGATGGTAAACATATGTAGGAGACACTGGAGGACACTGATGAGTGAAAAGAGAAAGATAATTAGACCATTATTTTTTATATATTTTATTAACGTATTAAAATTAATTACTATTGAGAAAACTTACTATTTGTATAAGAGTATTAAATTATAGATGTTCAAATATAAAGCAGAAGAGCTGATATTGTTGAGAAATTATGAATTCTTTGAATAATAAGCGTAGGAGACACTGGGAAACATTGGTGATAATTATCGAAAGAAATACCTGTTTATATAACCATAAAATTAGACAATCGTTTTTTAAATATCCTATTAATTCACGTTGATTACTATTAAAAAAGAACTTACTCTTTATATGAACGATGCGTTGCAATTATTTATGATTACGAGAGAAAGTTGACGTTCTCGGAATGTTGCCAATTGTTTGGTTAGAATACGAGTCATTGGTAATAATTACTCCATACAACATCTAATTACTAATCAATCAAATTGTTAATCAATAAAACTATTTTATAACCATTCTATAAAAAAATTAAAGTCAATCATTGCTAAAGAAAACGTATTACTTACTATTTTCATGACGAAATTAATTGTGACTGCAAATACTGCAAATATTACTTCATATAACGCTATCACAGATGGCGTTACAATGAACGCGCGAAGAGCATCCATAATTGAATAATTATATTAAATACAATCGTGTATTATTTCTTTGATCTTAAAAAATAAAGAAATAATTATGAGTCGGTGTTAGTTCGGAGCTTAAATAAATAAAAAAGATAGAAATACACATAACCGAATCCATTTATCGAACCATTTAACATGATTCAATAAAAGATTAATTTTAATTTACTTACTTTTAATATTATTTACTTTATTACTTTCATCACGTCAAATATGAAACTGTGAACAAAATAAAATAATGTAAAAATTAGTAGATATGCCAACAATACCACTTGAGAGTTAATGGCATTGATATTAAAATATTTGTCCAAACAAATTACGCTTACAGAGTCATTTAAAATTTAACATTTATGTACCTAAACAATCTAACGAGTAAAACTATGCGACGTCTTCTTGGTTGGCAAAGCGGTGCCAGGATGCTACTCCATTCCACCCACGCGAAGTCGTGGTCTGATCCCGTGGTCGAAATTTCTGTGTGTTTGTCGAGCGGCGGTAGTAGGTCCCGGAGTTATGTTACGGCTGGCCATAAACGAAATGAGAAAACTGTCCGGCCGCCGTTGAAAAATCTCCGCGGAATACAAATGCTTGATTTTTTCGGGCGGCGCTCGCTTTTGGTCGGCCGCGCCTACGATGCTTTTTTCGGCCCCCGGCCGAACGTTTCACCTTCGACAAATGGCATGCTGATCGTAATTCCAGAACACGATGATAATAATAATAATCGAAATTTTGTCGGTCATAGCTCGGATTCATGATTAATTCAAACTCATTAACAGATAATATTGTTGTTACCAATATTATCAACTCGATCAATTTGATCATGTTTATCAACTTTATCAAATAATTCAAATTATACAAACGAAATAATCTACCATTAACACCAGAACTAGCAAAGTCGTTAAAATGACGGATTTCAAATTTTATATTATCAAAAGTATGTAGAAATTTTTAGAAAAATTACTGAAATAGAAAAATGATTATAAAGTTCTACATTTCGTTTCCATAGCATCAAATTATTGCAGTGATACGAAGGTACTACTAAGTATTGCGAAATTTAATATATTTGGCCCTAATTAAATCGTGCATGAATGCTATAATAAATACAATGATATGCCAATATCTTCTGTAGCCACTGTATAATAGAACCACCGAACCAAATATATTGTATATTTCAATGCATATTGTAAATCAGTAGTGTCAAATCAGTACAACACAGAAATTCGCCCACTCAAATCATCAAGAAACACCAAGTTGTCATCGTATACCTCGAGTGGCTCTCCATCAAATCTCTCCACGAAGTATGTCGAGCGTTTCCAAATTAACCAATAAATTAACAAAAGTCGGAGAGACAGTCGGTCTTGACCAGTCGATCGGTGGCTTTTCTTTCGATTCATGGCTCGCAATTAATCTCGATCTTGTTCCCGTAGCATGCTGCCGTGGGCCTGCACGGTCGTTAATTCGGCGCTGACGAAGGCACCCGACGTGGTGGTGGGGCTGGACGGGTAACAGAAGAGGGGAGCTGGGGCCCGCTTTCGGGGCCCCGTTCCGCTTGTAAGAAGCGAACACGATGACATTCGTACCAGGGCCCGAGAAAACGAGTCGGGATACATGGAAGCCTACACGAGCGAACGGACGATTCGGAATCAGATGTTATCTTTGACGAGGGCTGCCGCTAGTGGGGGGAAGCCGGGCCCTTTCTCGGTGCCCCGCGCCAAGATACGGATCTCCTTGGCGCCACCGTCTCCCGGGCCCTTCGCCACGGGGCCACGCAAGTAGCGATGGCCACCTCTGTTCTTCTATTTTTTGACCTCGCGAACTTTCGAGCGGTTTAATTGCGCCTCGACTCGGTTACTTGCCTCCTGATTGTCTGCCGGTGCTAGTGATAAAGTAATCTTTCTAATTTTTGTTCCTTTTATCGTTTTTCATAATTTTGATGATATCGTTTGACTCTTGATTCAAATCTAATTTCGTTTATTAATCCCTTTCCACTGAAGTGGTATTTTTATTGAGAAAAATTTTAATGTTTGAATTAGTGATTGGTTGTATGATTCATCGAAAACATTGATGAGTACGTTAGAATTCCTTCTAGGTCTTGACAACCTAAAACAGTGAAGAAGTATGGCTTAAACATGATAATGTTAATAAATGATCCATTTTATTCATGGAACGTGAGAAGGTATGCTCGCCTATATTATGCTTACCTTATGATTAACCCTGCTACATTCTTTAGGTTCCTTTCCATCTAACTATGTTTTTCCATTCCTGAATACTAATAATTTCTTCCAACGTTTCTTGCCCACCTTCCAACACCAAAGACAGTTTTACAAAGAATCATACATCCACACGATCTTCACCTTTCCAAAAGTTGACACTTGCATATTCCTTATCTCCTTTCTTCACAGTCTCGTAGCATCCATAAACGAGCATTTCCCACATTCCACTAACGAACGGTGGAAAACAAAAAAAGAGTCTGGCCGATCGCACCAGGTGATTCGTGGCCTCTTCAGTCCATCACTACGACAACATGGGCTGCTGTCGGGGCTTCGAAATGCTGGCTTTCGAGGGCCCTAAACGCGGTTTAAACGTAACCGATACCCCAGCGGGGGTCCCAGCACCGGTCCTCTTTGCGTCCGCCATCGAAAATTCGTTTTGACGATTGACAACGGCACCGAACGAACGATGAGGAACGGCCGGTCAAACGAACGAAACCACCGGTTTTCCTTTACCCAGGCCCTCGCGTTCATTATCGTGGGCACGCGTGTCTACTGTGCCTTGGATGATCCTCCTCGTATCGAGGGATCGATCGAAGCCGGATATGTCCGGTTGAATTTACCGAGGGGACACCGTGTTCCAACCGTTATCCTGAAGACGTTACTCCGCCTGGACCGTGAATTATCGTACTCCCGTGTCAAAGAAACGCAGTTAATTTATCGTCCACAAATGGTCTCTCTTGCACAATTCAGGTAGCAATAATGAAATTTTACAAATCACAAGTCACAAGTCACAAGTTACAAATTACCGGTATTAACAAATACCTTTGCATTATAAAAAAAGAAAGAAAACTTCACAAGTAGATTTTATAAATTATAACTCCATTGATTGTCCTATATTTCCCGAAAAATTATAAGATCGTAAAAAGGTAATCCATAAGCTATAACTTATAACTTGTCGGCTTATTGTCATTATTAGTTAGTCAGATACCGTGCAAAAGAGACCGGGTCCGTTGTTTTTCGTGATGCTCAGCCAGATGGCGGTTCCTCCTTGACACGAAATCTATGGTGAAATAAAGATGAGAAATTGGTTTATTTGATTTTACAAATAAAGTGATTTTTATACTATCGTCCGTAAATATTTGGATGCAAAAATTGATATTTTTACTACATTTTCAACGTTACGGTAGAAGAAAGTTCCTCTGTCGTTAATTTTTTATCTTTGGCCTTGCCTCTTTACCTTACCCTTACCTTTTTTTATAACTGGGCTGAAATTCTCTGCAATTTAAATTTAAGTTGAAATAAAAAATGCACCTGCGTTAATAAAGTTCCATAATAGTTAACACTTCATAGAATGTATATGAACTTTTAGAATGTGACTAGAGACATATCTCAATCGCTTTAATATCCTCACATTAGACAGACACAGTTAAAAATTGGGAAACATGAAAGAAGTTGAAAAGGCAAAGGATACTTCAGAAATTGAGCCCACAGTTGAAAGCTCGAGCAGACGAGATTTTAATAAACGCATCTAACGCTGCGTCATTTCGAACAATAGAAAATTGCACGTACGGTATGCATCGGCATGGTTGAGCAGATACAGCGTATAATTTAGTAACAGGGGCCGGGGGTTCCATGCAAATATCGAGAACAATGAAACGACGAGGCTCGCATTAATTAAGTCGTAAGCAGAATAGGAGACGTTCTTCGATTCGTTGATCGAGCGTCGTCGTCGCTCGACTACGACTCGCGAGGAGAGCCGAGTTAATTGGCTCTCTAACCAAATAATTGACAGTAAGTAGGAAATGAGAAGTTATTCCTCGTAGGAGTTGTTTGTCGTCTCCCACTTTTCTTTGCCCGTCGCTATCGCGAATCGACTTCGGCGAATTAACGAGCGAACGTCGTAATTAACCACTGTCAGGGAATCAGACCCCCCCTTCTCCTTCGATGTTGAAACTTCTTAGAATTCATCGAGTTCAACCTCGATCGCAATAGTGTCGTTCAATGAATATTAGACGGTTCTTAGATCTCCAACTATGCTCAACTATGCTGCATTCTATGCTTTCTTTACGAAGATTATCTTTTATCGAGATAAACCATTCATTCGGAGAAGAGAGACTTGACTGCGTGAAAAACAGGATTTACAGGGATCGATAATTGGTAAATAATCTCTTCAAACTTGTACTATGTCAAAATGATCATCATCTACAACAGAAATTATCGTTACCGCAAAGGATTTTCCTAGCTCCCGGTGAATGGACTCTCTCTAGCATAGCAACATCCTTTAGTGTAATCCTGCTAAACTGGACTTACGATCAACGATCCTAAGTCCCTCAGATTTACTGAATCGCGCCCGATTGTCATAAAGCTGTTGTCCAATGTGTACCTGAAATGTTCTTTCTTTTGAAATGGACCCCACTCTAATACAAATGCAATTATGTATTAAACTAAATGACATGACGTATGTTTAAATAAAATCTTAGTTTGTTTTAAACATGACTCGATACACTTTCTGAATAACTATCTAAAGTTCGCTATTTCAAATTTGTAAGAATCGTCATTTATAAATTAAAAAATTCCTATAATGTATCTAACAACAGTATTGGCCCATCGAATTTAATGCTCAGAGGAGTAACATCTCACCTTAATCTGCGCATTTTTATGTTTCCTTAATAAATTATATATTTACAAGCTCTGAGATAGAGAACTGGAAGGGTACCTATAATAATTGAGGGGAGAACAAGCGACGGTCGTAATGGTCATGGAAAGGAGAGACTGGCGCCGTCGAAGATGACCAGGAAAACGCCCAGTCTAGGCAAGATGACGTTGTAAATATTTTCTGTCATCGGTCGGCTCTGTGTCAGGGCCCGGAGTCTTGTCTTCGCTTTAATAAAGGTACTGGCAGCATGGGTACCTCTTTGGAAAGTGCGTCACCTGAGCCTGGTATCGGACACTGATGGTGCGGATAGCGGCGCTTTGTGTCCTTCGTGTACCCCTCTCAGCCGAAAAGATCACCGCTCTCAAAAGACCTGCCCTCGCCATTCATCACTTCCGCCGCGCTTTCGGCCCCGGGAGCAGCGAAAAAGTCAATCTGCAGATTCTCCGTCTTGGACGTTGCTTGATTGTCAAAGAACGAATAAAAAGAACTATGGAAATTGTAACCGAAGTCTTCGATGTACAGTGGCTCAAAAAAGTATTTAAACGCTTACCTTGGTAAACGTTCATGTATATGTTGTATGTCTTATAAAAAATATTTTGAAATTTCATTAGCGCTGTATACAATCGCCCCGGAAAGTAAGTTGATGCTACCGCTAAAAGTTTACTTCCCTTTAAAAGTCTGTACTTCAAAATGTTCCATATAACGTGGATGATGTATTCATAAAATATTTCTACAAGTGTTAGGATACCTTTGTGAGTCAGTGTTCAGGAATTTTTCTTATCAACGCTAATAGGCTGCTCGTTGTTAGTGATGAAATCATGGCCATTCTCTGTAAAGACGATTCTCTGTAAAGAAGATACTACTTTACTACGGATTCTATTATAAAGGCTCCGTAACATTCGAAGCTTTCAATTGTAAAACTTTTCCCAGTAACTATGGGCTATGGTTACCTTCGAGAAGAATTTCTTCGCCGATAGAACCTGCAAAGGTCTAGTAGCATACGGTTAACGCTTCTAATTGCAAAACACGGTGCTACTCTTCCTTAACATGTATCGAAAGTGAGAGTCGTAGCTCTTCGGGACGTAAATTCGCTCATTTGTACTTGCAACACTCGGCGCAAGATCGCTGGCGTAAAAGGCGCGCTCGCGCCATTCCGAATGTCCGGCGTCCTTTATATCGAGGCGGCAGAAAAGGTAATTTGCAGATTCCAGCGAACAGGTTTCAACCGAACACACAGTCGGGGTGCTAATTTGTCCCGACGCGGAGATAAGGATCTGGCAAAAAGGTTCAGCACAAAACGAAGCAATTAAAATGATAATGCGACCAGACGGGGACATCTTTTATTAGCGGCCTAGCGCAACTCTATGAAGACCATTCGCCAATTTCATGATGGAATCTGAATCATAAACCAAGTACCTAATCTAACAATTAAATTTATATCGTTGTTTGAACCAACGAGTCGATAAATCATCTTTGCGTTCCATAATCCATACGTCTTCTAAAATTCCTCATCGAATACTGCAGTGGCATATCTTTTAAAACACGACTGTTAGTTCTTATCCATGTAAGAATTATCTTCCTCGATTTTTCGTTTCTGAACTTCCTCCAAACAATTCAAAAGCCCATTTACATATTCAATCGATTCATTGCCAGGATTCTTCAGCTTTCCAGCGCCGATACGTCACGTCCCAATTCCAGAAGGTTCGTCAGACATCCTCGATCCTCGTCGGCCAAAGGAGGTAAGACAGAGAAACGTTTACCTGGCTGACGACGGCGGCGACGCCTTTGTCTCAGGGACCCCGGAGATAATTAAAAACCGAGTAAAGCGGACAGAACGCGCAGCAGTCGGTAAATCCACTTGGAAAGGGACACAGAAGGGAGAAGATCGTATCTTGAATTTACACCCATCAACCGCCACCTTGTTCCAGCCACCTTCATCCATCTACTTGTGTGTAACCAGTCGCCGGATCCTTGGTCCTCGATGATGGCCAACGATACGCCGTTGCTCGACGCTGTAAAACCCGATGTTCGACAGGAGTTCGGCCATCGGGCTACACGTAAATATCCGGCGTGGAACGTGGATCTACCGGTACATCATCCAGCCTCCTTTCTTTCCGCCTGATCGCTGGTATTTGACGGCAAACGCGTTTTTTCCTTCGTCGAGATCTTTCTCAGCGATTCCTTACTGCCGCGTTCCTTCTTGCCTCTGGATACTTTACGGAGTGTCGCGTGAAAATTGAAATTCGAGATCTGGAAAGGCTCTCGATCTTGGCCCGTGCACCGGTGTGACGAGTTTATTAAAATGGTTGCTCGTTAAGACACCAGATGGAAGTTGGTACCAGGGACTTGTTCTTTCATCCAAGATCAACGTCTTCCAGGTTTTGTTCGATCAGTTTAACAGGTTGTTCGGGATTCTTCGAACTGGTAAACTGGAACAGGATGAAACAAAAGCAACTGAAGACGTACAATTTAAAGTTATGGACCACTGTTACCACTGTACCTCTGAGTTTCTTATACCATTCCTAGTAGTCGTTTTTCAAGAGTCGTTTATATTCTTCGAAGTCATGAAAACGTATCGCGACAAAGAATAAAGTTGCAACTTAATTAATTATGAAACATTTGATGCTTTTAAAAGTTAAGGTACACGACTAGATTCAGATTCTTAAAATCTCGACATACACAACTATGATTTTCAGCTTATCATAAATAAATTACATTTCTCTAAGGTAGCTTTTCGTGTCCTGGGTGACGTGTGAACTAAGAGTCCACCGTAAGAGTACACCGTAGAGCCGAAGGAAACATCGAGGAAAGCCAATGTAACTTTTCCTCCGGAAGTTTCGACATGATTGTTTCGCTACAGTGGCTTATGGTTAAGCTGATGTTATTTGTCATTAGAAGAGGACGGCGAGCTTCATTATCCGAATAATTAAAGCTTATTATATGATGTAGCGGCGCTCGTTATCTAACCGGTTTCGTCGATGCGCGTCACAGATAAACTTATCTGTCGTGTAGGAGCGCTTGTAACGAATCAATTATATTACTTATGTAAGCGAGCGCGCGGGTTTCGCGCGCTCCGCCACTTATCGCGGCGAAACTAGCGCTGAAACGTTTTATGCTGTCCTGATAAGCGACCGTTAGCATTATAATGTGCGGAAAAGGCGATCTACGGCGGTCGATCCTTGTCTGTTGGTGGTCTCGTGCCCTCCGTTCTGCTCGGTTGTCAGCACTGCTGGATGGAAATGAAGAATCTCCGTGATAAACCATTATCTGCATACGACATTAAGAATACGAAGATAAATTGTATATATCTTGTGAAGAATTGGAATTTATCTTCCATAATTAAATTAAGATCTAAATTTCTCCAAATTAATGGCTAGAACCATTTAGACAGTGTTATTTGACTCGGAAGGATGTTTGAGTCCAACTAAATAATCTGCTATGTAATTTACCAAAATCGGTTATGAACAATTTTTAAACTTGAAAATAGATTACATATTTAACTCCTAATTAACGGTTTGATAAAACAGTGAAATATATTATATACATTGACAACTCAATGGCCATATATTTTCAGAATGTTGAAGCCTAGGTGACTCAAATAACACTACTATGCTATATACTCCTAGATGTATTTACTCTAAAACGGTACATAAAAGGTAGGAAAAGAGAAGACATTCTGTATTCTCCATACACTGCAGACAGCAAAGTTGCTGAAGTAAGGTACACCGTACTGAATAACAAAATCGTGTATATACAAACGATCTTCTGTCTATTTCGAGAGACACATCAGTCAGCATACCGAAAGATGGTCTTCCAAGGATTAGCCTCGGTCGCGGGATTCGGCCCGAAAACCGCGAGCTGCAGTCTAGCAAAACTGTTGGACCGGTTTTTTCCTCCTCCGTCCCCGAGATGATCGTCTGGAGGTATTCAGCCAATTCCCATTTCGCGTCGCCATGCATTTATGCCTGAATACAAAGTGCGAGAGGAGGTTCCCTAAAAAAGAAGAAAAGAAGAAGTGAGACAGCGAAGAAAACGACGAGTCGGAAGAAGGAGGAAAAAGGATAGAAGAAAGGGAAAAGGGAAACCGTTGGATTCTCCGTAAATCTTCCATGCGTGTAACTCTTCTGACGAGGAAGCCACGGCGCTCTCGTTGCGCGGAGCGGCCGGAGTTGTTTATGCTTTCCTGTGCAGCGCTTTCTGAAATATGCAAATCGCGAATTCGCATAATGGCGTTATCGCAGTAGGATGCCGCCGTCGGCGACGACGTCGAGATAGCTGAATCCGAGCGGGTCGAGCTCTTTCTTGACATCAAACGGCCACCGCCGGCTCGCCAGCCCCATTGATTTGTCCCTGAGAAGAAACATCTCAGCGGGCTTTTCGTACAGCCGCGATAAATATATGATCTGCGAATCCACCGAGTGATCGCTATGACTCACGACGATTCGACCACGAGGAATACCAAGTCGTTCGAACTGTGAGGTCGATCGCTCCGGCTCCGTTACCCGATGAAACGTTCGTGGATGGCTTTCTGTATTAGCCCTGCTACGTCCTTTGAGTCATTTGTGATCCAATCACATTCTTTTATCATCAAAATATTCGTAATTTTATAGATTTATAAACAGTGATAAGACTTACATTTTTTAATAGATGAAAGTTTGTCTTCGTCTTGCACTCGGTATTTCTCCATAGACATATGTATCTATAATTTTTCGTTTGTCAATGTACATGATATATTCTACTGTTTATCATGCCTCTAATAACGTTTTCAAATGTAGATCCATTAAAAATTGTTCATAATCGAATTTAGCAAATTACGAAGCAAATTACTTAACTTAGCTCAAGCATTCTTCTGACGTCCAATACATGTCATTTCTTGTTCCAATCACATTCTTTTATCATCAAAAAGTTTGCATGTTATAGTATTCCTCGACACATTCAGTATCCCCTTGTTTGTTGAAAAGAGATTAAAATTAGTACGTAAAGAGAAAAGATTCTTCCGGTTTGACGACATCTCTTCTCCGACTATCTTTCAACTGATAAGTCGGTATCATTTGTAATCGACTTATACAGAATTAAACCCTAATGAATTACATTTAAGATAAGCTAGTAAGCTGATTGTATGTGTTTTGAACCTCTCGCAATATCATCCTTTTTTTTCATTTGCAAATTGCTCCATGGTGAACATTGCTGTTTCGTGGTGTTGTTAACCTTCTTTTTCCAAGTACCTGGAATCCAGCTCTTCTCGCAACGATCTAAACTGCAGAAAATTATATCGATCCGTGTCACGCAAGCCTTAAAATGTCGCGTTTCACTCGCATGTAGTCAGTCTACCGGCGGCAGCCTCGGTGGTCTTGCATTTACAAAACAGCCGGACGAAATGAATGAATTATTCAGTTTCGTATAAATTAACTTAATCATCTTTTTACAAATAAACGATGATGGCGGCATATTAATACAAAGAAGATTTCGATAAGCAACCTAATAAAAGCTGACAATTCATAGAAAAATAATCGATCACATCAAATACTCGTAAATTTCGAACGAATGTTCCTTTTGTTCCCAATATTAAACAGAAAATAAGGACTCAATTTTAGACGTAATACATCATCGTCATACACCTCTGACGATCCATCTACAACATAGGGAACCAAATATGTAGATGATGACAAGATGAATACATCGAATTTCCAGGCAAAAAATAATTGTCCAATTCTACGATAGAGAACAACTTTAAAAGCAAAAAGCAAACAAGAAGAAAAAGAAAAAGAGATACAAACCTGTACTCATTATGCTCGTTCGATTCAAGCGGTTAGACCCGACTCATTTATTTCAGGCGACGCAGAAACAGGAAAGACCGAGGCAGAAAGAGAGACAGGAGAAGCATCAGGACGGAAGAAGGAGCGACGCGCGCTGAAACGTATCCGCGGTTTATTATTATTTTATTCGGATGTTCTTCGTCGCGTTATACCCCATAACCCACCCTCTTCCCTACACCTTTTCCTGTGGCACCGTCGCAACGCCACCCCCTTCCCTGCCACAGAACCACCACCATACTTCTCTGATTCTCCCCCACCGCGAACAGAGAGGAGAGACCACCCCTCGGTGTTCCACGCTCGCTTCGCAGCAGTCAAGTCGTAATCCCCCTTCACAAGGTCCTTAACAGGCAGGGCAGGGCCCGGCCGAGTACGCGACAGGGACGTTAAAATTTAAGGTTTCCGTCGACACGTTGCGACCCATAAATTTCCTCGCTCGAAGCCGTCGCTCTTTCCTTCGGCCACGCTTGACAAATTATACCAGCGGCATCCCCGCGAAAACTCTGCTGGAAATCACTTTGCCGCTTACTTTTATCGAGATCGATTGAAAAAATAAAACGCACGTGAGTTACGAGCGAATAATCGATTAAATCGATCGTACACTATCGTGTTACTTAAATTAGCTAAAGGAATTCTGAAGATAACTTCTTTTATGTTGTACATGTTATATCATATTTAACATTTTTACACCGTACAGTGTTATAGTTCGTCTTTTAACCTCCTGACGAGGCTAACTGCAATGTCAGCGGAATGTTAGAAATGTTTTCTTAATGGACACAACTCTCGTCCAGAAGCCTCAAACTGTGTTAAACGCGGCAGTGTTAAGCATAACATTGCACAGTGTAACAATGTCAAGTGTGATAACCTAGACTGTGAAAATGATATGAATCTAGATAAACCCTAAAACATAATAAAATCATTTTTTAAATGTTACACTGTTAAGAAATATTAGTAGATTATAGCTAATTTTAAAATATCAATCACCATAAAAAATGACTGATACAAGAGTTATATAATTATACATACCTCTGAAGATTCTATAACCAACATTTTGCGATTAGTAACATTTTTTTAAATCCTCAATGGCTCTGAATAATCGTCTTATCCTATTTCATAGGACAGTTAAAGATGCATCTACAAAAACGATTCGCTTTATAATATATCTCATCTAATCAACGTCTCCTGAGAATGAAAACTTTCAAATGAAGCCAAATTCTAAGAAACGACTTTTGTTCAAATTCAGAATGAAAATCGATCACATGGATCGATCGAAATGTAATTGCATCGATGGCGCTTTCTATGATCGATACAACCTTAATATCAAATTTTATTAGGTTATGTGATTCGAATGACAAAAACGTATGACATAGCAAGTGTTTTAGAATACTAAATGATCGTAATGGTTTAAAGAAGAGATTTGGAGAGATCTTCTTTCTGGTTCTTTCCCTTTTTTGATGTATATCGAGTTCGCGAATGTCTAGACGATGAATTTATATTCAGACAATGTCTCCTCTAGAACACAATCCATTTCAGAAAGTGACTTTAAGAAGATGCTTCATTTTTTTATATTTGAAACGTGTTTTTATGTTCCGTGTGATAGGAATTCCTTTAATACATGATGCATTCTACGATCAGAAAAATAATTCTACTTAAATCCTAAAATAATACTATTGAACGAAACTTCATACCCATTATATTTTTAATTTTGTTACAATTTGGATTTCTTTAATGTTTAATACAGAATAAGCCTTACCTGATTAACAGAAATATCATGAAAAACATTTGAATATTGCTTTCATTTTTGTAAAAAGTGTCCAATAGTTTACTCGGAAATGTCATATTTCGCTAACAGCGCTACCATTGGTTGATTCAGGCCCTGAACTCTATTATGAAAAATGATGAGTTTTGTTATTAAAAATCTTATTATAACAAAATTTCGTAAAAAGCTTTAAAAACAAAATATGTACATTCCAATCGTCAACTAGAATATTACAATCTCTTTCAAATTTGAAATATTAAATTTTGAATTTTAAATGTCAATAGGTGGCGCCACTAGATGTTCATTTATTAACCGCCAAAATTGTATTTCCGGTTATAACAGTCGAGTCCATCGTCGTAATTTTCGCTAAATTACATTTTAATTGTGTCCATAATTAGAACTTAAACGCGAATCAAGTGATAAGCAAATTGTTTAATAAAAAAATATTCATATTTAGAACAGTGTCACGTTTTTATAACTAAAATAAAATTCGTTGCGTTATAACTAAAATAGAAATGAAGTACTTTGACATGGTTTGAAAAGACTTTGTGTAACTCAGAAACATTAGAACATCAACTTAAAGGTATTTTAAATTCTATATTTATTATATATTTTTTTGACTTTCATATAATGACAAGATGTTTTTTATTATGTCACTTTTATATATTTTCATTGCATAAATATGTAACTTTATATATGTTATATATATATGTGTGAAATTTTGAAAAACTAAAGTAATTTGCAATCCTTTATACATGAAGCTTTTTAAGATTTCATAAAAGTTATATTTAATATAGCTTTATCTTTTATTTAAAAAATGCTAAAGCGGCAGGTGCTGCTATCTACTACTGTATCATTAAATAAAAAAGGCTACGTAACCATCTAATTACCGACAGTTGATAACTGACGCTCGTTTCAAAATTTAAAAAATTCTTGGTTTCAAATGTTTAAATTTAAATAATCATTACATAAATTTTATATGTATAATTTTTTTATTTTGCAGTTTTGAATAAATTAACATTTATTGCATTACTACAAAGTTTCGTAACAATAAAAACAACATAGCCATTTATTCTCAACCATTTATTTTTTTCTCTTTTTCTCTGTATTACTAGAATGTTAAACAAAACAGTCTGTTCCCTAGTTGCATAAATTTCAGCACGGAAAATAGTTCGAAAATGTTGCAACTAACAAGTACTAAAGACTTATAAAAAACGGTTCGTTCGCAACTTCTGTCGATCAAAGATTTTGAGCAATCATCGGGACGAATTTTTTATCGTGTCAAAATTTGACATATAGTATAATCGATATTGAAATGTGGTTTCACCACATGCAAAAATTATCGTTCGAGTTTTAACAAATTGTGCAATATAAAAAACAAAGTGCGCGCTACCCATTCTTTTCTTTCAAATACATCCTTTTTTCGGCATTAATACATACATTTATTGCTCTCTTCGTCTGTATGGACACAACTGTCTCCACATTTTGCAGATTTGGAAAACAGATTCTCGAAAGAAATTCTCAAGTTGCATTGTACATTATGATTATAGATCCGTGAAACGAAATATGTTAACACTATGTTGATCAATCATGTCATATAAATCAACATTAAAAATTTCAATTTTAACATAACTTGAAGGTTGTAATTTAAACATATAGTAGCTCGAAAGTATTCGAACATCTATAAAAACATTTTATGTTTTATAAGTGCTCAAATATTTTCGTATGACACTGTGTATGACAGATATATAATCAACACAGCGTTTCCATTCAAAGATACAGAGAGATCTGACGAATCCAGTTAAAAAAATAGATGAGAGAGAATTTCTATTCCAGAATCTTGTCCCAGAAAACTATCGCCATCTAATGAAATCATTTCGTGCTTAACCTTTAATTTGTCACGAGGCCTCGCGAAGATTTTGTTTGATTCATTTCTTCTTCCGTAACAAAGTAGTATACGAAATATGCTCTGATCCTATCGTGTACTCCATTATTGGTGTAAAGAAAAATAATTTGCAAGGGGTTAAGATTTGTGAATGCTCCTCGTGTTCACCAAATATGTCGAACAGAAGGAGCATAACAATTTACAGAGACTATAAAAATAATGTGTCTACCATTCCAAAGTTCGTCTTCTTCTTCTTCTTCCCCCTCTCCATCGTGTTCCTTTTTTTTTTTACAAAAGTTTACAGAGTCTTTCTTTGTGCCCTTCGCGTGTCTATAAAGTTTCCTACTTGTGTACTACGGTAGTCATAAGTAAGCAACGATAACGAGATTAATACTGTTTGCTGAAAATCATTCTACAACGAGTGTTACTCGCTGTTTTACATTATACACGCGATTACTCATACATGATTACTCGGTTGACCATTATTTGTTACGCTAATGTCTTTAAATATATTCGACATGCGCAGATATTATTCGTAACTTTGAAACATTCGTTCTGTAACGCCAAGCATCTTTGATTCAAGTAGTTCGGAAGCTTGAAAATTTAAAAGATTGCAATTTTAACAGTTAGATGGTTTCGAACGTTTTAAATGTCAAACAGAGAATTTAACTAAACAAAAATATCTCTATTTAAAACTTTATTATTAAAAAATTCACTCGAATGTTTCAACGATTTACATCAAATCTTTTGTTTAAACATTATATACTTGTCTGCTGTTTAAACACTTAAATCGGACAATATTTTCTCTTGCTTTTTTTCTAATCGGTTTTCGTACATATTCACTTTTTTGAACGATGATTAGTCGTTTTCAAAATGTAAGTTTTACAATATGGTATTATTTATTGCTCGTATTGTCCATTGAAATTAATATCTGGAAAATTTTCATTCTTTTTTTTTTTGTCATTTTTATTTTCGTCAATACATTATTAGTTTAGTACTGCGAGTAATTTTTCTTTCTTCTTATACATTAAAGAGTAAGAATTGGGGTTCCATTATTTTAGTAACGTTTTTTCAGTCTACTCCCACTTGAGATTTTTCAACTATAGACAACTTCAAAACACCTTTTATCACAGATAATAAACATTTATTTGGTGTAACGAATCGAAGTGCTTTCAATAACAACAGTGTTCAAATAAATCAAAATTTTTCCCAATAGGAAGAAGACAATGTTAATGCATAGCCAATCGCATGAATGAAAATCTGAACAGGAAAGAAACGTGGGTAACAAAGTGAACAATTTTTATATGCAACACAAAGTGCGAAAATCTTACTAATTAATTTGTATAGAAACTATTAATCGTATGTTTTTTTATTTTTTTTTTTTTTTTGTTTTAATAAGACTCAAAATTCAATTGTAAATCATTTAAATCCTGTACTCTACCACTCACTCTATTTTGATTAAATTAGGGAACATTTTGTTTACGATTAGAATGAAATAGAATAGAAATACAACTTTTTTTTAATAGTATCAAAAGAAGTTTTGTCTCTACATTATCAATATAAAGCTTTTTACTGTTAAATATATGTTCTGTAAACAGTGTTTTGAACATGAGAAATGTTGGAATATATATATACAAAACTATATTACATTCTTTTATATTATACACATCATACTACTTGTATCATCACTTATATCTTTGTTAACATGTGTATGCGTGCGTATGTGTAACGTGTGAATCATTTAAGTTAAATAAAAATATAGGATATATAATTTTGCAATTTTGAAATTAAACATAACATCGAGAACATAAGAAGCGAAAAGATGTAATATCAATGAAATAAAATTATATTTCCTATGCGTATAACAAAGATATAACTGACGAGCCCAAATTTTATACATGTCGATGATAATCTGTACATGCACACCACCATCATATATGTGAATAATATTTTACAGTATGATGTACATATATATCCGGTAAAGAATATCATTTTTTTACACTCTATTCTACAAAACTGACTCTACAGTAATGCTTACAACGTCTTCGATATAATCCCGTATTTCCACAGAGAATAAAGAACTGGAGATGTAGCGATCCGGACTTCTTGTTTAGTGTCCCCGGGAACACGTTTTGAAAATTGTTGATTGCGGAACACGCGATCGGTGCGTTTACGAACACCATTTCTGAAAAGCACACGTTAGTTCTATCGATTCTGAATGCATCAGATAAGAATTCTGGATGGAATGCTTTCGTTAGTCTTATAATTACATAAATTCCCGCTTATGAGAACCACAAGGCAAGATCTTGCAGGAATGCGAACCTTTTAGGGCGAGTTCGTCTGGATGACACCATTGTGCCATCCACAATATATTTTGAACTGATACAAACTGATCATTAGATTCATTAATACTGGACATCAAGTTGTTAATAATATTTTGTCACACGATGTCACACAATATTACAACACAGTCGACAAAAGTAAAAGATTCTCTTCGTGTTGATCATATACCATTTTTAAGGTTATTGAAGTTAGAAAAATGAGAATGAGAACTACACAACTTAAATTACCAGATCTTCAATTAAGCGTAAGAGAATGAGATAAGTAAAGATTCGTTTCATTACGAATGATAGATTACTTTGTTAGCGTGGAAACTTCACAAAGCTGTGCTCTCTATCGGCGACGCAGCCCGATTAGGAGTGCAACACCGTTCAGGAGTATGGCACAAATCCGGTGTATGCCTACCGTCTCGTAACTGAACGAAATCTAAGTCTGCGAAAAAATTACTTCTCATGGTACCGACTGCGCTATCAGAACCAAAACTATCTTGCCTGCATAGATCCACATTTTTATAACATTCGGTGTACTCGGTTAAAGAGTTAGGCAATTTTCCATCATACATCGGCGCCATTTCAATTACTGTCTTCTTAGAGTTGCTCGACTCGAAATTCGTACAATTCTGGCTGGATGCGGTGCAGTCTTTTTTGTTATCTACATTAGTCTCATTTCGTGTATTGTACGAGAGAAAATTATCGTTCTTGGAAAGACTCGAATTCGAATAGAGACTATCCGTATAATGAAGCGCAGTATTATTCCTGAAACTGCCTTCTTTACGGAGATCCTCCTTCTGCAAGGTGTTAAAAGGCGAATAATCTTTATACATCTTATCTTTGTGTTTGGCTGTACAGTCTAATACTGTGAGACTTCCTTGCCTAGACAATATACTAGCGATATCCGAAACATTACTTTCCTGCCTGGTTACCCTATCGTTGATAGGCTCATCTTCGGTAACTTCTCCCGGGCTTACACTTACTTTTGATTGTAACGAAGTACCAGCTTCGGATTGACTGTTCTTCTGCGGCGAAAATGCATTCTTTGGCGTCTCTTTTGTGGGAGAAATCTTTGTCCTTCTGAGATACGAGCCTGCCGATGATTTTGAAGTCTCGCCTACAGTCTTCTTCGTATCGTTATTGTTCTTACCATCAACTTTACTTTCCTTCTCTACGACGTTCATTGATTTTCCAATTTGCCTCAAGTAGGAACTAACAGAATTCGTATCCGGCATTTTGAACTTGCCCTCCAACTTCGTTCTCGAGTGGCCGCTGCTCATCGAATTATATTCACTGGATTTCTCCGCCGACTTGGAATTCAAATTATTATTCACTTTGTACGAGTACTTGTTATCGATAATGTATTCAAGAGTATCCGACAAAGAGCTCGGACTCGCTCTGCCCACATAACGTATTTTTTCGATAGTGGGTATCCGTTTCAAATTAGATTCCGCTTCATTCTTCACGTACGAATCCTGATTATCGTTAGAAAAGTGAGCAGGCGATTCGGTCGACTTGATAGTTTGCCTTGGAAAGCAGCCAGTAAATCCACTAGAGTCCGGAGAAATAACAATGTCTGGTTTATCGACGGAAGCTTCCTTAGACCTCGAGTTTTGTCTCGAGTAACGACCAGAGGTTCCAGATGATTCGTTCGTTTTACTATTTTGTCTCGTATACCTTCCTCGAGGAGTTATCACGTCAGGCACTTGAAGAATATTGCTACTAGGCACAGTTTCTTCGCGTTCCAGCGTGCTGTCGTCACAACCGCTGCATCGTTTCTTCTCCTGGTGTACTTGACCTTCTTTAATAGGCTTCAATTGTGGTGTCAGTGTTTCTGGGGTCGTGGACTCGCTCGTACTCGTACTCGATCCTGTGTAGTTTCTAACATCGAATTCCAAATGCGATGGCAATTCTGCGCCCACCGATAAATGCTTTGCTAACGCTTTCAACCATAACTGCATCACTTCGAAAGGTGGCCTCTTGTCGGGATTCAGGTCGCAGCAAAGAAAGGCGATCATATAAAACATTTCTGGACAATTGGAGCAAAATTTCTCCTTGAATACGTTTTGGTTCAGGCCAAAATCTGAAGATCGTGGTAAATAATCGGGATCGGCTTGAACCCGACCAATGATTTCACAAACGACGATACCAAAGCTGAATATATCAACTTTTTCGTCATACTTGTTGCCTTTCATCATCTCAGGCGCCATCCAATATGGATTCCCGACTACTGTGTATCTTTTCTTTCGCTCTTTCTTTGATGTTTTCACCTCTCCGTCGGAATGTCTGCTGTATTTGCGACTGTGGGGGGAATTGCCATTCTGTATTATCCTGGCTAGGCCGAAGTCGGCCACGACTACAGTCTTATCCTCGCGTACGAGACAATTGTGCGAGTTCAAATCTCGGTGAATAATATTCATGGAATGTAAATAAGCCATGCCAGCGGCTATGTCTTTAGCAAATGACGTCCGTTGCTCCCACGGTAAGATTTCGTTCGTATCATGAAGCAGAGCTCTCAGAGTTCCACCCGCTATGTACTCAGTGACCAAATGAAGCTTCTTATCTTTGTACAGAACACCAATGAATCGGAGAACATTGTTATGATGTAACGAACGTAACACAGCAACCTGTTAAGAGCAATAACAAAGAATAAAATAATGTACATATAGGGATACATAAAGGATCTAGCGACGGTAAAACGCAAGCCTACCTCTTTTAAAAAATTCTTTTGAGCTTCTTCGTCTACTCTGTACAACTCTTTTAGCACCATCACTTCGTTGGTATCTCTGTGTGTGACTTTGAACACTTGCCCGAAAAATCCTGTACCTAGCAGTTCACCCTTTACCAGATCACTGGCGCGAAATATTCTTTGATTCTTTGGTTCGACACGAAACGATCTAGTTCTGCTTAAGTCACATGTAGGATTTGTGGGCGAAGATCTATAAATATATTACAAATATATTACAGGACAAACTTTAAAATAAATATATATTCAGGCATCGGTAGACATTATGAAAGCATTTCATTTGAAACTTGATCTGTACCCGTCAAGCAGTCGCGACATGGAGCTACTACGCTCTTTGTGCATAGGATCCCTGGTTCTCCGCAATTGTCTGCTTCGTGTCCCACTGATATATCCTTCATCCCGACGTTTAAATAGACGTTCTTTATTTTCGGGACTTGTTCTAGGACTTGCAATCGATGTCAACATCGCTGCGGTCGGCGATGAATATGCGGGTCGTCGAGACACTGCGTCCGGATCGTGCTCAATGGTTAACTGCAATGTTCAATGCATTTTGTTTTTATTATTAACTATTTTTTGGGCAGATAGTAAAGACGTAAACTGCCGTTGTAGGATAAAATTTACCTGTAAAACTGTGTCGGAATGTTGTATTAGATTTTCAATGCTCTCTATAGGCTGATCCTTAACCGGAGTGCCATTTATTTCGAGTATACGGTCACCGATGTGCAAAGATATGAGATCACTGGACATATTCAGTCTGTAACACATTTCACATGACATCTCTAATATTCATAAATATATGATATATATATATTTTTTAAACAAAACATGCAAAACTGCGTGCATTTAATTCATATTTAATTTAGATATTAGAAGTGAAATTAAACAGTAGAACTAATTTGCATGTTTATTTGTGACCTAATACATTTTCCCTCTTTTTCTTTTTAATTGTGAGATACACATAAAATACAGAGCACAAGAGATATAAAATACAAAAATGTGAAAGAAATGAGATATATTTGAATGTAAAATGTCATTAAAATAAATATAAAAGTATAACATTAGAATTGGAATCATATTAGTGAAATAACATGTAGCAATTGTCTGAAGTGCATGATTTAAACTTTCACTTCATCCTGAATATTACATGCTCACACATCTAAGCAGCACATATTATGCAGTAAACAAATAATATTACACACAAGGAAATTATTTTGCACAAGATATATATTTTGCGTGCAGTTAAATAGCAGATACTAAAAGATACACATTTAACTTATGACAAATACAATATCTAGTGCATATTATTTATTTGTTATGCTGTACCTATGATTAGAGAAGTGGCAGCATAGTCTAAATAGAACCTCCATCACAGAGGCCAGCAGCTTACTGATTTTTCCACGAACATTTCTCATTAACCTGCATTTTAGTTCAAAGTTATTAGAGGCTGCTCATCTATTTTGCTTTATTTATTTTTTTTTAAATAACCACATTCATGCATAGTGTTAAATATTTATAAAAAAGCTACAACAATATAATTTTGCAATGGCAGTACTAGTTTATTTTAGAAATGAATACTTTCTATCATCTCTTGTTTTGCACGTTTGTTTTAAAACAATATAAACAATTGTTGACATTATTTTATAGCCCTGTATCTTGTTTTTAACTTCTAACCACTGAATGAAAACAAATGTATATTCCTATACATACTCAGATATGCGAAGTAAAGCACCACAATTTCGGGGATTTGGAGTTGTGTCTAATGTCAATTTAATTCCTCTTTGTTTCTCAGGATCAGAAGAATTTGGAGGTATCTCAACCAATCTGATGCTATGTGGTTTTCTTGAGAAGGGACAATTAGCTGTCCTATTGATTGGTTGCATCTGTCTCTTGTAACAACTCCCACAATATAACTTGGATCTCTCAACTAGTGCATAACTCTCTCCATCTCCAATGAAGGCTCCACATGAGTTGCAGGCAAAGCATTCTGGGTGAAATTTGTGATCTCCTGCCAACATGACAGGACCCGTAATGATTTGGCCACAACCTTGACAAGCTTCACCATAGGCAGCCCCATAATCATCCTTACAGAACAGTAAGCCATCTTTCTCAAAGTACCATGTGGATAGACCAATATCACATGCTGAACACCTAGAATATAATAGCTTTATGAATGACCTGTTCCTATTCATATTACAACTGAATTTTAATGGCAAAAAAAAGTGTTAACACAAATTATTTTCCAATGAAATATTTTTTAGTAGTATCAAATTTTTATAATCTTATGAAAGTACTACTAAATGATACAAAATTTAATATAGTTGGACCTAATTAATTAGTAAGTAAATGCTATAAGTGCAATGGTTTAAGAATACTTTTTGTAGCCAATATATCATTCTTTTTACTTATTTTTACCGAAAGCAATCGATATGCCATTCTTGATTTAGTGCCTGTATGAATTCATCTTCATCAATTGCATTGAGACATCCAGCACACGTTAATGTCCCACCACTTTCCCTACTTCCCAGGTCTAGAAAATATTGAAAGCAAATTTGAATAAAGAATTCACTTTTGATTATAGTTTCAAATTATTTTGTATGTAAGGACTATCAAACCCATCAAAATACAGTGATTTTGGGTTTCCTGTTTATGCAATTACTAAATAAGTAAGGCTACTTTTGGTATTTTATTATATAATTAATATTAGTTTATGAGATAAAATCGTGATAATTTGTATAGTATAATCATTTGTATATAATATATTACACATCAAAGATTAAAGACTTGGCAATTCTAATAAACGTTTCGTCTGTATCGAGTTATTTACATTAGCAGCAGTACATACGTTTTTGCATGACTTTCATAGGAACCCGACGCGTACTAGCGATAGAAATTTTCCTAAGCATTAAATTCCGAATAATTGGAAGTTGTTGCGGCTATGAAAACAAACACGGCGCAGTCAAACGGAAAACAGAGCGCGTCAGGGACGTGTAGTAGGAAGGAAACGTGATTCACGGTTGACATTAGGTAAGCGTTGAGAAAGCAGTTATCAACCAGCTGACAATAAATCGACCAGTTCTAAGGCGATCGAAACTTGTCAATAAGAAAGGAACATCAGCGGAATTATGAAATGTTCTTCGAAGCATTGTTTTCCTTGTCAATACACGATTGAGATGATACAGTTGAAAAGAACGCATAAATAAAGTCTCTGGAAGAGCGTGGGCCAACAGACTTGGAAGACAGGACGCCCACGCGATCCTCGAAGGATCGAGCGTACACAAAATATCATCGATCGATTCATTTGTCGCGTACACTACTTAAAATGTTACGTATATCACACTATGATTTCGGTCGATTCGTCTAGAAATAACACTCTACTTTGCCGAAAAAGACGTACCGTTTGACGAAACTTCATCCATCACAGCATCTAGAACTGACACACTCCCACTCCGCGCTTCAGCCACTGAATATAGAACGAGCAGATTCGAAATCCATTCTTCACGTTACGGACATTGCGCAGTAGCGCGAAATTTAAACATCACGCAAGAAAAATATACAGCAGATGGAAAGTATTCGAACACTTACGATTGGGAATAAAAATAGATGAAAATAAATATCAAGTTTCATTGAATATTAATTTCAATTAATTACTAAATAATAATCAATGTAGTATAAGGATACTATAGGTACAATAAGAATGTTCACTTATTTTTGTCCTCAATTGTATCATAGAAAACTTCCTAGTATATAATGTATATGTTACATAAAACATTTTGAAATTCCATTGTTACTAGGATGAAACAGCCAGATTATTCTCTTCTTCGATCATTTTATATTAAAAAAAGAAGTCAACATAAAACAACGCTGATTAACATTTTCCAGAATTAATGTTTATTTAAAGGTAAGAAAATTGGTTGGTAAGGAGGTAGTCGTTTATTTTTCACAATACTTTTGGTCTTTGATTTAACTGAAATCAATACAGATGCAATTTATTATATCTCAAATATATGTATACCTTAAAGTCTTTGATAATGTATCAAGATTTTTATCAGATTTCAAAGATAAATGTATGAAGAATCGTGCAAAATTAATACTATTTCTTTATGATAATATATATATTATCTGAGAGAATGTCTATTTTAGATTAAAATATATATATATATAAATAATGTAATATAAGCGACATTATCGCATGCAAAGATTAAAAATGAGTATATTATGATATTGTACTTATTATAATTAAAAACTTAATTGGATATATGTTAATACATATTACTCCATCTCACATTCATTGGTACAGCTTAATCTCGAAGATTCCGTCTATTCATAGATAAATTTCACATTAAAAATTTTTTTTCAATTGTGTTATCTATAGCTAAGCTGCGGATATTTATACAAATTCATGTCTTTATGGAAAAAAGTAAAGAAATGCAACCGAGACAGAGATTTGTTTCACTTACTAAATATTATAATATCTACATTACTTTGAATATTTTATCTTTTAATTTCGAATAAATGCATAGAAATCTGCAGTCCATCCATCACTTAAATCGTCAATTCCAAGTATGTACCATAAAATTTATTAGTATTACCAATACTATAAAACTTATTTATATAATATGTTAAATATTATTCATGTTATACGATACACTGCGAACTTTTATGTATTTATGCAAAATTTAAAGATGCAAAAATGCACAAAATTTGTTAGATACAAAAGTATATAAAATATTAATTTGCATAAAAATCCGCAGTCTAATGATAATTCAAATACTTTCGTGAGATAATGTACGAGTCTTTGGAACTGACATAATTCAACTTTTCTTTCAGTTTGTCTCGAATTTATTAGATTTCACTGTACCATTGGTCAATCGAAGGTCTTTAGGAAATAAAATGTCACTGAGGTATTCTCAACGTAACATCAATGTGACACGCTCAATCGATTGCACTCTTCCCCGGCTGACCTTCTCGAAATATTTACAAAATCCGGATAATCCTCGGTCGTCCAGCGACAACTTCCGGCACTGTCAATGCCTCATCGATTATTTGGGCACGAGTAGCCACAAATAACGGTCGGTTGCTTATAACATACCTCTACACGAGTAAAACTGTACAACATGCTTACGTCTGAATAATTTCAATCACAGTAAAGATCGTGCAGGGCCGTCGTCATTCTGTTCTTTCTGATATCTTCATTTTCTTTCTCGACCACTGCTCGAAATAATTAGTATTCTTTTTTTATAGTAAAATATTGTTAAAACAAAGTCAAAAGACGAAAATGTTCTGTTCAGGATGAAGAGGTATAAGAATTCTTTTCAATAGAACATTGAACAATTTTTAAACCTTTGCTTGTCTTAAACAATTTTTGTCGAAGAGATACTAAACAATTGTTTGTTTTTTTTTTTTTAGCAGAAATAAAGCTAATAAAAGAACGGAGAATCTCCAAATAAAGAAATTATTGTAGGAATGACGAGTTATCTTCCTGGTTAACAAGTTAACAGAAGATTAGAGAGTTATGTGAAAGATAAAAACCTCAAGGGAATTTCAGTGTCAACATGTTTTTCAAGTTCTAGGACGTAAGCTATACAGTTAAACGAGAATATGAAATATTTAATGAGGCTGAGACGTTGAACTCAACTCGTGTAGCATTCACAGCGAAAATAAGGAATAACAAATCTGTTCGATCAAGTGTCTTCCAGATTATTTCGAGCAATGCAAATGGAATGAATCATAATCTTTCATGATTCTTGAATATTTAATCCGCATTGTTATCTCTGGTGCTTTTATCTTGCATCGGGTACACGAGCGGCCTTAAAAATGTCTTAAATGAGATAGAGATTCGTTGAATACACAAGTTTCAAAGTCTAAGCTATCAAAGAGGATAGAAAAATCGTAAATATAGTGGAATTCATTGGTACGTTGTAAATCCATCGAGTTAATGTAGAACTAACATCATCTGTCACTTCATAAAAGAATTTAATTCGATACGTTATTACAGTACTATTTCTGTATTTAACGATTTGTAATAAATTTTAATAAATTCCTTTCAACTCTCTCCTCATCAACTTGATGGATAATCCTAATCTAAGAAGGATCGTAGCTAATGCCGCGCGTTTTTATGCAATTGCGTAACGGCAATGACGACGAATGATATGCAAGAGATGCGAACCTTATTTCGGTACCATAGTTCCGGTAAAACTTTCCTTCATCGCATTCAATCGAGCAACAATTCTTCAATAATCATACTATATCATATTTCTTCTTGTTGCTGAACTTTGCTTCAATTTAAATTTACCAAAAAACAAAGTTGTATGTCTGTCCACTACTTTGTATGTCTGCGGTGAATAACCTTCTCTTGCTCTTTCTACGAACGTTGATCACCTAAACCGTCGCTTTTAAAGTTGGAAACACGTTAAAAGAGTAATATTGAGCAGTAAAATTATGAATTACTTTGTCCGTAATATAAATTTGATTCAATTACTTATACGTGACGCCCTTGAAGTTTGTAGTCCCTTTTTTCAAGTTTTGCGCCAATTTCTCTTCAAGGGCATTCGAGATATTGCACAATATCTTTTATGCGCTTCATTTCAAGATTGCGAAACGAAGGGCAAAATAAATTTTCGTGGCAACACATGACTAAGCTCGCACATGCTGCAACAGAATTGCAAGGACGACAAGTGTTAAAATTTGCGTAGCCGTTTCTCGCTTTCAGACCGTTGTGAACCTATCTGTTGCTTTCGTTACCCCCTAATTCATCTTGTTCTATTCAAGGATAAGATTAGTTTGTAGACTTTTATAGCTTTTAAATTCTCTAAGACTTTTAAATGGAACTTTTAATTTCATAAGAGCTAAGAAACACCAAGTTCTTTTTCTTTTTCTTCCACTTAAGATAGAAAAGAAAATAAATATTCTTTATATATATATATATCTCTGTCAAGATTTTTCAAGAAATCTTTAATTCTATAAAATCTAAGAAATCTCGTCTTATTTCTCTTTTTCTTCTACTTGCAATAAGCCAGAAAAACAAAGAAAGAAGCTAATACCTTTTACATTCGCCAGGAATTAAATCTTTAGATTTCAAGAGCAATCTCAGAGTCAGCGAGAAAAAATGGCATTCCAGGGGAAGCAGTGACCTGTAACAATGTAAATTCATGAATGACCGGGAAAGAAGATTCCCAGACAGGTCGATTCTGCGTGAAAGAAAGAGAAGGGGGCTTGCGAGGTACGTGGCTGAGGCGCGTGCAATTATCCCGCTCATTAGAACTCTGTTAACTGGCACCACTTCAAAGGCTATCTGGTCCGTTCTTCTTACGTTTCCGCAATAGCTAGTTCACGTTCAAGGGCATCAACGGCACGTACTTGTCGCTTGGTTGGAATTTGTACTCGGAGCACAACCGGTTCGACTCCTCTTCCGTGTAACCATTTCTGTAACAGATCAACCACGTAACAATTACATCGAATACGATCGATCATTTCATTGAAATGTTACCATTGACAGTGTTGTGAAATTTTAGATTATTACGATTAATACAAGCTACATAATCTGAAAGTTTATCGAAATTAATTCTGTACGATGAATGTGTTAGAAGCCATAAAAGAAACCCATAAACACCATCACCAGGATCATAAATCATCACCAACTGATACCTTGTGAGAATATATTTTTAATAAAATGACATCTAATCGATGGTCATATGTAGCAACGAAGATACAAGTTGTTTCTTCCTGAGAACATCACGTATCACCTGGAGGATTGTCTTCAAGAGAAGGACCTTGTGGGTGTAATAGTCCCGCGGCGAGTTAGGATATTCGTACCGTGTCGAATTTACCCAGATATGGGGACAACTGAGGAGAGTCGGTGACGTAATTGTTAAGAGCGTATTTAGTCGTTAATCACTGCGGGAAGAGTTTCCGCTTCTACTTTTTATACGTATGTTTTATATATATATATATATATAAAACATATATATATATATATATATATATATATATATATATATATATATATATATATGTTTTGGATTATCCAAACGATACTAAAAATTCCTTTCTTTTTTCAGGGAAGTATTAAACGAAGAAAACCAAAAAATACCAAAAGCTTTTCTTCGGAGAAATATCAAATAGGACCAAAAAATATAAAACAATTCTTTACACTGCTAAGAAGGTAACAAATGAGACACTCCTTGGTATAGTTTTCAAACATTTCCTTTTCTTAAAGAATTTTTACTGAAAAAAGACTAGGAAACTTTTTCTTCTTCCAGTAGAATATGCATTTCAATAAAAATTTCGAACAACTCTTATTTGAACTTAATATTTTACAATTTCTTTTCTGTATAACTTTTTAAACCATTCAAAGGTTAAAAAGAAAAAAGAAAAAAAGTTTAATTCTACACTCGATCGAAAAAAGGAAAAAAGACTGAATTGCTTAAACAAGTATTAAATTTAATTATTGACTAAGAAATTCATTAAAATAGTATTCGAATAAAAATCTTCTAAAATAGAATATTTTCAAAAATTAAACAAACGAAACTCCCTAAACAAAGATAGTTCACACGAACGTAAATTCTTCTAATGTCTTTGAAACCTACCTCTGCCATTGCGAGCACGGACGCCTCTCCTTAAAACAAGTCACTTGTATCACGTTGAAGAAAAGGGCACCAAGGGTGTTCGCCACTTCAGAATTAAGGTTCTGCAGGCATCTACGGAACTTGGCATCGCAGTCACAGTAGGACCGTGTGAACGGTGAATTGTTACATATGCCATTAATGCACTCTTTAGGCGATATAGTGAGCGGACAGTGGTCGTGTTCTCTGCAACAAGCGTCCTCGTCTGCGTGGTGACCAAGGTCGTCGTACGATTTTGCCAAAGTGCCTGGTCCACACCATTTTGTGCCTGGATAGATCAATCCACTGCCTGGAGGCTGGTTCTGACGCAATAAAGAATATATATATTTTTTAAAATTTCCTAAATTCTGACTCCTCTTGCACAATAATGTATTAGCTAATAATATCAATGAATTTTGATAACTTTGAAAAGTGATAAGTATAAGTTGTATTGTTGCAAAGTACAATTTTTTATAATTTTATTATATGTATTTTTTTAATATTTTAAAAAAATTAATTCCTGAGATATAAAAATAATGTAATTCCTGAGATTTCATGAAGTATACACTTGTCTGTGTATAAAATTCTAATCTATCTTAAATGAAAATTTCATTAACAAATATATGAAATATAAATACTTTGGTGTGTGCAAATACTTTTAGTGCATTATAAAAGTATGAATTTATTCAAAGAATAGTGTGTTTAATCAACTATTATTTACAGTATTAATGCTTTGGATAATACATTGTAGTCTACAAGTGCCAGTTTATCTAAAGAATAACGATTAATGTTTATCGTTAGTAATGCTACTAGAAAAAAGAGAATTCTACTTACTGCTGCGACTGTCTGTATAATCTACTTCTACCAAGCGAATCAAGCGTTCAATCAACTATGATTTTATTCGATTTCGTGATGAATTAACGTCTGAAGAGAACGATCGATACCTTTCCTTTTTCACGAGAAGCTTTACACGTTTCCTCCAAGTCTGCTACGAGGTTCGCCGACATTTGTCGGACCTTTTTCGGATCAGCTCCAAGGATCATTTTCTGAATAACACCACGGTCGGTGTACAAGTCGCAGAAGGGAGCACTGGCGTACAATTCAACCATTCTGGACATTGTGGTGTCTGCCACGAGAACGCTAGCTTCGGTTTCATCTCCCCAAAGCGTAGGTATTAACAACAGGAATACTGCAAGCATCTGTTTAAAAAAGCAAAAAGAAGAATCCAAATTAATTCATCAAATCCAAAATATCAATTAAAAGGAATTTTTCGGTTAATTCAAACTTGCTATTATTATTCTCTTACATCAATTTATCTCACAAGGATCTTATATGTATTTATTTAATGCTGATAAATATTTATATTTCCAGATTCACTATACGTCAGGAAAAGCATTAAGATTCAAATTTTTTTCTTATTAAATATCTTTAGTAATTCTGGTAAAAGACATCGCAAAGCTAAAATTAATAATTTATTAGAAGCGTTCTTATCATCAGTGACATCATTAAACGAAAGCAAAACCTGCTTTCGCTTAGGTATCCTATTATTCTGTAAAACGATCACTATACCTGATTCTTAATGGAAACAAATTTTTGTTCATTAATTCGTTTTTCTAATCTTTGATTAGATGAGATTATACTCGTAGATCTCTCAAGATGTCTCAACGGGGACAGTGGGTCGACAATCTGTAAACGTTTCTCAACTTTGCAGTGACTACATATGAAGTGTACAAATACCAATATTAATGTGTCTTAGCCGCATTTCGTCCTCAATTTCACTTAAATACACAATATTAATGCTTATGCAAAGCCTGAATACTTTTTATACTCGTAGAATATTATGATTAGATTATTTAATGTAGCAGAATAGAGTATCTTTTACATATCTGTTGGGAAAGGTATATCCGAATGTTATATAATATTTATGTATTGTTTGAAATCTAAAGATTGAATGTTGAATGTTAATTTAGCTTTGTATAGCGATTAATCAATTCATAGAAAACAGTAGTTCATCCAAGGATATATTGAGCAATATTAACAGTATTATCAAAATAGAAAAACTACAAAAATATTATAATACATTTAATACAGAATGAAACATGCTAATATTGTAATATGTATACATACATATTTACATACATGTTTATAACTTTTTCTTCGCACTTATCTACAATAATTCTTCTCTTTCTATATATTTTTATTAAAAACGTCAATTTCCATAACTGACAATAAATAATCTCTATTTTCAGATTAACTTTAAAGTCTGCATGAACACTTGGATATCCATACGTTTCACCACTGACATGTTCCCATCGTAACACCCCATAATTTGGAGACTGGAGAATCCTCCAATTATGATGACACGGATCTAATGGAAACTGATTGCGTTACGTGGACAGGACAACGTGACTTTTTTTTTCTTAATCCAACATTAATCGTTGCTCGTTGAAGTAACCGTTCAAATAAATTGACCCGCAGGAATTCCGGTCGCTTTAACAAGCGAGTTAGGGGGTAGATCAATTAAACGTTATGAAACGATGCCGTTCCTTTGCCAGGCGTGTATCCGTCGTGTCCATGGCGAGGATTTACCTTGAGTTTCTTTCTTTGCCAGACGTTCATGACCAACGCATTTTATTTCTTTTTCTCTCCTTGACATATTAATCAAACGTTCTACTTTATCCGATGCGTTGTAGTTTATTCGGTAAGGATATAAGACTATCGACATTTAAATGTCGTATCATCTTTAAACTGTCACTTAACTCCGATAACGCAAAACTAATTTCCATTCGTGATTGCGTTTTTATTTATACTAAATAAAACCAATTGTTACATTTATCAATATTTATTGTATACAGTTGCCTGGGATAAGATTAGAAGCAGAAACTGGATTAAAGAGCTTCATTTGAAGTACCAAGGCACACCCAAGTACTTACGTATCTATCAATAAAGAAGATTGCAGTTCAGTTCAAGACGTTTATTGAGAGATAGAGAAATTATTTTTAGAATAACAAGATACTACAGGATAAATGACAATTGGAAGTATTAATAAATATGACAACGCGCGTTTACATCTCCATCAACAATCATCTTTCTAGGCCGGCAAGGCAATCAGACCAAACAAGGTCTATGAATCAAATCGTGTACATCAAATTGATCTAATTCCCTTTGTATTTTTGTGTAATTTACTTTGTAATTTAAATAATATAATATTCGTATATATCATAGTAAAGTACATAAGTTCTTTTGCCACGTATTTCTTTTATATTTCTTTAATATCATCCACAGACCAATGACGATTCTATCGATACTATCACCATCAAACCATTCAAGCAATAGAATAATACTCATTGCAGCGAGACAATGCAAAAGCACTTACTGTCAATTTACAAAAATCGAAACGTCCAAATCAAAAGCGTCCACTAGACACTGTAGCGAAGATCTCAAGTTCTCCGGATCACATCTAGATCTACATCTATCACCACCTATTCAAAACCAGTAAAAAATCGAAAACTTCTACATTATATGAAAATAAAAATTCAAGCTTAACGTGTACGTAAAATAGCAAATTTCTCTATTAAAAAGCGCACGATCTTCTTTTAGCCTCGAGAATTAGAAGAAAATCTTCAATGGAGGATCACGAGCAGAGGATCACTCGATATTTAAAGTTTGAAATGGAGGAAAGAACACCCGAAGTAGTGACTTGGAGGATCGTCGATCAACTAATGCTGCTTCACCTTTCTAGAGAATCGCTTTCAAAGATCGTTCCAAGGACGACAATCTTCGTAAGGTCGCTGGTAGATAAGGAACAAAGACCGAATGGTTTTGAAGGCTCCGCACCCGCTGCCCTTCTCCCTGACGCGTCGAAATCGCGAAGGAGATCAAGAAATAAAAGCGAAGTTGGGACGCTGGAAGACGAGAGCGGTGAACGAACTTGTGAATCTCTGTTACAAGTCATTAGAAACTTGGTACTTGGATGATTTTAAATGGCTTTTAAATAACCTTCGGAGATTGGCGTGAATGCAAATTATCGTTTTCTGTGCTTACGTTCTTTATTTGTCTATGCAAAGAAGAATATGAAGCGTGGAAAGATTTTTAGGTACTTTGTACGTTGTTGTTTACAGAAATCAATCTTCAGATAGGCCAAGGACGATCGAATTAAAAATGTCACGAACTTTTCAAACGAATTAATAACTGGATTGAATTCAGTGACTTTCATTCAATTTTATTTTATTTTATTACTGATTTTAAAAATTGTTCATCCTGTCTTGTCAATTATATCGGTATAGGACCATTTTTTTGCAGTATATATAATATATGATTAAAACAGATACTTATGTTGTATCATTCTAACTGCTAAATTCATTTCCAGATTAATTTGGAACATGACCAATGTCTCGTAAATGTCGTTATATGCACATAAAAATATTATACTGTAAGTGTGGAAATATCTTCATGAGCCACTGTAAGTAATAACGTCAAATGGATAAATCGACGAAGATTGGTACCATTCTACGGCACAGTCCATTCGATCGATAGAAATTTAATCCAATTAGCGCGATTAGACCGTCCCAGTTCAGAGAGTCGAGCGAAATCCTGCGAGCCTCACGCGACAATCACCAACCCTACATAGCGAAATTGCGCCAGAATCTGGGTCAGCCCGCCTCGTTGACGAACTTGTCTCTTGAACCTGCGCCAATTCACATCGAATAGTCCTATGATCAACTGGTAAATCAAGCGTGACTCAACTATACTGACCCACCTTCATCTATTTACAAGGGTCACCCATCATAAATCATCATTACACCTTGTTTTATCTGACATCATCAACTCCTCATTAAAACAAATGATGTAAATTTCTTTGTTTATTAATCTTATTATGGTTCATGACTTTTTTTTATGGAAAGTCTGTCTTGATTTTAGAAAAAATGTATACTATTACTTTAAGTATTAAGACACCCATCTATTGAAAAATTCTAACAAATTTTCCTTTGTTTAGCATTTTCCAATGAAATGACAGATTTGTAATATAGTAACTATAAAATATCAAATACACTGAAAGCCATTAACTTTGTAATAAATATTGACAGATATCTTAATATTTCTGACTGTCAGCGTAAAAGAATTATGTTATTAAAAGTAATTTATTCTAAGGCATGAAGGAAAATTGTTTTATAATATCAAGTCAGATGTATAACATGTATAACGTGTATGCCAACTGCAATTACTTATATCTGAATTTAATTTTAATCTTATCTTTTGTTTTAGACTATAAACATTACCAAGGATTACAACAGAAATTGTGCATTTACAAAATTAAGTGGAAAAAAATCGTAACATAATGACCATTCACTTATTAATTATAATCCAATTAGGTAAGCTAATAACCATTAGCATGGTATAACTATCGGTCACCGAATTACTTCTTAATGATCCCTATTATCCCTTTCCAGAAAGAAAACGCGCAAATAATTCTCCATCCACAAAAGCAAATGTCGAGGAATTTACTTTATTGCTCAGAAGTATTTGGACTGCATATTTTTGTCAAAATTGAAGTATTGTTTTTGTCAATTCATGTTGCTAAAGTATCCAGCTACTTATGGAGAACAGTGTATTTAGGAAAACCTACCCTGCCTCCACTCTTACCTGTTTCATCACAAACGAACCATCTTCAATGATGAGGAATATTCATACAAAGCCAACAAAAATTAAGAATCAAATCACAATCCAATAAATTATATCACGCTAAGCTCGTTCATAAGAGAAACGAAGCACGATAGAAACGAAAAAACGAGAATACAAAGCACGGTGAAGTATCATAACGAAATATCGCGACGAGTGGCCGAGGAATTAGCAAATTAACTAGGGTTTGACGTCAAGAACAATTCACGAGGAATCGTTTGTTACGCGTACTACGCGTCGCTTATGTCGATCAATTACCCTGTGGAAAAGTTGTGCACATGCAGTGGTAAACATGTTCATCGCAATTTCACCAGGTCACGATCACAAAGGACAGGCAAGTTCAGACTCAGATGGGTCAAATCGTCCGTTCTGTCTTGTAGTTTTAGACGTTGCAAGCGTATCGACTTAGTAGAAACTGATTTTATGAAATTGATTTGTAAGATCGAGTAATAGCAGACACGTTCAAGTCGAGGAAATAACGCGAAACTCACTGAAAGAAGAGACAAGGTGTGCAAGGGACTGCCAACCAACTCCCACCTCTGGCTGCGCACCCCGGAAACCGCAACGCGACTCGAGCTACTGCAGTGCGCAACAACCCCTCGACTTACCTACACTGATCCTGTAGAATTCTTAGAGTTGGATTTTAGAGGTAACCAAGGTGCCATTGGCAAATATTTGGAAATTTAGAAACTATTTGGAAACACTGGACATTTTATTTTAGACAAATCGAAATGTCAATAGTTTAAGGGTTTTATATTGTCTAAATTCTTGGATTTTTAAACCTTTATATTTCTAGATTAAAAATTTTTAGATCTTTTGGCATTTAAATTCCTAAATCTCGAATTGGCTATAATAATTGTCCAATTCTGTAAATATTACAAATACAGCTTTAATTTATTGCCTTTATAAATTTGCTATTTAAACGAAAATTTGGTATTAAAATAGCGTAATTACAACGTCTGTCTTAATAGTCTATTTTATCGAAATACTGTAGTAAATGAATCGTTATAAACAAATGTTGAACACTGGAGCGATCGCTATTTTTATGTAATGAATACATTTCAAACATACATATCTTAATGGGTGTGTAATTTCACTAACAAGAACTACAAATTTCAAAGGTGAATACAATTTCACGCAAAGGTGTCTCCTTTCGCTCAATTTATCTGAAATTCAGTCCTAGTATGTACCGAGTGATTCCGCTTCCTACATAGACGATTATAAAAGATTCCTTTTGCGTAGTGCTTAAATATTCACATTGTTTGAAAAGTAAATTTTTCGGGAATATCGTTTATCGATTCTTTGCGCGTATTCTTTTAGGAATTATATTCTGAATAATGTATGCGTCTGAAACGTACGCGTCTTGAATATAATTTTACACTTTTTCAATTTTAAATCTTCCGCTGAAATTATAACTTATAATTTCCAATTAAAGAATTATATAAAAACAAGAAATGAATGTATCAACGATCAACGTATTTTTCATTTCTGAATTTTAGGACTTTTAGATTTTACAATTCCTATATTTCTAAATATTTAAATTTTTAAAACACTAAAAGAGCAACAGAGGAAAAAGCAAAAGAACAACAAATTAATATACGTACATTGAAGGATAACTTCGGATGGTCTTCACTCTGAATCAGCGATGGTAAACAGCAGTCAATTTATTGTCTCTACAGGATCACGATTCTCGAAAGATCTCTTCGGTGGTTGCAGAAAACCGCGGACGTCAAAACAGGGTAGTTAATCGTACGATGTCCTCCTTTCCGGATAAAGATTCGCTTTATGATCTCTTCAACGGCTGCTATCAAACTGATCGTTGAAACGGGTCGTCAGGATACTAATATTCCGTGGCATACATATACGAACCCAGTGGTCCAGATTACACGGGGGAGATTCTGAATCACGTGATACGTCGCATGTTTGCAACCGTACAACATATAACTCTGTCTGTTGTAAATAGATCGGATTAATTTGTCCGTGGCGCAGGATATGCTGGCGACGTTCTTCCTTCCGTCAGAGATTTTGCAATCGTTTCACGCCTTTAATACCCCTCAATGCAAACCAATTGAAACCAATGCGATTCTCTTTCCTTTAAACATCCACGACAAGGCTACCTATTGTCGCGGATTGAAATGATTGAGAACGATTGGAAACTTGTTATGGACGCGGTAATTCTAGATTTCTGTACTTCTTTGTTATTCTCTTGTATTACTTGCAACGTTTGAGTTCAATAGCGTCTCATAATTGTAAAACCATCCAGAAAACATCAATTTTTATATATTTTTATATTTTATGTCTTTATTGTATATTTTTATATCTTTATGTATACAAAGAGTAGTTCTACATCTTCATACTTTTTCTCGCACCTCGTAACTAAGCTGTCTGTGGATGTTTATGCAAAATCATATTTTTATCAGAATGATTAAAAAAGATGAAACATGAATATAACGTGTGCTTAAAATCGAAACATTAAGCCAAACACTTATGTAGTGCGAAAAAAGTATGGAAGATTTAAACTATAAAAATATTTCTTAAAATATATAGTAAATTATATATTAAATATAGTAGCTTTTATGGAATACATACAAGGAAACTTTATTTATTCGCGTTAGGACTTCATTTTATTTCAATCACATTAAAAAAATAAAAATATCGTTTTGTTCGTTACATAGTCTTTCGTTCTCGACTCGCGTCTATTTCTAATTATAGCGTACGCTGTTGCGATCAATTATTCTTTCATAAAATTTCAGCAGACAAAGTTAAAGCAAAAAATAGGAATATTCCTACGGTAAAAGGACGAGTATAGAAAGAAGGAGGAAAGGCATTGATCCTCGTTGAGATTTATGTATTATAATGAACTTAAATCTAGAATCTAAGGAATCCATTCGACTTCGTTCGTTTCATAATTCCTCGTAATGGCTGCTCTGGTGTTCTCCTCAGGTTTGCTAGTACTTTTCTCTTCACTTCCGGACAATTTATGGTATACTTTGCTTCCTGCACTGGCCACCCATTGGACACCATCGCCGATTTTTTCTCCAGCTTTACGAACCACGTTTCCAAGGTTCTCAGCTGTAAAAGTATTCGGATCCACGTTGATGTCCAGACTATTGTTGCCGCGAGGACATCCAGATTGAGAGATGATGCTCAAATCAAAAGGATCCACACCGGATTTGGCCAAAAATTGGCGTATGTCGTCCACGTAGCTCTTGTCTAATTCTCGGTGCCTGGAGAGGATCGTCGCACTTTGACGATGAGCGAACGTCAGCTTCTGGCATGTAAAGATACCAGCGTAGTTCACATAATCTGTAGCGAATACTACGTGAGACGCACTTCCGGCTACACCTTTAAGTAAGTTAAATTGCTGGTTAGTACGAGTAATTGAACGATTCGTTAGGGGAGAGTTGATGGCGGAACCAAACACTCAGGTGTTTGATGAAGTAATGCTATAATATTTCATTTTACATATAGTATATAATATTTTATTTACATATAGTTTTAGTGTAGTACCATGCCGCTATATACAGGCATGTTCCGGCAATTGTGGTACAAATATTGCTTTCAAGAAAACAGAATTTGAAGATTTGTAGTTGACAACTAGGTTTAGTACACGCGCATGATAAATTTTCAAATTTACTTCCTTCCAGAACAAAGTCTCTTACGACAAAGTTGTATTCTACATTTCTTACTTATTTTCACGTATAGAACAACCTCTTGTCGGTTATTTACTTTTGTTCAATTTTAATTATTTAATTCAATTAATTAGTCAAATTCAAGTACTTGACAAATTTTCGAACTCGACTTTCTTGAAAACGAAGCGTCGTATAAAGTAATTTTAAATAAATAAATAAATAAATAAATATAGAATAAAATAATTTTATTCTATTTCAGATCAGTTAACACCGCATATAAAGTTACCAAAGGCTAAAACCATAAAATTGAACCCAGCAATTGCACTACTTTACCATGACCCAGATTCTCCTTAAATCCTTCTGGAACGACGAAGATATATATATATTTCGTGGAACATGATCATGATACTTACTAAGAGGAAAACGAACTAGCATTCGTGCCGGCGTACTTGGTTCCGGAACGCTCAATTCACCGGTGTAATGATACTCGTGCTTCAATGGCGTAAGACCTGTACATAGAGACGTCGCTTCATTACGGATAATTCATCCCACTTGCCAGACAGTTATCCTATTGACATGCTTTTATGGGTCCTGATGGGATCCGACGTTCACATTCTTTATTAATTCAAAAGCTTTCAACAATATATATATACACCCAACGCGACGGCGACATCTATAAGAGAAAATCTTGCCCTTTTCGAAACTTCGCCGCCGACTATTGTTACTATAGTTCATAATGTCAGATGCACCTTTACAATCTCTATTATCCTTTGTGTCTCTACGAATCTTGTTTCAGAATTTACTCCTTTAATTGTTCCTCTTTGAATTTTAGATTTCTTCAAATTCTGAACACTTTTTCTATCGTTAACCACGTCGTTTTCATTCGACTGCGAATGTATATGCATTTATGGAAAATTTAAAGGTGCAAAAGTACATAGAACACAGGTAATGCCCAAGAACATCATAATATTATACTACTTAAATATGAAAAATATTTAAATTCAATGTCTTTAATTTTTCTTTAGTTCTTTAATTCTATTAAAAATATATAATATTTAGGCGAGAGATCCTCAATTATTGATCACCTGGATTTTCTTCTTCTTACCTAATATTGGGTGATTGGAATCCTGCGTTATGACGTATTCGCCTGGTTCTTCTCCACGAGTATAGTTGTAAGTGATGCAATTGCTAGCAGTCGATGTTTTCTGGATTACGTACCACACACCTAAAAACTAAATTTGCTAAATTATTATAAACATATGACAGAATAAAGTTAAGAAAATTTATCAGAGACGAAAATATAATTAACGTACTTTGTTCATTTGAAATCCCGACATGGGTGGCACGATGGGGCAAGCCCCCATGTGATATGTGTGTGGCCTAGCCAGGATAAAGCATCCCAGTAGGAATGTCAAAAAGAATAGAGTCTTCATCTGTGAAAGAAAATTTTTATATTAGAAAAAGCGGAAACGATAGTTATAGTAGTGATCTTCTTATTATTAAAAATTTTAATTTTTATCAAATAACACTTCTAATTGTCAGTTATATTTCTATATATCAGGAAAATCTCTGAGAAATAAATTATCAAGTTTACAAAGTCAGTGATTTCCCTATAGCAATATAGTTCACTTATATAAAATTATTTTTATCTTTATTTTAAGATAAATGTATAAAGATATCTCATTTCGTAGAATCAGTCATAAATGATAGTTGTAACAGTAAACAAAGAAACTTAAACTTAAATCGATTCATCGTGTATAACTTAATGATACGACTCGTTATCAGGGCTCTTGAACCTGAAACAAAGAGCGAAAACCATAGCACGTCCGGTAACGCTTGAATTTTCTATAGCGACAAAAAAAGATATCACGAAGAGCGAAGACTAAGATCAACCTTGGTGACCTCAGGGCTCAGTTCCAGAAACTATTTATCACAAGAGAAAAGTCATGTTCATTTTATTATTCACGGTTGAAAGGAGCACGCTATATATACTTCACGCCACTACAGCGCTAATTAGCGTAAGACAAGATAGACAGGCATCAAGCCTTTGTTTGTAGAATTATAGATTTATATAACAAAGTAATAAGCCAAGAACCTCGGTTCGCTTAATGCTATTCGTAACACAGAGATATTTTTCCTTGAATGAAGAAAAGGAACTAAATTAATACCATTTTATAACTATCTTAAATGCCTTACAAGATATTTAATAAAATTTTAAAAATGTATTGAATAAAATTTATCAATAAAAATTACTATAGCAAATACTATAATAGAGTATTCTGGATCATATGAAAATATGAATCTTGTTTAAATACGTCTACTCAAGTGGCAACTACCATTTATGGCGTATTTAAATTGCAAACGCAATGATAAATGCAAGTACAATGTACCTACTGATGTAAAACATAACGCGTTTAATATGTTAAATTAAACGAGCATACTCACTGTTAGGTGACGTTGTCAAGTTCTGAACTGGTACTGTAAACAGTAGCTTCAGTGGAAGATTTTATGAGACATTCCCCACTCTCAATCCAATTATGGGTCACGCATACTTTGAACGGATCAAACACGTTATTTCTAAAGAATCCGTAGAAGTACATCGATTTCTTTTGTCGCCTTTCGTAAATCTTTTTTCCTTTTTTTTCTTTTCCATTATACTACAATGTTGAGTTATTAACAGAATTAGTACAGAACACAATATAATTAAACCATCTTTGAACATTCTGAATCATTATTTTATAACTACACTGTATCATTTTTATAGAAAAATGAAAACAACAGAATCGATATATTTTTTTTAAGTATAAAACATCGTAAATATGCAATATCCTATGATGTTAAATTTATATTTATTTTAATAATAGGTTACTGTTTAATGATTTATTACGTACGAAATATGAGATAGAATTTTTTAGATCTTATACGTATCTTTTCTCACAAAAACCAGTTTGTTTACGTCCACTAAAAAAAAGCTGAAGACACGGGTGCCGCATGATTTCGCTTTGCGGCTGCTCGCGATGAGTCACCTTTGTTCGTAACTAAATCAAGTTAGTCGTTCTAGGAATTACAAACATCACGTACAGTTTTATTCTTTTTATTTCTCTGTGTAATAATGTAACTTAATTTACATTATGAAATAAAAGAAAACTGAAAAATCACACTTACAATGAAATATAAATCCTGAAATTTGACGTTTAGAGCAATACATTTAAATAAAATGTCGTCATTTATTTCAAAATAAAAGTATAAATGATATATTTTCTCAATAAGCGTGTGAATTTCTCAGTGATACATATAATATGGCAACAGCGATATATTCTCAACTGAATTCCTAAGACCTAGTGTGCTATCTTCCTTAAAATACTTACAATGCTTACATCGAATTGAAAAAAATAATTTTCTTATTCAATATATAATGCAATGATATTTAAGGACACTTGTGAACGCACGATATTTTGAATGGAATGAATAAGTAATAAGCGAAGAAGAAAAATCTAAGGTAAATCCTAAGAATATACAATAATATCACCACACAGCTTCATGAATAACGTTACACAACTTTTATACAGCAAAAGTGAATCATTCAAACATTAATCTCCTACACAATATTTTTTGCTTGAGTATCCAATGATTTATTACAACATCTATTAAAAATTTGTGATATTGTTCGAATATATCATAGCAAAGCAAAAGTTTGTTACATAAATTTTCCATAGTGTGAAATAATGAGTGAAGTCATAAAAAGAATTGTTAAATGCGTTCATACGTACGAATAAATTAACATTTCAATATACCCTGAGACATATTCTCTATGCAGTCACACAATTAAAACGTTATAGTATCTGTGTAGGATATATTCTATCCATTTGTATCAGTCTTCGGTATTATGGCGATGGTATTTTCGACATATCTAAATCGTTGAAGTAAGAGTGTTTCAGAATAGCACGTGCCGATATTCTATGCACAGGATCATAGATAAGCATCATTTGTAACAGATCAAGGCCATCTGCGTCTAATGTTTTAACTTGTGATTCCAAATTGTTTGTTATCCAATTTGGAAATGTAGCTTTATAATCTGATAATTGTGTTACGCCAGGCCATATCTCTTCGGTAGGTGTCCTCAGTATCCTGCAAAATATCTGTTATTAATTTATATTCTATTATATAGCAACCTAACATGATATACTCAACATACCGAAATATTCTAAACAACTGATCAATTTCACTATCTCCTTGAAATAATGGTTTCTTTGTTGCCATTTCAGCAAATATACAACCTATACTCCAGATATCAATGGCACACGAATATCTATTAGTACCAAGAAGGATTTCTGGAGCTCTGTACCATAAAGTGACTACTTCATGTGTATATACTCTAACTGGTATGCCAAAGGCTCTTCCAAGACCGAAGTCTGCTACCTTAATCAATCCCGATTTATCAATCAGTAAATTTTGTGGCTTTAAATCACGATGCAATATTCTGCGCTTGTGACAGAAAAGAATAGCACGTGTAATCTATAAAAACAAATTAGAAACTTATTTCAATTTCCACAAAAGTATTATATAACATTTATTAATCCATATAAGTCCATGATCTATCTATTACTTGATTATATTAACAAAGTTATTTGACTTAATATGATTAATATCAAATATGATTTGACTTAAATCGTGATATAACCTGTGTAATGGAGATTTTACTTTATACATTAGGAATATATTGAATACCTGAAATAAATAGGATTTAACCATTTTTGGCTCCATTAACTTTCCAGTACCCAAAGTATCCATATATTTCTTCAAATCCATAGTAAGATATTCGAAAATTAAATATAATCTGGTTTCTTCCATCAGAACATCCATTAGTCTGACAATATTGGGATGTGGCAATTCTTTGAGCAAAGAAATCTCACGAATCGCTGTGGATGGTATTCCTTCATCGTCGCTTTCTAAACGAATCTTTTTCATTGCTACAATCTCTCCAGTTTTCTTGTGCTTTCCCTTGTACACTACTCCATATGTACCTAAAAAAATTTTGTTTGCTGTAATACTACTCTTTCATTTTCACATAAAACAACAAAAATCACAACTTACATTAGAAAAACAAAATATAAAAAATATACTCATAAACAATTACTTTACAACTCGATTAGATTTCTTAATAACTACAACTTTTAAAATATTTATCTTTATTAAAAGGTTATTAAACCTTGATATGAAACACGAGTCTAAAATTTGCATAATCAATTACAATATAAATTACATTAAAGACTACTAAAGTTGTCTACATTTTCACATAGAGTTAGACGAAATATTTTTGGATAACGAATAAAAAGAATTCTTAAGCAAAAAATTAGTTACAGAAGCCCAATTTACAAAGTACTATTCAAAACCATTTACCTTCACCGATCTTTTCAATTTTCACAAAATTCTCCATTATAGATGCTGGTTATTAAATAGGAAGCTGACAGATATATTCTTTGAAACGTTAATATTTAATATGACTTGAATATGTATCAAAAACTTTCCACGTATACCGTCACGTAACGATTAAATTCAAATGTCGGTACGCCATGATATATACGTTTGAATGTGCAATGTTCGGTATGGTTCGTGACAAGTCGGCATTGCTCTGGCCAATCCTGGCATAGATACGTCAGAAGTTGCAATAGTGACGCGCTCTTGGAAGTAGAGCGGTTGCCAGCTGTTGCTTCTAAGCCCGCGTTTTTCTCCTATCCGAGTAAAAATCGTAATTATTAGACTGCAGATCTTTAAGCAATTTCATATTTTTATTAACATAACTAAAGAAATGGAGATAATATTTCTTATATATATTTTTGCATATTATGTGCATTTTGTACATCTTTGCACCTTTAAATTTCTCTATAAATGCATAAAAATCTAATCTAGTAATTAGAATCACGAAACAGATTATATTTTAAATGAATAACTTAACAATATTGAGTTTTAATGAATTTACATAGCGACAGATGTTTTCTGGATCTAAATATTGAAGCGATTCGAAAAATTTCAATATTATGAAAATTTGAGGTTCGAAATTATGATCCAATACTTGGAATTTTAGAATCCTGAATCTTTAAAATTTGTATGTCTCTTGAAAGTTTTGATAGATTAAATAATTTTTTTAATTAATGTCTTCGTCGCACGAATTTTATATATTTCAGCCTGGAAGTCACGATATATTGAAATATACTACAACATAAAATTTAAATTTTTATGAAATATTATATTATATTTGTGCATTTTTTTCCAAGACAGTCACATTTTCAAAAAGTTGTTACACTACAAAACATTTAGTAACGTGGGTCACCGACAATCCCCGTGGCAATCAACGTGTTAAAGGAAGATAAGAAGCTCGATTTTTATTCATAGTGTGTAACCTAATCGGCATCATTTAGTGCAGTCATGTATGGTTTACGATAATGATCTGCGTTAAATTGACTTCTTCGGATCTAATTTATGACTTCAGTTATTAAAAAGAAAAGATTCTTAAAGTCATTTAAGAATGTTTATTTTAAGAAAAGAGAAGAAAACATGATTTCTGTCAATATACCTCTCATGTATTTGTACATACAGCATATAGGTACAATGGGAAATTATATAAATTGGTGTTCCAAGCGCATTCGTAGCATAACAGTGCTGCCATCATCTTTCCCACTTTTTTTCATGAACAAAAAATAAAAAATAATTATCATCATCAAGTCGAAAGTACACAGTAGTACTTTCTTCATTCAGATCCTTAAATTTATTTTTCTTTCTTCAATGTTTACAATATAATTACACAACTACAACAAAATTGCTCAGATGTTTTATCTTATAAGCTTTGCAATTATTTTCTATATTTTCTATTTAGAACGACTTCGAAATAAAAACTGTTTCAAAATCGACCTGATGAAATTGCCAAAATCAACAGGCAAAAAATTCAATTGCACCTGTGCTGGGTGTTATCAATCCTAAACTCATGATTCAAAAACGGTTCTCCATTCTATCGGGGGAATTGATAACCACCGGTTGCATAGCCAAGTCCAACACCACGCTGTGTGTGTGTTGTAGCACGTGCTACCTCATACTGTTGTTCCATATTATTAAACATTTCTTCCTGCTTTTTCAGTATATCTGGTTTAGTACCCGCTGCCGGAGTAGTCGGCAAATCATCTTTAATGCCCATCAATCGTTTAAACTTTGCTGTTACTTTCCCATCTTGGTCATGAGTGAACGTTGTTCCCACCCAGGTGTTTGTAGTAGAAGCTGCTGTAGACGTTTTACCTTCGTCTTGTTTTGACTGTAAATAATAATGTTTCATTAAATTAAAAAAATTATATTTCAATGTGATGATCACAACGAAAAAATAAATGTATAATTTTGTTTATTGGTGTACTTGGTTGTATTAGTGTACAGAAAAGTGTACTTCGTTATAACATAGTTAAAAACGAAACCATCTATTTGATCCAAAGATAATATAAAGTTTTTTTAGCAACAGATGACAAATCCGTGAAATTTTACGAGAAAACTAATTACATGCTTAATATTTTCAATATTATCCGAAACCAATTTCAAGAGAACCCAATTTAACAAGAAAACAATTTTGATAACATACAATTAGTTGACAAAATATTGTAGTTTAAAGTAAAAAAATATGATTTATCCTCCCTTTCCCCTGTGATCTTCATATAAGATCGATTTAAAAAATCATCAATGATTACCTTATTTGCCCATAACAGTTTCCTCTTCTGTATCTGTTCCGCGTACTTTCCTTGCGTTGCCGTGGCTAAAGGATTATAATAATTCTGTTCGTTTTGAATACCGGGCGTAACAGTATCACCTTCCGGTGCTTTAAGTTCAATTCCTAATTTCTCTAATTGAGCTAATTTGTTTCTGCCTTTTTCTTCCCTATAGCTCATCGTCCTAAAAGGCGGCGGAGCCCGGTCTCTCGATCTAGATCTCGATCTCGTACGATCTTTTTCCTTGTGATAATTCCCAAATCGATCGTCCCGATACCGATCTTTCGATCTGTCGTCTCTAGAATGCCGGCGATCTCGATCTCGATCTCTGTCCCTGTCCCTACGTCTATCTCTGTCGTTTCTATCCCGGTTTCGATCTCTTCGATCATCGCGATAGTGATGATCTTTGTCACTCTTTTCCTTGTCGTCATTCTTCTCGTCCCTACTCGATCCCAAAGAACTCTTTTCCTTTTTTTTATCATCATCACGAGATTTTCTATCCTCGTCCCGACTTTTCTTTATATCTCTGTCCCTGTGGCTACTTTCTCGTTGTCTTCTATCATCGTACGACGGCCGACGTCCCTTATCGCTCATATGTCTATTACGGTCAGATTTATCTCCTCGTTTGTGCTCGTCTTTCGAATTTGTTGTGTGATTCTCATGATCAGATCGCCTGTAAAACGATTACGTTCTGCAGGGTATACCACACAGATTCGTATTATTATTCTGTATGTAAGGCAAACATTATGGTGGTAATGTATGTTGCAAGTTTGTTTGTTTTTTGTCTCTTACAAAGTTCAAAGAATTTCATTAATTTAAGTTTAGAGATGAGAATACGCATATAAACAAACCAGCTTACCTCTGGTCTGAGGGGGAAGGTAATGTTCGGGATGAGTCTGTTTTTGATTGTGCAGCCGGACTATGTGCCCTTTCACTACTAGATTCCCTGGATGAATTGTTGTTGTTGCTTTCCTAGAGAAATAAAAATTATCCACGTTACTATACACCTTTCACATATTCTATTAAGCGAAACATAAATCTCAATTTACATTGCAAGAACTATAAGTATAAATCAAACATTCTTTTAGTACCCTCACAGTTTGGCAAAAATCAATTTTTCGCTTACTGTAATTTTCTAGTATAATTTCTCTTTTTAAACTATAAGTTTATTCCTTTAAATTGTAAAATGTACAAAAAATAATTCACAAAATTTCAGGATATGTAAAAATTGAGTTTTGCAACAGTTATAATTACCAGGTAAAAATTACTACATCCTAATACTTTTGGTATTTAAAAACAGAGAGCACTGTTAAAACATAACTTTCATGAAAATAACATAGAAATATTTATTCACTGTAAACTTTTTCCAGTCAAATTTCTGGTAGATGAACAGAATAAAAGGAATATAAGGGCCCTTCATATTTATCTGCTTTAGCAGGTACTTATATTACCCGAATATGTTTGTACATGTGGTTTCTTTGATGGTTGATTTTTTATTAGTGTTACCTTCTTCCAGCTTCCTCTACTCACCTCTGTCTTCTGAATAGGACTTGGGGTAGTCTTGAAAGACCCTCACACAGCATAGACCTTGCCGAGGTGCGTAGATATTGTATCATGTATTACCAACAGAGCTACGTGTTAATATTTTCTCACGAAATGGCACCATTCCCATTTATTTATTATTTAAATTTTAAATATGTCAATCTCTACCCTCATTGTTTCTGCCACGCGGTAAATCAGGCTTTAAGGTCATGTCTTAAACTTCTCAGAATTTTGTACATCATGAATTGTGTTTTGGTAATATTGTTATAGCATATTAAAAGATGATGTAAAAATAATAAAGGGTAAGAGTGCATTGCATCATAGTGATATAATGTAAATCATATGATTGATATTAGTCTGAAGAAAACGTCATAATTAAAAGATATCATTATCAGAAGGTATCATTACATTATATATATTGTCTTATATCCTTCATTAGTATTTTTATAAGAAATAATTAATCACAATTATTTTAGTTCATACAAAACCACTATGAAACAATTTGTTTGCTAATTTTAATGCAAGGCTTTTTAATTTCCTTCAAATGTTTAATACAGAATATAGGTGCAATAGGAGTGCTATTGTGAAATTGTATTTTATTTACATGGTTTTGACATGACCTCTAGAAACCAAGTATTGAACCATTTTTTTATATATATCAGGCATGACCCTATACATATGTACAGCCCCCATAAAGATACCACATCTTCCTAGTAATTGTTGTAACATTTTGTACTTATTATCACAAACAAACATTTGCAAACATTCAATTCCACTGTACCTCACTCATGTCCATTTGTACTGGATCGTAGTTAGCATCACTGGCCCTTTTATTGGTATCACCATGCATCCCATATGGTATCTTCAAAACACAATATTCAAGATAAACTGTCAAGTAATTTACAAGGAACAAATATTTCATACATTACAGACATTAATTAATATAAGATTATTAATACTCCCATAATGAATATCTATAAGAATATCAACTGAAACTTTCACACTGTTAATTCATAAATTAATAACTTAAAATTAACAATATTCAATAAATTTGCAATTAAAGAGATGAATATAGTAATTACATATGATTCGTAATATAAGTAAATACATTTCTTTATAAGCTCAAGTAAATCATATAAAATAAATATATAGTTAGTAAATATTTAAAGAAACATCTTATATAACAGCAATTTTAACAAATAGCTTTAATGATTTTTATGAATTGTCTTGGTGTAATCCACATAACAATATGCTATTTGCATTGATCCTTGAAGAATAGTACAAAACAATCAGTTCATCTCCAGTCGTTAAAGTAATTACTGAATGTTCTACTAATTCATACATTATCAAAATATAATATTTGAATATAAATATAATATTAATATTAATATAATAAAATATTTAGATCAAATATGACATCATTAAACAGGGAGCCACTATACATATATTCCTCCCGCGGAAATCGTTTCATTACATCATTCAACATATCAATTAAATTTTTCATTTTACTGACTTGAATTCTTCCTGCAATACATATTTTCTTACCATACATGCCTACGTTATATACGTATATCAGTGTGAAAATTTCTTAGAACGCAGTGACGGCCTGATAAAATAAATCACTATGCATCTATTTACGTAGAAAATTTGGCTGAAATGAAAGACATTGGTGTGCCATCGCAGGATTAATGATTAACAAATTATACATTGACTTAAGAACCTATCCTAGAAGCCATGTCGTGTATGTATACGAAAAGTTTCTTAAGCGTCATGGATGCCTAGGTGAAAATACGCCATCAGTAAAATAATCGTAAAATAACCTAATATTTTATCAACAAGTACACACTCACCTTTGGATCTTCCGAATTGTTACTATTGTCTCCGTCACTAGCGTAATTCGCTAACGAATCCATAATGGCGTGAAAACGAGGCACGAACTTTCCGAAATTGTTACGACTATCGCGACGCGTCGATCCTAGGCTGCCTTGCGCAGAAACGCCATTGGTCGAGAGTCGAAAGAGAATGTTTAACAAGCGTGTATTTATGCTTTCATAGCGCTTCCATCGAATGAGGTTACCGAGACGGAAATGGAAGAAGAGTGATACAGGAAATGCAGGACGAGCGGGGAAATTAGGCGCGAACCTAAAAATCTTCGCGCAATTTTTTACTAATTAGTAGCCAATTGATTCAGTATTGAGTCACTACATTTAACTACTACTGTTTATATATATATATAATATTACTGTATCTATGTATTATAATATAACATATGTCATAATGTTATATACATTTTCATTGGATCAAAAATACATTCTATTATAACAATTATGAAAGATAAACAAAAATGACAATTTTTATTTATGGTAAAAAATAAATTAGAATTAAAATTTTTAGAACTGTAAATAACATTACAAACCTTTTATTAAAATGATTTTCAATTTCAGTGCTGCGTGTACCACCCTATATAATTAAGTTAAACAGGTACGAGCTGTTCGTGAACCAGATGCTAATTAATTCTATAATAGTAATGATTCCTCTGTCACTCAATATAATCGGTACACCTTAAAACAGTTATGCAGCATATCAAATATATTCTGAGATTTTACAATTCTTAAATCATTTTTAAAATATACTAGCTTTATACATTGGCTACAAAAAGTATCTCCATATACATCTATTTTTCAATAAAATGTTTTTTTACCAAGTATTCTATTTTATTTTCATAATCATATATATATATATATATATATATATATATATAGATTGTGGATTTTTATGCATTTATTTATAAATTTGAAAAATGCGTACAATATATATGATATGCAAAAATATACAAAATACAGTATTTATTACATTTGGTAAATGAAATAAATTTCTATCTTTTTAGTTATTTTTATAAAAATATAAAAATACATAAAAATTTGGAGTTTGATCATACGTACATATAAAATATTACTATGATATACTATGTAATACGGAATTTAATATAAATTAATGTGAAATGTAAATACTACAATAAATAAAGTAGCATACAAAATATTTCTTTCAATTTTCACTATAATAAAGCAATTAGATAATTAACCTCTTATAAAATACAAGTTTTTATTTAAATTTGTATGTTTTTAAACAACCAATCTATCTTGCACATTCAAATTTTATCCACGTGCTTTGTTAAATAAAACAATCTACATAAATCTATAGAAAATCTTCGTCGTACACAACAATACTATATTGACAACAAAGGAACTCTCCCCGCGAGGAACAGTAATAAAAACTTAACTCGCGGTGGCATCTTTATTTACAAACGAATTCCATCGCTTGACGGCATAACCAGGAGTATGCCGAAGGTGCACGAAAGGTATTGCAAAGGTGGGCTGATGCTAGAGAGCACTCGCATTGACGTTTACGCGCGGAGAAGCGCGAGCCGGTGTGCAAGGGAGTCGTGGTCGTGGAACAAACCGGGACGCAACAGTCGCTCACCAGACTTCGTACTGGAACCATCGTGGAAGGTATCATTTCGCTCTTTCGTGACATTTCATGATTCAAGCCTGGGATACCTGTTACGAGCCTCATCAAACGAAACGATATCTTGATAGAGTCAAGCTGTCCGGGGTGAGTGATTCCATTCACGTTTTCTTTCATTACGATCGCGGAAAACTCGGTAGCCCGGGCAACAACCCTTCGATACACCGATCGAAGTATCTCGGTACACGCGTACGGCGACCGTTGATTCTCTCGTTCCACTCGGATCTATGTGACCCCGTTTTCATCTTAAATCATAGTCAATTGTTTTTAACGGACGACATCCTCCGTGGCGAATTTTTCGCCCACTATCGTGGCCCTTAAACACAGGTTTTCTACGTGTTTTTACACGATCTTCTGCTAGTTATCCAATTGTGAACCTAGAACATGGTTTAACTAATAGAAGTGTGACGAGTGTATGATTTATGTGTACGTATTTCCTCGTTTCACGCGTGTGATTGGTTTTAACCAGTTAATGACTGATTTCTGTCAAAAGAATGTGTAATTATGTTATTATCGATTTTGATACACTTTAATGATGTGCTTGATAGTATGTTATAACTGGAAATACAAAAATTTATGCGTACATAGTATATATACATAGTATAATAATATTATGCAATGTATAGTGGAGGACAAAATAATATATGAAAATCACCACAATTTTAGACAACAGAGCTATAATTGACGAAAACAATTAAATTGTGACGTATATCTGTGGAATAAATGACTATTACAAGCATGATACAAAATTTAGAACAAAGTTAGTATTAATTTACTGTGATTATTATACACAAGTGTGACTTTTTCTTTTGTCCGCCATTGTATACCATAGTACATATATATATTATAGTATCATATTTATGTATTTATTGCCTCACCGTGATGAATTTTCATTCCTTCAGTGAAGAAGTGCACTGACTGTCTTCTTTTTTCGTTACTTAACCAATTTATCTAAAATATATAATAAAGAGAATATAATAATAATGAATATAAGCTTGAATCCTGGACTCAAGAATTATCTAATTATTTTACATTCAATTATTAACTTATATAATATATTGGGTAAGAAGTACGATACATTTTTCTTTGGATAACTTCAATTGTTTACGATTATAATAATTGGGTTTCGGTATAATAATCATAATTTGTTCAAGTCCTTTTCGAATCGATTCGCAATAATTCGATTGAAATTCTACATGACATTTCATTACGTACTGGTGAAATCGTACGAGTGAGTTTGATTAGGTTATAAGGAGGACTGTACTAGCTTCCACGTACGGCATTCATATTGTTTATAATCACTTTTTTCTGTCACGAGTACACACGAGCATATCTTTACTCATTTACGTACAAGTAGAAGTCACGAGTTGATGATTTCTTATCGATCGAAATTTCCATAATGCTTAGTAGCGGAGATTGCTCGATAACTAGACTATGGATATTTATGCAATAACGAAAGACAAAAGAATAAACAATTACGATGATTTTGATTACGAGTAATTTAATTGAGAGTCTCTTGGATAGCTGGATATTTAATAAGAGTATGACTTGCCGAGTTATCAACGATACGAATAACAATGAACCGACATTATGAGTAACGTGTATCAAAATGTCCATGAAAATGATCCTGCAAATACATTTGTTCTGCACGTGTTATTCTTTTTTAAGCTATGATGAAGTCTCACATTTATTTTCTCTTTTTATATATTCATGTTCTTTCTGAAACAAACATTTTATTGGAATTAATTTATAAAATCAATAAGAATAAAGAAATTAGTAAGTACAAAGAACACTAAATACTGAAATAGGTTATAAATATAACCTTACTTGTAAATAAGATTAAGTTGGCATCTTCCTTTATTTATTTCTTTTTTTTTTATCTCATGGGTTATTTATGTCTTTCTGTGATCCTTAAATCGACCGATGCGTCAAAACTATTGTAATTATAGCGTGAAACGTATCAGTTAACAGAATTCGTAGAAACCAGTTCCATTCTTTTTATAAAGATGATATCGTGGTCGATATTTATTCGTTCTAATTGAATCTTTGCGTTATAAAGATGCAAATAGCATATCACGTTGAATCACTTGGGATACATCTTTAGAAAATTGTATACATACAGTGCTATCGGTATGCAGAAGAAAACTTTATTTTACATTTTCAACGTATTTTCTCATGTAGACCAATCTCCTGCCGGTTGTCCACTTCTGCATAGTTAAGAGTAGACAAAGTCACGTACACGTGATGCCTGTAATTCTCGCTCAATTTTCTAAATAATTTGGTGTATTTGGTTATTCTCTAACGTAATTTGGTTATTCTTATTTTTCGTTTTATTTTGAGTCATAGAATCTCGAATATAGGACCACGGTGTTATATCTTATATGGAGGAGATTTGTTCGACAGAAGTTGAAATTCGATCGCGTCGCTAATAATGGCGGAAGTTGAGAATTTCAAAACGAAGTTTAAAAAAAGAGCCGCCACTGGTCTCGCTTCTTTGTTCTCTTGAAATTACGTTCTAACCTTTGTGATTTCGTATCGACCGCGAAGGGGAGTATATTCGGTTCCAACAGATGAAAAAGTCGCTTTAGGGACACGCTGGAGGACCATCAAGTTCCTCGTCACGGAAATCGTCAGAAATATCAAGGACAGAAAACACGAGCCGCCGCGACCAGCCGGAAATTAATTTAAAAAATGCGATTATCGTAGGAAAAATTATTCCGTTCCTCGAGACCGACGCCGGCAGCCACGTTCGACGGTTATTAATTAAATCTGGCTTACGCCGTTGAACTTTTTGTCAATACCTTTCCCGTTAATTACGGGTCAGTTGTATCGGGCCGACTTTACTCTTACATTACGCCGTAACACCAAGTCGGATATCGTGAAATTTGTGAAAATACCGCTGTGAAACGTTCCAGTTTCGTTAGTAGGAATTATTAAATTCATGGAAATTTTATATCCGAGAACATCGAGTCGAAGAGGGTAACTGTGTTATCGTTACGCACGAATTTACAGTAGTTCGAAAGCAGACAATGGTTTTTATGGAGAAATGAATAATACAGGAGTTTACATTGAAAATCGTTCGGTACAGTTAGGATATAATGCTTCTTGCAACGAATTTGAATAAAATAATAGCAAAGACTAATTGATTGCATTTAAAAATACGTACTAATAGCATCGATACCCAGGGGATTGTGTTATATTTTATTCATGTTGAAGTGAGAGACAAAGATATTTGTAGTTGGAATGTAGAAGTCAGAAGAGGAGTAAATATTCTCTATATTGTTAAATATATTTAAATATTTATTTTTTTGAGTTTCAAAAAAGATTTCATTATTTGTTATGAGGTGTACATATATAGTTGTTTAATATTTTATATTTTATTGATTATTATACACGTAGTGAATTGGGGGTTTTAAGATGAACCAAACAATTAAAGATTGTAATATAATGTAATATAATGAAAATTCGTTCAAATTCCGAGATACATACAATGGTAACATTTAGTTGAGAATATTCGTACAATACTATTAATTAATACCATTAATTGATGTGTAATAATTATTATTCCTTGGGCATCCTTTTTCAAGTAACTGCATCCAATTTGTCGTTAATTAAGTTTTTAAGGAAATTTGGTTCTACATTTTCTCAATCTTTTTCCAAAATTTTCTTAAGATCCTCTTTTAAATATTATATACTATTTGCGGATTAATCTTTGAAAATATTTTTGTGTTTTATTTCTGCAGTAAACCAATTGTACGAGTATTATTGTCTCTTACTATATGAGAAATTTATTTCGCCATAGATTTAAATGAACATGGTTTCGAGCTTCTTCTATTTTTAATTTTCTCTTAACATGTAAATTTTATCACGCATTTTTTCAGCGCAAGAAAATGAAAAACTAAATAATTACGAACTTGCACCCGACACACTTGGATTAAAATCGTTCTCGTTTTATTTGAGCACGCGTGTATACGATCTCTCGGAGGTAAGGATATAAAAAAAGAATATATTTTATCGAACGAACGCGTAATAGGGAAACTTTTATTAAACTTTTTCTTTAAAATATTTGTGGAGCAACTTATTAAACTCTCTTTTCAAACTGGTGGAAGTCTGAAGAGTTGTTTATTCGAGACCATCCTGACATTCAAGGAATTCTTAATTCACGTCTCTTATACTTGCTACTAAAAGTGTAGGTCCTATTGGCTGGACACTTTAAATGTTTCTTCTAGCCGCCTTTGTTCCTTTCTTCCGGTTGTTGCCTGTGCTACCGAAAGAAAAAGAGATCTTGAAGCTTTGTCTTATTTATCCATAACATTTTCTTTCAAGTGTGTAATTCAATTATTATAATTAGTTACTATCGCTCTTCTCGCATCTATATGATCCAAAATAAAAATTATATTTCGATGGAAATATTAAATATTATCAAAATACAATAATATTTAAATACTTGGTTTTCGTATTTAACACTTCATGGAAATGAAGAAAAATTCTATTTTTGTTTGGTTCTTTCATCCCCTTAAAAATTTTCAAAATACCTAATCGTAATATAAAAATATTGAAGGCATTAAAAATATCGACCGTCATAAATAATTATACCTTTCGCATATTTAGTGTCGTTTGCTTATAGATGACTGTAATAACTTACGTTAAATTACCAAAATTCAAGGTATTTAATTTAATTTTATACTTTACGTCCTCCGTAATAGAAATCGTTAGTAAAGTTCAATTGCATTAAAAGTTCCAAAACTGAGTAGTCTAACCCTAAATTGTCATGATACTCAGTAGCCCAACGACACACCAGTCGAAAGACTTAAAACCATATAATGTAAGTTTAACAAGGTCCAGCAGCCACTACAAGCGTTAATTATCTCTTATATCCTCAGTGATAGGTCGAGTTGGCTGAGATCTAATTTCCGCTTAAACGGTCAGAGATATCGAATCCGTCGTAAGACGATGTACATAATTTCTCAGATAGATCAAGACGAGCGTAGCCGCGTATCGACTACCGTTACCCGTCAAAAACACTCTACAAGAACAGTACGGTAAAATTCATTGTGCTCGGAGGCGCTGAGCGAACGTGATTTTACTTTTACCGTCGCGTGAGGGATGTAATCTTCGATCGAAGAAATTCTCTGTGAATCCGGATTCGTTCGGATGACGATACTATACGGGTTTCTTCCTCGTTTCTTTCCATCGTTGGTCGTCTTTCTCCTTATGCCTGTCCCGTTTTCTCACTCGAACTCGCACGCGCAACGAGGAAGACTCGAGCATCGGCATGGTTCCGTTATCCGTGGTAAATACACGTCGAGCATCCTATACGTTTTGCCTCCGGTGAAAATAAACAATGTACGCGGCAGCGTACGTTACTGATCCGATCCATGCACACTATTGCACACACGGTGTGCAGGGAATCCAAGATTTCACCCGGAAATATAATAAGGTAGGATCGTTCGAGTCACTTAAGCTTCGACATTTTAACATTTAATATCGAACTTTGCGTAGAATTTGACGAAATTTGTAGAATTGTTTACAAAGGTATTCGAGCGTTTGTATCTTTCGCGAATACGTTGTGTGTCATATACGAAACATTTTGAAGTTTCATTAGCACTGTAACGAGACTCGACTATTTTTAATTATATCAACGAGGTTTGAAATAAATGTGAAAATGTGTATATATGTATACTTGTAGAAATTTCAAGATATTTAGACGAAAAATGGTCTTATTAGGTTGTCCCAAAAGTTTCTATCATTTTATAAGGAAATAATAGATGCACATATTATTTTATTGAATTACGTACGATCCATTTTGTTTTATTACTATGAAATGCCGTGTATCTACTATTTTCTTATAAAACGAAAGAAACTTTTGGGACAATCTAATACATATTAATAAGCCACGATGTTTAATAGGATTATCTTTAGCAATATCTTGCAAATTTTACAAGTATACATATATACACATTTTCAGATTTGATTAAAATTTTATTATAAAAGGAATGCTAATTGCATTCATGGATTCGAGAGTCCTCCTTGCACTAACGAGTAGATATTTCGAGTACTCTTCATCTTCCTATGATTATATAAGATCGTTTTAATATGCAAGATCATATGTTAGCAATTGTCAGAGAAGATATTGATTATTCTAACGTACTCTAACTATATTTCTCAACTATTTCTCGATGATAGGCACGTAAGTATTCCGTAATCGAATCGATAAAATTCTAATTGAAGTCGTAAATCCGCAGCAATGATAACAGATTTGGGATCTATTCTCTCAAGGTCGTTTATTTATAGGAAAGCATAATAAGGGTGGCTGGAATATTTTAAGTTGGCTTGATTATATCGAGGAACTTGGTAAAATCAATCGAATAGCTAGCTATTGTGGGAAGCACGTATAAGGAAAAGAACATAGTTCGATGCAGTTCGACAATAAACTTCATTCAAAAGCGGAAGTTCGTTTTCAAGTAGAACAATACCAGCAACCATATGTATCACTTTTATGTCAGCAAGTATCTGTAAACATACAACTTTTTAAATTAAATTACTTTACAGTGGCTTGCGAAAGTACGACTATTTGAACATTTATCATAGAGAACTTTTACGAATATGCTTATTACATAAAACTTCTTGAAATTTCGTTACCACTGAAATGGAACACGTCTATCACGATCGTATTGATAAAATTTGAAATAGCTTGAAATTTTTACCGAGACGTCTGTGAGACATATAATTAAATTATATAATAGACATATAATTAAAAGTCGAAGAGAACGTGAAGATAAAAAATTTGTCAAGCAACAAGATGGTTCTATAAGGGTTTGACAATTACAAATTCCAGTTTTGTTGTTGTATATCGATTTTAAAAAATCAATTTGATCGATTTATAATATGCTATTATACGTAGCTGTGCTACAAAGGATACAATCGTTGCAGTTTGATAGAAACTTCAATTTCAAATATTCTCCTCTACCACCCCAAGCGAATTTCCTGTCAAGCTACGAACGCAATATAATCTCACTGCTCTCGTAACGCACCCTTTACACCATGTATAGACGACTATGCATGTACACGGATCCAAATTGCTTTGAGCAACAGTTACGATATTAGACCTCGAACGTAATAGCTTGGATCCTTCTCAGGAGCCACAGGATCCACGTTCATTAGCGGCAAGGAAGATGTAGAACAACGATACCAGACCTTAAAATTCTCGACACGGACTAACACCATAGACGCGATATTCGTCTCTCTAGCCGGAATAACTGAACGACTGGTTTATCCTTGAGACCAGCGAAAGCTCTACTAAAACACGTAAACCGAGATCGAGCACGGTGGATCCGTTTGTCGAGCTCGGGAATCTATAGCGAGCGATGACGTTAGACTGAGGCGACGAGAGGTTGCTTTTCTTTTCGCTTCGTACACGGCTAGACGAACAAGAGTGAGAAAGGAAGAGGGAGAGAGAAAGAGAAGCACTAGTCGAGACAGATTTTACGATCGATTCGAATTACTCATTCGTGCTGTTGCACGACTCAACGCCTAATTCAACCCCATCATCTCGCAACTCCTCACCCCTGGACCACGGTTCTCTTTATCTCTTCTCACCCCTCATCGGTGTTCCCCGCAACCCTTTGTCGATGCAAGAAACTACAGCCAGGGCTTTCGAGAGTATATTATGCAGATATGACAAATACCATCGCGACGTCTCCCTACATGGCGATTACACGTTTGATGCCCCTAGTTTTCAACGCAGCTGTTGCACGACTGGCTTCCCGAGCATTGCCATAATCCTTCCGCGGATTTACATAGCAGCTCCAGCAAGTTTCTGATTACTGAGCTTTTAAGCGCGAGATGTGGTATTTGTTGATTGCCTGATCGTGTATGAAGACGATGGGATCGTTTAATTTTGATTATGAGTTAATTTAATTTGGAAAGCGTTTACAGATATTTGGATTCGATGGGGTAATTTAATTAGAAATGTTGAAGTCTTTACCGATATTTGGTGATACATATAAAATGATTACTGCCGGTTCATTCGAAGGTAATGGAATTATTGGTACTGTCACCGTATTTCAAAACGATGAAGTACAGTTGTTTAGAAAAGTAGTCGAACGTTTATTATAATCGAAAGGGGCACGAATAGGGTTAATCGGATCGATCGTCACGTTAAAAGTAAATTACAAAACTCGTTTAACGAATGTCTGACGAAATTATTCGAACACGCGATATAATATCGAAATTAAAAATCAGAGAACTTTAGAATTTCCGGTGGAAGCGAACTGCTTGCATCTCTCGTTATCTGGAAGATTTATGTAACGCCCGAAGTTCCGCCGACGTTGTAAATTCTTAATAGCAGGTTAACGAACAGTGGCGATTGTTTCTCCGGAGGTAACAAGCTTGAACAACATGTAATTATCGTGTAACGTCGCGGCATATATTAATTAACACTTTCAATGCCGAACTATGTTTAATATTTAGGTAAAATAACAACCATTAAACATGTCGTAAGTTCATTAATAAGAATTTCTCACAGTTTGAAGCTTTAAAAGTTCTACAATTATAAAAATACATTCTCAGGTGCAAATTTTGTCTTATTAAAAAATGGCTTCAAATCGGTTACCTTTATCAGAGATGATAAATTATAAATATGTTATAAACTTGTTAAAAATAATTCCTCGGTTTTCTAAGCTTGAAAGTCTCATGGTTACAAGTCCTAAATTTTTAGATGTGAACGCTGTTCTGTTAAAAAAATAATTTTCACTCAATTGCTTCTGTTAGAAACGCTCTGGACTATTATTGCAATTAATTAACCGGCAGTAAATTAAAGATTACGAAGTAAATATATGGTGAGATACACGTGGATAACACCTGCACGCAATGGTGACCCTTCTGTGAGAAATATCATGCGTGTCCTTCCGCCCACGTTTCGCCCTAACACGACAACTTCAAGCTTCGGAATTGGGTTAATGAAATCATGGAAGCGGAAGGCCCGACAGTTCAGCCTCGTGCAGTGCTGTTAACTCCAAAGTCTTAACATCGAACAAATTACCGTTGTCAAGGCTCCCTTACAAAAATAGCATCTGAAGTAATTTCGGTTTTATTTCATATTTTTGTTCTCAAACTTGACGATTACAACACGCATTGCAATCTAATTTACATACAGAGCGTCCCAGGTTGTTCCAGTCAAAACTCCTCGGTATATTTTATGAGTATAGATCGGAAAAGGATATTGTGTAAATATAGTATATTTTTAAATATTTAATTTGACATACGAAACTTAAAGTTTTAAATTAAACTTGTAACTTTAAAAATCTCACTAATAATATTAGTTGAAATGCACGGGAGCATACAAGAGCACAAGCTTTAAAAGATCTATTTTTATGTAACATTTTTTTCCCGTGCCCGTAAAATATACTGAGAAGGTTTGACAAACCTGGGATCTTCACATTATGTGTGTATATAAAAAAAAATTATTTCCACGTATCGATTTCCACGTATTTTATAAAAGTACAAATAAATGTGTTTTACGTAACTACACAAATATGTAAAACATCAAAAAATGTACGTGTAGAATGGAACATAATGAAAATTCGAAATTGCGTTCGTATTGAACGACAGTCTGAACAATAGTCTGAGTGCTGATCTAACAGAGTTCCGGTAGAGCACCAGGAATTCCTGTTGAACGTAGCGATATTCAGATTCCGAGTGAAAAAGTCATTTTCCTGGCTGGTGTTCTTGCACTGCTAAGACGTGCCATTACGAGATTGGACAACCGACAGACAGGGATGAATATGAATATCTATTGCATGCTCTCTTGCAAAGATAATGGGTCGAACGAAGAGCACGAGTAAACGGCGGTTTCCTGTTCGAGACAGGAAGTCGCTTTCTTTTACGATCCTTGAAAATCGTCGATAAGGAATGCGACGACTCTTCGTAAATATTACTGTAATTATTCGATCAACTTTGATGGATATTTAAAAGTCTCCCTGTATAACTCACAACGTCCTCTTTCTCTTGAAATTTTCAAATAAAATATATGCCAAAGATGACACTGGAATATTATAGGTATTGTTTTATTGGCTTTGCAGTGATTCTCGGATTTTTATATCTCAGACTTGTCGGTTTAAGAAACAAAGAGGATTTGCCTCTTTTTAAAAAGAATAACGTTTTAAGAAGATTTAACATGAAATTGAAACAGAAAGTCAGACACAACAATAAGAACTTTCTTACATCTTTTATCGAGGTATGTGAGATATTTTTGCTACTAGGGAAATACAATTAGGTCGTAAATGACCGTAGAGACGCAGCAGGGTTAATATTAGAGAGGATTCTTACCCGTAGAATATAATATAATCTTGTTAAAGAGTTAGCGGAGTTCTTTTTTCAACATATATTTTACGAACAACGTTTTTCTTAATTATCCATGGTACGCAAGATTTATATGGAAAAATTTAATTAATCCTGAATGTTTAGTGCCACCGTATATGCTCCGTACGTTTTTGTGTAAAGAAAATTTTTAAGGAACGCGTGAAAAGTGGCGGCGCAATTAAGGAGACAATGCGAGAAATTTATCTGTGACAATAATGATAGCCCGCCGCGAGATTGTTAAAAAATTCACCCTCTTAAAAGCTCGAAGCTTCTGGCGTCTTAAAAAACGGCTTCTTTCGAAGTGTATAAAATTCTGGAGAAAAGAACGCAGCAAGGAAACATTCCACGACGAAGAATTTAGTTGCATTAATGGTATCCTATAAATAAAAATAAATTTTTTAAAAGCGCGTCTTGTATTTTTGATCAAAGTAAATGGCTCATCGTACGTTAATGATATTTATCATACTACTTTTTATATGACATTGGTAATGCTATACTGTTACTATTTTAATCTCCGTCTTAAGAGACGAAAGTATTTATTACATTTATGTATTCGTAACGAGGTCCCGAGGGAATGAACGTGATAATTATAGTCGCATCAAACGTAAGGCTAGATTTCAAGGTGCACACAGCGAACGTTGACGTAATCGACAACCTGTTCCCGATGACGTAAGGAACTAGTCGTACGGAGGTCACGCAGATACCGTAACTCAAGAAAAATCTTCGTCTATGTATCCATTTCTGAAAAAAAATTTTATTCTCCCAGTTTCTTCGTTTGGAACATCGCTCGAAAGTATGACGTGTTTTAATAAAAAGGCAGCAGCAGTGATTTCTAATTAGTGAGTTCTAATTAATTTATATACTTTGATAAAATTCATATACAGTTACCTTAAAACAGTCAAAGTGTATGGATGCTTTTGAGGCGTAACGTACTTCAAACATCACGATATTATGAAAAGATCACGATAAACTAGAAATTACGGGCAAGAGGTTCCCTCGTAATATTTTAGTTTTCATTTTCTTCTTTTTAATTATTTTGAATTACAGGAAGGATAGGAATATTATGATCAATGCCAACAATGTGATATTGTGCGAGCTGGAAATGGATAGCGGAGCTGTAACTGTAAAGTACGATATTCAATCGCGCTATATTTGTTGTACACGCATAATCACGACCACTTCCGTTCTCCGTAATGCGGACCAGCAAAGTATTAAACGAATCCCGACCGCTTAAAAGGCGACGTTCGCACGCAACTATTTATAGCCGGCATGTATATATTTGCATTATTTGCAATAGAAAAGAATGACCGGTGTAAATTACAGTGTGAACAGTTTACGCACGTGACGAGTTTGATGATCTGCGTGAAACTCCTTAAGTATCCTTAAGAAACATCATGCATCGCCAATTAGAATTATTTACGCCATATTTGGCACACGTACCTCTCATCACTTGCACTACTTTCTCTTTCTATCCTATTAAGGATATAAAAGCGATAGATCACTACCAATCATTCAAGATATAAGCGTAAATTATAGACGTGACTTGCAAGTATCAGTGTAAACTTGTTGACAAAAAGTCGTCATTTTCTAATTATCTAATTCTTTATTACGCGACGCTCATTCATGTAGAAACATAAATTCGCGTCTCTGAATGCGTTCACTTACTGGCGTTAATAATTTTTTCACGCTAAAAGTTTCTGTGTATACACTCTCGTTTAAAAGTTCAAAACGTGCTATGGTTTCAAAAGAAGCAACGTCTCCCTTAAACAAATATCTTGTTTACGATATTTTATAATATCGAAGCTGTAATTAATTACATTTGGAAATAATGTTCGTAATTATATTGTTTTTATTTTTCAAAAGAATGTACGAAAAAACTTTCTTTCGCTTTAAAAGCAAAGGATGCTGTAACCTTCGCAAAATGCATGTACATACTGCCATCCTGTTCCAATAGGAAAATTTTGTCCAATCGAATCACAAGTACAAAAAGGAAGTTTTCTATAAATTACATATGTTAAACATTAAGAAGATTTTTATAGAAATACGTAAATAGTTTCTCGTAAAAAGTTTTCCACTAAACTTTTCATTCAGCGGTGTTGTACGTAAGTGTGGCGAGCTTGTTACTCCGAAAAACTACTCTCTCGCAATAAGACGAGTGGAACGATCATTATGATCTTATCAGAAACGGCAAAACGAGCCAGCGTACGAGTAATTTGTATAGTTATCGCGAATCTGGACTAGACATCGACAGCCAACAAATTTCACGGTGCACTTTCTGCTCGGCGATGTTTCAACCGCGGCCTTTGAAAACACACGAATATGTGTAGAAGCAGTTTGTAGCTAGAACGAAAACATTCGAGGCTTCCATGACCTGTTGTTAACCCAGTTAGACTTGCCATTCCAGTGCACGCACTCGTTACAGGCTCCGCCGCGTTTATTCCATATTCGAAAGCTGATTGCAAGATAATCGAAATACGGATCTACTGTCATAGAATCGTAATTGACACGAAGTGGAGCACTCGAAGGACAGGCTCTATCTAGGAAGAGAGACGCTTGTCGTTGAAACTGGCGGAGACACTTCGAGAATGCCAGTCTCCGTCGCCAGTAAGCGTCGCGTCGCGTCGCGTCGGTGGAATTAAAATCCAAGATTTCTTCGAATCGATTGGATAAACAAGTAAATTTGCTTAGCTGTTTCACTGTCTGCGTGGCTTTCCAAGCTAACAAGGAGATGGCAACAAGCGCAAGATCTCCAATGATTTGGCTATGTGCATGCTGATGGTAAAACAGCCCCTAAAGGATTTGAATGAGTGGCTCTTTGTTTTCAAGAAATTAATAAGCATTTCTTATACTTTATTTTGTATATTCCTTTAATATTAAAGTTTTACAATCTATTTTGCTAAATTTTGGATTATTTTGTAATAATTTTAGTACCGACTTAGAGCTGATTTAGTCCTGATTTTATTATAGTACTTCCGCGTGTTCTAATGAAAACGTTTAAAACATAAGAAATTGCTGCACCAAGAACATAATTTCTCGAAGGCAAAACGTCATGCATTGAAATCCTGTTAGGGCTGTTTCACCATCAACCTGAAGTATCGAACGCATATACAGGCAACTTGTGCGAGATTTCTCAGCTCTCGCCATCTCCTTGTAGTTCCGAAGCAAAGGGAGACAGGGGTTTAACGACTGTTTCAAGGCTGTAGGAAGAAATAGCTTTGTGTGTTTAAATATTTGTGGTTAACAACGTCGACGGCCACGGTGGTGGTCATCGGTGACGTTACTAAATTTTTTAATATGCTTGAAACGATTGAAATGAGATAAATTTCATGGACCAAAGTCAAGACATTAGATCAGAAATTAGAGAAAATTGGGAAAACTTACCAAATTGCATAATTATCAATTTGAAATGTGATTATGGATATTTGAAAGTTGAAAGTTGAAATGTGAAAGTCATATTGTGTATTTTCGAGGTATTAGATTGTATGCTTTGATATGGATTTCTGTCAAACGCAACATTTGCGTACTTTATTTCATGAAACAAAAACTCATTTGCGTGAGAGGAACACAATAGCGTTGTAACGCGCAAGAGGGAAAGGGGTAGAAAATAGCCTTTAGCTTCACACGGCTTAATAATAATCGAGCTGTCAGATGTAAAAGCGAATTCCGTCCGATAAAACTGTACGCCAGTCGCTCTACTTCGTGCAATAATTCACTCGTGTCTTCTTTGCGAATTGTCGAATGACTTTCTCGATAATATACAAATGATTCATTTTCTTCGAATACGTGACTTCTCATTCTTCTTTGGAGAAGATATTTTTATGATTTTCTCCTTCTTCGTTGATGAATATTCCTTATTAATCTTCCAAGATTTTGTAATATAAATTTCTCGAATTTTTAACGCTATTACGATAATATTTGTGAGTATAATTTCTTCTCTTTTATCGATGAATATTCCTCGTTATAGCTGTTTATTTGGATTTCAGCCTCACAGCCTATTGCAAAGCAGCTCGTAGATATCTACCACTACATATATCGTACATTATAATATAAACATTTACATACATCAATACACGTTCAGACGTATACCCGACACACGCAGATACACGCTATAACATACTAATTTAATTTTTATTATGACTCGACTAGCATTCATTTTTATTATTTTTATAATCTTCTGTACAAAGTGGAATATGTTTCTTATTTCCTCCACGCTCCTAGTATTTAATAATTCTGGGAATTCTTTTTCCTCAACTGTCCGTGCACAAGTACTGATAGTACTGACAGTACTGACAGTAATATTTCTCATTAAATCTTCCAAGACCTTGCAATATAAATTTCTCTTGTACACGCATCATGGCGATATTTATTAGAATAATTTTAGTATCAATTTTCTATTGATATTTCCAATGTTAAAATAAACTTCACGGTCGTATATTCGTACGAACACAGATTCAGCTAGGTCCCAAAATACACCGGTATTATTGTCGATCGATGACCGCGTTATCTCATCCGCGAACGTTATATCAATTTATTGCTAAACAGTATTTATTTGTCCGATAGAGAAAGCATTGTACAGAACCAACCACTGTATTCTAGTATCGATTTCGATCTATCGTTTTGTTAACACAGGCTTGCATTAAATCGCTATAAAAATTTGTTGTACCTGTATCAATGATTTTCTGTATGAAATCTACAGGAGGTTGGCGTGATAAGCGATATTTCCTATTTTTTACGAGCAGCAATTTTAACACAGTATACTATTAATCAATTCTATATTATCCACGTTGTCCGTATACAATTTGGTTTCGGACCTAAACATGTATTTGTTCGTTCTTTTCAAAATTTTCAAAATACTGTTCATGATAACATTAAAATATTAGATATTAAAATATTGATCGTCTTAATAATTACTACATCTTTTGCTTCTATGAAATGTCAACTTATCAGTTATTTTTCAAAGAATTACAGATCGTTTAACTATAAAATAACATTAACGTCAAAAAGTAAGCAGAAATGTACTTGTTACATGTTTCTCTTGTGATTTTCAATATGTAAGGGTGTTAAACGTTTATCAACGTCCGATGCTGTTTTCATCGATTACTGTAAACTAATACGTTTGCTAATCGGTCTACGACTTCCTGATTTTCTGGGTCACATGGGGTGAGTCAGCTAATCTGCTGTTATGAATCAATATCCTAGAAACTAGACGTGACACCAGACACATTTTTTATGAAGAAAGAAGTAGATGTCTTGGAAATCAATTACTAAATAAGCAAGCTTGTTAATGTGAAATTAATTAGGGATTCACTGTGTGATACAAGTAGGACGTGAGAAGATGGATTAAGATAAATTAGTTGAATTTTAAATTTGATACAAAGGATAAATAAATCAGAGAGAAAAGAAATTCGTTAATTTATATTTTATTCCGTGTTTTGAACTTTTTGTTATAATGCATTGTTTTATTACGTCATTACGATTATGTTAGTAGAATTTAAAATCTATTTGAGTATCTGTATAGAAGCTGTAAGATATTTATTACGAACATGTATTTAGTCAAAGATTCGTATACAGTATAAATAGCCATCTTAAACGTAAATGTTAAGGACAGTTCCACCACTGACGAGAAAAACATAAATAAACAAATTATAGATTTTTGCCTGTCTGTATCAATAATAAAAAATATAACTTAAAGTGCAAAGAAAAATATATAAAAATACGGAGATAAAGAATCGATTGAATTGCATTTAAAATTATCTATTCAAAATGACACATCTGCCTTGTTACCAAAAAGTAGACGGCCCAGAATTTGAAGGAAAGTGGGGACTACATAATTGAAGCTATATAACTATCGCGGTAATTCTCGTTTCCTTCTCGAAGGCATTAAGACGGTCGCTAACTGGTGGTAACATCCGCGAGGGAGGACAATGATTGAACGAAACGGACGGATGTTTAATTGTGAAGAGCCATGTAAGAGGACGAATGAAAGCGAGCTAGGTGACGAGGTATGCCGTCATCGTCTGATTTCTTCGTGATGATGACGTCTCCCTGTAATCGAAAGATCACTCCGATAATGCTAATTATATACGTGTCTCTTGCTGATCGTTCTTTCTCTCCTTCGCTCTGGAAAGCGAAAATCTTGCTGAACAAGTTCGTGGAACAGGCAAACGGTGAAAGATTATGAATCTCATAGTACAATGAATTCTACAATTATCAGATCGTTCTGGAATAGCGAAGAAGATACGATACAAGTTCTTATCCAACTTCTTTTCTTTTACGAATGTTTTTAAAAATATGAATTTACATTGAAGTCCGGGGTCTATTCATGAATTAGATTAAATTCGATGAAAATCTGTCGCGACCATATTGTATCTGTTCACCTAAATAATTCCACCCTGTCGTCGCAACATTCAATAGCATATCTCTAATAAATTCATGTACAGTTGCATGAAATATGGGTCTCGAGCGTGTTGCATCGGTCATTGTTGACTACATGGCAGTACATGGAATGGAAGATATGTAACTATTGATTATATATATATAAAACTATCTATAACTATATAAGTATATGCGTGTATGTGTCGCATGGTACAATATGATAGTTCTATGCATCTTATCTAACGAGTTTTGAAACATGATATTCGAAACGATTGAAAACTTTGGTCGTTACATTCGGAACGAATGGAAATCCTCAGGAGATCTAGAGTTCTCGGAAGCAAGGAAATGCAATATGGAACGTGTAGCAATGTGATCAGAATGATGAGAACCTTCATCGCGGGGGTCAGTTCTTGTAAACCCGACGAAAATAAGGAAGTTGCGGATTACGAGACGTTTGTACTGGCGAAAATTGAGAATTACGTGAGAACGTTGGTCTTGAGAAAAGTAGGTTACGCATAGAAATTTGCACCATCCTGTTGAAACTAAATATTCGTTTTTACTAGATATTTCACAGATAACTTAGAAGATTGATCTTTTGACAGAATGACAAAATTACGAGCAATTAAGAAATCCCACAAATTTCTGTATTTCTCGTATCGGATATAGAAATTACCCAGCTAGAAAATTGAAAAAATTGTTACGTTTAATGATAAACGTTATACTTCATGATTTAGAGGCACGCAGTATTTATAATTCCATTCTTATCCGCAAGCAATAAATTGGATAAATTGTGACTTCATAATTGTAAAACACAAACTACTTTCCTTTAGTAAATAATTAGTAGTTTTTATTTATTGCAAATAATATTCTTTGTCCGTTTAATAAAATTACAATATATTCCATCAAACAGATTTCGGGTAATATACCATACAAACGTATAATACACAGACCACGTAATGAACCCTCTCATATACACACGGGAGATACAGATCAAGATAGTATCTCCTTTTATCAATAAAGGAAGCGGTTCCTCGATGAGACCAAAGAATTGATATCCTGGAAGTACAGTCGTCCTTTTCTTTATTTAGTCCTCGTTCATAACTCATAACTTATGAACGACGAGTTTCTACTGCGGTCTCTTTGATCGTCTTCGTGCTTCGTGTAGGAGAAGAGAAGAACTCTTGTGTATGGTCGTACAATCGAGCGGTCGGTTATTTGTATGTGAAACTTGTGTCACGATCGTCTGGCCCATGCCATCTTTGGAATGGAGTGTAATTTGCGAGTCCAGGAACGCATCCGGAAGAGTTCATAAGATTGAAGATAAATAACCGTTGACGAAGCACTATTTAGGGGAGAATCTGAGTGGAATGGATGAAAACGATCTCCGAGTTAAACAAAAATAATAATCACTATTAATAATAATTTACTTATGTCAAATATTTAACTCGATGTATTCATTTATAATTTCTCTGATACTCTGATTCCAGCATCCGAGGTATTTATAAGGTAGAGCACCGGAAGTTGAGCGTTCTAACGGACGGCGTTCCGCCACATCTCGATGTAGTGAGTTCAGTTTGACTACTATCTCGTTTGCTAGATCCACAATGATCTGTGTGATTGCACGTTTTCACTGGAGGAATTGAAAAATCAAAGAATCGTGAAGCCGCTATTTCATTTCCGTTTAAAACGAATTGCTTATTGCTTCTTGGAAATAAATTGATCTGTTCCGTTCAAAATAAATTGATCATTGTCCCATGGAATATTCGTACAAAAGCGTATGGTTAAGGTTCTAGGTCTATAACTTTTCAACTTATGAAACAAAATGCGTATTTGCTAAATGCCTTCATAATAAACAAAAAATAATAAATAATGCACTGCCTTATTTAAACAAGTTTTTCTTTTTGATTTAGACATACGTAAAAGTAGACTAATGAAAATGGAAATTAAAGGAGGGTCATCAGCATAATAGACGACCGTAGGTCGTCAATCTCTTCTGAATCGTTTGTACCTGCTTTTAAGAGAAACTTTATAATATATATAAGATGTCGATCACGGCGTCCACGGAGAGAATGGACACAACCAAGGACCTGCCCAAAAAGAAGTTTATTAACATCAATCTTCTCTCGTTGAAGCTACTGTTATTCCTCTTTTTTGGAGGTACATATAGAATAAATATCATGATTGGAAAACTTTATGAGAAACGAACCAAATAGTGTGCAATTTTATTGGAATTTGTATTTATTTTGTAAATATAAAAGAAACAAAGTTCTTTAAAAAAATTTAAGTAGAATGTATTAATTAATTTTTTGCATTTTGTTGACAAAAAAATAATTTATTATTCCATCTGTCCAAGAAAAATAATAATATAATAGAGAATAAAAATAAAGTAAAGGAGATAATAAGATAGATATGATCAATGTTATCGGAGATTTCAAAACAGATATAAATAATTTTCCTGCAATCTTACCTTTGAAAGAATAATAGATATATTTGGGTTAAGATACATATATTGCGATATTTATCCATATCTAATAAAGAAATATTGAAATATTTGCCACCAATATTGATAACATAATTATCTTTTTAGGAATAGGATGTCTCTTCCCTTTCCTTCCTTTACACATGACTGAAATGGGATTGAGCATCGACCAGATCCGAATGATCTCAATAATCTCGCCAGCAGTCGCGATCTTAGGGCCTCTGTTTGCCGCTCCAATCGCAGATAAGTTAGCAGGTCATCAAGGAAGAGGCGACAAAACTTCGACTGGTCGTTACCTCAGGGTGATGATTGCCATTGCCTGCTTCCTCTCTGCCATTTTCTATGCTTTTCTTCTATTGATTCCAACAGCTGATCGCATTGAACCTCCAAGAGAAAGAAGACCTGATCTAAAGTTCAATTGCGATCAAACAGGAGCGGTGGTGTTGCAAGAAAGATGCAAAGATGATATTTCTTGCCACAGATGGTCTGACGAAACCAGAGTTGGCCCATTGCTTCTGGAAGGATGCAATTATGCTTGTTACCCTATAGGATCGAAACGATGGGATTCCAACGATAACGATGGTTCCACTACTTCTGGAACGACCGATTCCGATGTTATTGTTCTAGATGGCAGTGGCGAAACAACGGTGATTCCTCTCGAGAGTGAAATATACGCCCAGCTAAATGTGCAGGTAAAAAGCTGAACCAAGTGCCAAGAAATAAAAGATAATTTTGGTAATATACGATTGATTGAGACGACGTATTGAATTTCACAATTATAACTATAACCACGTGTTATATTATAATATATTATAATAATTATAATTTCAAAATTATAATTATAACACTTATAAAGAATAAAGAATATGATTTATTGTGTCCCTACCCTGTAGTTCTCAATTGTATAAAGACAGAGTAATTTAAATATATGGAATATGTTGCAGGAACAAGAAGAAACGAAAAAAACGCGAAGATTCACCATGCCTGAAAACGAACCACCTCATTTATGTTTTAAAGAGGGTGATAGTGTTGTTTGCCATGTTTACACCAAATATTCAGGCAATCTAGCTATAAATGCTACTCTGAAACAAGCCTTGAACAATGAAAGTGATCGAGATTGGTGTGCATATCCTCTGGCTGAGTACTTTGCTTGTCGTATACCTCCTGAACTTGAAACCAGAATGGCAGAAGTTTATCAGAGTTGTTCCATTGAATGTAGCTTAGTTGATCCATACACTCTTCCAGGTAATACTACTATTTATTACACTATTAGTAGACTGCGGATATTTATATTTAAAGAGATAAAAGCTAAATTGAAATTTGTTTAACTCACTAATATTATAACAAGTTTGAATATAAAACAATACTTACTTCCAGATAGCGTTCTCATAGAGAGTCAATGCCAACAGACAGAAGATTGGACCCACTTAGTATTCTGGACATACTTAGCTATTCGATCAGCTGCAGACATTTTCCCAACAACGGCTGTAGCTCTGATCGATGCAGCAGTTGTAATAGCCACCAGAGAAACATCCTGTGGACGCGGAGACGTAGGACGACAGTTGGCCTTCGGTTCACTTGGCTTTGCCATCTTCGGTCCTCTAACCGGCTATTTATGCACTCTTATAGAAAATTTGAACTCTTTCTATTATTTGCCAATCGGTATACACGTTGTTATGATGCTCTTGACAGCCTTGGTAGCTCTTTGTGCGAACGGAATGCCTCTCAGTCCACCGGAATGGTGGTGGCATACTAGAAGTGGCATGTTAGCACTTCCCATGAGCGCTATCAAGAGATACGGTAGTGAAACTGTCGCTCTAGTAATTGTACTGATCATTATGGGGACTTTCTGGAGCGCCATGGATAGTTATCTACCTTTGTAAGAATCATTGCGTAGTCGTTTGACGCTATTAGAGTACAGTTACAGTAAATGTATGTTCTGACGAACTGTCGTCGTAATGAATACGTGAAACAATCAAATATATAGATAGGTTCTTATGAATACAGAAGTTCATGAAAATATCCAAATAGCTGTAGATATCTTTTAAGGGATAGTTAAGATCATATAGAATGTTTTTAGATCATACTGACAGAATATTCTTTTTAGACATCTACAAAAGTTAGGAGCTGACGAACTTCCCATTAGTGTAGCCATGACAGTCGGAGCTGTTCCAGCGTTTCTATTTCTTTGGAAATCTGAACATTTAGTTGACTACTGTGGTCACAGTAACCTTCTCATCACTGCCTTCACTGTGTATATTATTAGGTAGGTAAGTTTTTTATATAATAAAATTTCTCTTGTAATTCACATATTTAAAAAAATTGAAACTACTAGGTTTACTGGCTTAAGCTTCGTGGCAGAACCTTGGTGGTCTCTAATTTTCGAGGCTCTTGAAGTCTTCACGCTAGGTATCATGTGGGTTACTGCCATTCTTTACCTACGACATCTCGTCCCGCGTCACTTGACTGTGACTGCTCAGGCATTACCTGTGATTGCGCATTTCTGCGTTGGTATGCATTCTAAATGCAATTTTAAGATTATACTTGATGAATTCATACACGCAATTTAGTAACTTCAATATTCATTCATGTGGCATTGTATATTGTGATAATGAACGTTTTTAATAATTCGTTTCAGGTCGATGCATCGGAGCCGTGGTTGGTGCTTACATCAACGTCAGCGACTCTGACATCGTTGGCTCGTTAAGATTCGTTTACCGTTGTATGGCCGTCGCTGCTGCGGCTGTTGCCGGTTTATACTTCGTCCTATATCACGGCCTATTAAAACCGCGATGTCATGCACACACCATACAAGGTCCACGACAACCCCCCACCATCGTACAGGGTAAGTAACTTTTTGATGATTTATATGTATAATTAACAATAATATTTAATTAATATTATAACTGATAATTTGAACTAACTATTCAATTTATCATGCAAGCTGCTATTAAGGAATATGAATTAAGTGAGTGGTTTTTCAATATTAATTTATTGATTCTATATTATCGTTACATTATATTACATTCCCAATGTTTGATGTTTTTTTTTTATTAATATGACTTCTCTTATTACTCTTTTTTTTATTACTGTTTTTTAGCGATGAATGGAAATGGAAATTACACACCACTCAGGGTCTATCACAACGGTATGGGTAGAAAAGGTCAATTCCGCTATTGAAGAGTTAAAGAATGAGAAAAAAAAAAAAAAAAGAGTGTTTAACGACACTATAAATGTCATGTTACGGTGCTAGTGATTAGACTGTCGTTGTTGTTGCAATTAAAAACAAAAGATTGTCATTGTTATGCGACATATGTAAGGAAAGTGCGTTTATCAGTGCTCAGCCTTTAACATTTCTTTACTTTCTATCCAAACTCTTACGACGAAATTGTCAACTCTTTGATACTATCATTAATTTCCTTTTATACAAGCAATTTCTAAGAATTAATTTGCTCAAGTGTACTTCAAAATGTCGAAGCGAGATTTTATATTTGTCAATACCGAAATGAGATTAGAGAATTAGAAGGTAGAAGTACTCAGATTATGAGTGAAGCATTTTTTAAATCATTTTTTGCTTTAGTTATCTTCTTAATTTTTATACATTTATAATTGTACGATTACAATTTCTTTTGATAAAAAAAAATAGAATTACTTTATATATTTTTTTAATTAAAAGACCCATATTTTCATGTTTATTTTTTTAATGTAAAGAACAAATTTTAAAAAATTACCTACTTAATTTTTGAGTACTTGTATCTAAATTACCAATGAATAGTAATATTGCCGGATCATTACTACTCTAAGTGTAACATCTGTAATGCTTTTTCATCATCTCAATCTTTGTATCCTTTATAGGTACACAAGTGATATATTAATATCGCGGAAAAGTTACGAACTCGTTTCGTAACTTTGTTGCGTTTCAATTCTTTGTATACTTGACTGCGATCACGTAGGTGTTACGTGTTCATAATGTATTTATAAGAAAAAATTTCTACAGACTTGTTGTATGTATCTACTGAAAAATATTTGCCTCCATGTGTAGGGTATAAGACTTTAACTGAAAGATAAAAGAAAGTAATATATTGATTTTTGGGGTCGAAATGTGTATTCACACAGACGACAAAAAATAAATGAAATTAAGCAAAATCTAAGTTTTTAAATTCAAGATGCAATTGAAATTGAACAAAGAAAAAATACCAATTTTCCCAAAATTTTATTCCTTCTGAATCCTCCCTTCCCCCCAATGAAAAACAAACAGAAGACACTTTGCTACAGAGTCTATGAAAAATGGCTATGCTTAACGGTTTGAAATAAATTTATTCTTCAAATTCATTTTACTTAAGGTGAACAGACAGATGAATGACAGATGAATTTGTCATTTACTATAGCTTGAATTATTTTAACATGATATTATAGATATAATACGTTAGTATATATAAAACATGTACAATATTTTCGTGGTCTTCTTTTCAGCCATTCTTGCATATCTATTCGCTTATAATGATTGAACATTTAATATTTATGTAAATATAACTATATCATTAAATAACCATATGAAACGTATCTATACTGACATTAAAAGTATTCATACATCAAGTTCTCCATCTTATTCGATAATTTCGAAAATAATAAGTGTAAAAAAATTATTATAAGCTGAATTTGTGCAAGAAATTTCCTGCTCTAACAATTATCAATTATGTAAAAAAAACATTATTAGGACTTTTTACATCGTTCACTTCGTAAATATTTGTACAAAACAAAACTATAACAACTTTTTACTTATCTAAAAATGAACAATATTGTTGGTATTCTTATCCTATTAATTGGTATTACCTATAATTTTATTTAGTATATAGTTTAATAAATTAACAAAACAGTTTCCAAAAATTTCGTGAAAAATATATAGCTATGTATCTTAAAGATATTGAGTGATCAATTAGGAATTTTTTAGTACAGTCAAATGTACGAGAATTGCTATGACAAATTCAAAATATCGTATCATCATGTAAAAATAAATAGAAATGATAAGGTGTTTTCTGTGATACTGATTTCTATACTTATAATTTTTCAAAGCAATACTCGCACAACTGATTAATCATAAATAATAAGTAGAAAATAATTCTATTAAAGTACTAATGAAACTCACGAAAGATGTTAAATAACTATTTTTTAATTAATCATCAATAATAGTACAGTCATCTTCAGATTCTATAGTACTGGTTATGCTCAAATGTTCTTTATTTTTTGATACATTTACTATATCAACTTCACTTGTAATGGAAAAATATCCTTTTTGTGTTTTAGTTTCTTTCCTCGAATTATTATCAATAAATTCATTCGCGGCAGTCTTTTTAAAATCATCATTTATGTTACTAACCATTTTGGAAAAATCATGAACAACTCTACAAGTAATTGAGTTTGCCTGTCGCGATTCACAGAACTTCAGATCGCTTTCCTTCTTAACAGAAATACATGAAACATTGCTACTCGAAGCAGTTGACTTATCCATAGTTTCTAGCATTTCAGAAACGTATGGCGAATTAGCCTCTATTAGATCCTTTAATGATGTTTCGTTTGGATCGGGCAACTCTTCAGAATTTTCAGCTTGATTGCTTTGGGAGTTCGCACTCCGTTTTTGTAAGAACTGAATAAAATGATCTTCGTAACTGCCAGATTGCTTATTACCCTTTTTAAAAAGCGATGTCGAAACATTATCCTTCTTCCCGGATTGTTTATTACTTTTCGTTAACGCAAAATACAATATAGACCTATCATAATTTTCCAATTCTACAGAATTTATTTGTACAGATTTATCTACCAACAAAACAGAATGGTTACCTACAGCTCGTTCTATAGTGCTTCTCTTTTTGAAGATATTTATTCCATCAACCGCATTTGTATTACCAACCAGATCGGATGGGCCCATAATACCGTACTCTATTTCATCGTTAATATTGGAATCTTCGTCGGATTCATTTACACAAGTCATATCAAGAGGTATTTCTTCGTGCTTTCCGCGATGAGTCTTGCGAATATTATTCTTATCTATAGACTGAGTAAGTCCCATTTTTGTTGAATATTTTCTCCACCTATTATATTCACGTATTATTCTGTCATTAATATACGCTAATTGAGTCACAGTATCGCGTATGTCAGAATGGAACTGTTTGATTAAAAGACGAGCGTCGGTCGGTTCATAGTTTTTAAATTCCTCTCGTTTAGCCGTATCGAACACATCTTGAAATTTCATCTTGAGATGACGTAGAATATTATTAATCTCTTTGCCATGAGGAAGTAACCTTTGGTTTAATGTTTTCGCATTATGCCTTCTTTGTACATCTTGTGTCGCTATAATAGTATAATTATTCTTAGAAGATGAGCTTAGAAGAGCAACAGGTACTGCTTTGTCATTACTATTGGAACTGCTAGTAGGTTGTGGAACTCCTGACGGACCGACAACCGCTACGTCTTCTGAATCACTTTCGATCTCAATGATATTCTGGTTCGTGTTTGTACGCGGTGCCTGTGGCTTAGGCAAGAAGAACCGTGGTCGATGTATTAAGTTAATGTTCTGATTAGGTATAGTAACCATTGACGTTGGCGTAGGATGTAGTGTCTGATATAAATTCACTTTGTTCGTCTGGTTTAGCGAAGTAGGTACATGACGGCGAGGTGCAATAGGTAATGAAGATTGCAAAAAATTAGAATTTGCAACAACATTCATAACAGCCGTGTTATACATTGTTGGCTGTTGAGCAATGGGGAGATTCATTTTATGATGACCAGGGTTTACTTGAGATTGCGAGATAATAGTACCGTCCGCTCCAATAGTGGTATTTTCGCATTCAACCATCGTTTGCTCGCATGAGAGTAAAGATGGTAATATTCTATTGTTATCCGTGGAAGTATCGTCTGATATTCTGATATATTTATCAGACATAGATATACTATTACCGTTGGAAAATTTTGTTCTACCACGACCCCTTTTTCTGCGTTTGGGAACAGCATTTGGTACTATTTGTTTAGGTATGTAAGTTTCGTCCTCTTCTTCCGAATTCGAGCCATTTCGTCGACGCTTCCGTTTTCTTCTGCGTGGACAGCATTTCGATTCGTCAGTGTTCATTTTATCGTCTATTTCCTCTTGAGGCAACTTACAATTTTGATATATCCTGCAATCATTTAAAATACATGTAATTAAATTTAAGAGAAATTTTTTATTTTTTTGTTTCTATTTTATTAATTGTTTACCTATTTATTGTTTGAATATGCTGAAGCAGGGCCCAACAAGTTCCTCTAGCATTATACAGATCTGTGGGATCACAGACAAAGCATTTCCATCTCTCAACTGCTTCAATTTTTTTTCTCAATATGGGGTCAAAGTTTCTTTTAATACATTTGTAACAGAAAGTGTTACTACAAAAGGAACAGCAGTATAAGTTACCACCATTTGCGCACCATCTACAAAACATATCTGTATCATCATCACCTGTAAAATATAATTAAGAAAGCCCATCAAATTTTGTTGAGTTTTTAGATATAGATACCAATAAAGTATATACCTTGTTCAAAAGTGCCATCGCCATAGAAATCTTTGCATTTTGCACACAGTAATGTACGTAATACAGGATGTTCAAACATGTTATTAGCATCTGCTGGTGCAGAGCCAATGTGTGCATCGCATGCGGTACAATGCAGTCTTTGGAACTGTACTACTGAGATATCTAAAACACATCAATTTAATAATATGTTAAATGTTTATTCTCCTATGACTTGTGACTCTTATTATACATTAAGAACTTTAAAAACTTAATTTATGAAATTATATTTGTTGCATTGAATACAACTTAGAAAACATACATGTATCTCACTAGATCACTATTGTATGTTTTTTCTATCAAAAATTCTGTAAAATAAAGAATTGCAGTAAATGTATCTTAGAACATAACTTCTGTTGTCGCATTTGTTGTTTTTTTTTAAATTAACGTGAACATTTCTACATCGTAAAAATATGTAAAAAAAAGCAGCATGTTGTATCAAATAATGTTAAAACGAATTTGTTAAGGAAGAAGAAATTAACAGACGATGAAAATGAATTGTGAATAAATATTATAAATTTACCATTGCCAAACATAAGCTTGTAATAATTATATTCCTCTTGAGAAATAGGTACTGGAACATTAGTCGTACTCGGAAGTAATTCTTTCGGAGTTACTGCAATATGAAGGTTAGACATTATAGTTCATGATAATTCATAGAAAGTCATCTCACGAGACTTCACGACCTCACCGTTTTCTTTAATGTCTACCTCCTTCACTTCGTCCACTTGTACTTCAAGCATGTTTGAGATATCCATTCGTGTAAGCGATAACATACAACGTTACGTTTCAAAACACAGGTTATCGCACCGCCATTTTCCTGCAAGCGCACCGGCCTGCAATTTCACCATGGGATCTTTCAAACGTCCAAAAAGTCATGCTGTAAGGAAAATCCTCTATCTAAGTCTGCCTAAGTAACTGTAAAACTCTAAGGAGATAAACAGGCATACTTTTCTTTAATTGTTAAACAACATTCTGGAGTCTTTTAAGTTTGGCATAATTTTTGTCACATAAAGAATACTAAAAAAATTCGTTGAGATATTTTCATACATATAATTAAGGATTGTAAAATTATATATTCAAAAGAACGATAAATAATAATAATAGTTTCTTTCTTAGCCTCCCAGCCAAAAAAATGGTAAAGTAAATTTTATTACATGCAATTATTCTGTAATACAGTAAAGTAAATCAGTATCTCACAAGAACAATTGTATTTAATGATGTAAAATAAACAAGTTTTATATATATATATATATATATATAATATATATTATATTATATATATATATATATATGTATGTATGTATGTATGTATGTATGTATGTAAGCCAATAAGAAATTTTGCAGGAACAGAGACGATGATATAATACAAATTACTATTTATTTATCAATATAAAAAACATTGCCGAGTTCATGAAAGACTTAAGTGAGCTATTTCTAAAGTAAGTTTGAATGTTCGATCGCGCGGCCGACAACTCACCCCTTTGTTCATCACTGCGACTGCGGGAATGAATTTATTTACAAATGGCGATCATTTTTCAGATTTGATTATAAAACGATTCAGGCTGATTAAGAATTCTCTAAGTATACAGCTATGACTGAAAATGCGGAGAACTCTAAGAAAACATCATTACAAAGATCTGCGGAAAAATTGACGGAGGAAATTCAAAGTATGGCCAATTATAAAAGTCTCTATGCTGAAATTCAGGTACTCGCAAAGTACATAAATATAACCATTAGCCTCATTAATAACAAAAATTGATAACAATTTTTCAAAACAAAGATTTGAATATTTAAGAAAGTTTATCTATTTAAAAAACAAAAAAGGCAATTCTAATTAAAGATAAGATTCTAAAGAAATATAGAGCTGCTTTTAATGTAGAACCAGAAATGTAAAGTATTCGAAAAATCAAAAACGCTACAGACAATTTTAACTTCTTTTTAGAAACTTGTTGCTTCTACTGCAGTAAAGAGAGAAGATTTTAAAAATACATTACTGGAGGCGTTAAAAAGTAATGGTTTAGAAACAGAAATTAGAAATACTGTATTTCATTGGGTCAGATCACAGGTAGACATAATTTTTGTTAATTTTTATCTATTCAGAACTTATTGTCTAAACGTGAACTTTCTTTTTAACTAAATGTTTTTTAAGGGTTCTTTATCAACTGCAACAGAAATATCCATGGAAGAAGTAGATCTAACTTATTTGAAAAAAGCTCAAATTCAATGGGAACGTAGAATACAAAAGTCATTAAATTCAACTTGTAATGAATTAAATGTGCCACTAGCACGCATAAGACCGAACACAGATCGCGAAGAATTTGCTGAAAAATGGAATGAATTAAGCACTTATGATATCGGTGACTTTAATATTGATTCAGTGAATAAAAATTCTAGTAAAAGTACTGAAATGATTATCCTAATAAATTTAAATTTTCTTTTATTTAATATTTAGATCTATCACAATATAGACCTCTTTATGCCCCAAAAGATTTTTTAGATGTACTGTTTTCTATCCGAAATCCTGCTTTCAAAAAACATTCGTAAATATGCATTATTTTTTAAATAAAAATCATATTGTTTTTCTTAATATTAATAAAAAATAACAATTTTCCAGAGACGAATTAAATTGGGAGTTCAGTCATATACAAATTCGTGTAAAAACACTCACACAATTGGTATACCATTTTTTGTTATACTTTTTTAAATAAGTAGACATGTTCGAATTACAGATAATATGAATAGTGAATTATTATTATTTTTTCTTTAATAGAGACGCGTGTATTTGGAATTGGCAAAAGGTATGTCATTACTAGGTGTAAATCCAGACATGCCAAGTTCAGAAAATTTTGGAAATCTAGAAGAGGAGAGGATTTTCATCGGTGAGAAGGTATTGAAATCGAATCACGCTCCAATAGCGCAACAATTCTTAAAGCGTGGGGCTCCTCGAGCACTTCGTGGCAGTCTTTGGTCCCTTGTATTAGGATCCACAGTAAAACAAAATGTAAAAATGTTGTTAAATGTTATTTCTTTTTTTAAGAAAAAAATTACAATCTGAATATTTTTTAGGATATAGAATATTATGAAGAATTAAAAAATATGGTGTTACAGTACGATATCGTTATCGATAAATTGATAATAAAGGTAAATTTCAAGCTTTTCAAATAATTTAAAAACTTTTTTTCGCTCATTCTCCCAAATTATATTTCCAATTACTTTTATTTTAGGATGTGCAGCTAACAGCACGAAATGACGATCAGTATTTCGTGTTCGAAGACGTTTTATATAAAACAATGTTATGTTTTTCTCGTGATTCGGAAGTATTAGCGCCAGTTACAACTGACAGAAGTGCTGGAGGCCAAGTCATACACGCTGTTTTACAAGGAAAGCCAGCCACTTTGGAAAACACCCTAGTCTTCCCACCAAGCGGTGTGATTCCATTTCATGGATTCACGATGTATGGTATAATATACATTAAACATTGTTTGAAATCAATATGAAGAAATCTATGACCATAAGAAATACTAGTCCATAAGAATATACAAAATTCAATTAAGTTGTGATTTAAATATTATTAATATTATTAATATTATATACAATATATATATATATATATATAATATTTTAGCTACGCCATTTTGTTACCTATATGATGACCCGTGCGCAATGTATTATACGTTTCGAGCTTTTTATTTACGATATTGGTTTCGATTGCACACCGTATCTAGCCACGAGCAAGGTATTGTAGCACTGTGTTTGCTTTTTGAGAGGTTACTGCAATGCCACGAACCATTGCTTTGGATTCACTTTAGAAACATTCACATACAACCGTAAGTTCAATTTATTTTGTACATTCATACCATCATTAAACGATATTTATTTTTAGGGTAAGAATTGTTTTTAAGTGGATCATGAGAGGCTTCAGTGGTCATTTACCGCCAGAACAGTTGCTTTGCCTCTGGGACTTAATTTTAGCATACGATTCGTTAGAAATTATCCCCTTACTCGCGGTTACTATTTTGAGCTTTCGAAAAGAAAACTTAATGCAAGTTAATAATCAACAAAGTGTTGAGGTAGGAATAGATTTTGTATTAATTATTCATCTGTCAATTATTTATTTACTACTTCTTATTTATTTAAATTTATTTTATTAATTACCTATTTTCAGGCTGTTTTGGCAGACTTGTCCTCTTTAAAGGTTGTTCCATTATTGCAATTGGCTTTGTTAAGAGAATAACAGTAAATGAAAAAAAGAATACACATGAGAACTTGATTTAAATATACATTTCAAATTTAAGTAGGAATAATCCCTCTTCTTGCGTTTGCGCACATTGATATACGTCTTTATCTCTCGTCCATGGTTTATGGATTGTTATTACAATAATTCAGATTATTCAACAACTCATTGGATGATCAAACATTTTAAACACTCCGATAATTGAATAATTTAAAAAACTCATAAATCCGCTGACATCATCAATTTCGTCAATGTTAAAATTATCGCCATATCTTTCACATATGGCTGGAATGACGACCAATATTCTCTGTACTAGCAGCTGATTTCCGAACGTAACTAGACATATATAGGGTGCCTTACAAATACAAATGTACGTGCGTTTAATAAAAATATATATTCTAAAAATGTGATAAACATTTTAATAGAATATAAGATTATTAAATTTTTTATTCAATAGTTGAACTTATCTTTTATAATTCAATTCAAATAATTATTAGTACAAGAACAATTTTATATAATTTGAAATGTCACTTCTCTTCTTTATTTTACCATGAAGTTACGTATATTGAGCCCTAGATAAATTATGCTGTTGGTTTTTAATTATTTACTATTTAATACATTTTATTCAGATTTAATAAGATATACAATATATTCCTTTAAGATTAAGTTTTTTAGAATATTTTATAATATTTTCTAAGTACTGAAAACAGTTATAAATAATTTGAATTTTTTACGTTCCTATTGATAAAAGTTTTTCTCGGCCTTCAACTCTTTTATTTCTTGTTTCTATATGACATTTTATTTCTTTGGGACACATTGTATGATGTTACTTGTGATCGACAAAGATAGAAAAAGTTTTTTGGTGGGGAGGACTTTCCTGTTTCCGCCTGTCAGCCGTGGAGATCAGAGACGCCTACCTGCCATCGTCGTTGTGTTTATAGTAGCTGGTTCTTTGATAAATTGTATTCTGTACAAATATCTCGTGAAACGCGTGCAAAGCCACGCCGATCAGCAGCTTGTGAGTAGGAGCATCGCTGAATTCCATTTTTCTTCGTTTCAGAAATTATATTTGATTGTCATTGTTATTACTTGCGGAGTTACGACACTTACGACAGATAAGGGTGGGGTGGTTCTCACCCCCAAATTATTAGTCATGCACAGCTTGTACCAGTGTCGAAACCCTCCGTTAGCGTTATCTTTCCTGCACATCTAGATAACAACAATAAATCACTTAATCACAAAATTTAACAAAAATTTTGTAATAAATAAAGATATATTCATCCACATTTTTCTTATACTTTTTTACTAAAAACAGTTATTAAACACCGCTTAAATTAAAGTAACTTGTTTATGTGTAACATTATCTTTATCAGATTACATGGTTTAAACAGAAGTTAGTCCAGAAAGTGTAAAGTTGAAAACGTCAAAATGGCTTGGCGTTTCAAAGCATCCAAATATAAAAATGCAGCTCCAATTGTTCCTAAACCAGAGGCCTGCATTAGAGACATCTCAGTTGGCTCATATCAAACTTATGGCAATAATATTGCAGCATCTGCTGCATTTATGGCATTTAATGTAGATCATAATGGTATATTTATATATTTTAATATAAATTATATATTCCATATTTTTGTGTTAAATTATATCTTTTTTTGTTTTTTTCAATCAGGATCTAATCTTGCTGTGTTACCACTGGAGGATTGTGGCAGAAAAAGTAAAACTATGCCTTTACTTCATGCTCATGCAGATACAGTAACAGATATGGATTTTTCCCCATTTCATGATGGTTTATTAGCCACTGGTTCACAAGATTGTCTTGTAAGTCATGATGTTTTTCACATAATGTTTTTATATATTGTTTCATAACTTTGTTTATTATTTAATTAAATATCTTAAATTATTATGTTATTTATTGTAGGTCAAGTTGTGGCACATTCCAGAAGCCGGCTTGGAAGAACCTCTATGTAATCCTGAATGTACATTCTCCCACCGTCAAAGAAGAGTAGAGGTGGTGTGTTGGCATCCTTCAGCTGAACACCTTCTAACAACAGTATCATATACAAACCTGTCCTTATGGGATGTGATTTCACAACAAGAACTATTTTGTAATTACAATATCATATTTCTTACTAGGTGAAACGTTTTCCAATAATTTCCAATTTAGTTAATACTGCTTTATTATATTACAGCCAACAATGAACATACAGATGTAATTCAGTCTTTAAGTTGGAAGCAAGATGGTGTGATCTTAGCTACATCTTGCAAAGACAAACAATTGAGAATAATAGATGCTCGTGCTTCTACTTGCATCGTCAATTCTTGTTCCAGTCATCAAAGTATCAAAGATTCTAGATGTGTTTGGCTGAATAATAGTGACAGAATACTTACTACTGGATTTGATGCAGCTAGATTAAGACAGGTTTATATAAGAGATTTGAGGCATCTAAATGAACCAGTAAAAACGTTAGAATTGGATTGTAGCACAGGGTGAGTATTCATTAATGAATAATCTTATTAAATTGATTTTACCATAAACACAAAGTATATTCCATAGGATTCTAATGCCTCTGTTTGATCCGGATACAAACATGCTTTTCCTGGCTGGAAAAGGAGATACTACTATCATGTACATGGAAGTTATGGATAAGGATCCATTCCTAGTTGAAGGTATTCGTCACAGTGGAGAGCAAACAAAAGGAGTATGTTTGGTACCAAAACGAGCATTAAATGTGATGCAAGCCGAAGTTAATAGATTACTGCAACTTACGTCTAATATGGTGATACCTATTATGTATCAAGTTCCTCGAAAAGTAAGTGCATTGTAGTATAAAAATGCAGTTCGTAACATATTTCAGAGAGACAAGAAATGCCAAAATTTCTATTCTAGACATACAGGGATTTCCATGCAGATATATACCCAGATACAGTAGGGTGTATTGCACAAAATAATGCAGCAGCCTGGATTAAAGGGCATAATATGCCTGTTCCAAAAATATCCTTAGATCCCGCTAAAAGAAATAAAGGGGAGGAACCTATTGCTGTAAGTAAATGTTTCTATAGATTTTTGGGCACTTTTAAGTTTAAAAGATGTATAAAATATAGTAGGATTTTTCATAAGGGACATAGAAAATTATAATAAATTTTATCATTTTTTATGAATATATGATTTTATTAAATTGCACGCTTATCATCATCATTTCATTTCATTTCATTACCCATTTTGCTATCCAGTTTGCTAGTTCTGAAACAAGTTTTGAAAATATCTTTTTGTAAACATTTTTTTAAATGTGTTGTGTGACTTTGGATTGTATTTACAATTAATTTTTATTATACACTATAGTGCAAAATGAATAATAGCACAATGTATCAGATAATGTAATTAAGCAATGTAAAATTAATGAATATATCATAAAGATTAAAATTGCATTTTCTGATATTTTGCTATTTGTGTGATGTACATATGCATATGAGAGTAATATAGAAGTAGAACATGATCTAAATATTTTCATTATTTGTGCTGTAAGTTCATAATCTTTTATATGCATTTTATTTAAGAAAAAAGTTTTGGCTGATAATGTACGTTTTATTTTGCATCATTTGATTTTATTTCCTCATGTTCTGTGTATATTTTTTCACGTTTCAGATATCCAATGTATGTTTTATAGTTTATACATTAGCACCATTCAAAGTGTTATTCCTGGCACGTGTAATTTAAATGGCAATTGATGTTCTGTAGCTTATTCTATCAGCGTAAGTAATTCTACGTATGCGCGAAACATAGTTATTTTTGTGTTCTTAGGCGAATGCTTCGATATACTCTTTCTTTTTGTACATATATTCTCAAACTTTTTGCTACGTTTAGGTGTAGAAAAAACAGGTTTCGTGATTGTTGTTTATTTGCATTGTTCCTTTATATTTTTTCCGCAATTGCAAATGTGCAGATAATGCGTATGTACATGTGACAAGCTTGTAGAAATTACATATATCATTGACGTAGAAAGAAAATCTTGAAAATGGATGTTGGACTTTGCTAATTTCGTTCAAACAGTTTGCGTTATTAAGGAATTTACTCTCAGGTACATAAGGGAAACTTAGCAACGCTCAAAGAAAATGAACGAGAAATAAAAGTGGAGCAGAAGCAATCGACCAAACCTACCACCGTCACCACGCCAAAAACTTACACGAAGACACAAGAGGTGATCGAGAAAGAGCCAGTGCCAGAGAACGATATCGAAAAATTAGAAGATATGAAGAAAATCGAGGTCGAAGATGACAAAAATAAAGTGCAGAACGGAGGGCAAATGATTCCACCGAAGCCTCTGCCAAGGTCGTCGAGAACTAATAGCATTTCCGAGGATGAACCGAAGCCAGTCGCACGTCCTCGTACATCGCCAAGCGTGGGTTCAGTAGTTACATCCGTGAACCCTAATGCGATTGGGGGATATAAGGTTGTAATCTGGCTATAAGAGAAAATAATAGTGTTATGAAAAGAATTTCATTTTACAAAATGTTCTACTTCTGTATGCTTGATGATATCGTGTGCCCTTATATACCGTTTCATTTATTTCATTACAGTCATAATCATCATAAATAGCTTATTACGAATAGATTTTTATTAAAAGAACAAAAAATAATTCTTATTATTTCTTTGTTTTTAGCCCCGACTTGGACCAAAACCATTTCAAGCAAAGTCTGGCAGTCAAGATTTTTCATTCGACAAGATATTTTCGGTCCCTGTTGCACCGAATAATGATACTAATGGCTACCAAAATGACCTGAACAATCAAATAGAGAACAATACAGAACCAGAGAAATCGCCGTCATTTAATAATGAACGTATGAAAGAAGCGGAAAATGGAAAAAGCGATTCTAGTTCTTTGGAGGAGGATGCTAATTCAAGTGATTCTGGTTATAAACCGAAAACACCGAGCACTGCGGAAAGACGCAAAGTATTTGAGATAAAAGTCAAAGATGACTCACCTGAAAGCGAGGATCTTGGAAATTTTGAACGGGGCAATGCAAACAGAAATTCTATAGCTGAGAGAAGGAGGCTTTATGAGAGTCGTTCTGTGTCTGTAACTGATGGAAATTTAGCCGAGAAAGCAATGGGATCGCCAACAATGTTGAGACGCAGAGATTCATTTAAAACTAAAAGTGAAGTAATTAAAGAAGACGAAGTTAAGAAAGTTATCTCGATGTTGCGTCAACAGAGCATGGATCCTCGCTTGGAAAAAGTGGATAATTCTGTGACTCCAACGCCTAAGAGAACATCAACTGTGTTTGGTAAGAAAAGTATAAAAAATAAATACTTTTTTTATACAAAAAATATATTATTAATGACTTGCGTTTATTGTATATAGGTAGGGTATCGAAATTTCGACATTTGAAAGGTACACCTGGTCATAAATCTACACATATTGAAAATATAAGAAACATTAGTCGTCAAATATCTGGAGAATGCGATGGTTTTCATGGTACTTCGCATTTTGTATAAAATACTTCACTTCTTATACAAGAAATTTATCTTCAATAATTACTATATCATTACAGCCAACCCTGATCGTGTCGCGGTGCCACTTAGTGGACCAGGTGGAAAAATAGCAGTCCTTGAATTGAAGAAAACCGGAAGGCTACCAGATGGTGTAATGCCAGCGTTAGTACATGGTGCCACTATAATGGATTTCCAATGGAATCCATTCGATAATCAGCGATTAGCTGTCGGTAAAGGAATCAATATTTTTTTAATTATTGTAATATTTTGTAATGAAAACATTTGTCAAGTGATAGTGATATTATTGTTCCTTAATAGCATGTGATGATGGAATGATCCGGTTATGGGAAATACCAGAATCTGGATTAGCAGAGCCAACAAACGAACCAAAATACACCATAAAAGCTCATACCGATAAAATATATTTAATCAAATTTCATCCATTGGCATCAGATGTTTTGGCATCAGCATCTTACGATATGACCGTGAAAATTTGGGATCTGACACTTTTATCATCTTGCGAAACGGCTGTTGCGAAGATTACTCTGATGGGACATACAGATCAAATTTTCAGTTTAGCGTGGTCACCATGCGGTCAGTATCTCGCGAGTACATGCAAAGATGGAAAGTTACGAGTTTACAAACCGAGATCTAGCGATATGCCAGTTAAAACTGGCAAAGGACCTGTTGGTACCAGAGGCGCACGAGTTGTGTGGGCATTGAAAGGACAATTTCTCGTTGTACTAGGTTTTGACAAGTAAGGATTTATACGATTATTTGAATCATATACTGGGTCTTACAATATTTTACAATAACTTGTTACTATTTATTTTTTTTTTTTTTTTTCAGAGTTTCAGAAAGACAAATATATGTGTTTAAAATGGACAATCTTAATACTCCATTAACTACAGTCGGATTAGATGTTTCGCCTGCAATTTTGATGCCATATTACGACGAAGACAGTTCAACGCTCTTCTTGACAGGACGTGTAAGTGAATACCAAAAAGTTTAAATACTTTATAAGTAATAATAGAAGATAATAGAAGATAGAGATAATTTAGAAAATATGTTTCATATAAAATATATTTTTAGGGTGATTCTACAATATATGCTTTTGAAGTAACAGAAGAACCACCATATTGTTGTCCACTTAGCCATCATCGATGCAGCAGTTTGCATCAGGGTTTATCGTTTCTTCCTAAGAATAGATGCGATGTTGCTAGTGTAGAATTTGCATCAGCTTTAAGATTAACAAATAACACGATAGAACCTCTAAGTTTCACCGTTCCACGTATAAAGGTAGATTTAATATAGCTTGCAAAAATGCAAGGACAATAAGTTAATTTTAATTGTTTCAGAGTGAACTTTTCCAAGATGATTTATTCCCACCAACAAAAGTTACGTGGAAGCCAACTATGACTGCTACTGAGTGGTTTAATGGAGCTAACAAACAAGCGTGTAGAATAAGCCTAAAACCACCTGGCATGGACAATTGTAAGGAATGACTAATATTTTTATTAAAAGTATTATAATAGTATTTGTATTAAAAATGTCATGAATATTTATGTTTTATATATAGTAACTGAAAATCAAGGCCAAGGTGTAGTTACCGCCCCAGTTGCGGCGAAACAACAATCAGCCACTCCATTTTCTGTATCTGCCCAACCTTTCAACAGACTGGGATGGAATCCCGACGTAAAAGCTAAACAAGAGGAAGTAAGTAAATATTTAAAAACAAATCAGCGTCATGCATGAGTGTAGTATCGTATCGTGAAATATAAAAATATAAAAATTCCTTATAGAATGCAATCATTTTTAATTATTTTGGCATGCGTTCTTTTACATGTTTTAATTCTTTTTATAATTATTGCTGCAAATCTTTAAGACATTACAAGATATACCATTTCTGTATAAGCTGTATAGAGTTTCTTAATATAAATTTAAAAGATTTGCATTTATATTTCTTACTTGGTCTGAGGGTGTTGTTAATGTATGTGTGGTAGATCCAGAAAACTATGAGCAACTTTGTGGGCGATGTAATACAGTGCTCCTTGGAGCAGGATCACATGGAAGGTGTAGAGGAGCACGAATGGGTAGGTATCATTTGTTGTAAGGTTGGAAAAAAATAATTTTTGTATTATAATATTAAAGAATTTCGATCATATTGATATGATCATATCTTTATACATTGAACTTTAATAATACATTTGCAATTTCGTTATTTTAATTACAGGATGAGTGAAGATTGTGCGACATCGGTAGGTCATTAAAATAAAACGGTAAGATAAAATAAATTTATATGTAGCTGTTTGAAACGTAATTTATTTATAAGTTAAAAATCACAGCATGAGGGGAAGTATTTCGATATTAGCATCGTACATGTTGAGAGATATTTATAATTGGAATGATATTTCCAACATAAATTTTTGTTCAGGAAAATTAACAATACGTGTGCGATTTTCTTCAATTGTGGTAATATTTTAATATAGGTGTAATTACCTAGGTTATTGTATCAATTTTATTTAAAAGAAACGGAGGACTGGACATTAAAGTATTTCCAACTTCGCGTTAAAATTCTCGTAACATGTTCTATATAGTTCAGTGAAGAAGTCCTTGTAAAAAAATGCGATTGCAGTCCTTGTTATAAATGATTTCTATTAACTGCCATTTGATTCATTTGATATTAAGGATAACTACATAGGATAATTAACAGTAAGAGCTGTACTAGAGATTTAGATTTACAGATATCTACCAGAATTTGACAATAGTTTCGATTATATGTTTATGACTTTGAGATCACGTACTATTTCAAAGTGTGTTTTTAGCACTGAGTGAAAACGAATCTACTGAATAATTTTGTTGTGTTATTTATAAGATTTGAGAATGCTCTAAATTAAAAATATAGAAAACTTTTTAGTGTATTAATTAGAAATGGGCATTGCTTGAATGAATATCCTTGCAATTGCATTTAAACCGAAAATTAATTAACTATTCTTTAAAAAATTATTAAATATTTTTTAAAACTAAACTTCGTCTGATCAATATATTATTTTTAAAAAGTAATGTTTTTTTTTGTAAACAATTTGTTATTAATCAACAAGCACTGCTCCTTTCTATTGCTAAATGAAACAGTATGTAATGATCCATAAAATAATTAGTCTCAAAAGAATGACATATGATTTATATAATATTGTATACCTATTAGTGCCACGTACCTTTCTTTATTTAACATTATCAATGATACTCTCAGTGTATACATTACTGTAATCATAATCATCATACGTGTGATACTAGCGAACGATACTTTTTTCATGAATCAAGAATAGAAATTTCTACAATACATCACGCACATGAATGAAAAAGTTACACGTACTAAGTTATAAGTCGACAATTATGTTATACGGCGAAGTATACACACAATAAGTAGTTGTACGTTCAGCGTTTTCCTGAATCTTAAGCGGTTAACAACCATGTCGAATATAATGAATAAACCAAATTTTATACTCTTTCAATTGCGCCAAAGTATTTGTAAAAAATATCGAAGATCCACCAAAATGTATCATAGTGCGAAATTATTCTTTCAATTCATTGTGCATTTATGATTAGAATGTCGAAGCGTGAATTCCATATTTATTGGTAGTCAGGAAATGAGAATGTTTTTAGATTGCAAGTAGTATAAAGATGCCTATTTTGTCTATGCAATATACACTGAATTCGTACTGTTTAATGGTCTAATAGAAATTAAGAATGATAGAATGATTTACCATTTCTATAAACTGTATTCATTTACAATTTTATACAAGTGTATCCTATTCCATTTAGATAGACCATTTTTTATACAATATTAGGTTGTAACATAGGTAAATTCGCTTAAACTCAATATTTTTCTTTATTTGATTGAACTTGCTTATATTACAACCCAATAAAATAGTCTAATCAGATGTAACGATAGTTTCTTGTAACTATTAAGAATGTAATGGCGTTCCTATTCCTGTGATTGAAAGCAGTTTTGTATAAACAAAGATCCCTCCATTTTAGTATATCGATTTTCAAATACGTCTACAAGCAAACATGGAATTTACGCTTCCATGCGAGAATCACGCACATTTTATACTTTTATATTTCAGCATCGGTAACTTATTAATCATATGTAAAAAAGAGATTAATCATGGGTGCTATGCCGTTTCGACAAACCCTAGCTTGTAGTCGCCAGAATAATGAAAATACGACAAATCATGCAATTTGTTTTTTTATGATTGCTTAATGTGCTCAACAATCCAAAATAACACATTCCAGTATTGTATTTTGACATAGAAAAGGCACAGGATCATCAATCGTAAGAAATTAAAAAGGTGCCAAAAGTTTCATGCAACAATTGAAAGAAGAAAAAGTTCATGAATTAAGTTTCCTATACAATGGATTGAACGTCTTTTAAAGCATTTAAGAAAATTGCATATATTTTTCTCTACATTTCTCACACACATTTTTATACCATTTGTTAGAAACATAAAAGTTCCCTTGATAAATCGAAGATAACGAAATTTTTGTAAGCATCAAGAGTAAAAAAAAAGTAGAACAGAGAGGAACAAGGTAATACTTCGCTATGAAAAGAAAAGAAATATAACTCCCATTTGCATCGTCCGCGTTGTAGTTCACATTTGTATGTCTAAATAATTATCCGTCAGATATTCTAGAACTGAGAAACATCGTTGTTGCATATTTTATTACCCTTACTTTTTTATATTATTGTATTTTTTAGTAGATTTATATATAAGCAGATCAAAAGCCATATATATAAAAAGTATTATGTAAAAATGATATCTGAAAAAGTTATTATAAGTTGCACAATAATTCCTTTTTAGCTCTATTTTTAAATTTTCTTCCATTATGCCCTTGAGTGAAACTATGGATTGTAACAAAATTAAAAGGATGTAAATGGAAAAGATGATTATAAAACAGATAAAGATTGTTTCTAACTTATAATGCTTCTCAAGAATACTATCTCATGTGCAACTCTTTCATGCCGTGAATTTTCTTTTGTTATGAACAGTAGATTTATAATCACTCTCAGTAATTAATGCGATCTTTCGTAAGCCGCGATTTGAAAATCTTGTTCCAAAGAAATTATTTCGATTGCAACAAGAAGTTTCTTAGTACTCAATATTGCGCTATGACTGATCGCTAAGTAATTTTATCATGTAGTGACATACCTTTGTATCGACCTTATACCTCTTACATGTATTTCACTTATAAAATCTTTTTATCAAAAATATATATCTAATGTGTTCTCATAATTTTATACCCTCATATTACTTATACTTCAACTTCAATAAAAATATGATGGAAAAAATTCGGCTGAATAGTACAATTTGTAAAACTTTAGGAATGTTTTATTTAAATTTATATAAACAACAAATTTTATATGAAAAAGTAGTTCCTTTTTTACACTTATTGGTGAGAAGTGCAACAAAGAAATAATTTATATATAGATGTTTATTTTAAGAAGTAATTATCCAACTCTATCTCTTGGAATTAATCTAAGTTCAGATCCATGTTTAAGAAAAATGTTTCCTGAAATTAATCACATTATAAATATATTGCTCAAAAATTTTCTCATAAGCATTATTTTATAATATAATGGACTTACCTGCTGTTTGTTGTGGATTGATACCTATTCCATCATCTGTGATTATGGCAGACGTTGCTGGAGATACTTTAAATTCTTCAGCAGCAAATTTTAATACAGCAGTGAAAGGTGTATTATCTGGCACACTAAGTCTGCAATTATAATTATACAATATTTAATAATTATTAAAAATTTCTATTTAATTCACAAAATAAATTACATGCTAACTTAAAATGATGAGAGCTTATACAAATGATTATTTAAACAAAGTAAATAATTAAAAAAAAAATAAATCTAATGAATTTTATATAAACCCTCATTTCCATTCAATGATTATACAAGGATTATGCTATTACCATCCAATATCTTTTTCAATTTTATGCCATATTGTACCATTGGGATGTGTTTTTACTAATTTCATTCTGTTGTATATTATTTCTGAAATTTCTGTAGGACCATTTAATAATACTTCTATTACTTTGACAAGATGCACATATTTGAATTCACAATTTGATATCCACTGATTTTCAACTTGTTTCATATGACGAGCAAAATAAAATATGCTATCAAGGAAATTTGTGTAAAACTCTGAATATTTTTGCATCAACTTCCAAATCAATTTTTGTTTTACCTTTGTAAGAGCTAAACAAACATTTGTATCATTGTGGACAAGTCTGTTTGATAATACCTGAACTATTAACTCCTTACTTTTGCTGTTGTTATGTAAATTAGCAGCAAAGTGAACTAGTTTCGAATGAAAACCATCATTAATCATTTTATGAATACATTCCAAAACCTCATACTCATTACCATTACTAATTAAAGATTCCCAAGAAATGACTAAAGCTTCATCCTGTATGTCCAAAGCAGAGACACCTAATTTTTCTAAAGATTCTATAACTATATTTGTACATATTCCGTTAACTAATATTCGTCTAAGAAAATCATTGAATCTCTCATTGCCACAATATTGAATGTACAATTTTAAAAACTCATCCACAATATCAGTCGATATGTTAGTGTCTTTTAAATAGATCTCTAGTAATTTATCACAAGCATTTTTCAATTCAGAACATTTATACAAATTTGATCTACTTTCCTTCAACCAATGGCTGTGAAGATTATTATCAAGGACATTTTCTTTGCCTATTTCATATGCTTTAGCAATTGTGACTTCAATAAACTGAGCACATTGGAAAGCTTTGATAACATTCTCAATATTTGTTTCTTGGCTAACTCTTGGATTTTCTATGAGTACAAGAAAAGTGTTAAACATTTTCAATACTTCAAGAAAATCAACCTCTGACATATTTGTGTTATTTTTATTTACACATAAAGAACATGAATCTTATGATTCAATAAAATGATGTGTTGCACCAGAGTAACTAAACTTACACTTTAAATGGGAGTTTCGGATCAGAGGTAAGAGTTATTTTAAAAGTAACTTTAGACCTGTAACAAATGAACATTCCTATTATTAATTATTAAGTTAAAACATAAACATTAAGGAACCATATGTTTAACAGGACATATATTTTGAAGCTATGTATTAGTTTATGTATGCATACACACGTAGTACTTCTTTCCATTATTTTTTAAAAAATGTTATCGATCAGAATACGTACGCCATAATTATCTAATATTGTTTTGTGAAAAATGGACTTTTTATATGTACGATTCACTCCGAAAAGTACCTTAACCTCAATCGAATGTTACTCGCTTGATTCCTATGCAAACATCACGAATCATGAATATCACAAAACCAGAATGGAACACTATCACCACGTAGCGGTGAAAAGATTGGACTAATCGCTATTGCTGTCTTTGTCACACACGGTCGCACACTTACTTAATACAATTACATATCCTTATCGCATAACATTGCGGCCTTTGTCGCAGAACAAGCCATGTGTTATCACCTATTGGATGCGAAAGAAAAACAATAACTTAGAAGATATAAGGATAGATTATAGCACACTTTACCTATAGCCAAAGAAAGTAATAGTGTGCGATAAAGGCATATATATACACAATATGTGTATTACTCATTACAGAAGCGGTAGGGAGTAGTAAGGATATACATATGTACTCATATTAGACAAGGAGGACGATACTGTGTGACAAAGACAGCAATAGTGATTAGTTCCACTTTTCCACCGCTACGTGGTGATAGTGTTTCAGTATTAATTGTAATGAAAAAGAATCGAATAAATTTTCATTAATACAAAGAAGACTAATTGAGAGAATTAATTTGTGAACTTTAGTAATTGCATCTTCCAAATTAAACTCGAAATCAACTGTTTTCCTGCATCTCTGTAAGCTCTTTAGCTTACGAAAAGCATATTTAAAAATTTACAAATTCTATTTAATAGATCGAAGTATTAACTGGAATAATGTTTAATTTCTGACAAACTATGTTCGATAAGGGCAAAGATTTAGTATTTTAGAGATCGTTAAACAGATCGTTAAATAACTAAACGGTTGATTAATTTCAATTGACCGTTTATTAAAGACTTTGTATACTTAAGTTACAAAAGTCTTAAGATGTTACAATATATGTACTCCTTTTTCAGCGTTCTTTTATCGGGTTCTACATTTCATTTTCGTAGTATTAAATCTTTAGAGTTACTTGCAAGTACTGTTAAATGATACGATATTTCGTAAACTCAGACTTAATTAATTAGTATATAAATACTATAATAAATACAATGATGCGTAATACTTTTTGTAACAATTCTACGTTACAATAAATTTGATTTTTAACAATAAACAAATAAATATAGAACGCATCTTTTAAAATGTTCAGCAATAGATTTTGTAAACTCAGAAACAAATAAATTTATATGTTACAATTAATTTTTTTTTATATTTTACGTTATTTAAACATACAAAGAAAATGTTGAACTTAAAAGACCAAACTGTGCCATTTAATAATCTACAGAAAACAGTATACCATTGAAGAGCTATAAATATTGTACTTCAGTACGTAATAACACAATATATATTACAATTCCATTTAAAATATTAAAATATTTTTATAATTAAAAAAGTTCTGTTTAATGTATTAAAATTATTAAATTATCTCCACCCTATTTAAATTAAAAAATAAAATAAGTAGATATTTTTATTTCACTACACTTGTTATTTTGAGAAAATGCTTATATGTTTATATATTTATACATACATAAAAAGAATAGCAAATCATAGTGATGTAAATTAATATACTAATAATTTTTTTAAGATAGTGTCCTGCATTTATGATCATAATATTTTTAAGCCATAAAAACATGTTATAGCAGAGAATAAAGTTATAACTTAATTAACTATGAAATGAAAGGGATGATACATATAAGAATTAAAATATATTATTGAATTTATAAATTTTTGAAATCTTGGCTTACACCATTATGATTTCAATCTATCAAATATCTGAAAATGTCATGTATTTTAATTACTTTAATGATTATATACCATCTTAATGATACAAGTTATATCTTTTTAAATTCAATTCAATATTATTAACGATACTAAATCCTTGCCTATGTTCACTATGGTAATATGTAAGTTTGTAATTAACGACGTGTATCGAATAATTTAATTTACATATGTATACATACATATATATATATAATCTTTTCCTAATTACTTTTCGATTTATGTACTCCCTGCCCTTACTTTGTACTTATTAAGTTAATATACATACTATCCCTCCCAACCAATATGCCGCATACGCTATAACGAATATAACTTACTTTTTTTTAAATTTTACTGTAACAATTATCTCTAAAAGAAAATACAATTCATCAACCTTCACATTTATTATATTATACTATTCTTATTGTGCTTTTCATCAATTAAATAAAAAGTAACATGCGCGGTTAAAATTTGTGAAATCGCCACGTTACGGGCTTATCGCATCGTAAGAACTGTGATTGTGCCGTTAATGTTGCATTAGTGCGTTGCATACCATAGTTTCGGTTCGTTAATTTCTATATACGACACAATGCAATAAATAGTAGCGCGTAAAACGCATTCAGAGAAGTTGCATTTGTCCGGAAAAAACTGGCGAAAGTTAAGCTTTTGTACTATTTCAATTGTATTTGAACAATTACAAATACGTACTTGTAAAGGTTAGATCGAATTCGGAAAGAACGTACTACACAGATCGCAAGGTTCAATGCAGCTCTGATAAAATAAATCAGGTTTACACGCAGGGAACCCAAAGGCTAAAATGGATAATAGTAAAGTGGATGAAGAAAATCAACGTAATATTAATGATGGGGACTGGATTTGTCCCGATTCTCAGTACGTAGCTTTTCTAGAGGCAATGTTGCTGTATGAAATCAGCTTTATGCTTCAACGCTTCAATTTACAGTGGCCACAAAAAATATTTGCATATCACTGTATTTATCACATATCAATTACTCATGTCCACGTACATTAAATTTCGTATCATTTAATAGAGCTTTCACACGACCATAAAAATGTGGATATCATGAAAATGAAATGTAGAACCTGATGAAAATACTTTCTGTATCCACTGTAGTTTCAACTTCGTTCAATACATATTATTTATACTATCGCTGTGCCACTTTACAATGTTTATTTCAATTGGTAACACTGATTCTGTAATAAATCATGTGATATGTAATAATGTTATCTGCTTGAGAAAAATATTAATTATTAAATGAGTAATTTAGTATACTGTTTTTTATATTTAAAGTTAATTACACTATTATGTATATTATGCTGAAGTTTGTTCGTAGTAATTTATTGTACTAAAGAAATTTTGTATTCACTAGAGTAAGTAAAATAACAAGATGTTTAAGACCAACTCAACATAAGTCTTTTCTATTTTAAAATATTAGTATGAACCTGTATAATGTTGATATTTAAAGATATAAAATTGTCTATTTATACATATTTATTGTGTGAGATAGTGTCTTGATACTGTTTAATATTTCAGATGTGCCAATGTAAATTTTGCAAGAAGAAACTCTTGTAATCGATGTGGAAAAGGTATATAAAAGTCAATATGGTAATATATAGTTTCTATATGATTTTCCTTACAATAATGTTTTGTTCCTTACAACCTTTTTAACGTGTTGTTTTATTAATATTACAATATATAATATTATATATAACAATTAATAAAAGATATTTTTATGCAGACAGAGGAGAGTGTCCTAAGAAAAAAAAATTGGGACAAGAAATTGGTAAAGCAGCTGCAGAGAAAAGTAGAGGATTATTCAGGTAAATAACAGGAACATGTATAAAAATATAACACAAAAAGAAATTATTCTCTATTATATGAAATACGTTTAGAATAAATATCCTAAAAAGTACAACATTCAGGGACAACATCATAATATAATTTGATCAGTTTTATTTAAATGATTGGTATTTTCATTTTAATAATATACAGAGTTGTACAATATATTGTATATCTTTCTTTAACTTTCAATATACTTAGATTTTTTGTAAAATATTTACACAATGAGTAAATACTATACATACACGAATAACAGAGCAAATAAATGATTGTATGTTACGATGTCTTTATGTTTAGTGCTGATGATTGGCAGTGCAGTAAGTGTGGAAACGTAAACTGGGCCCGGCGACAGCAGTGTAACATGTGTAATGCACCGAAATTCGGAGAGATTGAAGAACGTACAGGATATGGAGGAGGATATAATGATCGAGGAGTCGTTGAATATAAAGAAAGAAGAGATGATGATGACGAGTACGATGAGTTCGGGCGTCGTAAAAAGAAGCGAAAGATTGAAAACCGCTCAGATGACGATTCCAAAGATTCTAGGTATAGCAGCCCGCCACGTAACAAGTCTAAGGACGAGGATGAAAGAGATGAAGTAGAGAATGAAGAAGATCAAAATGTAATTGATCACAGTTATTTTATCGATAATCAGAAATATCAAACACATTTGAAATTTCAGGATGAAGACGAAGAGGAAGAGGAAGACGATGAAGAAGATGGTGATTTATCGAAATACGATCTTAGTGAATGGGATGACTTTGCAATTAAGAAAAAGTAAATTTTCTCATGATTAACGTTTGTATAGTAGATGCAATACATGTCGTTAATTTTCAGTACAAATGGGAGCACTGCATCTTCAGAAGAACAACAATCAAGGTAATAATAACAATAAAAATGGAGGACCTATATAAGCAACTTTCTCGTACTTTCATTTAGCAACTTTCCTTTTTTATAAACAAGATCAATAATAATCTTATTATCATTAGAGAATTTGAGAAAATAATAATTATATCAATAAAAACAGGTGACAAACGTTTTATATATGGACTTAATATTTTTTTTACAGAGATAAAGATGACTGGCGCGATTCGGGAACATCCAGTCAATGAGAAGATGTGCAGAAGGAAAGGTTTGACTTGGGTTTCGGGTATAAAATTGGTTGCGACAATGAATCGCGATATTAATGGATGAAATTGCTAAACGGCACATTTGTTTTAAACCTTTTAGAGATAGCATTATCGTATTCCTTATTAGTTAGATTCATAATGGCATGGTTAAAAGGAAGATATAGTTTTAACAAGCCTGATGGAGGTCATAATTCAATACTCGTTAAATAAATGATTTTTTACAGGTGAGAGGAAATCCCATGAGCGAAAAATTGCTCGACTACTAAGAGATATAACACAACGCAACAAATTTAGTGATTTAGTAAGCACCTTTGGATAAAGTGATGGACGATATACAACTTATTGCAAAGGGAATCGATTAACAAATAAGCTTTACATTTCGTGACTGAACTCATAACTTCGTTTGACTCTATGGATGGAGAATGAAATGTAGGTTACTTATTTGCGCAATATTGTCCTAAATATTGCATAGTAATGTGGAAATTCGTAAAATGCTTGACGCAGGTAGAATATTTCGCTAGTAAATGAAAACAAGAAAAAAAAAACAGAAAAACAGAATGACCTGTAATTCTGATATAATTTTATGGATGATGTGTTACACGACTCGTTGTAAAAGCTCTGAATTACGAACATAGATGAAATCTTATTTCTAACTCAAAATATAAAGTCTTCGAGAAAGCTCTCTATCATGTCACACTTCTAAAAAAGTTTCTCTGTGTATGTTATCACAAAATTCATGACATTCTCATAGTCACTTACTTCACTTTGATTCGCTTAAAATATTGCTCAAGCTGCTTCGAAAAAAATTTTTCTTTTATTTTATCTTTTATAATTTATCTGTTTGCCTCGCTCTTTCTCTCACATTTTCGCTCACTTTTTCTTTTCTCCTTTTTCCATGCATAACATCTAATGATTAAATAAACATAATGTAGTATTAAAGAATCATTCCCTAATGAATATAGATATGTATTGATATCTTCAGAATGAAGAAAAAAAAGGATACATTTTCTTGTTTTGACTATCACAGATCCGAGTAAGTTGGAAGCAGCCCGTTTTTTTTCAATCGAAAAAATATGATATGAGGTATGTCATCATGACATCTGGAAACCTCTAAAAACCTGTGTTCGGTTCTCGACGGGCAAAAAAAAAAAGTACATATAGAGTAGGAGTGTGCGGATACCCGAAATTACGGATCTCGGAGCCTCAGCTCGATTCAAGATCCCGAAAGTTTATCAGCGCAAACATATTCGGATACCCGTTATTTGAAACGTTGTTTACGATTTGAAATTCAACACCCGATTCCGAATATAATTTTTCACATGTCATATTGTGCAATATATTCCTTGGTTTAAAATTCTTACATATGATTACAACTGCAAAATTATAAGTTGAAAGTTTAAGTACGATGTAGTAGAAAAATTATGTTCTGAATTGAGCGTCGGATCCCTAATCGAAAATCGGATTCTGAAGTAACAGGTACCCAATTATGTTTATGTGTCGACAAACTCGAGATCCCGACACGAACACGAAAAAAATTCCCGACCCAATTCAAGATCGCAATTTTGAATACCCGCACAATCCTAATAATGTTATCAAAAAATCTTTGTGACGCCCATTTTCTCGAATAGCCACGAAACTCATTATCGATCAATTCTGATACTGACTTCTTGTAAATATCTTTATTTTTCATTTATAATAAAAATCATTCATCAACAACATAATTGTTCTTAGTCAATTATTCTTTTTTCTTATAATTATTACACTACGTAGGGTCATGATTATGCACAGTGTTGGTCACAAGGAGGAATCGGTGAAGGGAATAAAAGGGACGGGCGATACTGTTTTAAGGAGTATGCTGCAACAGGAATACATATCGTATATATGTACAATTATGAATTTGAGCTTGTTTGACTGCGTTTTTTTTTTTAATTATTTAGTGATAAAAGGAAGGATGAATTGTTCACCGGCGTATCTTCATGTCGTTCCTGCGAATACTTCATTAATTCTCGCACAATTACTTTATCACGAGCAATTGTTCGAATAAAAAGGAAGAAGGGACGCATTTATATCCATCTTTGTTTTTATGTTCTTTCTTTCATTTCTTGTTCCTCCTGATCCACGAAAGTCTCTAGCAACGATCACCGTATATTCCGATCGACGAAATAACGATTACTACGAAGAAAAATCAGATTTTACATTAGTATTTACATAAATCACGCAACGCCACGTGACATTCGTAATGTTTCCAATTTACAGAGAGAGAGAGAGAGAGAGAGAGAAAGAGAGAATTCTGATACGAAAACGATATCCTCTAAGACGATGGAACAGATTTTGGAGACGCGAGAGACATTAAAATGGTTTTTTAATGTCATGATTTAAGAATAAAACGCTTATCGATATAATAACACATACATAAACAACACCGTAAATAAAGAATTGGACGAGAAATCTCGTTACCGTCAGTCACGATAAACCATCCCGCGAAAAATGGTGTTACTATTAATTATTCTCCATAATCACATCAACATTAGAACCTTAACAAATTTGACTTCTTTGTCCTTTACAAGATCGCGCGCAATAATTTTTATATAAAGTTTTACATTATCCGAAAAACTCGTGTTCGTTCGTTATGATCGGATTAATTGTCCTCGGATTAATAAACGCAATTGTCGAAAAGGACACAAAAAGGCCACCACAATCATAAATCATCGTCGTCGCGACGTCTATCTTCGATCAGACAGATTACACGTTAGTTTTATTTCGGCATAAAGAACTGCTGATGCGAATGCGAGTTTGGCGGCGGATGTAAAGTAGGATGTGGTGGACCGCTACCCCTTGTCCCTGTAGCGTAAAGTTGTTGCTGGAAGTTATGGAATTGTTGAGCATAATTTGGATCCGACATACTAGGTCCACTACCGACGAAAGGGCTGTTCTTGAAATTACTAGTAGCACCACCCATGCTCGGAGGTAATGGCTGTGTCGCATCCGGGGGAGGTCCTAATCCCATTGGGCTGCCTTTGCTACCGGATACGTACATGCCAGGATTCGGTTGACTGGGAACTTGCGATACCATGTCAGGTGGGAAGACTTTATCTGGATCCATTGAACCGCCTGGAAAGACGCCACCACCAACCATGTGTTGCATTCGCATTAAATTAGGCTGAGGTCTCATATTGCCGACAGGTCTCATCGAAGGATGTACACCAACTGATGTATTCATCGATTGTCCGTCCATCCTGGGAGAGCCTCCCATGCCAGGAAGTCCACCGCTCATGGTTGATGGCATAGCGGTATGCGGGCCCATACTGTTCGGTACACAACCGTTCGGGAAGTACTGAAGATTTACAGACGGTGTGCCCATCTTTGATTCTAAATTAGACAAGGGATTCGTGAATCGTTGAAGGAAGTCCAAACTCGGTGGTCCTCTTGGCGTATGACCGACGTTGGGCCTTGCTGGTAGATATTGTATCGTGTTTGGAGCACTAGGTTTTACTTGAACATTCGCTCCGTTATAAGGACTAGGGCCAGTCACATGACCTGTCATTAATCTTGGCGGCGGTGCATGAGGATCGCCACCAGGATATGCGCCTGTCGCATTACCTGAATGGCTACTCATCATACCATGGCCCATGATAGGATGACCCATTTTACTAGGTACACCGGGACTTCCTGTGTGTGAAGTTGTCGGGCTATAACTCGTCGGTGGTCCTGCCAAACCCATACACATTCCTCCTACTTCGCCCGGTTCACTGGTCGGACCACCCATATGACAACTTCCATTCATTTCGCCACCCATTTGCATCATGTGCATACTGTGTGGATTCCCGAACTGCATCATCCCGGTGTTCCCGGAATGAATAGGTCCTTCATTACCTAATGAATTGCTAGCTGCCGTATTAGTAAGTTGTTGACTCATCTGAGCTAAGGAAGTTATGGGATCGAAGTGATTTGTACTCATTGCGGTTAAACTGCCGAGTCGCCCTCCGATATTGTTGGGATTAAGAGGCACATTGTCTGAAGGTTGACTCACGTTTACAGATGGTCTACCGCAAGGGAAGGAGGCGCTTGGACCTCCCAGAGAAGGTACCACCGTTGCGTTTCCAGAATTACTTGGATTTGTAAGACTTGGATTTGTAGACTGTTGTTGTTGTTGTTGTTGTGGAGGAGGTTGTTGTTGTTGTTGTTGCGATTGTTGCTGTGGTTGCTGTTGTTGTTGCTGCTGTTGGGGCTGAGTTTGTTGTTGCTGAGTATCTTTCGTTGATGGCGGAGATGTGTCGGGTTTCGTAGTAGGTGACGCTGGTACTGTTCTTGGAGGACCCATACTATCTGGTATATTCGTATTATGCGGTGCTGGACTACTCTGTGCACTTGCACTAGACTTATTTCCGGGTTTTCCAGGATCAACTGGAGTATGTGGAGCACCATTGCCTGGTGTGTGCGGAGTATGAGGAGTATGTGGACTGTGTAAAGAGCCTGTAAACCCACGATTCATGCTATCCATTTGAACTGGACTTGCACCTTCCGATCTAGCAGGAAACTGATTGCTGTTGTCCAAAGTTCCTGGCAAAATTCTGTTTGGTATCTCTGTATTGCTGGCCGTATTCCTGAAGACATAGAGTAAGATAAAATACGTTATAACGTAAAATACGTTAGAAAGGGAATTATACATCTATGAGGTATTGTTATACAAGTATACTTACGTAGATAAATTGCCATCCTTTAGACTCGTATTTGGCTGTTTCTGTATAGTCAGTTCCTGTCCCTCGAAGGTATTAAGATACTGAATTTGCTGAGGGCTCGGAACCGGCATCAGATTCGCTTCCTTAACACCCGCTGCGTTCACTGCCCCAGTGTGTTGCTGCTTTTGCTGAGCTAAGGATTGCAGCGTGCGGCAAAACATACCATCCACTATGTTGTAACATATAACACGATCAATTCACCGCGTAATGTTTTTAAGTAGTGAACTTTTAAAATATTTTACGTAATAATTATAATGATCGTGGTTACTTAGTTGTTGCATTAAGATCCTTCGAATGCGATTCAATGTCAAATATTATTTAACATATCAAACAATATTTTAAGAGATAATATGATCGACTATTACAACAAAGTAATTATTCTATTATTTGGTCTTACCATTTGGAGGCTGACTGGTGGAGAAATCTAAAGATGAATCTTTTTGAGCAGTTGTTCCACTAGGACTAAGCGTTGAGATGTGCGAATGAGAAACAGGCGTTCCCGGATTACTATGATTAAGTCTCGTTGTTGATACAGCCGTTGCATTTCCAACTGTCGGATTCGGGGAGTCTTGACTCGTCGGACTTTGTCCTGGTAGATGGTTGGTTCTCTGATTACCGATTTGAAATTGTCTATTGCAGTCTGCGGGTGAATTTAGAGCTGAACTTGCGCGAGGTGATGGTAGGGATAAATTGCTGGTTGGATTATTAGGTGAAGAAGGGTTTGGGCTTTGTATCGCAATTGGCACACTCGCAGATCGCGTTGTTTGATGATACGGCGGTGGTGGTCCTTGACTACGCGGGACCCCAACCATATTAGCACCTCGCAATGAGACTCCAGTTCCAGGACTTCCAACACTGGCCTGCAATATGAATAAATATTATATTAAAACATTATACTAACATTTTTTATGTATATTTTCTGCTTCTCTAAATAATGATAGTTACCCTATAATCATTATTCTTTAATTATTTTCCAAATACAATCTTTAATCTTTTATATTATATTTTACCTTATTTTTTCCATCAAGAAACTGATGTTGCAATTTATGCCAATCCATAGTTGGAGGACATTGAGTTGGTACAACTGAAGGAACGTTCGTTGGAGGACACGTCGATACCGCTGTTCCTTGCGTCGTGTCTAGAGTATTAGTGGTTTCTTCCTTGTGCTCCGGAAATAACATCATTTGCATTTTCCTAATGGTTGCTAATTGAACTTCTCGATGTTGCCTTTGTTGCGGAGTTAAATTTTCGTCTGGAACTTTGACACCTTGCAGTGATGGCTGTAAACTGCCTGGACCTGGACTGGTTGTACCTCCTAATAAATTGGGACTATGGCCCATCGTAGTACTATTAGGAGGTTGTGGATTTGCTGTAATAAAAGGTATGCTTCTAATGGCATAAAGTGTACACAAAAAGGTACCCATAAAAAAGTTGGAAACATATTTGACTACAATAAAAATATAACTACATATTACCTGAGTTACCAGGTGAATTTGGTACAAGACAAGGCACATCTATATTTGCATCGTCCAATGATGGTTCAGAATTACCAAGGGTATTTCCACCATTTAAGTTCCTAAGATTAGGTTGTTCATTCCAGAATGGAGGGGCATTAGGATCAAGAGCTGGTAGATCAGGAGGCTGCTCATTTTGGAAAGTATTGTTTGTACCTCCTTGATGACCTTTCTGTTTCATCATTGCAAGGTTGTTTAACCATTGTGCAGGATTTTGACGAAATTGGTTTACTTTATTTGGATGTTTCTAGGGTGATAATAGGGTGATAATAACATCATGTTAGTAAATATAAAAATAATGTAGATTTTTCTTTAGGATACTTTACTACATACCTCTAGATACTTTTTAGTGCCAGGTTGTGCACAATGATAAGCAATAATTGATGGATATTGTCCTTGCATCACTGCATCTGCACCTTTATTTGCTAATGTTGTAGAAAATACAAAAATTTGACTTTGCTGTTGCATATACTGAGCTTCACCGCTTCCTGTGCTAGTTCCCATCTGTTTTCCAAGAACATTACTAACTAATGGTTGAATACCATCTGCAGTAATCACATTACCACTACAATCTACAACAATGAATAAAACAAATAAAATAATTGCACACAATAATTAAACATCAAGAATATAAATAATTAACAAAGGCATAAAAATTAAATTTAGTCCTACCAGGTATATCATCTGTGGGATTGTTATGATCACCTTCTTGCTTCACTGAGTTTAGAATTGGTTGATTTGCACTATTATTTTGATTCTCTCCGGACAATGCACCTTCCCCATTGGAAGGATCCAAACAAGGATCCCTGGAGCACTCTGTAGTGTCTTCTCCTGTTGTATCATCATTATTACCTCCTGTGCCTTCTTCTTTGATTTTAACTGGATCTGTGTCAGGTTCCTCTTTGACAACAGTGGTTGGTACGCAACTTGGTTCGCTGGGCTTCTTTTCTGTTTTCATGTTTGAAGCTATACTGGATGAATTATCCTGTCAGACCTCGGTCAGGTGAGTAAAAATCAAACACATGGCCACTATCGTCCGCAATGTGCGGCGTAACAACGCATTCGAAACCAGTGGTAGAGGTTAACAACGAAAAATATCGTTGACCGGTACCCGTGCCGAACGTGTCCTTAAAAAACGGTGTGCAACAGCACTCCCGAGGAAGGCATGTCTCTGTGGATCTCTATTAATTTTCCCGATGATAATACTTCTGGTGACCGTCGATTCAACTTGTTTTCAGTCATTTAAATTAGGTAACCGCGGAATCGGATTCCTACGCATGGAGGAATCACGGTTGTCAGCGGGCGACTGATACAGGAATACGAAAGTTAAGACCAATACCACGAAGATATCGGGACGAAGAAAATATCCTAAATGTCAGCCTCGTATCCGCAGCGAGTACATAGCGTACCTCCGGCTTCAATGTCGTACGTAACACCACGTTGTAACCGCGTAAGACGTATCCAAAACATAGAACGGGGGCCAATGCACGCTGCACTCAAATTTCCTTGCCATTCGCGAGCATTGTTCTCCAACTTTATTTGTCACTTCATGGTCGCTTTGATTATTTATTTCTTTTACGCACGGCTGCCAACTGCCCGTCGAAAGTTAGACATCGTTTTAACGCGCCTCGAGAAGGAAGCGTTCATACCTTTTCCCCGATAAATAGAAAAAGATGGAAAGAGGCCTACCACCAGGCGTACTTGACTCGTTCCTTACACTTGATCGCCTGCAGGGTTACTATTTTGGTCTTTCTTTCCTTGTATTTTTCACCATTCTTTCGCAGCTTTTAGACGTAGGTATGTATACATATCAGGATACGTGTACCTTCCTTTATTTCATTTGGTTAAGCGGACGTTTTATTTCACGATATCTCCCTAGACAGAGGCTGCATTTATTTAACGCAGAATCAAAACTCTGTAAAATTAAATTTGGAATACGAGAGACCAGGGACGAATCGAGTGATACCGGTGCCTGGGTTCTTTAACTTCAGTTACTTTTTTACTTTATGTATATACATATAACGTACGGTCCCCATATATGGATATACTTTCCAGGCGGTATTTTTAAAATGTACAGTAACATTGGAAAAATATGACAAATTTAATAAAAATGCTAGGGTATATCTAAGCTTTTTCTATGAACCTTTAAGTTGAATAGAAACTGTGGATAACTGTGATACCTCATAGGTGCTGCTTGAAACCACGAGATAGAAATATTAAGTTCTCATGTTTTCTAATTATACGATCGATTTAGCACAAATGGAACACAAATGCTTCTTATATACATTCAGGCGCGTAATATTTCATATTATTTATAGATTAAGTACATTAAGTACGTATATCACAATCAGCATTTTTAATATTGGTTGATCGATAAGAACTTTTTACAGGTAATAAATTTCGTTTAATCACTATATATTAAAAAAATCAAACAATTGAATGCAATTTCAGGAATAATCAGTGAAATAAATATAACCTAGGATCTTTTCTTTTTGTATTTTTTTACTTATGTTCCAACTAATTGTGATTTAAATATTATACCATATGAATAAAAAATATTTAATCTGAAACACAAGAGAATTTATTATTTTTATATATTACTAAAATATTTTTTATACAGTTATCATTTTTTATATTTTTCAGATTACAGTAATTCATATAAAAATGTCACAATTGGAGCTAGATCCTCAATTTACACAGGGTTTACACCTTCTACATTCTACTAATAAAGATTCTGCGGAACAGCTGCGAGCACTTTTAGATGAAGCAATCAAACAGAAATATGGGCCATCAAAGATGTTATCGAATGTATTACACAAAAAGGTAATTAGATGATAATTAATTTAAGGACATTATGTTGAGGGTTATCCAGAATAGAATACTTCAATTAAGGTGGTTTATATTAATTAAGTTATTATAATTACAGAGTTAGTTCTGATATCAGGGCACTCGTGAAGCATAGGAGATTTCATTCACGTAAAAAGATATCTAGTATTTGATCCCTCTGATCTAATGTTGTCATTTATTTTTTGAACTTCTATCTCTTAGATTCTCTGTTTTTAGTATATGATGGAAGAGCCGGTGCTGAGTGATCATAGTAGCAGCAGTAGTAGTAAAAAGAGCAAAAGCTCCTCTTCTTCCTCCAAACATTCAAGTAAATCGAGCAAAAACAGCTCTCCTGTGAATTTACCAACTCGTGACACACCACCTGATATTATCCAGACTGATAATACTCTGGCATTAGAAATATTAGAGGATGATCTAACATGTGTTATTTGCAAAGGAATGGATGTTGGAGCAAGAAACAGACTTGTTGAGTGTTCAGAGTGCCATTCTTTATACCATCAGGAGTGTCATATTCCACATATTTTAGATTCTCAAATAGATGTTCCAGGACTGGTGTGGTATTGTTCAAACTGTTCCAAATCTCAGGTGTGTGTATTCACTCACATTATAATTTATCATATTTTTTGTACCTGAAATATTTTGATAGTTTTTAGCAAAAAATGTTAGAAAACATAAAAGTTATAAAATAAGAAATCTCCTTTCTTAATTTATAGGTTTCAAAAGAAAGGAGCTCACCAAAAACAGTGATAGAAAATAAATCTAAGGAACAAAAAAAATCTAATTCAGGTAAGTTTCTTATATTTTATAAAAATAGATGTATTTTCTTTTTTAATTAAAAAAGCAGTCATTATCTTGTTTAATAGGTGGTGGAAACAAAATGATACCAAATATTAATATTATAAGTGCAGATAGAAGACTAAAGGATATGATGAAAAAAGCTAAGCATGATAAACGAAGCACAAACACTACTCAGAGTTCAAAGAATTCTCGGTCCAGTTCACCAGCAATGTCTTCAACAAAATCTCAGGAAAAATCATTACTGTATAAAATCAAGTCAGGTGTAGAATGAAACTCTCGCTCATACGAATATTGTGATAATATTGTATAATATAAAAAAGACTCAAACAAATTTTATAATTTCAACATTACAAGTTGATTAACTAATTAAAAGATAGTCATGATCGATACGCTAATATGTATATTCTGATAGCAAAATTAATATGTTTTGCCAAAGATAGTATAAATAATCTTTAAGTAGATAATATTAATTTTATATACGCAGCAATTCCCAATTTTATGCTGAGAAAACTAAGGCTTTTACTTTTTATATTATTATGTACTTTCGTTATATGACTTTCTTTGTTTTTAATATAATTCATTACGAGATATAAAGAATAGCAGTGCGATGTAATTTGATATTGTAACGTTTGACTATAAAAATATAATTTTTTGTACAAATGTACATTAATTTAAATATACAAACATAAATGTGTTATTGAATTTCTGTAGAACTTTAAAAACCTCAAATAAAAAATGAAAGAAGCGATTGCGGGTACTCCGAAAGAAGCTTTATGAGTATCGAGTTCATTTATAATATCAATATATTTTTGCAATTTTTCAAATGCTTATTTGTTTGTCCCTACGTCCCATTGAAAATTTGGCAAGAGTCATTTCGTTCTCGAGTGTTACTTAAAATCTACTTATATGCAAGATGGGGGGTTGAATTCTATTTACATTGGGCTTTTGAAGGGTTGCATCTACACGCGTACATCGATAGATACACGCTCATACATACAGCATACACACAAGTAAAGCAGCATCGCATTCACACATTAATTGCATTCATCATTACAGGCGCACATACTTTACGTAAAGGCTATACAACGAGAAAAGATACATTCAAAAATTCATGGGAATGAAAACGAGCCCGTTTTACATAACTTTTTTTTTTCATACACGGTTCCCGAAGTCGAATATATTTTAAGTTATTCTTGTAGGGAACAATCATCCCCCCATCCTTTTTTTCGAAGCTTAACAAAGAATAATCTTAAACTCGACATGACGTTTGGAATCGTCTATACTACGAAGCATGACATTACTAATCGACTCGTAAACCGCTGAACATTTCCTCCGTTAATTACAATACAGTACATACGTTGAATGCGGAATTGACAAGCTTTTCAGATGGATGGAGTCAACTGTCGAGCGTACAAATTATCGAGAAATTCTGCTGTACCACAAGCAATTCTGAATATTATACTTAAACGTCCACATATCTTCGTAAGAATAAACATTCTGCAAAAAATTTGGAATCAGTACCAATGAACCATGTATTCATGGATCCTAAGGTTCTCTTAAAAAAAACCGAATCTTTTTACGTTAGGAAATTCTTTAATCAAAAATCTATTGCGACAAAAAAACTTGCTATTGATATTTGCAGCATTAGTTAAAAATAATAAAAATATTAGCGGTAGTGAACATTGAGCATTTAAATGTTCCAAATTCCAGAATTACCATCTTCTTTTAAGTAGTAAATAATATTCTTTTTATGTTTTCTTATAAATTTTTTATATTATAAGCTTTTTATATCATACTAAAGTAATTATGTTGCAAGTATTTAAATCTTGAGTTTTGAATGAATAGACAAATGATTCAAGTAATGACCAATAGCACTTCCGATATGTTTGAAATTATTTAAACTTGTTTGAAGCTATTTTTTCTTCGAATATTTTCATTTTTTTTCCTCCTACAAATATGCAAGAGCTTTATATACTATTTAGATACTTCTTAATGCTTTAAGGAAACAGAATTTCATCGAGATTTTGCATGTGCACAATATACATTAAAAAGTGTAGCATGTTACACGACCTTCCATCGAATTGCGCTCGAACGTATAATGTACTTCACGTACCATATACGATATTTTACATGAACTTCTGAAAATGAACATTATAATCGTTCAAGATGTACCACGCACCTGCAGGGATCCTCTAACTTCAGACAATAGAGTCGAGACGTATGTATATACGAATATGTGTGCAAATATATTAGTGTACGTCAATCTGTGCAATGTGAAATAATATAAATTCAAAAGAATTTCGTATATTATAAAAATCATCGACCCTTATATTGTGGACGCTACATAATATTACTCGAATAACGAATAAACCTATATAAATATATAAAAAATGCAAGTCAATTTTACAATTCCAAGAGTTTCATTAATATATACTGTTTTTTCTAGCTCTTTCATACTTCGATGATATAAAAATATTGATATCGATAATAATAGTAATATAATTAACATTTTATGGAGTATATACAATTGGAACCGTACCATCCACAATTGAAGGATTTGCAATATGTTCGTTCAATTGTACCCATGCATATACGCTTAACAATTCGTAAGCTACAACACAAACTATCGCTATTCATCACCAAACATCTTCGTTACATGTTTTGTATAACAATGTATTAATTTAATGTAGAGCAACTAAAAAATTCCACTAATATTATGTAATAGTACTCATACAAGTAAAAATGTTTTCTTATATTTCTACATTATAACAATTTGTTTTATAATTTTCCATCACTTTATTTTAATCATTAAATTAACAAAATTTAATTAACGAAAGAGGTCTCTTTTTCCGAAAATGTTTAATAGAGAAAGAATTTTCAACCACTTCAGTAAATCTTTAACTAATAAACAGTGATTGTACGTACAATCAGAAAAGTCAGTTGTAATTATTACAATTCATTACTGTTAATGTATGAATATTTATATTTTTGTTTTCAAAATAACTCATAAAAATATTGAAAAACTAACAAGACTAAGATTCCTATTTAAATAAAAAGAATAATAATTTTCTGTCTATCATTTTAATTTATTTCATAATAAATATTTCGTTGAATTAAAAATATTTTATAGGCGATAAAGTGTGATAGTAACTTAATCGTAAAATTAATATTATTGAAATTGAGTCGAGCGAGCACGTATCTTTATTATGTATAATCTGTATATTTATAAGTTTAATATAAATACTACTGTCAACAGAATGATTTATAAAAATAAATCCACTACTCCAGTCAAAATTAATTAATTTCTTTCTGGAAGACTACATCTAATAGCTTCATATAAACAAAATAAAATACAAACACCATTCAGAAAAATGTTCTATTTCGCACGTTTATTTAAAAAAAGAAATCATTACCTCCACAAAACAAGTCTTTTCTAATTATTAGAAAGACATATATGTGTTTTGAATTTTTTTGTGTAATTAATATGTATTAAATTTTACATACAAAGTAGAGGAAGAAGATCTCATCCCCTAAGGTATTTTGTAAATGTTACTATCATTTAATTTTGTCATTCCATCGATAGAACCTTCATAGAATCATCTGGACTAAAAATTTTGCTTCGCATTGTCTCTAATTTCAAAACAAAAATAATCATTATATTCACCACTATAAATTCATTGTACAAATAGAATATGTTCAACAAATAAAAATACTTGACAAAATAATCCTCCTAAACCTACAGTACGTGTTCCTCTTTTTAATTCAATATACAAGAAAGCTGATCTTAATTCCATAGGAGATAGTAATTTAAATACATATAAAATAACGCGACTGAAACATTACAAGAGATATGATAACAGAATGAATGTATAAATAATAAAAGCTCATTTAAATTCCATTCTCCATTCTGTTATCATTTGTTCATGTATGTGTATTACATATTATATGTAAAATATCGTGTGAAATATACATTGAGAAAATATGATATACATGGAATTAAATTATTATAGAATTTCGATTCGAATCTACATCATTTCCAAATGTTATATCATCGTTTTACGTACACCAAAAGTTCAGTAAAACAACTTTATGTTTCAGAGAAATTACAGTACGCATGTCGACGTGTATTAAAGAAAAAGTAATACATTAAATCACATAGGACAGATTGACGTATCATTTCCTGTATAGATAATCTGGTCATCGGTATATAAATAAATACAATACATATAATAGAGAGATACACAGGTTGATGGTAATCGATAGGGAAGCTGAGGGCCTGTAGAGCAGATAAAATACACGAAAGTGTTAATTAAGTACAAGAATGAGCTTGAACCTCAGCTTTCCCAAACCTACCATTCACAAAATTATCAAATAATTGGTTACGCGATTCAATCGAACGTTTAAGTAGGTCTGTTCCGGTGTAACAGTTCCTAAAAAAGCGCATGGAGAAAAATTGGCAGTGCGCAATGGGCAGTGAATCGAACTGTTATTAAATACCTATACACTGGAATAATGAATAGTATCAGGGACAGTTAAATGCTTCCTTTAAAAAATGCAATTTTTCAAACTGAGGCAGTCTTAGGTAAAGTAAAATGGCGATGTAATCCCAAGAAAAATACTGTTCATCGTTGTGTCTTGTTAAACCTTCCTTTTTTCCCGATACATTTAACCGCGATATTATTGACCAACTGGCGAAAAATCCTGAAACTCTAATAACCGGCGAAAATACAACCAGACAAGTATAAAATTTTCCCTTCTACTGTGTTTTCTTTTTTGTCGTTTTTTTTTCTTTTTTTTTTTAATTCGCGTTCATTAAGAGTCTAGAAACTTCCTCGCCGGTATACAATATAAAAGATCTTTCTCGTTTTTTGCATCTATTATGTGCTTTCTTTACGCTTAACAATATACCATAATAACTATTGTTGAATGGGCAATTAGTCGATAATTATATCTATATAGATAATAATACAACTTAATGGTAATAAGAGCAATAATAGATATAATATAGCTCCTATAGTAGTTGTAAAATCATTATATGATCCACATAGTGGCCTTTCAGATCGTAGCAACAGTCATACATATATAAATGTAATTGTATAAAGTAAATAAAAACAGACTGAAAATGAACAAAAAATGTAATAGAAAAGAATTCTTTTTTTTTATGTACTAAATATACGCAGATAGGCCTAGAGTAGTCTGAACTGCTCTCACAACTTTTAATTGAGAAGCCAATTCTTTTTCCTTTCATTTAACATTACTTTAATTGCCTTAATTTAGTGTTGTTCCTTGCTCTTTCACGCTCTCTTTCTCTCTCCCACTCACTTGTTTCTCGCTCGTTCTCTCTTTTTTTCTGAAAAAGGGTTCTTTACCCTCAACTTATAATACATATATAGACCCTCTCTAACTAGCTCACTACAATCCGTGGAGGTGTATGTTGCGTGACCTTTGCTTTATATATTTTTTATGTATATATATATATAATATATAACATATTAATAATATATATATCGTAATGAAGATAGTAGGCATAGCCACTCGTGCTCGGATCACAGACTACTTGCTGCCGTACTCCCTTTGTACAGACAGTCTGGTGGACACTATGGCTTTTTCTCTTATTTAACGTACCCACACGTTATTTTTCTTCGTGTTATATATACTACGTATACACGTATAGACATTCGGCCAACAATGAAATCATTAATTTTCATTTGTTTTTTTTACTTTTTTTAATAAGTATTTTTTGCACGAATTTTGCATCTCAAATCCTTAAAACGCGTAGGCGGACCAATATTCAGCTACGTCATATAGTTTTTCGATCATAAGATAAATTATATCCCTTACTAACGAAGATTCCACCGATTGCATTGAGATTCCCTTCGTCGTTTTCTTATAATTTGTTACAAATATACTATATATATATGTATAGTAAAATAAATGAAATATACAATATTAATAAAAACAGATCAGGTTTAAAGGTTAGAGTTCATCATTTTCTCTTTTGTTACCATTTTGCTAACATCTGTACGTGTGTACGAGCGTATTTCGATACGGCCATGACATATAGACGTAAATACTACAGCCAGGATTAATTTATCCTGAGAAAAACTATCGCCTGACTAGCCTTAACGAAATCGCACGTATTTTTTACGGCATTGTTATTCACATGGTGTGTAGATTTGTACATATGTAACGAGGTGTATCTGATGCATGAAATGGAGGCACTAGTCAGTGTTTCTGGAGAGATTGACGGGTCCTGGGATAGCAATGAGGAGGTTGTGTCAGCAGGCACTGGTTTCCTCTCCTTCGAGTGTGCACGCGACATTCTCTAGCCTGTGGGCTAGATGTAATTTACGACAGCCCGCGTCTGTCTCCAAGGCCTCTAGGATCTATGCAATATTCCATTAATTAAATTACCAATTAACAAACTAAAAATTTTAATAAAAAGAGTCAAGCTCTACTTTCAAGATACTTACTTGTTCATAATACTTGCTGACATAGATGTAAAGTTCTTTTAGTGCTGCGATCACATCAAACTCATTCGCATGTGACGCACTTAGCTGTTGCATGGCACTAGACATTTCTTGATCAGTGATTTGTGGCAGTCTTTGTACATCTGTGTAAAAACGACCCACTTTCTCTCGGTAATGCGGTATGTCCTTGGCAAACAGTAACTTATTCGACGGTGAATCTTTCCCCAGCCTGTGTTCCGTCATCGAACAAGAGTCCATAAATGTTTGCGCTATCACGGAGAGGCTCGAGTCAACCGTCGTGGACTTATTTATATCGAACATGAAGTCTGGATTCTTAATAAAATTCACCCAAAATCTAAGCGGCAAACTATTCGATTTCCATGCGTGCGGTACCTCCGGGTCAACGATCCCGTGTTGCTTCGCGGCATCGTCCAGGAGATCGAACAGCCATTTTACAGCACTGGGTAATGCTTCGTTCGCTGTTAGAATCGTATTCAAAAAATCATCGACGAATTTTTGAACGGTACCCTTCGTCGATAGTAATCTCGTTAAAAATATTTCAGGGATGGCTTTGTGTGTTCGTTCTGGATGATGATGCTTGCTACCGGTGAAACCCATACCTGGTGGATAGTGACTTTCTTCTATAGGCCTTACCAAATGATATAATCGTTGATTACCTCCATGACCGCTTTCTACGTCGCCGTTTGCTGTTATGATCGGCGGTGAATGTTGAGATTCGAAGTATAAACCGCTAACGGGATGATTGTACATTACAGGACTAATTAGATTGTGATTAGGTGTGGATGGAAGATGCGTGGACGAACAGTGATTCGCGTGACGATGTAGGTGATGGTGATGTGCATGGTGGTGAATGGACTGCTGCTGATGATGATAGTGCGATGGTTTACAATTGTGACACGGTGGTTTACAGGCGACGGAAAAACCATCGTTCTGTCTAGGAATCAACGACATCACTGCTGACTCTTTCACACCATAATGCGCTAACGTGTTTATCTTTTTCCATTCGCCGCTGCACTTTGACGTGAGATCCTCATCCTGGAGAGTTAAATGTCCGCCTCTACCGTGTCTCCATTCCAAATCTACGTCATGAACGGACGGCCTCAGTGAGAAAGGAGTATTCTTGTAGAGAGCATCTAGGATCTTGGACTTCACTTGATTTATAGTATCACAATCTAACACCTTGCACTGGATTTTCTCATCAAGATCATCTTGGACGACATGCAGAGTGACCACGCTATGCTCAATCTGCTCACGGAGTAGCCTTTCTTCAGATAATGAGTATCTAGCGTCGTACGTGATCACGTCCACAGGACCCTTTTCTATCTGGTGCTTTATTGCCTTGAACAATAAAAATAGAGAGGAACCTGCATAGTCTTTAAGATAATTGTACATACAAAGAGCCATCCAGTTAGTTAGCATCTTTTCTACCACGGATTCGGTCCTTCTAAGCATTAACTGAGGATGCTTCGTGTTCACTGCCTTTTCGATAAGTCTTAGTAAAAGATTCATGAGTATATCAGTCGCATACTCCATCTTACCCATTAGGACGACCATAAGTAATGATGCAACATTCACTTTATCTCTAATATTAAAGTCTTTCTGAGCCTCTAAAGTTTCAATGAACGTTAATACGAAGTATTTATTATTGATCAGTTGCTCGAACTGGATCATGGCAGCATCGTAGTTTGTACGAGACACATTACTACGTGATCTAGGATCATTTAATATAGGATGATGCGTAACACCAGGAAAAAATACTTTCATAATGTAATTCTTGTGGTCTAAAGTCGGAATACCGGACGACTCCAGATCAGCGGTTAAATCAGTCATATCGGTTTGTAGTTCAGCAAATGCTTGCTTACATTCCATCCTAACATTGCTTTCCAAAGTATCCATCTGTATCTGTATCCTTTTATATTCTCTCTCTGCTTGTGTACTCTTCCTTCTATATATTATTAACACTAAAACAAACAGAAACACAAGACCAAAAGTGCCAGCAGCTATTCCAGCAATTGCCTCCGGTGGGATCGGATAAGATTTAATCACTTCATAGCGCAGGTAACCAATGGGGAACCTTAGGCTACGACCCACACGTACTACCACCAAGGGTAAACCATTTTCAGTTTTAATTCCAAGTTCATCCGTATCAGCTGGTTGTTGATCAGGAGGAATGCAAACCAATTGAGTTAGAGCAAGCGAAGTCACGTTACATGGCATTGTACCGACAGTGACGTTCACATCAGACTCGTCGCTGGCAAAAATCAAATTTTCCCCCTCGATAACTAACGTATCACCTTTGTATAATTTAATGTTACGCGGAAAGGCAAGAAATTTCGGATCTTCTACATAAAGTAAGCGATTTCTAAGACTCTTAAAATGCTTTTCCAAATCTCGTACACTTTCCACATTGTCCATAATAAATGCTATTTTCAAGGATAATTGAGATTCCTTTAACTTTAATGATTGAGGTGGTGAGCTTTGACTATTAGCAGTAGCACGCTCGTTACGTTGAAGAGTCATGAACCGCTTAGCAACACTAGGACTTGGGCATTCCATCTGCGTCGGGTTTAATACTGTACAAACAGTCCTATTTACTGGCAGTAGTTCATTGTCAAAGTATACCTCCATTTCGGGCTTCTGGATAGTATCTAGATTGGTGCCGTGAACGGTGATCATACGACCACCGGAAGCAAAACTTGTCAGTGGCTTAATCTCCATAATAGTAGGATCATGAGTGTAGTTATAGGGATTACCAATTAAAGTGCGATTCGCACCGTCTATGCTAAGAGTCAGTCTGTCGATTCTTCTTACTCTATCGGATTTACTTGTTACACAAGTTAATCTGGTACTACTCGCTTGTGTGGCGTTAACATGACACGCTAATTCATCTAGGTAGGCTGATATAGTACTACCAATATTCAAATACATTCCAGTAATGGCAAGTTGCGTACCACCACTTTGTGGACCAACCGATGGGTAAACACCAGACAATCGTATATCCTTGTAATTAAATAACACTGCGCTTTCAGTGTAACCAGCGTCATTACCAACCACTACAGAGGCAGTGTCTGTTGCTTCGTGTCTTCCTGTACGGCAAACGATGCGTACAGACACTTCATAGTCGACTAAAGTACATGGTGTGTTACCAATATGTATTTTTCCATCCACGTCGCTTTCTTTCAGCCCCAAATTACTACCTTCGATAGTGACCAACGTCCCACCTTCAATCGGTCCACTGAGAGGTTTAATCATGTCTATCCTCGGTTTCGGACACTCGGTGAATGGCGAATGCAAGCAAGAATGCCGATACACGCAACTATTACCGCACCAAGTACATTCGAAACGCGCATCTCTGGTCACGCAAAGGGAACAATCTGCGTGTTCACGGTGCGAACCCAACACTTCACACTTATAAAGGATGATAGTAGTCTTGTCCACGTGATGATTAATGTTCCAGACAACCGTTACCTCTGCTTCATATTCACCAGTGACTGCCTCATACGAGTAAACTGTTTTATCACAAACTATAAAACGGCTGCTATCGACACGGGCTTGTACTTTTAAATTAGCACCCTCGATCGAGACGATGCATTGGAAACCACTGTGTCCTACTTGAGGATGTGGTAAATTCTCAACCTCGAGCACTATCTCTTTGGGTACACTGTTAGGTAACATCAATGGTTCCTGGCGTTGAACGAACTTTGGACAGTATTGTGCTCCGTGCGCGGCTAAATTTGCTTGATTCTGTGAACAGAAAGTTATCTTTTTTAGAACAGTACTAAATTTTACTTAAACATTAATACACTTACGTTTTCTCCCGAAATGATACCCTGGCAGCTTGTGTTATGTGTACATTTATTATCATATACACACCAACTACAGGCCCATTGAGATTTTACACACTCTGTACACACGGTATGCCTAGAGCAATCGAAGAAAGCGAAATTTCGTGAGACAAAATCTTTATTTGTTTCACTAGAGCGCACAGATAAAGGTACCAGAACATGATCGGCTCCGTCTGGTATATTCGGTCTTTCAAGTACGGGTGGTGTAGGACAAGACAATCCAAATCCGGTCATTAGTGCATCTATAGGTTCTGCATTACCAAAAACACATTTGTAATTTGCGCCTGCTGGTAATTCGGGTAAAGTTCTGATTGTTAAGTGAACCGTGGTCATTTGATTGATAGGCATACGATCTGGAAGAACTTGCTCGAAATCAATGCATTGTTGTCCTGTACCTAAAGATAACCATCGTGGACTACTATGACTTGCTTTTTGACAATCTCCTCTAACTGTGCATCTAGAAATATACATTAATATTATTAAACAAAAGAAATAATGAAAAAAAAAGTTAGATATTTACCTTTTTTCTAATGAACACCATCCACAATAAGGATCTTTCGCGTCTAGACAACTGCTACAATTAGTATAACTACTGCAATGTTCGACTTGCACCTTAGAAATTTTAGAAGTCGATAAAACGTAAATATGTTCTCCATCTGGCGAAATCAAAGTATCAGGCATCAATCTGTTTCCTTTATCAATTACAATATTTTCGTAGACGAATGCTTCGTTTCCAGAAAGTAAAACTTTTTTCAGAGAACCCTCGTTAGTACCCAAGAATGCAACGGTATGACTTTCTGTATTAGCTATTGTTACAGAGGTAATGAATTCGTCAGGAAAATGTAAAATTGCCTGTCCCACAATCGGTGACATTCCGGAAATTTTCAAACCCACTTCACAGAAGTGCAAAATGTTGCCTGCTGTCTGTATAGAAAAATAAAGACGTAACTCAATAAAAATGTGCAATATTTTCAAATGGTAATATTTCGGTTCTTTAAATTTTATACTTACTCCTGCCGCAGGACATTTTCCATCTTGTATAGGACCACTGACATATCCCATGTTTCTATATTTAGTACTACCATTGAGACACATATGGATATTTTCAGTAAATCTTGTTTCAATTTCTTGCAAACTGTACACGCAAAGTGCTGATCGAGACAGCGGTTCGTTAGTGATTCCTCTACTTGGCGAAAATACGGAGACAAAAATGGGATCACCAACGGAAATACCTAATTGCATGGCTATATCACTACCGGCTGGTGCCACTTTCGCGTCTTGCACTAAATTATAAGATTGCGATTTCCCATCTCCCAAATTAACAGTACACTGTAGCGTCACTTCTGTATAACTATCATAATTTGGGTCATTGATACAGCTTCGAGCCAATCTAGAGATATAACCCTTTTCCTCTTCTTCAGGAAGATGAGACTGCTTTTGTACCAATACAAAATATGCATAGTTGTTGGCATTAAACCCATACACATATTTAACCAGGAAATGGTCTCGATATTTCACGTCGATGTATACGATCGACTGTTTATTGAACGTATATTCCGCGAATTCTAAATTGTGGAGATTTCTGCTAGAAATAGCAGGCACGTCATGCCTGTAATCTCCTCTATTAGTGAATGTAGTACCAACATAGAGTATATTTGTTTGTCCCCAAGCATTGTATTTTTCGGGCCCAATAAAAGCGTATGTAGAAGAGCTTTCATCATTTGCTGCTACACTATGGGGAATGAATTCCGGCTTAATAGATATGTTTGACATTTTGTACTTTTCACAAGCACCTTGAAGAAGGGAACCGCATGCAATCAGTGTTTGTGATTCAAGATCAGCGATTAATAGTTTGTTTACATTATCCATTAAAGATGTAGTTATGTCTCTGGAAGGACAGCCTGTTGCATGGCACTGGGGATTATCCAATCTTGGTCCTGAAAACAATAATGAATAATAATAATTTTTTTAGTAATGTTTCCATAATACAAATACATATATATCATTTATAAAATATACAATTCTCATAAAAAGAATAAATGGCTAACCTGTGGAAACATATTCCTCCAGTCTGAGATTAGAATCTAACTGTAAAAGTCTGTTGATGGCACCTGCATATAATCTTCCTGTTGCAGGATCTATAGTAAGGTGATTAAATCGAAGGGCACCTTCCCTCGTTGTATTTGGATCTAGAGGATAAAATCCATATCTTTGACCATCTCCCATAGGAAACTGTGTTACAATGTGTAACGATCTATTTTCTTGCACAGGTGGAGCAGTACTAGCAGGTGTATCTATGGCTGCAGTTACCAGTACCAGCAGGAACCAGGTAGCAACAGACATGGATGAAAAGGATAATCGATGAAATGGTAGTAGCAGTTTAGGAAATAACACAGTAGGCGAAATGGGAAATGATACAAATCCCAAGAATCTCATGATGTGTAGGCAATAGTTGACAAAGCACGTGCGCACACGCTATGCGTGTGCGTTTGTGCATGTACAAGTCTAGGGTAGGAAGCTTAGAAAATATAATAAGGGTATTTGTCCCACTGGTAGAAGGCCAGTATCAATATAGTACTACCAATTACACATGTATCCAGGCACCGACATGATGCACATTGCCTGGCACCTCTGGAACATTTCAAAACCACAATTACAATTAGTTATTTATTCTTAAAAAAATTTCACACATCCATAAATTTTTCACCAATATCTACCAATTAACCAAACAAAAAATTGTTCATAAAATAACATTGACTATATATTAAATTTAAAAAAAAGTCTAATTTATATGAAAAAAATTAAATAATTTTAGCATTATAAAACGTTATAAAAGGCAAAACGAAAATGTCGAAGACACATCAGGATATATCATTAAGACATTTCGAACATTCATATTTTGTCAGGTTTACGTTACTTATCTAAATACACGAACATCCACAATCAAGCCATACAGTGATTAATTATAATAATCGAGAAGTGAATTGTCAAAATGTAAATAATGTATCACTGACCGATTTCGATACTAAAACATTTCGACGACGATGTCAGGCTAGGGCAGATGGCTCCTCCACACTTTTTGAGTAACACCGTTGCACGCACCGCCCTTCATTAGTGCGAGCAGCATAGCTGCACTTGACAGTTAAGGCCAGTGTCTTTGCACAAAGGCAAGGATATTCTACTCCTTGTCAATAATCGTCTAACAAAACACAAACGTACTAAATTACTCAATACTCAATAATAAAATATTCTAGAAACTCATAAACATTCCCGGGAACACTTATAAAACACGAGAATATCCACGGGTAATTACTGAAAAAGAAAAAGGAATTACCTCCAGCATGAAAAAAGCTCGCAGCTTCGATTCGCTCGATCTGATATGATCATCAGTCAGCTCGTGTTAACTTTCCTTCTTTTTCCCTTGATTCACGAAAATTTCATATATACAACGAATTAAAATAAAAGGAAACAAGTTCGATTTATCACGTAGAGTCAACCCTTTTCATGAAAAAGCCAAAGTGTATAACACGACTACACGATGGAATGTTCGTACGCCAGAGTCGCTACGACACATCGCGGATATGCACTCACTATGTCCTTGATACAGGTCTCTGATATAGTATCTGAACGATGAAACAACGAAACGCACGGTTTAGACTTAATGGAACTCCTTATTATCTCTTGTAGTAACGCGTAAAGAGTATAAATACCGTTTCGTTAGTTGATAATAACACTAAACAGGGAATCGGAATGAGCCGCCATTAAAATTCGACCGACAGCGACAGGCTGCACGAGTTTAGAGCAAGTTGGGGGCCGTGGCTACGGCATGCGCCGCCGCTTGTTCATTATCTTTCTCTCTCTGTTCCTCTCGTCAAGCTTTTCCCACGGTTCAGTGTCTCTCCTTGGCTAGTTCTATCACTCTCTTCTTCCCAACTTTCCTTTTCTTTCTTACGGTTGTGTGTGGGATACTCTATCGGACTTACAGATGCCGCGTCCTCCCGTGGCTGAAACCCTGTACTGTTTACTTTAATGGTAAAAGCTGGTAAAACTAGTGATATGCTTTCAAACCATCAACCTAGCGATGAACATTCGAATCTCAATCTTGAAACGATTCCAAGCTTTACGAGACTATGGAAATACGAATCACTTTTAGCATCATTGGAACTCATAAATGTCTTCCACTACATCCAACTTTTATCTTGAGCCTTTAAAGATTTCGGCACGTCTTGAAAGTTTTGACAGGTTTAAACATTAATTACTACTGTTATATTACACTATACACCACTTATATATTCATAAGACGAAAATAAAAAATAACAAAATCACGTTGCAAACTTAATTTTTTAAAAAATCTGGTTCGAAAACATGAATTTGCCTAATTCTAATTAGACTGGAGTAGACAAAGAGATAATTCTACATGCGGAAATAAATTGAAAATGTAGAATAAAGTACTTTTTAAGGCCTCGTTTTTAGGACATTCAAATTCGAAAATTTACCAACACTCTCAATATATACATAAAGATAAATAACGTAAATGAACGTGTTTATGGCTTTCATTAAAAATTTATGTCCATATACCGTTTAGACAAAAAAGTATTTATATATTAAAACTGTTCGTAAAATATCAAATACTTACCAAGCCCTTAAAATTTACTAAAATTCTCAAAACTTTCAAACCTATTTTTTCAAGCATTCAAGGTTTTCAAGACTTCTAAGCTCTAAACGTATTAAAAGAGATTCGAAACAATTCGAAGTGTTTCAAATCCCACCACTACATGGACTTGTGAATCAGTTCAAATATGTACATATTTAATAAAATTCAAATTACTTCAAACATAATTCGATATTTAAAGTATTTAAAAGTCTTGATGAATTTTGAACCCTTAAAGCTTCGATAATATTTGGAAGTTTTAAAGGATCCTGAATGTTCTGATAAATCTTAAAATTGATAAATATTCAACGTCTTATATCTTGTATTATATTTTACCTTCAGTGACTTGTATGTATAATATATTAATAAGATAGTATCTTATAAAAGATGTATAATTATTATGATTATTATATAAGATATTAATGGTCTCATTAATATATAATAGCTATAGTCACCAAACACTTAAGACATTATATTAAATTTTCAGTAAGTTTTGAAACCTTGAAATCTAAATCATTTAATATTTATCGAAACTTGCAAGATTTAAGATTTATACAATAGTTCAAATGTTTTAACTATCAAATCATATTTGAAGCAATTAGTACTGAAAAACTTCGAATCGTTTTGAAATTGGGATTAATTACTATATTCCCATTGTACTAGCTCAAGACGTCCAATTTAAGACGAACCGATAGTGTTTCCTAGGCAGCATACGTAAAGAACGAGAAGAACAAGGTGCTTACAATGGAATTTGACTTATAACTTTATTGGGTGGGTATAGCACTTCTCGTATTTTCTCTCTTTTCTTCCCATAGCTTTTGGTGACACCCAATTTTCCATTATGCCTTGTAGCGAAAATCTTCAATGTAAGATGTTTTTACGCATTTTTTTGTTTTTGTTTTTAATCTCCTTTGTACTCACATTCTTTACATACTGCACAAATAAAAACCCTTTGTAGAATATCTCTTCATAAGGCGACTGGTTTAAGTAGTCAAGTCTAAAGTGACTCATGTGTCACAATTTATTATTGTAAATATGTTATTTACACATATAACTAAGCTTCAAACAGCTTAATAACGCTTTTCTTATTTTTCTTTTCGCATTTATGGAGAGGGTTTGGACTTTTTGGCTGTGGTATTTCTTCATTTTACATGTAACAAATACAATAGATAACTAATATAGCAGGTCATAATTAAGAACATGATAATCGACGTATAACGTAACTATATAAGATTGGATTCATCCTATCTGTCCCTCTGAACGCATGTATCGACCATTTTCTTAAACTCGTTATACAATATATATGTAAAGCTGTGTATATCTGTATTTTGTGTCTGTATGTGTCTCTCTAATATTTACTTAAATGTTAACTTCTTACAGACCGATTACATCTTTGAAAGGAAAAATCTCTATACTTCTATATAAGCCAAACTTAGTATATACCTAAATAGACACTTTTAATATCATAGATGTTTTCTTAGATACAAATACACACTTTTTTTTTAGTCTCATATGTTTTATGCACGACAAGTAACTTGTCAATTACAAGGAAGGCTTCCTTAAACACCATATAAAAATTATAAAACAGAAAGTATGTTTAAAATTTACCACCTAACAAGTTATTATACATGAGTTTATAAGAGTCGGTGCTATGGCCAGCCTCCTTAGGCCTTTTATATACGACAACGTCAAAATTAAAATCTAGGCTAAACTGTTTCACCTCCTGGCATACAGGTGGATTTTTTTTCATTTTTTTTTTTTTTTTTTTATTTCTATTCGGAACTGTGTGTTTCACTCAGATTTAAGCAGCGTCGAACTACATTGTGTAAAATGTTTTTGATATTTATACTCCTGCTGGTCCGCTTAAAGTCTTTCAGCGATATTCTTTCTAGTATTCAAGTTTTATAATTATTCAACAAGTCCATGAATATCCAGCCTCGTTCTTAATACCGTTCATCCGTAAACTAGAATTTAAGAACTAGTTACGGATGAACTGAGTTATTACAAGTACAAAAAAGGATCGTGATCTACATTGTTTCATATCATGCGACTTCTTATATGTATGTTTAATGTGCCAATATGTAAGAGCGCGTTCAAAGCGCTACGATTTATTTAGGTAAATTACGTATCTGCTTGCAAGGGTGTACTGTATTATGCATTAATAACCTTTTCACTGACGCAAAAATGTTGATAGTAATAGTTTTAGTATTAGTGGTAATTTTATCTGTGGTAATAGTACTGATGCTGGTGATAATGGTGGGATATTGTATCATAGACGACGAGTGTAACCACCTATCCCAATGAGGGGAAATCATTTTCATCATCTACTTTAGGAGCATTTTGACGTCCTCGAGGCGACCTCTGTTCAGATTGTGAAGCCTAGAAGTAAGAAATATATATAATTTGCATTACATCTACACACACTAAGTCTCAATCGAAAACGAATACAAATACGTACAGGACCACGTGAGTCTCCATCTCTAGGAGCTCCACGATTACCAAATCCACGACCATTTGCACGTTCTCCACGACCTCGTCCTCGACCACGTCCACCAGAACCACGTCGAGAATCACTGAATTGTATCTCAATACCTAATACGCGTTTTTGCCTTCCAACACGTTGCGGATATTCCGCAGCAGCATCATATTCTTCTTCTTCTTCTTCCTCTTCATCAGCTCCCTCCTTCTTCCTTTCCAATGCATACATTTTCTTCCAGCGAGTCAAATCTTCACCTTCTCCAGCTTTACGTAAATTATACTGAGGCTTCACTCTGTTATTACGTAAAGCTTTCCATTCATCCAAAGTCAATTCGCGTGACTCTTCCTCGGCAGGCTTTTCTTCCACCGTGTCCGCAGTTACCTCTCCTTCTTTTGTTTCTGTGGTTGTTTGATTGCCATCTCCATCCGGTTTGTCATTAGCCCAATCGTGATTTTCTTGGTTCAAAGTTTCTCTGAAAATAGAATAAGGAACAAAAATAATTAAAACTTGAATTTTTGTTAAATCAATTTTGTTAGAATCAATATTTACTCAATCTCATCATTGTGGGTACCCCAGTTATGGCTACCTGCACCATCTTTTTTATCTACTGGTTTAACTCCACTGCTTAAACGTGTAAACAATGTTAAATACTTATCAGGGTATAATTCAACAATAATAAATGAAAAATTATGTATACGTTTTATCGGAACCAGATTGGCGATCAAATTCACGTTTTCCACGGTAATCATAGCCTCCACGGCCGCGTGGTCCACCACGTCCACGCACCATTCCGCGCATTCCACCACGACCCCTACGCTCTCCATATTCTCCACGTTGATTATCATTAGAGTTTCGGAACTCTCGAGTTTCACGTCCCTCACTGAAGAATTAAAAAAGAAAATATTACAAAAAAAAATAAAAATATTGTCAACACTTCTTTTTTTTCTATATTTGTATACTAACCCAGGAGGTCCTCGTCTTAGTTCTCCCTGACCACGAGGCGTTCTTTCACCATCCTCACGATTACGCCTATTGTTACGTTCTTCTCTACTTTCTCCAGAGAATTTGACATTACGATCTCCACCACCAGGTCTTGATTGTGGTGGCTTTTTATCGCCAACTATATAAAAAAATTCATAATGTTAATAAGTAAAATAAAACTGTTACAAGTAGTAAATTTATTAAAAATTAGTAATTTATATATATACTTCATATATCTACATAATAGCCTAATATAAAGCGGAAGTACAACAAAATTTATATTTGTAAATAATGCATATTTGCAATTACTAATGATTTAGAATATAAAAAAACTTTTATATTATCAAAGTAATTTCTCATAATATTAATTTTATATTTTGTCATATAAGCCTCTTGCCACATGCCAAACCAAAAGATTCCAACTTTTGTCCATTTCTCAATTTCATTATCTAAGTAAATATTTAATGTTTAATTCTTTGAAAAGAAATAATTTGTTTGCATAAATTCTTTTATTATGAAGGGATAGTATAAATAATGATATATTTTAAAAAATAATATTTATAGAATATATATATTATTAGTTTTCTCATTTATGGAATTGATCAATGTAGCTTCTGGATGACTTACACAATCAAAGCAAACACAAATACATATACATGTTAATATAATTTTAATATAGTATATCGATTATTTGCAGCAAAAATAATAAGAGCCTTATATAAATCATCAAACAATAAAATATAATACAATCTCCAATCACCTAACGCATAAATCATTTTTCATTAAATTATATTAATATCCTGCACATACTTAACGATTGTGTAAAAATTTCGAGATAAATCACAGCAGCTTATCGTAATTATTTGTTAAATGACACGTGGGGTCACCATTGGTAAATTCTATTTTTACGATGCGAGAACCTCACACTATGCGGTATAAAAAATTCTCAAAAAGTTACAAAAAATATGAACATTGGTACAATAAAATCCATACAAATTGTTCGAACTTAAAGAATAGCATTGATTGAAAGAATTAATAGGAAGAAATGATTAGCAACAGAACGACAAAATCGTTAAGTGTGCGGCAAAATATCAAAAGCACATGGACCCACGAGGGAATAGGAGCGACGGCCATAATACCGCGCACGAGGCAAGAACGCAATGAAAAATGACTAACCTTGATCTTTCTTCAAATCTTGGACTTTAGATGGTTGTTGCTGGGAATCCTTGATCACACGATTTTTTTGAGTTTTATTACCGATTCCCTTCTGCGCGTCCGGCTGCTTACTCTTATTCTCCTTCTCCGAAAGCTTCTCCTTTTTCCTAGCTTCTTTCTTTAGTTCCTCTTCTCGGAGCTTTTCGTGCGGATCTTCGTCATCACCCAACGCTAACGAGAACTTGTTGGTAACGGCAATGCTGTACATATTTTCCATGATGTTTCTTATCCTCTATTCGTCGAGGATCACGCGAAAATTTCACGGCTACTCTTGAGCCCTTGTGTAACAGAGACATCCAATATTTCAATATGGCTGAGTCGGAGAATAGTTCACCACGAGGTCTGTGCTCAGGGAGGGACCGCATAATTGTCTTGCACCCAGCGCGCCACCCCCCCACCAATATTATTTATATCGCCAATTTTATATCGTTTCAGGCAGTAAATCACTCTCTAAAATTAAATTTTTAATTTTAATCCTGTCGTATTGTCAAAATAACTAATATCCATCGATAAAGCAAGATAGTTTTTCGTACTGCCGTTCTCAAAGAAACCGGCATTATTTCCATGAATTACTTAACGCCAACTGAATAGATTTTCTTATCTTTTATACTACTTTATTTTATTGTCGTGTAATAATATTTATACACGATATTTTTGGTCGTATATCATATTTCATAGCGTTTAAATAAAAATATCAATCAGTTGTATTAATGATGTTCGATACCTGATGACTACGATTTATTTAATAATTGAAAATCTCGTATGACTGCATATTATGCAATGATATTGTTTAAAAGTTTCTCTCGAAGATCGTTTCCTCGGAGTTATTTTTCGTCCGCCGAATTACACCTTTTACGTTACCTGATTAAATTTTTTATCATTTATATACTTAACATATACAAACATATTTACATTGTATGAGAGTCTATTATCTCTCTACGATGTAAAAATAAACGTACTTTATTATATCTGAGGGTATGTACCTTTTCGCAATTTGCTAATTAGATAAAATATGTATATAAACATAATTATAAATACATATAGTAAATATAAAGTATATATAATGTTATTATCATTTATATTTTGTCTTCTTTTTGTTTAAAACATATAAAATATGAATGTAATTGATAGTAGAATTTAAACCTTAATTTAGGTGAAACATTATTATTTTGAGTATAAAATTTATTAAATCTGGAAAAACGTTAAATAAAAGAACACGATATTAAAACTATAGGTATATAAATCGATAGTAAGATATTTTACGATTTTTTACATGTAACGTGTAAAATAGTATCAATAGTAATAAGTGTGTATTTATTCTAACAACATATAATATGTTTTTTTCAATTTACATTTCATATATAAGTACATTATAAAGTATAAACGATTTATGAAATCCTTATGCCGCATTCTTATGTAAAATAGAAGCTGTGAACATGAAAAAGTCTTAAAATCAAAGTTTCTTCAATTCAAAATACAATATTAATATATAATAATATTTTACAAATGAAAAAATTGTTTTTAATAATATTTTACTATACATAAATATATAATATATACATGTGTTCAACAAATCTTCACATAAGCAATATGTAACTACTATTTTATAACAATAAGTTTCAAATGTACAGATGTTTAATTACAACAATATTCTTTACACACCGCCTAGAATATTATAATTTTTTTTTCATTTGTTAAATTAACGTAAAATACTTTGTGAGATACATATTACATATTTTCTATTTCTGAAAACACTTATAATTTATTTATTTTTACAAATATTTAGTACTCAAATATATAATTCAAGTATATGTAAAAAATAACAACGAATAATTTACCATAATTAACCAATCTCTTATACAAGTAACAATAATAGGCTAACTTTGTATTACGCGTTTCTTCCTTCGCCACGCCTCTGATTGGTCGGCGCGTTGCTCAGAAAAGAATGCGCGCGCACGAGAATGAAGCCGCGTGTAGAAAACAGTCGGTAAAACGATGCCAACAATACAAGACGTAGTAGAAATTGCTATCCTGTTTCTCGAACTAATCGTCAGTTTAGAAAAAGAAATTTAATTGTCTAATCGATTATAAATTAACTTTATCTTATTATTGTAAACCCGACTCATACCTACTTACTTATATACATATACATAAGTTGAACCGGGTATATACTACGTTTTGGCGGTTCACTAGTTGCACGCGGTATACGAAAGGGTGGCAGAAAGAAAGAGAGAGAAAGAGAGTAGGTGGTTGTACTAACACGAACTTTTTAAGGTGGCGGGCAAGAGTGAAGTGAAAAACGTGAAATGGAATTGCACACGCCGAAGCGTGAGACGCGTCTATTGACAGAAGCGTTGCCGTGCAGTCCGCCAATGTGCGATAGCATGCTTTATCCGTGGAACTGGGGCGACGAGGCGAGAAATGTGAATCTTAGTCCGGGTAGCTCGTGCTCGTCGCCGGAATACAGGGAGCATAGTGTGGTGGCCACGCGAAACGGGCCTCGGTCACGTTCAGGAGGCTCTGAGAGTCATCGTCGTGGTCGACCAAGAGCCGATGCCCTTTCCAATCTTATGATGCAAGGAAGCACCTCACCGAGCAGTATAAAATGTACTTATTGTAGCCGTGTATTCCCTAGAGAAAAAAGCCTCCAAGCACATTTGCGTACTCACACAGGTATCCATTATTTATTATTTTTAACATTAATCCGATCGTTTTTCCATGTTTTATAGAGAATAGAAGCGATTTCGATGGAAGTTTCTGTGAAAAAAAGTCATCACACGGCCCGTTAATAGATTGTACAGCCATATGATTTTAACGGTTTGGCCGACTCTATGCGGTCACGCGTCCCGCCAATCGCCATCATACGTACTTTAAATAATTAAATGACTTATTTGTAGAAACAGCCTCGCATGAACGAATCGATTTCGCTGAATATGAGATTTTTGTAGTATTTCTTGCATCGAACAATAAAAATTTTATTTATAATAGAGGGGAAAAAATATTTTTTTATAAATTTCGAAATATTCTTTGTTTGGAGGAAAGAAAAATGATCTGTGGCTTTCCTACCTAAATTGCTTTACTGCATGGAAAGTTATATAAATTCTTTCTTTATTCATTTATTTAATTTATTTATTTTATAAAAATAATTCGTTAGAGAGCATATGTATTTCTCTTAGAAAGTTTAATTTGCACTTTTTCAATCAATCTTTTTATTAATCATTATTTATAAATTGTCATTAAAAAATACGTTAATATTTTATGTATTAAAAATTTAATTTAGTGACTTTTTTAATGTACCAACACATTTGTAGATATTTTTTTTATTTTCGAGAGTGAATTTTTGTTACAAATGGATAATTATTATTTTAGGGGAACGTCCATATCCATGTGATTATCCTGGATGTACAAAAGCCTTTACGCAATCAGGGCAATTAAAGACCCACCAACGGCTGCACACAGGAGAGAAACCTTTTTTATGTACAGAACCAGGCTGTGAAATGAGATTTACGCATGCCAATAGGCATTGTCCAGATCATCCATATGCTACTCTCACACGATCTGATGATTTTGTATTAAAACCAGTATCGGAAAATACTGAATTACCTCATGATGTTACTAGATGGCTAGAACGTTATAAAATGTCCAGGGAAAGGGAGGATAGAACACCTACAGGAAAGAATGAACGTAAGAAAAAGACATGGAAGAGTAGCTCAGAGAATCACAAAAGGGTTAAGTCTAGAAAAGGTCTGATGATGGATGCAACAGGAGAGCAAGAAAATCTAGATTGCAAGCAATCTAATCAAAGATTATATTGTGGAGAGAGTCAAGACAGTCAAGAAGAAAGTCAAGATGAAGATCCAGCAGTATTACAAACATCTGAAGATGAAGAAATATCAACAAAGTTAGCAATTACTCCCTTAAGAAGACCATTAGATAGATTGCAGCCAAAGAAAAGATGGTTACGCGAAGCTTGTTTAGAACAGCAACTAGCCAAACCTTTAAATTGGGACACTAAACCTATCAATGTACCTATAACTACTTCGTTTAAAATTAATGGTAACCAAATGCAGTGGAGCTCACCTGTTGATAATTCATCTGCCTTGTTAGATAATTCATGTTTAAATGCATGTAAAGAAATTGAACTTGCAAAGTCAGAAGTAGATTCTCCTTATACATCTACACAAATACCTTGGGATGGAGCTACTGAAAATGAATCTCTAGAACCATCTGTAAAAGAAGAACCAAAATATGTATTTGAAACATCAAATACATTATCTCAAAACATTTGGAATTCTCCACAGCATCATATGAACAATTTTTCGAATAACACAAACCAAATGAAAACCAATATTAACCATTCTGTTTCTAAGTTTGAACCTTCCAAAAGTCCGAATCATACGTATTGGAACAATAATTTAAGAAACGAAACGACTGAATCTCCAATAAATCAGACTAACGTGAAAATTCGGGATTTTGCTCAAAAAGATATTTCCAAACAAAATACGTTTATGAATTCTCATATTAGCGAAAATGTGACGAGACCAACTGTGTTAATGTTGGCTGGAAGTTTCAATAATAATAATAACAACAATAACAATAACAACAATAAAGATACAATTTCAAAAGTACCACCAATTGAATCTGAAACAGGATTAAAAGTAGTTGTTCTTAAACAGGAGGATAATATTATCAAGTTACCAATTCCAGAAGATAGCCAGAAATGGCTAGGAGCTTTAGCTTTGATGGAATTAGCTAAAAATCAAGAAGAGACAGGGAGAGGTGTGAGTTTTAAACAGAACAGAAATGAATTCTCTGAGTTGAATTATACCCATTTATAGACTGTGATTATTGGCTATTGTAGTTTCATATTATTTTTGTATGGCAGAAAAAAATAAAAATGTATTTATTGCCATAATGTAGCATTTTTGAACATGTTAATAAGAAATTCTAATCTGTCTTTCTTGTTTCGCAATGAAGTAGCATCTTTTACAATTTTCTTTTGGTATTTTTCTAATTACATTATAATGTTACAGTTTATGTTGGCCATTTATTTGCATTTTACTGTAAAACTATATGTTATGACTTTGCCATTATTAATATTCCAAATAATTAAAATATTTGAGGTTTTTCTCTTTCTGTTTTTCCCATTTTCTTTAAAAAAATAAATTAATGTATACAAAAAATGTATTATGTTAGTAACTTTGTTAAGATTTAAATGTGTATTTACATGAAATTTAAAAATTTGCAACATATTTTTATTTGGAGGAAATAAAGCCATAACAGATTTCTTTTATAAAGGTACTCATTATCAGTTTCATGTACCTGTATAGACTGTTATAAAAGTAAACACTTTCTGCAAACGATTTTCTCACAACATATGCAAGCAATGAGAGTATATTACTGTAACATTAAATTATATAAAAATATTCTTTCTTTTGAAACTTTTGTTGCTCCAGTAAAAGAAAGAAACAAAATTGTTATATTTTGCGAAAAGTTAAACATTATACTGTGCATATACAATGTAACTTATAAATTTTATCTGTTTTGTGATTATGTAGTGACATGAATATATTCTTATATACTTTTGATTTCGAACGTATATGAAACACAATATAAAAAGATTCGTAAATGAAAAAATTCATTAACTTAATCATTCACCCGATTTGACAAAAATTTTAAGTATTATTTTCTTTTCATTGATTATACTTTCATACTTGTTCTAAACAATTTATGTAATAACTGTTAACTTTGCCGCTATTTGATCGTTTTTATTCACACTTTATATCAATTAGTAAACAGTAATTCATGTGAAAATTCTTCAATTTTTTACTTATTATTTTATAAAATTATAAAATGTTACGTTTTCCTTTTAGGTAATAATGCAACAATTTATTTATTATTATCGGCCATACCATATAACGATACAAAAATTTGTGTGATACTTAGAATATTAAAAAAATTTACAGAGGAAAATTTTTTGTCGAAAATATTGGATGAAGTTTGTAAAGTATTTAATTGGAATAAATATAATTATTATTTATAAGATGTTATAAAAGAAAAGTAATGGGTAGTGATAAGGTAAACAAATCTTTCATTTGTAATATCATTAAGTAATTTTAACTCCTACAATTTTTTACTAGATGTGTACATATGTGAAATATTTTAATAAATATTTTTAAAAATTTTACGAAATATATTTAATTACTTCATAACACCAGTACATAAAATACATATAATGCGATTAAGAAAAAATTTTTAATTATATCTGGTATTTTTTTCATTATAAATTAACTTTAATACTTAATAAAAAATACATACATAATACCAGTCTCTTTATGATTCGACTTTTTAATATTTAATATGCAATATTTGTAGTGTTGTATGAGGTTATTGTAATATCATCATTTTTCTTTTGATTTTTTAGTTCTTACATTATGTGATTCTTTATTTAGAACATTGTGTTCCATACATCTTCTTGTAATTCTTAATCTAGTATTTTCACTTCCGCGTGAGAGTGTTTTTTTCAAATTATCTAAATTATTTTGGTCCAAATTTTCTGTATTTTCTTCGTTAATTCTATTTTGTTTTTGATATGATAAAATATCTCTTTTTATAAAAGATATAGATCCTTCATGAAATTCAGATGTTGCACTTTCTTTATTCATTGGATTCAAATTATCTTCTATTTTGTTGATAGAAAAATCCTTAAATAGTGCGATCACTTCATTGATCTTACTACAGTCATTCGAAGTTGCTTTCTTTGAATTTCGTGTTTTTCTAGAATTTTTTTGCAAAATTTCATTCACTTTAAGGTCTTCAACTGTTTTAATTAATTTCTGAACATTTTTGCTTGTTGCAAGCTCGTCTAAATTATCTATTGTTTCATTTAAATATTCTGATATTTCTGGTGCTAATAGCTCGATCTTTTTGATTATATCTTTCATCGAAACGTTCGAATTGTGTTGCTGTGTATCAATCAATTCCTGCAACGACAAACTCCTTTTGAATTGATTTGTTTCCTGTTCCGTTTGATTAACGGTTTCAGAGTATTCTTCATCGAAAATTTTTCGTCTCGTTAATCTACTATGCGATCTTGTCCTTTTGTATCTGGATGGTGGTGAAGAAGTATCTTCATCGTCACTGAAGTTCATACTAACTTTGGTTAATTTTAAAAGAGGAGGAGTTCGATTACGCCGAAGAGTAATAGGTTTCTTCACTCGAGTATTATTAATAATTGGTGTTATACAAATACTTCCTTCAATGCTCGACTTTTGCACGTATTTACTTATGTCGATATCAGAAGCATCAGGAACTGTAAATTCTGTAAAAAATTAAATATAGTTTTATGTTTCAACTTACATTGTATTTATACTTACATAAATACTTACTAGAGTAATCAGAAGGATTAAATATATTTTGAAAACGATAATCAAGCATCAATTCTTCAACAATCATGTATATTGGATGTCCTTTCAATTTGCACATGTTGCATATTCGAATCAGTAAAGAGATGATACTCATTATTTTCTCTTGTTTTGTATTCGAAAAATTTCTCAGGAAGTAAGAGAAGTTTATTAATAATAATACATAGTCTATACTGTAAAAACGTTCTTGCCAAGGAAGACATTCATTACTACATGATAATATGTATCTTTTTGTTTTCATCAAGTTTTCCTTTATTTTAAATGCACCATGGAAATGTTGTAACGAAGCTGTGGTATTTTTTTGTAATGCATATAATTGTGCTCTAATATGAGTACTTGTAAATACCAAATAATGATATGATGTATTTTGGCAAACATAACAATTACAATCTTTATGACACATAAATTCAGGTAAATCAAACACTTTATTTCGGAGAACTGGTGAGGTACTATTCTCAGGAAGATCTCTAATAGGATCTATAGTTCGAGTTGGCGTTATTAAAACACTTCCTGTATTCATTTTCGTAAGATTACTGTTCATCGATAGTTTAAATGTTTCAATATTTAAAATATGTTCCAATCCTTGAAGTTTTACTTCACAATCGTTTAGTTGTGTACGTGATAAGTCGATGTAACAGAGGGATTTTAAAATTTCCGCAACTCTTATGGTTGCCCCCAACATTTGTGCTGTTTTTAATCGCCGTACTAAGTGAGCGCTAATTTCTTGAAAAGATAATAAACAGTTCATTCGTAAGGACAAATTAATAGTGGCAGAGAATAGTATGTCAAATCCAAACAGATACTTATGTTGAGGTTTCCCTAAAAAAAGTATTGGAATATAATATTACAAGTTACGAAGATAGAAAGTGCGTTTATACACAAAAATTTTACATTTTCTTTCAGAAAGTTCCTCGTTTAAGTTAACCAGAGAATACAAAGTTTCAACAATATATCGAGTGTACTCTTCGTGTTTGATATTTTCTTTGTATAAATAGCAATTGTATAAAATTCTATCTAGGCTGTATAAGTATACAGCTATATTTTTAAAGAAAGAAATCCCTGGTAGTTTTCTGGACTCATCAAGTAATTTTCTAGCTTCATCATGCTAAGAATAAAATATATGAAATAGTTATAATGTTTTTAATAATTCATAGATAATAAACTTACCATGTTACATTCAAAGTAAAAATCTGATAAGCTTATCCAAAAAATAGCGATCGCGTAAATTATATCTTCATCATTATTATCTTCCAATTTGATGACAAGCTCTTTAGCAGTATTAATCCATTCATAATTAATATACCTCAAAGATATGCAACGTCCAACAACTAAGAAGTTAATAATGTTCTAATTAATATTATAATTTCTATATGTTTTAAAAAAAGAAAATTTAATATTTATGTACCATAAATAATTGTAGAATTATCTTGCAATTCACATGCTAATGCATATGCAAGTTTCCATATATTAATTTCACATTCTTCGTACCTATATAAATGAGCATATTCACCTGCTATGACTAATGTACGTAAAGTTATCAATGGTTCGTATCCCTTTGCAATTTCCTTCTGTTAATATATATATACATAAATATTTAGGAATTAATTTGAAGTAAAAATATAATGGAAGATGTGACGATAATCAAACTTACGAGATTTTGTTTTAAACATCTCTCCCACTTTTTTAATGGCACCTGTAAGTATGTCATAAGTCTAGAGTCTTCCTTGATATTTATCAAGCTATAAGCTGGTATTACATTACGAGATTCATTTTCTCCAATTTCGTTTATTTTTGGAGCATACAATGTGAATTTCGTATTTTCGATTTCAATTTGAGTCCTTTTACTCACAGCATGCAATTGTGTTACAAAGATGTAAAATTCTAAATTGGCTTGTAAACACAAAATGGAGTAATCCACCTGAATTTCTTTCAAGTTTGAGATAGCTTGCTTAATACATTCTAAAATATTTTCGTTGTAATCGAAATTTAATGAATGACATACTAACATTTGGACCGTGTAAGCGTATTGTATTGGGTTTACTTTTAAAGTTTCCAATTCACTAAGAACTTTCTGAATTGCGACAGATAGATTAACTTTTGCTTCTTGTAAACCTTTTACCTCCTTTAAACATAATTCTACAAGATCGTATTTCGATAATTCTACAGTTAATCCTAATTCTTCTATCTTTGATTTATCCTTCTTCAAGCAAGCTAGCATGGTCATTTCCATAATTTTCTTGGAAGTTACAGACTTGAGTTTTATATTTGTCCACATGCGAAATGCTTTTGAATCTGGATCATTGTAGTTCAATAACGCATTTAATGCAGTTGCAGTCATTGCTTCTCTGTACATGCCATGATTGTAATGAAGACTACTTATTTTATGTAATATGAAAGCAATGGGCTTGTGAAGATTGATATGCCGCGATTTCGATTCAATTCCATCAAACCGTATAATAGAAGTAAATAACAAAGAAAATAAAAATATGCTTTCTTCATAAAAGCAACCAGATATTATGCCTAAGTTATAAATCAAGGCGCTAGAAATGGACCATAAATGTGTCCACAATTTGCATTTACATTCTTTCATTTCGTAGATAAATGCTATATTTTGCTCCAAAAACCTTCTAGCTATTACACAAATATCTTTTGATAAATCATTTGTAGAAAATTTGCTAATTAAATTGATACATCTGGTCTTTATAGCTATTGCATTATACATATCTTTTCTGACCATACAATTTTCACTTTGGCAAGATTTACATTTGTCTGATGTCTGTTTGATAAAACATATACTCATAGATTCAATTAGATTCATTATTTCCAACAATAAGTCATTTTTTATATACACTTTCTTCTCACTTTTTATACATGTTTCCCAATATATAAACAATGGTTCTAAAATATGGATAATATTGAATGTAGCCCATTTAATAGATCCTGTATATCCATAGCTTTTTGTAAGTCTTTTATAATTATTGGCCAACTTTTGAATTGCTTTACTGTCATTTTCTATTAAATATTCAACTGGCTTTAAAAGTATAAGGCATATAGACTCAAACAATAGAAAACATTGGTAACATTCTTCATCCTCAACTAAAATCTTCTTAAAATAATTGCTCATAGTATTTAAAGTTTTGGTTGGTGTCTCAAGGCACTTTTCATTAATATTTTCACATATAATTCTACTTGTTATATGAAGCATATGACGACATATGACATGCTTCTCTTCAGTGTTAAATAGTAATTTAGTCTGGATTAAGTAATCAGTGGTAAATGTAGAGAAATCAGATAAACATTTATTTGTTTCTGAATTCATGATTATAATTTTATCCAAATATGAACTAATCTTTGAAAGTAATTGCTTTGTGGAATTTTGATATGCAATCTGTATCATTTCTAATTCATATTTTATAATATCTTTTAATTGTAAATTATCTTTGGAACCTGATGGATCCTTTTGTAGAATAAGAAATTTATTATTAACTGCATTATGCCACAAATAAGCTATTTTTACTAACATATCACTCACATTGTCGTTAGAACAATTAGAACATAACTTCTCTGCTTTTAAATAAACACATACATTGTATGCTTCATCAAACATATACATTGCTAACAAGCAACGAATGATATGAAATAAACTACAAACAAATTTATTATTATTTAATATATTGGTTAAAACTGAACACAGAGCGCAAGTTAATTTATAGATCTCTTTTCCCATGGCATAATTTTCTCTGTTGCATTTATCTGCAGTGTGCGAAAGATACAATAACAGTTTAAAAATATACCTGTTAATGTCTTCATTTTGTTTGGGTATGATTGCCTAAAAATATAAATATTAAATTTAATACGAAAATAGACACAAAAGGTACAATTATTATTTTATTTTATTATTATTTATTATTATTGTATATACTATATATAATTTATTATCATTACAAAAATTACGAACCTGAATATCTTCTATTATACCGTTTAATTCTCCCGTTTGAATTAACTCAATCCATCTTTTCATTTTTCCATCCATGTTATTTATTTTTGTAATAAATATCTGATATTTCAACGAATTGTATACTCTATAAACTGGTCATGAGGGTGCAGATCATTTCACATTTACGCGCTGCAAATGTGTCATGAAATAAATATGTATCAGTATGTATAATCTACATTCCAATAGTTCATCAAGATTTTTAATGCATATTATGATCATGATTGCTATTTGATTTGTTTAGCTTTACATTTTCTCTCTGTCTCTAGTAACTCGACTTGTTAGAGGACCATGATACATAGAATAAGTATGGTTCCGTATCTATGTTATGTTTGTTCTCTTATGCTCTGCTTCTGCATAAGAGGTACATTTTAACTTAACCTTAATTGATAGGAAAGTGTCTGAAAGCATATTGTTTAAAAGATTACGTTAGTATTAATTTTCAATTAGAAATGAATTCAAGAACTCAAACTAGAAGAATTCCCGAAGTAGAGCCACGAATAGATTATGTGCAATGCGACGGGTTAGTAGTCATGAAAATGGTAAAGCATTGTCACGAAGAATCGATGAGTAACATGGATGTAGCTCAAGGTGCTCTGCTTGGTTTAGTTGTTCAAAATCGTCTTGAGATTACCAATTGTTTCCCTTTTCCCAAAAACGATGAGATCATGGATGAAGAAGAATATCAGCTTGCTATGATGCGTCGTCTTCGATGGTAAATAATATTTAATACTAACAAGTTTATTAGTGTATAACAGTATAAATAAGCAAAAATCTCCTTTTTTTCAGGGTAAATGTTGATCATTTCCATGTTGGATGGTATCAGAGTGCGGACGTTGGCAATTTCTTAAACGTATCTCTATTAGAATCACAATATCATTATCAAACATCCATTGAAGAATCGGTGGTGCTTATATATGATACAGCCAAGTCAGCAAGAGGTTTTTTAACTTTAAAAGCATACAGGCTTACTCCCCAAGCTATACAAATGTACAAGGAAGGTGAATTTACACCAGAAGCATTACGTACTTTGAAGATTGGTTATGAAAATTTATTCATTGAGATCCCAGTTGTGATAAAGAACAGTAACTTGACCAATATAATGATGTCTGAACTAGAGGAAATGATTCCCGAGGAAGAAGGTACTAAGTATTTAGATCTCGGAACAGCCACAGTCTTGGAAAACCAGTTACGTTGTTTGATGGATCGTGTGGATGAATTAAATCAAGAAGCTATGAAGTTCAATAGATATCAGCAGCTAGTTGTTCGTCAACAGCAAGAAAAGAACAGACTTTTGGCTAAAAGAGCTCAAGAGAATGCTGCTAGAGCTGCTAAAGATGAGCCTCCATTGCCAGATGATGATATCAACAAATTAATGAGACCTTTACCTGTTCCTCCTAGACTGAATCCAATGATCGTTGCTGGACAGATTAATACATATAGTGAACACATTTCTCAGTTTTGTGCTCAAAGTTTAGCAAAATTATACATTACTCAAAGTCTACAGAATGCCAAGGAATCGAAATCTTCCCATTAAGATAAGCCTAAATGTAATTCAAAAATTTCCAACATTAAACATAAAGAAATAATATTCAAAATAATAAAATTTTCTAAGAAAGTGTATGCATTTATATTTAATCTTTGTTGTTCTGTCTTTTTATTAATCATATGTATTTAAAAACTTATTATTTTCGAAAAAAGGGAAGCAAAAGAGGAAAAAATTGGAAGAATTCATATTTTTATTCATATAATGATCATTTTAAACATTATTTTCATTGGCCATTTATTAAATATTTAATATATAAAAAAACTCATAAGAAATTGATAATTAAAATCTACGTTGATGTAAAAGAATTTTATTTTCTTTGTATGTTACATAAGATGCGCAATTTCTCTTTTTAATTCTTCATTCGCAACTGTATAAACGGTTCGTTCAAGTGTACACACCCAGACAAAAGTTTAATAAGCGATATAAGAGTTACTTGTTACTTCATAGAGGCGGATCCGAAATCAGTAGCGGCTCGTAATTTTATACGCCCCGTGTTTCACGGTTTCTAACCTCTAATCACAAAATAATTTTTTCTGTTTTTTTTTCTATTCATCGAATTACATTCCATCGGCCTGTCTATTCCTATCATTTAGAATTTCCTTCCGATTTTCGATATGGATGTGATTCACATATAAGAAATACACCATTTTCCGAAGTCATGAAAGCGTATTATGTTTCGTGGACAGTAGTGGTGTACAGTCGTTTAAATTTTCCATTTATGTGGCACAGAATCGCACACACATTAAGGCACAAATACGTAAATGTCAGTCATACGGGTAAGCAGATCGGTGTAGGTATGTGACCGGGTGCAATCAAACAATTTGAAATAAGGAGACGAAAAGTTGCCGCACCAGTTGTTGCAATTCGAAATTACTATTAGTACATGTACTTACAATGGAGGGCCACCAGGTGTGTAAAACCTGTTAAGAATACAAAAGCGATTGATATATCACTGTTTAGTGTTAGATCAGTTTTATGCATTATGACTCATTCTTTTATGCGAACTTTTCAAGATAACTTTCTTCACTTTCGAATGTATTTTTATTGTATTAACGTTAAATGTTTATTTTTCCAGGTAAGAGCATTATATGACTTCACTGGAGAGCCAGGAACAGCAGAGTTGTCTATCACAGCAGGAGAAATGTTGACTGTTATGAGAGATAATGTGGGTGATGGATGGTGTGAAGGTTTTAATCAGAGTGGAAAGTCTGGATTGTTTCCAGCGGCATATGTTCAAATTGTTGACACTCCAGCATCTGCTCCAAGTATACTTAAATTGTTTCATTACATATGAACAAATTTTTAAAGTTGCAGAAGTACTAATTTGAAAGATTGTTATATTCAAATTTTCTTGTGCATTAGATGCAATGACTTCATCCCAACAAAGTTCAGGGGATTATTGGGATGATGAATGGGATGACGATTCAGAAGTTGGACAAACGCAAGCGTATGTTCCTCAGCAACAACAACAACAACATATGATGCAATTGCAACAGCACAATAGTGTTGATTATGGAGATTCAGTTTCTATGCAAACTATTCATTCTGTGATACCTGAAAGGCCTATACCCAACATACCAAAGAAAAATAATAAATTTTCTACATTAATAAAGTCTGGAGAAGATAGTTATTTATTAGGGATGAGAGTAGCAAATGTTCCTGAAAATGAGAAAATATATATTGAGGAAATTGAAGGTGGACGTTTTAGGTGGAGTTCAAGAGGGGAATCCTACAACTGTGTAGTTACATCTCCTAAGAAAGAATCTAAACTGAAGGGTCTTAAAAGTTTCATAGTTTATCAACTTACACCAACGGTATTTAATTTTTGTATCCTTATATCCTTGTAACAATAAATCATAGAATTATCATTGATTCTTTGTTATAGTTCAACAATATTCAAGTTTCAAGAAGATACAAACATTTTGATTGGCTACATGAACGTTTGGAAGAAAAATATTGTTTTATTCCCATTCCACCATTGCCAGATAAACAAATATCAGGGAGATATGAAGAACAATTTATCGAACATCGACGCACACAATTACAAGAATTCGTTGATTACGTTTGTAGACATCCTGTACTGGCGCGTAGTCGCGTATGGGAACATTTTATAACTTGTACAGATGAGAAAAGGTGGAAGGCCGGCAAGAGACAGGCTGAGAAAGATGAATTATTAGGCGTAAATTACTTTAATGCTGTGCAATGTCCTGAAACAACTTTGGATGTTATAAAAGTGGAAATTCAAACGGATGCTTTCAGTAGATTTATAAGCGGATTGGATCCGGTTGTTAAAAATTTCATGGCTATGGCTGTTGATCAAACAAAGAAAAGCCTTCTTTATAAGAGAGAATTTCAAAAAATTGGTCAAAGCTTTAGTGCATTAAGTCATGCATTAGAAGGCGACGATAGTAGTCGAGGAAGATTGACCTACGCGCTAAAAATAACGGGAGATGCTTATAACGATATCGGCAAATTATACGAAGAACAGCCTAAGTTTGATTGGGAACCTTTGTCTGATAAATTTCATATTTATAGAGGAATCATCAGTAATTTTCCAGATGTAATTAGCATACACAAGGTAACCGATAAAAAAGATTTTATTCTTTAAAGTATAGTTTTATGAAGAAATTTTGGTATTATTAATTTGCTTTATTCTCTTTCTTTAACCTGTTTAGACTGCTGTACAAAAACGTAAAGATTACGAAAGGTTAGTAAGTGAACATAAAATGGAGCCACAACAATTGCGAGATTTATCTCATCGAACCGACGTAATAGCACGAGCTCTTCTCGCCGAAGAAACGCATTTTCAAACAGAACAAGAAATACATTTAACTCAAGCAATGAAAACGCATCTCGCGGAGCAAATTAAGTTTTATCAAAAGATTGTAGATAAATTACGGGAAGCGTTAAATGCATACGAAGGCTAAAATATGTGTATTTAATATAATAATAAGATTGCTTCGTTCATAATATCATTTGGTATAATACATAATATTAAAAGTGTTCATCTAGTTCAAAATGTATGAACTATATGAAATTCCAAACATTTTATGTTGAATTATTGATAAGCGTTGATTACAGAAAAGTTATACAAATTACACATAAGGGGCCAACAGTTTATTTTCAGATGTTACTACCAAAAACTTAACGTATATAGGAATGTGCAAGTATATTTTCTATTTATAGTATTTTTTCACACTTACTTCAGTTATATAACTAAGTTGATTGAAATAACCAATCAAACAGAAATCATATTAATCTACATTAAAGTAGAAATAAAATGCGATTTCCAGGAAGAAAGAAGCATCAACTAAACGGTATTATTAACGATGCCTAGTAATATATTGAATGTTAATATTAATGTTAATCTCTCGTGGCTGCTACTTCGGAAATTTATAGAATCATTCATTGTGTAATTTATTATTCTTCACGTATTTCAACTATGAAAATTAATTTAATTTTCAATTTTTTTACTAAGTGCAGTTATATAGTTATATATATATATATATATATATATATATAACTATATAACTATATATATAACTATATATATATATATATATCATTTGTATGTTTCATTACATAGTATTAACAACTACTTGGAATTTAAGCCAAACTTTAAACATATTATATCGAAATCAATGTGTAGTAGGAACATCATAGCAAACTACAGTCTAACACAAAAGTTTATATTACATTTTATAATAAATGTAAAGTTTATTATTTTTTATTACTACAGTTAACAAATATTAATATTATTTGTTAATTATATAATTGTATATTACTGTATAATAAATAAACTTTACAAACACATTGCCATGAATTTAAGGAATAGTAAAGATTTATACTTATAAATAAAAATTAAGTAAGATGTAAGTAGTTGTAAAAAGATCAATTTATATGGTGTAATGTAAACTTCTTTTGTCAAGTTATTGAATGCATTTATTTATTAGACTATTCTTGTACTCGAACTAATTAATTTTTTCATATTCCGTAAAAAAAACATCGTTTTATATGATTCATGGATTATCAGTCCACAACTTTGTATTTCATAAAGGCAGCCACTGTATGTCGATAAATTATTAATATAAAATGTAATAATCATGTAAATTTCTTATTTTGTCTATATAATATGCAAACTGAAACTGCTACACATTTATCAGTTAACAAATTATAAAATAAAGCATATCATTGTTAATGTATTTAAAATAATTTGTATAAAAAAATAGCCTAATTTTAAACACAAACACACGCAATTCTGTAAATGTTATTATATGGTTATTATTATTGTTATCATTTGCATCGTCCATATTTTTATTATATTTGCATTCGTTTTCATATCTGAAAGGAAAACTTTCATTAAATGTGCATTAAATTAAAGTGCGACTAATTTACTTATTTTGTAGTTTATAAGCGTTCCGATATTTCTGTTTTATTTCTAATTAACAATCTTACAACTCAGGATGACTATAGAAAAGAATGATTACATTAATGTGATACTCAAACAAGCCAAGACAGCTAAATATATATATATATATATATATATATATATATATATTTATTCATCAACATTCCATGAAATAATAGTATCGAACATCCGTTTTGTATCACCACAATTAAGAAATTAAAAAAGATCTTATTAATTTCGAAATACTTGATATCCGCTTTCTATAGTTCTCGAACTTACAAACCAGTTTTTTCTATTTTTGAACGAAAAAAATTAGTCTGTCTCATGAAGCAATATATTATTAAAAATTTAATCGATCTTATTTTCGAAAATATCGGCTATTCGAATATAATATGTAATTTACAAAAATTCGATATTTTACATGCCTCAAAAAAATTAGCGATTTCAACAGTTCTTTTTGGATGTGTGGAATACATTGGCACTGTAAAGTGGTTTGATAGATTCTGATTTGCTAAAATTTTCTGCGTAGAGTTGATAAATTTGTGTCATTAAATTTTTTTCTAACGACTCTGATCCTCTGTATCAAGTACAATTAACAATGAAACGTCTGATAATAATCATTCTCACATGCACAAATTGTAAGCATAACAATTGCAAGGCTTGTGCAATGAGAAAAAGTTACAATAGGAAGAAGTTATTCTTGTAATCGGTCGGTAAATATAGGAGCTCAATTACGCTTAATTTATAGGCAACAGTTAAAATATTTTAGACAACAGTGCATTCTCCCTCCCTCTCGCTCTCTTTCTTTCTTTCACTCTCTTCCTCGTTCACTCCATACACACTCTTATCAGTCTGACGTTATTTTTTTCTCATCGAATAAAACTGCAGTAACAAGTTGTTGTTTTCATTGCTATTTAAAATCAGCTTATTTTTATAATCACATTTTGCAATATTCCTGCCGATATGTTTATTCATGTGGCACGGTTTTATCGTTTTCTTCTCTTTTTTTATAATTCGTTTCTAAATACAAGCTAAGCTCCTTTTCTTTTATTTCCTTCTAGAATTTTTAAGTTACAAGCTCATATGCACAATATATTTAGCGTAAAAAAATGCTTATTAACGAACCTTTCTTATTAGATGACACGATGCTGGTTATTAAAAAATTACAATAAAATTACATAATTCTATTAAATATCTGAATTCAAATACTTTTTGTTAGATATTATAATGCAAATAAATATGTAGATTAGGATATAGAAATAGAAATCCATTTTCTAAATAAAAGATAAATGATATCTGATTCTAATCATCGAATAACATATTTTTGAACTTATCTATCTGACATTCCATCATCGTGTCATCCAAGGCACTTTAGAATGGTGCGTTACTTTTTGCGCAATGAAAGACCTGTTTATCAATTGAAATTTTTGATACTACAATGTTTCGACAAGAAACAAAATGATGATCATTGTATGTATCTTAACTTCCATCATATACGTCGTGTTCTAAATCAATTTATATGTAGTTTGTTTAATTTTATTAGAACAATGTCTATCTTATAATTAATATAATTATTATCGATTTCAAAATTATTATGTAGCGTTAACACGAATCCCTTTTTTATATAGTTATGAATTACACGAATAGTGCCCGGTACACGGACGGATGTCTAATATGAGAGTTCAGAGTGATTATTATATTTATTGTTTAAAGATAAAGAGATAGCAATTTATGACAAAAGGAGTGCCCGCTCGATAAACAGCAATAATTTTCTCTATCATAGTATGTATGTAGCATATATGATCCTTCTAGATTTCATTGAGTACAATTTAGATTTATTTCAAAAGGACACTGAAAAAACATTGAATTTTGTTGATACAATTTTCCGCATATTGATACATAATGTATTTTTCTCATCTATATAATAAAACGTGGAATTTGATCATCATCGTGAAAAATTAATATTTGATACATTTTCAATTGAAAGGAATTCTATATCCTACTTCAATGAAAATTCTCAATATTTATTAGTATCAATATTTTTATATTGATATACCATTGAGTAAGAGACCACAGTAACATCATTATCACAAGATCACGGTATATACGGTATTGCACTTATCTGCAATTATTTGTAAAAAAATAAAGAAATACCACCAAATACTAAAAGTATTTCCGAACATTTCGTTGAAGTACCTGTTGTAATTCAAATACTGAGTACTGTATATGATTCACTGATCCTTCACATTATAAAAAGATACAAATATAAATAGCTAGATTATATTTCAATTCTTTTTTTTTTGGAACTTATGCAATGATATATAATCGCTGTCATCTACAACAAAATATTAAATACAAAAATATTTGTATTGAACTATTAATAGTACATTGAAAGTACTTACACATTTACATCAAGGAACGTAACATATAAAAATAATATGTACATTCTTTTATAACACAGCAAAATATATAAATCGTTAGTTCTTATCTAATTAGATTTGTGCTTTCTATTTTCTCCGAAGATGAGCCAATTTTATTCTATGCGTTATTTGAAGAACAATAACGATTAATGCTTTTTTAATAGAATAGAAATACAATAAAAATAATTAGATCAGAAGAAATTGCAAAGCGTATAAAAATATAATTGTCTTTAAAAAATATTATAAAAAAGTGAAAAATTCGACATTATATAATATGCTTTTTATATTTGCATCTTGCAAAGAGACAATTGGGGAATCGTGTATGAATTATGTACATTTTCCATTAAATTTCAGTGCAACATATCGATAAAAATATCAGTAGAGCAATATACACGTATGTATATACATATTAAATCTAATTAGTAGATCTCTGTTTTGGAGTTCTTAAAGTGTACTAATATCACTATGTAACAGAACAAGTATCTGTGTACACAATGTACATATCTTGCAATACAGTGTACTGTACATGACTCGTATATAAATGTTTGCATTTATGTCATAAAATAAAACATGTATAGTAATCATTGAGGGAAATATAAAAACAAATATTGATAAAAATCAGATCTCATACAGTCTCACAACACGATTCCATATGGCAAGAATTCTTTTTCTTCTCCTCATTCGGAGTGACCTGTCTTACAGAAAACTTACTTAATTTGTCTTTTGTTTCGTGTTTCTTTAAAAGACGCTGTTTCAAAAGATATATTCAACCATATCATTCATTCGAATAAGTACCGGGTAAAAAGCTGCGTATCGGTTTTTATGGAATTTAAAACATATTTAGCCAGAATATAGTAAGATGTTCACATAGCAAAAAATCATCTAAACAACTACTATTCATTACACCAAACCTTATAAAAGATAAAAACTTGTCGTTGTACTGTTCACATAGTTTCTTTTTTTTTTTTTTTTCTTTCTTTATACACTTAGCAGATTTGATCGAGCAAGATCTTTCTTGCGTTACAAGATTTCACAATTAGCATTAAGTTTATCTAAATACATTAACTACATCTTCACTTGATCAAATCAATGCTGTTGACATATCGTCATTTAAAGTCACTATTGATGGCTACGGGATTTAATTCTACTGTGAAATATATACTAACAAAGTGAGAAGATCTATTTAGAAATTGTCGAAACAAAGCCAACAAAACTGAAAGGGACGATAAAACGAGAAACATTCGGAAAATCGCTTTATATCGCGCGGGCTGTTTATACGTGTATTTAAGTGTGTATATGTGCGCGCACTCGCGAGCGTGTGTAATTTTGTAATATATACGATCGGTGGCAACCATGTCACAGGAGACCACAATAAAGCGAATTAGCTGGAATCTATACAAACTCTTACCAGTATTTGAATAATAACTCGGTAAGAGAATAAACGGCCACCTGATGGCTTCGATATTTTTCATTAGAAGAAACTTAGCGTGACTCAGCTTTTCTTATACTTTCTTTGCTTTCTAAGATACGATACATTCGTTTGAAATAGAGTAGACAGAGCAGTGCGTGTGCTACCCCACAGCTTGAAGCGTTTGTTGCGTAAGTATAATGGTGAATTTGGAGTGATCGGAATGGGAATAGGACTCGAGACCACCAAGCTTGACACCGGCAATGGTGACTCGCGTATTTCCTTCAATTGAGGTTGGTCGGAGGCTCCACTGATCTGGGTTGGTAACTGGGGTTGGATTGCGATTGATCGGGGTATGGCGTGGGGTTGCCGCTGGAGGGGCCTGTTGATCCTGGGCCCTGCTGCTGCTGGCCGCTGTTGAGTGCCAGCCGTTGCATTTGACGTATGACCGTGGCTGCGTGGTAGGCTTGCTGCAACCATGAGAGAAGAGGAAGACATTCCTACGGAGCCTGGCGAGCAAACACATACAATCAGCAACATAATAATCATCTAATTATACTAACCTTCCACCTTGATTTGGCGAAATTCTTTTTAAGTTGTTCTGATACAGTACCATGGATATTTTTATTGCTAGCAGCGTTGCCGGATATCCTGAAAAAAATTAATTGCACGATACTGCATTACATATAAAACATGACTGATTAAACAAATATATTTATTAATATAAAATATATTTGTTAAAAATGATATGTTAAGCAAAATATATATTGACTGATTTGTTAAAATAATATGTTAAGATATTTGTTTATGAGAATTACTGAAAATTTTGATATGTGGGTACATATACATTTCATATTTTAATTTAAAATGAGTTATCAACTATTACACACATTGGGGAATTTATACACATACTTCAATAATTAATCTTGTAAGATTAATTAATGTATAACGAAATTAATGTAATCCTTCTACTTACTTAATCCATATTTATCTTATTATTAAGAACAATTCAGTTCCTGTAATATTTTTATTGCTTGAATCTTAAAACACGACTCTTCAAAAATTACGCGAATTGCGGAGTTTTTATTATGACTTCATTACTGAATATAAATTTATACAAAAATATAATAATTTCAAATAACATAAATCATATACAATATCTAAGTGCAATAATGATCTTACCAAGGATGTGCAAGGGCTTGTTTGCAACTAAAGCGTTCCTCGACATTGACGCACATCAATTTGTGAATGAAATCCTTTGCAGACTCACTGATATCGTCCCAGTACGGCGAATCAAATTCAAATTCACCTATAACAGTCTGGTTAGCTTCTTGCTATAGAGTAGACGATTTTATTATGATTTATTTAATTTTTAAATCAATTATTTTATTTGGAAGAAGTACTGTTAGGTTCTCACACTTTATGACATAAATTTGTTTCTTGTACTTCACTATAAAAAAATCCCATTTAATCGTCTCTTTTACTCAGACAATACGGATATTGTAATAGAATTTTTAATGTTAAGTTTTGGACATTAACAACTAATAACTTTCATAAAAAACGCGGACACACACAAAAGATCATTTACTTACTACACTAGCATGTATATAGCAGCATACAAAAACTAGAATAATACCTTAAAAATTAAAATTTCAATTTAATGTGCAGTTGCATGTGTTTGTGAATCCTAAAAGTAGTACCTAAATTGAAGTGATAGTATAGTCCTCCCAAATACTAAAAAAAATTTGTATCCCAAAATAGCTTTATTACCTTTTAAAATTTGTGCAAACAGGTTCGCATCGTTTTCATCATAAAATGGAGGATAACCACATAATAAGATGTAAGAAATGACTCCTATACTCCACACATCTACAGCTTTTCCATACGGTTTTTGTGCTAAGACTTCTGGAGCTGTAAATAAAAAAAAAAGATGTCAAAATATTGTAAAAAAATAAATCATATATACATATATCCAACTAAATGACAATGAGTCATACCAACATATCCTGGAGTACCGCATGCGGTTGCCATAATACCAGAGTCTTCCATTTTTGATAGTCCAAAGTCACTAATCATGATCTTGCTATCTTCATCTGGATTATAATATAAAAGGTTTTCAGGTTTAAGATCCCTATGCACAACACCTTGATCATGCATATAATCAACAGCTTCTAAAACTTGTCTTATTAAACCTGATGCATCTTTCTCTGTATAGGAACCTTTTTCAACAATTCTATCAAATAGTTCTCCACCAGTAACCCTAATATAAAAAGATAAACAGAAATCAAATATAAGCTTATGATATGTATACTAATTTATAAACAAATGAAAACACTCACAATTCCATAACTAAATAAACTTTGTGTTTATCCTCAAATGTTTCCAGTAATTGAACAATATTTGGATGTGTTAACCTGGAAAAATACAATATAAGTTGCAATAATTAAACACTTAAGAGAAATTCATATAAATTTATTTACAGAAGCTAAATATTACCTTCGCAACACTCTAATTTCATTTTCTAAAGAATCTTCTTTTCCTTTCAATGCTTTTTTATCAATGATTTTCACAGCAAACATTTGACCAGGCTTCTCTTTACTTTCTGCCAAACGTACTTCAGAGAAAGCACCCCTATACAAGTAAATATAAAATAAATAAATATAATAATAGCAATCATAAAAATTGACATATTACAGTACAATGCATTAAAAAAGTGCATGAATGTAACATGACTTATGCACTTATATTCAGTTACTAATTATTGTGTCAGAACATTTGATACCCAGAATGCTGATATAATAATAGACTGCATGCAATTAACATTGACATATTTAATACAAGTGTTCTAATTGACAATAGAATTTTTAATTATATGCTATAGTACTACATATTGATCATTGTTCTAAACGAAAAAGTACTTGAGGTAATTTGAATAGCAATATAACTACCAAGTATGTCAAAAAATTATGATAGTTATGCAACATTTATTGCTAATGGGAAGTACTTTCTCTTTCCCAATCTGTTACAAAATATCTTGCAACATTACTAATGGAACTTAATATAGTTAAATCAAATTTTGTTTACAAATATAAAAAACAAAATCTTTTTGCAAATATAAATAAATGTATAGTATCTATTTTATTTAATAACAATTTATATTCTTTCTATAAGTTCCATAGTTTATTTGACATAATTTTCATTTGTATTTAATTGAATAAATAGCAAACATAACCGTCAACTAAAAAATTCGAAAGCGCCACTTTATCATACGTAAAACAAATTCTAATTTGAACATTTTAATAAACAGATAAACTAAATGTAAAACTAAAATATCTACGTGTGAATAGTTAAATTTGTGCCAATAAGTGGCAATAATCTTTAAATCCTACAAAACGAAAGTATCTTTTGTGAAAGATAAGACATTAAAAATAAGCCGCTTAGAAATATTTTATATACATACATCGATAATATTAATTTTTTCATAAATCATCACATAACTTGTTAACTTTAAAAATTAATATTTTTTACTTTTCATTCCTATAAACATTATACGATGAAAATTTTCTTAAAATATATGATGTTTTTTTGTTTGTTTAAACAAGAACGAAATTAAGACATAAAAATTTAAAGATCATAACAGGGTTAAAGAAAGTGACTTTGACAATCTTTCACGTAAATTCCCATCATAAGTAATAATAATGTTTAGCATCAAATTCACGACTAGAATCAATCATTTTATTAACTCTTTAAGAACATATCCCACGTTAATACTATTTCGATTATATGTAAATTTTCCTCTTTTTCTTATTTATAGAAATTCTCATAAACACCACTAAATATTATGAGTATAATTACAGTATAATATTTTAAATACTATAAATGTTATACTATATCCTTATAGATATTGTACTATATTCTAAGTATTTTATGTGGATTCTATGCATTTCTGTATCATCAAATTTCCCATAAACGCATTGAAATCCGCAGTCTAGGTAATTCTTAAGTGGTTAATCGAGCAATATCAAATTAATGACAATATGAAAGACACGAATACAAAATTTTTGTACAATCAGTTCTATTACTTTCCAATACATAGTTCGTAGCGATGTATAGTACATACGTTCCAAGCAACTCCTTTAGGATGTATTTGTCCTCGACAGACGGCGATTTATCGTCTTTCCCATCTTTCTTGATCTTTTTATTCGAATCCTTTTTACCGAAGAGCGGCATCTTCGGATCGTGTTATCACTATACAATAATCACTCTCCGATTCACAAAATTCTCTTTTTCAAAGCAATCTTTCTGAACGATGTAACGTAGAAACGTTCGATCTTAACAGGTTATAACACTGGTCAACGAGATATCTACTTAAGAAGAGAGAGAGCAGGGAGAAAAAATTCGTCGTTTTGCCTACTAATAGTTTTTGATCGTTCAGGCAGTGATAAATAAAGAAAAAAAATGATCGTCGTCAAACGACGAGTCGAATCATCGTTTCGAGTCACTGAATGATCATGAACTCTCGACCTTTTCGCGAGCAAATGATAGCAGATAGCACCGCGTACGCTACGATGCTCCACTTTGCGCTTATCCGTGGACCGATGTTTGACACGTATTCGTTGCGCGCACTATTCCGCTATCGAAACGTCCTATTCCGCGTATCGGGCTCAGGGTCGCGGCCTCGCGCCCTGGCGATACAGCTTGTACTATGCAGCAGAGATAGCTCTGAATGTCTATGTACTAGATCGCCTCCACTCTCTTTTCTAGTCCCTCTTCCTCACTTTAGCGCACGGCGATATTTCCTGTTGTCGTTTCTTCCGATATTAGAAAATTAATACATATTCGAATGGATCATGATGCTCACTTGAGTCAACACATCTCTCACTCGATGCTTTTCTCTCATGATACTGTAGCGCTCGAACTCGAACTGACCGTATGCTCGTTGCACCCATCGATGATAATACAGTAAAGTTGCGGCAGTAACAGTGGTTCTCACAATCAAGTATTTTAACGTTACTGATATGCTTTGCTAGCTGACCGTACATCGAGCCTTATCGTGGCTGGTTATCGAGACAGGTGTATTTCTAGAAAATTCCTAAAGTAGTTCTACTTCATTGAATGTGAGATATAAATATCTGAAACATTTGTTTCTGTATAGTTATATATCTGTATAAATTTATTTCAAATTTCTATGTTAAGAATAATATAATTATGCATCACAGTTATAAAGTAAAGCAGTAAGAAACAATATCCATTGATATAGTCGCACTAAGGACTGTATTTGTTTTGGGCTGCAAAATTTATTTGTAGATTAATATCCTGCTTACAATTTTTCATTAGGAGTATATAGTATTAAGCTTCTTCTATTTCTTGTTTAATAATAATTGCCATATTATGAAGAATTAATCTGTATTTATGAAATATAAGAATAAGAAAAGATTGAGTTAACTGCGTAGGTACCGATCTGAAAGAAGCTTGAATCATTTCGAATATACATAAGTATGCAGGGGCGAATTTGAATGCAAATATGATTCAGTACTTAAAACTTAAAAGTTTTGATAAATTTTTAGTTGTGAATTTTAATCTATCGCTTACGTGATTCTTAATATAGGCTTTACGTATTTAAGGTTTCATATCTACATTCTTTCATATTATACCCTATCTTCAATATCTTATATAAGATATCAAGACTTATTGAAGCTTTAAAAACTCAAGAATTATCAAGATTTTCCGAAGTTGTAATACTGAATCATATTCGAAGTGATTCGAATTTTCATAGTATGAAAAACTTAGAAATCCCTTCAAAATTGAAATTCAAACATTTTTCGTTAAGTTCGACATACTTGTTTTCTCAAAGATGTATCGAATTTCAAGTTATACTAGCCTAAAACGTTTCTTAATACGTTCACTTAATATAAAAATAAAAGGCTTAGTCCACAAAATCACTTTTAAGAATCGGTAGGGATAGTGATGGTCAGTTAATGAAACAGAATCTCGATCAATCAACGTAGCACTCGTGTAGTATAAAACAAAGATTTATTGTTTCAACTATGTATAATTCTGTCGTCTAATCTTTTATATAATAGAATATTTGTTTGGTAGATGGAAGAAATGTATACAAATTATTTGTTGTACTCCTTAATTACTTTATGATTGTGTTTCTTCTGAAAGGATTTACGTTTCTTTAATGTAACTTGAGAAACACTGTGAGATATGTTTCAACACTATTTGTAAATTTTATTGGCTATATATTATATACACATTTTCTCGTTAGTTGCTCAATTGTTTTAAGCTGTAAAATGTAGTATTTTGGATATTACCAACGAACAAGAATACTACAAAATTGCATAAATAGAAAACTTCTTTATATAATATCATTAAATGAAAATTTATCTTTTCCGTTTATATATATAATTGCAGGTTGCGTTGCATAGTTTTATATATATATATGTGTGTGTGTGTATTTACTTAATTAGACAAAACATTTTATAGAAGTTACGCTCACTAATTCAGAAATAATTTCTGATTCACTTGTAAAACTTTAGTATTTTGACATTGCACATTAATAACATTAATAATCTGAAATAAAAACATAATACTTGTGTCTGTTACAGAAATAAAACATGGCTTATAGCGATAAGCATAAAATAGTTCTACAAGCAATTGTACATGAAGGTCTTTTAATTGAAAATAAAATACATGACTTAATTATTAAATTATTTGGTAAGTAAATTCTTATGTAATGTCAAATCTAATCCATATTTTTATGTATCTATTTTATTATATCTGTATAAATAAAACTCTATATTTTAGGCGATAATAGAGTATCAGTAATAATAAATCAAATAAATGAACAATTGCAGCCCTTAAACATGTTAATCAAAAAAGCACAGTGTGAAATTACAGGCAAATTATATTGGGTTCTAATAAGTACTACGCTTAATGAAGTAACAAGGTATATGTTTTAGTAATTGTTAATATATCAAAATTCAGTTTTCCATAATTGTTTTATGAATATTTATAATCATTTAGGATGTTTAACTTATTTTTTTCTTAAATTGGCCTATATAATGTTAAGTCAAATTGAATGGACTTACAAATAAGTTATGATATCTTTATTTTACTTTCATGATTTGTTAAGTAACAATATCTGTAGAAATTTTGTATGAAGTTTATTGATATTTATGATATCTTCTAGGTACCAAACTGAATTTTCGAAAGAGCAATTGGCCCTGTTAAGGACTATGTTTTCTGAAATTATAACATCACGCAATGGATGCATACAAAGTACAATATGTTTAAATTTATGCTCTTCATTGGATATAAAAATGTCAAAGGCAGATGCTGAAAAATTTCTGGAAGATATAGTTAATAGAAAATGGTTGATTTATAAGGTATTGATAAAAATTCAAAATACATTACAGTACTATTTGATTAATTTTATATTTTTATGACATTTACAGGATGGTTATTACTATATGGGTGTAAGAAGTATAACAGAATTAATGCCATATTTTAGAGCTACATATGAAAACAATTTAAATACCTGTTGCCTTTGCAAACAAGTTATTTTCCATGTATGCTATTCCTACCTAACATGCCTTTTTCATGTGAGAAATTTCAACCTAATATTACTAATTTTTATTAATTAGGGCGAAAAGTGTACTAATTGTGATACCTTCTTTCACTTATATTGTTTGAAGAAATTCACTATGGTTCATACTCGTGTGAACTGTCCCAATTGCAGCACAGTTGTTTCAGACATTGATCTATCTGGTAATATTATTTTCTTTTTTACTTTTTATAAAAATGAAATTAACGAAAATAAAAATGAAATTAATCAATATGCTAGGTATACAAGATGACTTAGCAGTACCAGAAGAAGAATACGAGTGAAATAAAAATATAATAGAAAGGTTTAAAAAACAAAAACTAGAAAATGCAAAATGTTATTTTTGTAAATAAATTTTTTATTATCACAAATACTCTTAGTATTCTATACGATACACGTGTATATACAATACATTATATTTACAAGTATGTATAGTAAAATAGTATAAATCAGTTTGTAAATGCTTTAAGTGTTCTGACTTTTTTCAAATTTTTCTCTCAAGTATTTGAGACCAGCTGCTATACTTGCTTCATCTATGCTCCTATTTTGTTTCATCTGATTTTGCACTGTATTACTAGAGTTGTATTGTTTTGAATCAACTGACTGAACGAAATTATTCTGATTTATTGTTTCAGTCAAATTATTATGCTCAGTATTGTAATCATTTGTATTTAAGCTAGGGGGGAGTGGTATATCATAAGAATCTATATTTATTTCATTACTGCTTTCTGTATCATTCATTTCATATGAATGAGATTTGTCATTATTATGACTAATACTTGAAACTGTATCTGCATTTTGAGGATTCAAATAACCAGCACTTCTAAAATTTTCATATACTGGTCCAAATTCAGTGACTCTTATTTTCCTACATTTATGAACCCATTCTTCCTGAGACATCTCATACCAATGAGTTCTCTTGCCTAGAAGTTCTCCTAAAGCTTTTATTTTATTTTCTTTTTCTATTTCTTTATCTCTTTCTATAATCTGGCTTTCACTATTTTCTTTTTCTTCAATTTCGATTAAATTCTCTTCTGCATTATGTACATTTCCTGATTCATTTTGATTAGATACATTATCATTCTTTTCTCTAAACTCCTCTTCTACTACATCTATAGGTAATCCTGCTCTAATACGTTGTCTAATTTTAGCCGCTTTCAATCTGTTATGTTCCATTTTCTCCCTCAATTCTTTCAATTCTTTTATCTCCCTCTGTTTCTTCTCTGTCTCTTTTCTTAAATTGAACAAATTCTCCTGTTGTTTGATTCTTTCTTCCTCATCTTGTGAAAATGCATAGTAACCAACACCATGAGTTCTAGCTTCATCAAATAAAATATCTTGGTAGTGTATGTTTACTTTATCTGCTAATTTCTGTGTTTGTTCCTCCCACTTTCTTCTCATAATTTCTATTTCAGGTTCTTTCTCTCCCTCAACATAGTTTTGGTCAATAATATCATTGGTTTTTGGATCAATTCCTTTTTTGGTTATAATTTGTTGTTTGATCAATTGATCCTTTTCCTGCATCAAGGACAAATCTTCGCGTAAACATTTTCTTGTACGTCCAAAACAATCCTCGTATTCTACCCAGTCATCCTCATTTTCTAATATTGGGTCAGTTTCATCTTTTGACAATGATTCTTCCTCAGATTCATCTGATTTGTTTGTAAAATCAACAAGGAAATTCTCATTAGTAGTTCTAGATTTTTTTAATCGGTCATATAATCTTGCTTTTGCTTCCAACATTAATTTTGATTTTTTATGAGTACCAACATCCTCAATGTACTCTGGCATTTTTGAATTTTCCTTTCTAGACTCCTTTTCAATTTTCTTGGATTTTTTCTTTTGTAACTTCGATACTGTGTGATCTATTTCTGATTTCAATTTTGCTTCATTTACTTCATGCTGCTTTTTTAAAAGTTCCGCTTTTAAACCCACGAGGGATGAAAAATTTACATTAATCTTTTTCGTGTTATTCATCATGAAATAATTTTGTTGACAAGTATTACAGTTTGTAATTCACTCGCATTTAGAAAATAGTTTACAATGATTTTAAGTATTTCGGTAACTTGATATAAGTTTTCTCTGATTTGTGACTTTATTCCAAAGCACCTACTGAAATAAATTAAATATTTTATTATGAATTGCTTTATCAAATGTCAAAGTGAAACAACAATTATAGGTTATAATATTACCAACATTACCTTCGGGGTGTATTTAAATCATAAATTTTAATCTGTATAATTTAAAAAAGATTTATATATGTATAAAATAAGAAAATTTAATCTTATTTTAAGGAATCCTAATTTCAAGTAACATATTTAATAGTTCCTAAATTTTGTTTATATGAAAACTAACACGAATGACTCTTTCGAAGATCTTCATGCCAATATGTAAAATCGGTAACTACCGTTAGGAATACTACATATGTATATCATTGTTAGAATAAAAGAAATCGGAATTTGTATTAAGAATATTATAAAGATTAATTAACATTAAGTAATTATTATTAAAAAGAATATTTACATAAAATGTAGGTACATATAAATATTTAATATTATTTTAAGAATTTAAAAAATAAAAACAAGAATAGAGCAATAAGGATTATATCTCGTGGTTAAGAAAGTATAAACAAAAATAACTACGTGTAACTAATGTTAATGCTTGTAACTTTATATAAACAAAAAAATAATGTAAATTCTTAAGTTATATGTCAATAAATTTTGTATATTTAAAATATGTATTACATGTAATTTTATAATGTAAATTCTTCTGTTCGATATTCTTTTAATATTCTATTCTCATGAATATTTAATATGACAAGGTAATAAACATAAAATATATTTTGGAAAATATCCTGACGAAAATTGTTTTTAAAAATTACCAAAATCATCTTTCTCGATGTTTTATCTCATTGAAAATGCCATTAAAATATAATTGTATTTTACAGGCATAAATTTTCATTCTATTCAATTTCATTTTAGTAATATTACTTGTTAAATACGATATGAATATACATACTCATTATGTCTAGATTAATCTCTTTTACTATTAACAACAATTTTGATAATTAAATATTTTACTTTACTAAAAAATGTAAATAACAGAGTAGCATTAAACGAGATTAAGGATGACTCCGCGATATATTCATTCCCTTATATATTACTTAAAATTCCGATTATTTTATGATACAATTTCATAGAATACAATTTTATTAGAATAGACCCTAAACAGTAACAAATTAAATGCTTACGCCATAAATATAAAATTAACGAAAAATTTAAAATAACAGTAAATAAAATATAAAGGAAATCCTTTTTTGTAACACTCTAAGACATCAAGTGGTTATCTCAATGTATTAATGAATCATATAAAAACAGTCCTCAAAAGTTATGATATTTATAGGTACAAAGAAAAGCTTAAAATTATTATAATTTAATCAAGGATTAGGTAAATATTAAATGAATAAATATTAAGATAAAATGATTTGGAAAGGTGCAAAACATTGGGGCCTTAGGCTCCATTCTTAAGAGCTGTAAATATTTCATAAAAAAGTTGGTTTACTTAGTTGCAAAGTAAGCGTAGCATGTTGCTGCGTGTATTTAGGGGAATTACGGTTGTTAGAAGGATTTGATCCGTTGATATCTTGTCGCCACTCGTCAATCCGAAAATCGATTGTCGATTATCAAACTCATTCGAAACCTGAAGCTGCCGATCTGCTACTATGTTAGTTTAGTCGTGTAACTTGCAGACTTGCGGACATCAGTTAATGCAGCGAACACGTTATTGCATGTTAGGCACCGGTAAGTGGTAAGTAATCATGCGACGTTCTGTAGTATTTAGTTATTTATGTTTAACGAGTGGTTTGTAGTATTTAGTCATATATATATATCACTTTTTATATGTAAAATATAACAGTAATAGTATAAAAATTAGTTTTTAAATATATCTTAGATATTCGTGAGACGAAATGGCACCCCGTAAGCCTGTGAAACATTCGGAGGCAGAGGTTGTAGAGAGATCTGCGGAAGCCGGCGATGTGTCGCCCCCGAAGAAGAAAAAAGTTGTAGCGAAGGTTGCGAGTAAAAGTGACGAGGAAAAGCAAATTAGGTTTCCGAGAGCTGCAAAATCAACTAAAACCGAGCAGACAGAAGGTACAGAAACGGCCACGACGGTAACTAGGAACGCGAAAACAAAACCCAAGGCATCAGCTAAAACCGCCTCAGTGACTGAAAAACCAAACTCTAAAATCAAGTCTACGCCGAAGAGGAACAAAGAGGCTGCGGAAAAAGGTGATACGAATCCAGTCAACGAGAAGGTGAAAAATGCCGAGGAAACTGAAACGAAAAAGACACGCGCTAAAGCCACAGCGAAAAAGGCGGGAATCAATGTAGACGAAGAATGTACGTATCCGAAATCTTTCTATAAGTTTGTAATATCATTGGTAATATATGTTCTTTGAATGAGAATTTTCATATACGAAAAACTTGTTTGTTAATTTTTACTGCTTATTTGATTTGTAAGGTAATGTGGTGGTTACGCGATAATTTTCGGACGCGCATTGGGAATATGTACAATCACGAGGAAAGATATTAAAGCTTTTTAGCTTAAAATATATATAGTAGCTACGAAAAATATTTATACTCCATATTTATTATAGCATTTATATATTAATTAATTAGATTCAAGTATGTTAAATTTTGTGTCTTATAGTAGTGTTCCCATATGACTAAAAAAATTGATATTGTGATAATGAAATGTAGAACCTGTTAAAAAAATATTTTATTAGGAAATAAGTGAATCTACAAATACTTTGTACAGCCATTATAATTTTAGGATAAATATTCTTAGCATGGGATTTTATGAATTTTTTAATAATTCATTGGGAATGTTAATTTAGTGGTTTATACATACGTAAAAACATTATACATTGTATATAAAGACTGCAGGAGAAAGACATGATAAATCAGACTTTTTTATTTATATGGGATGTGTGATACACACATATCACCAAAACTGTCTTTTTATTTAATTTAATTATAGGGTTTTTTTCAAAACATTTACATCAAAACTAATGGTAATCATATTTTAGGTATTAATTATATCATTAGTTTTCTTTTATGTAACTTCATGGATTTATTATTTAGAAGGCTTATATCAGTGGACTTAATTAGTTGTTTCTTTATTTAATTCTTTGTGGAATGGGGTATCTGACTTTTGGGTGTACGAGATGAGAACTTTTGGAATATTCTATAAGTGAAAGATACATGCCTCAAGGTCATATTTTAAAAGTTATAAACTTTATTTTATGTTCATAAAATTTGTACTTCATTATAAGGAAAGGTTATGTAAGCAACTTATAGATAAAAATATAACTTAATTTCTTTAGAACATAAATTGTTTGTTTAAGACATACAGTGAAAGTCTAATATTGTGAGGCAGAAATGTGACATGGGTGGGGAAAACTAAGATCTAACATTTATGGAAGATAATTCTAACAAGAAATAAGATTTATACAATGAAAACAGTTTTGTTTATTCTGAAGAAGTGCTATAGAAATCACATAGCAAGTCGCTATGTGTCTATAAGTACTAACATACCTCAGAGATTCAGGTGACTGTATGCCTAAACATGTCTGTAACTTTAAAGGACTTTGGGTGGCTATTTAACATTAGTCTGCAAAGGATTAACTGTGTTATACTAAAATCCTTTTTATCACTAAATAACATCAAAATCAGGAAATCAACAGAATTGTACTTATTACTGTATATGTATCTAAAATTTATTATACATGTATTAACATGATGATCATATATTCATTTCAGCTAAGGGAAAGTCAAAGGGAAAAGCCAAAAGAGAACTCGTTAATGAAAATGCTGAAAATTTAGAAGCACCAGCTATAAAAAAGAAAAAGCAAGCAAATGCTGAGCCAACATCAAAGGAAAGTAAACCAAAGGCAAAAACAACAAAAAAGAAGGTTGATGTACATGATACAAAAAATAAAACTTCTAATAGAACTAACAATAAAGCTAAAGCTACTAGCAATAATGAGACTGAAAACGATGTCAAAACAGAAGATGATAAATCCAGAAAAGTAACAGCACCAAGAAAAGCAAGGGGTCGTAAAAATGAACCTAATTCAGATGATATTACAAAAGACGATGAAGGAGTGAAAGCAACAGAAAAATTTCCCTCAGACTCGATACTTGTTACCTTCAGAACAGATACTAACAATGAAAGTGAAACTACTGAAAATAATGAGTTAGAATCAGCTCAAACTGCTAAAAAAGGACGGAATGTAAAGAAAAAAGAAGCACCACAAAAGAAACCTACTAAAATGCGTGGTAAAGCTGCTTTTAGTGAAGATGATATTGATGCAACAAAAACAGTGAAAGAAACACAAAAGAAAACAAATAAAGAATCAGTAGCTACTACGAAAAGAGGACGGGGGAAGAATGCGGATAATATAACTGCAGAGGAGAAGAAAATATTGAATTCGTCAGAAACATTAAATAGTAATAATATGCAGAATTCAACAGAGGATAACGGTAAAAAAGAAGATTCAGAAAAAGAAGAGGCAAAATACACCAAAATGTTGGGGTCGCCCAAAAAGCTAGATGAAACACATATAAAGGATGAAATGGGTGAAAATAATGTAATAAGTACATCAATACACGAAGAAGAAAATTAACAATATATGTTCTATTTTTACTTGATATGTTTCTTCGAAAAAAATATATCATTAATATTTTAATATATTTGATAAAGATACAAATAATATGAGTATTTCTATGTCTAGAAATTCTAAAGAAATACATACATTGTAAAATTTGAATAATACATTTTGGTTATACATTGTTTCAAAAATGATTATTTATACTTTCTATAAAATATTTTACATATTATAGTTCCAGTAACTTCTTGTTAATATAATATTTTACGGTTAAGAAAATGTTATTATACATATAAACACTTCTTAGTATATTTAATAGGTCTACAATATTTAAAGCAGTTAATTTGTTTTTAATGGCAGAATTACTAGTGTAGAATGAAGAACAACATTGAACATTCCATCAGTCCTTTAATAATTAGTCATTTGTAACACTAGAATGCCAGTGTTACCTAATGATATGTTGAAAAAATACGTTTCTTAATTTTTTTACATTTCATTTAAAGATGAAAAAAGGAAGAAAGCGTGTTTCTTGTTACAAACCATTTACATATAAGAAAATATATTTTGTAATACTTTATAATATTCTATGGTGTACTAAACGAACACATATTGTCATTCTAAAAAATACAATAGCGTTCCTTTTAGAATTTTATTATGTTTTATAATTATTAAGTAAATACTTTCTGAAATGCATTGAAGAATGACAAACAAAAAAGTGTGAGTAACCCATTTTACATTGCATTATTTTGAGTTCAATAAATATTTACATTTAGATTAATATGATTTGATTATGATTGTTTGTAACATTGACTTGTTTATATTTTTGCATTTCCTTTTATGGTAAAGTTATTCTTAATGTTTGACAAAAATATATCATTACTGATACAATATATTTTGTTTATATGCATTTTTTTGCAAATATGAATATAAATGATTAAAAAAAATTTTGAAATTTTCAATCATAAAGATAACGTGTGTATATGTTTATATATGCGGAGATTATGGACAAAGTAATGTGAATAAATTCATAAAATAATTATCAATTATCATTAACAAGAAACAATATGAAATATTTCTACTTTAATAATCAACAGTCAAGAGTTCCTACGATAAATCAGAATTTACCATTTACTATATTTTCACTTTCTATTTTAGTCAAATAAAGAATATTCTGTATAACTTTTAAGACTTTCAGTAATTGTAACTGTAATTGCGTAGATAACGTAACCTATAATAATGTGTTTCGAATAATAATTTGCACGTGAATACTTGCCCAATTACAATTTTATTTCTTAATTTTTATTCTTTTTTGTTTTGACAAATGTAAATATGAAAATAGACGTAAATATATACAGAAATATATATGTATGTTTATCTTTATTATTAATATTTGTATTAATAAATTTTTTAATAAGCATAGCAATATGTACATTTCAAAAAATAAAAAGAGTATAAAAGGTTATCAATTTGTCAAATTCAGGTTTAGTTTTAAACTAGAAAAGATTGAACTGTAGAATTATTTCAATGTTCGCGCCAAAGTGTTAATTTTAGTTTTATTCTATGTTTCTAGTAAAGCTACTATAATTTATTTACTGGAAAACTGATCAATTCATTATAAATACGTATTGTTCCTCAATTTTCATATTTTTTTAAAAAGACAAGAGCTTGATTTAGTTTATTGTTTTTCTTCTGATTACAAACTTTTACAGTGATTTTGCCAAAGGAAAGCGTTTTTCAAAAGCAGAGATTTCAGAAGCCATTTTGCTTCTATTTCATCATGCAGTTCTTAATGTTTGTCTCGCACCAAACTCAAATTGTAGATTACTACATTGCATGTTCTTATTGCATTCTTTTCGCACAACGCCTTTGACACTCTTTTCCTCTTTTTCTTATTTACTACTTTACATATATATCCCAACATAAAAGTATAAAATTACGAAACTTAATTTAATGACAAAAAGAAAATACAATTATAGAAAATTAAAAGCTGCCATAATGCTTCTATCAAGAAGTTAGTGATTTTACCTAATACTTCTTATATTTTTCCACCATCTATGTTCACTGAAACATCATCGATTTTATATAAAAAATAATGTAATTTTTATTAATGAAAAAGAAAATAATTGGCAATTTTACGTTTGAAAAATAAGAAGCTTTGTGGATGCTCCTTAGTGATAAATTCTCGGAAAGATGGCGCTCGATTAATGGAATGCCCGCGCGTAAAGATGACGTAGTGCTATCTATAAGATTGTAGTAACTTAAAACGCTCTCCGTTGTGGATCAAGGAAGCAGTGAGAAACAACGGCGGAAGTGGGGATCGTGCGCCATTTTCTATTTTTGTATAGCAGTGAACTAGTGTTGTATGTGTACATTTTGTGTGATAAATCGATGGATTATTAAATAATTGACGGAGGACGTGCCGATGTAATGAAATGATATTCAATAACACGTGCTTCGAATCTCACGCGATCAATTATTATTTTGCGTTCATCTTCTGCATAACCCGTGCGTAAAACCGTAGCCCTCGTTCAGCACGTAAACACTTTTTCTTCATTTCTCTTTTGAACGAAGTGAGAGTGGCCACCGAGAGCCATCGGTATTAGAACTGTTACCTGGTTGAGTCGACGTTTAAAACTGTATCGTTTGACCCCCCCCCCCTCCAATCGCGGAATCCTTTCCTCGCTTTTAAAGATAAAACTCGAGGCATAGAAGGAAAAACCAGTCTGTGATACTAAACAGTACTAAGGTATATAGCTAGAATATAAACTCAACAATTAGATATATATGTATGTATGGCGTATGAGACGTAGATAGATCTCACATAAAAGATCTAGAAAAAATAAAGTCTGTATAGTGTGTGCTGTGAATTTTACCTTACTCGAAGGATAAACGTGGTAAAAAGCAGAATGTCTCAGGAATCTGTGACAAATGACAAGCAACTGCCAACTCCTAAAGATAAAGGTATGAGATCGTCTAGTTTACATTCTACTACGTTAATTATATGTTTCTATATGTATACGTGTATGTATATGTATATATTGTAAGTATACATCCATATATATGTATACATGTACACACACACACACACACACACACACACGCGCGCGCGCGCGCGCGCGCGCACACACACACACACACGTATGCATGTATGTATGTATATTTTATTATTATTGTATCACTTTATATGTATTGCATTCATTTTAGTATTATATTTATGTATATATATTTATTTATTTATATATTTTTATTATTATTGTATCATTTTATATATATATATGTATGTATATGATATGTATATGTATATGTATACACAGTACACACATATAAATGATCTGTAAGAATTATTTCTTTTTTAGATATATGTTCAAATTATGATTGTAATTTGTTGAATTTTATATATTAAAATAACTTTTGATGTCTACTTTGTTACTATCGTTGTAAGATTTATTATATGTTATTGTGCAATGTTTTTCTGTTTTTAATGTAAAGTAAGATATAATAATGAAATATTTAAGTTATGGTAAAGATAGGTATATTTTAATATTTGTACTTACAAATTTTTATTATCTCCTTTTTAAAACTAATTGTACGTATTTATTTATCACATGATGTAGTTACAAAACGTTCTTTTTTACTGTATTTTTTTATTAAAGCAGAAATTATACATGAATTTTGATGAAACCTTTAATATGAAAATTTGTTTGGAAGGTGAGAATAGTAATACATATTTGATTTTCTTTGAAATGTGTTTGAAAAGTTCACTCTTAAAGATATTAATATATATATATATATATATGTACATATAAAAATTATTGGAATTATTGTTCTGTATTTTATGTATAGAAATGTCTATGAATAGCTTGTAATGGAAGAAAAAGATTGTTCTCTTATTAGTAATGTTATAATTTCAGAAAAGAATATTTAAATTTTGGTTATTTGATTACATATTGCCTGTTCATATGTTTAAGCATAAAAAATCATATAGTGAAAGATATAGTAAAATGTGGTATTATAATAAGAAATTTAGATAGTTTTATTTATCGTACAGCTTTTTTAAAATTTGTATAGATAAATACTGATGTAGTATCTATAACATGAATGTATAATAACGTATGTATATTATCAAAGAAGACAAAATATTTGTTAAAGATATTAATATTCATTTCAAGGTATTGAAAATTAAGTTATTTATATATTTTAAATTAGTTAACAAACATGATTTGTGTATCTAACATACAATCATAAATAATACTAGAACGTTATATAAATAATATAAATAATAACATAATGTGGTAGGTATATATGCAAAAAATTCATAGTTACAAAATAAACAGGATATTTTATGATGTACAATATTTTTTTTTAATTCATTCAGTACATTATCATTTTTAAGTATTAACTATATCAGTATTCATTTTCTAACTTTTATTTTAAATATTATTGGTAATAATAAATATGATAATAATTATTGTGCCAAAAAGATCTATTTAAAACTAAATAAATATATGTAGAAATATCTAAATATTTATTTGTCCAGAAAATATCAGTTACAAATTACGTTCAAACGTACCTACAAATAAAACCAGTAAGACATAGGTTGACAATAACGTTCTCAGGGACATACTTGATTGGATTGTAAACTCTGTCCGCCTAAAAACCAGCTGCCGGTTTAGTCAGTTTGTATCGTGCTGTACGACGTGTAGTATCTATGAAAATTTAAGAGTTTCGTTTCTTAGGCGTGTTACATGAACGTAAACGCAATCAGAAAAATTCGACAAATTAGAAGAGATTAAAAAACAATAAGCTTTATTCAATAGTGAAAAAATCATATGAATCGATCAAAGTTATACATTACCGACATATAATTTTACATTTCTTTATTTTTCACCGTTTCCGTGTTAAGTTGGTTTGAAACGGCAGTTCTTCGTCCGTCTCGTCCTTCGTTGATAAATATTTGTTCGACTACTTGATACGATTTCAACCAACGAACCAACAGTATCGATAAAAGTATAAACGAAATAAATTCGAGGAAATTAAAATGAAACTAGACAACACACGCGGTGTTACTGTTATTTCGAGTTGGTATCGACGACCAAGAAAACGTCCGCTGGTAGGACCAACAGGATCGCCTCTGTTAGATGTGACTTTAGCTATACAAACAAGGCCTTTTCGGTGGTCACGCAAAAATAAATCTGCTAACATTACAAAACGGGTTACTTTTCGTAAGTACTTCTGCAGTGAATAGCCAATATCTCATTTTGGAATTAAAGGTTGGAAAGAATCTATCACATCACGCGTTCAAATCTTCGCTATGTCTAACACAAATGGCGGAACTTAAAGTTCGTTATTCCATATCATTTATACACAAATTCAAGTGGTTTGATAGTTTTTAATGGCTATTAAGCAATTCGAAAGTTATTATATACTATAAATTTTATAAACTTATATTTGAAATATCTTTTTAGCTAATCAAATACAAGTTATATTTATAGGTACCTTAATACTTACAATGGTTATTGTAAAAGATATTGGCACATACCGTTATTTTTCAAAGAATCATTTTTTTAGTAGATTCTACATTCCATTTTCATAATATCAAATTTTTATACTCGTGTGAAAATACATACTAATTACATGAAATTTAATATATTTAATTAATATGTTAAATGCTATAATAAATACAATAATGTGCAAATGTGTAATCACTATATATAGTAGTTATGTATTATATGTAATAAAAATATATAATTCAATTTTTAAAAAAAATACGGATGACCTTGAAATCTTTGAAACGCCTCTACTTCCGATGCAACCATATGTACCACGTGATGCATCATATATAGAATTCATTTAATTTTGTATAACGAAATTTTCTTCTATTTCATATAATTTTGACGTTATAACTTATGTATCATATCATGCCAGATTATATTTTAAATAAAGAAAAATTGTAGATTTTTCATAAGATCAACAACTGCTTGTACTTAATAATAATTTTGCCCGTGCATATATATATATATATATATATGTGATGTAAACTATATACAACAGAATACTATTAATGTTTTATTTTTAACATTCTAAAGGAGGAAGTGTGTGTATAAATAGATAATACATAAATTTATATTCCTTATTTTAACTGTTTTTCAGGAGATGAAGCAATTATATCTATGTCGGTGGCTGGGGAGGTAACCGACACTTCAATTATGGAAGTAGGCCGTTCAAGACCTCAATTCCAATATTCCCGGGTACGATGTGTACTTTTATTATTAACTTACGAAATATTCTACCGAAATGTCATTTACGATTAACTTCTTAAGCGGATACACCGGATATATCCGCCGCAGCAAGTCGCTTGAGCCTAGTGGATACACATACATTCCCGTTTATACATTGTATTAGGACACCTGCTAGTTCCATATGAAACGTGTCAATTAATAAGTACCAAGAATTAATCGATTAGAATTTTATATTCATGCGACATTACATATGTAAAAAGCAACGTTTGTATTTGTATAAACTGCTCGTAAAAACAACAACAATATACTAAATTATGATAATTATGTATTGACCTTCACAGTTTTCTAATTTAAATTCTATTGAAAAATTTTAAGACGATCTGTAATCATCTATAAAATGCGTGGAGTTAAAGTTCCTAATATTTATGAACAGGGATGTATATCTATCGCAGCAAGATAATTATATGGTACGTTAATGTTAAGAAAAGCTATCCGCTTCTGTCGGCCAAATGTAGAAAGTTTAGTGGTTCAATTTAAACATTTATGTTTACATTTTGTATCTTTTTACAGCGTGTGTTATTATTATTCACAAATATTGGCACCAATACTTTGCTCAATGACTCGATTACGAAAGCTGATCTCATCTTTTCGTATCATTGATTTTAAAACATCCATATAAAAGATTAATCTATAATATTAAAAATTTAGAATTTAATTTAAAATTATAAATTATTGAATAATTTTCTAATATCTTATATACTACTATACCATAACATGAACCAGTCAGAAGTCAAACTGATTAACTCTATCAAGGTCAGTCATTTAGTTCCTAAAGAATTAAGTATACATATAGTATACTATATATATATATATATATATAAGTATACTTATATATATATATTTATATAAGTTGTATTGAGTTGCTCATTCAACTGCAAATATCACTGCAAATTGCAAATATTCTTCTCCACTTAAGAGGTTAAACATATATCGTAGATTAGATTTTTTGATGAAATAATAATTCATGGACTAATCTACAGGAGGAATTAATGCTGATAAAGAGTTTGCCATTATCTAAGAGGAGGCCTGACTTCTTAGATACTTCATATAATAAGTATGTTTATAATACTACATAAATTCTATTTAATACTGCATAATATCTATTTATATTATTTCTATTGTTTTAACATTTTTGTTTAATTTTATAGTTATTTCTTATGAATTATGTTCGCTTATTTTTTCTATCCTTTTTTTATTAAGTTCGCGTGGTGTATGGGATCCTGAACGTTGGCATTCGGATAGGAAGCGAAGTGATACACCACCGAAAGACGAAAGAACTGGACGTGGTGATCAAGTTACTGAAAGTCATAATAAACGTCGCAACGGAGATCCAAGAGAACGAATTCGTAAGGAACAAGACGGCATAGTATTGAGTCCTCAGCGCAGAAGTTTTAATTCAGGTTGTTTTGTCAACGTAAATCAACCTTCGAATCGACGTCCTGAGAGTCCAATAGGAAAAACAGAGGTTGTAATAATTTATTTAAAAAAACAATTATTATAGAGAGATATTAAAGTTACTAGAATTATAATAAAATGCATGACAAACTATTACTTACAGGTTAGTCATAGGGAACCTGTTCGTCGAATTGGGAGCGGCAGGATTTTAACTCGCGATATATGGGACTTCAGACCTGAGAATGAGAAACTGGAACCTGCTTTTCGGTCTGGAGCAAGTGGTGGTACTTCTATGCGTGATCGTGACAACAGGGATAGTCGCGATGGAAAGGATCGGGAAAATGCAAGGGAAAGAGATCGTGATCGTGATAATTTGCGTGAACGGGACGAGAGGAACGAACGGTTTGAGCGAAGATCATTTGGTCGTGACTATGGTGATAGGGATAGGGAACGCGATCGAGATAGAGCAGCTGAACGGAATGATCGTAATCATCAATCAGAACGTGATAAGGATCGTGGACGCGAACGAAGATTCAGTAATGATCGCAGGCGAACATATAGCGAAAATCGTTGCGATGCAGATGAACCAGAGTGGTTTAGTTCTGGACCGACATCCCAGCATGATACCATTGAGTTAAGAGGTTTTGAAGACATACCCGAAGAAAAAGCGGTGAATAATAGCAATAGCAATACTAAGAACAAAAAACAAACTCCGGTACAGAAGAAGCGCGGGAAAAAAAGTTCGATGGAGAAAGATGGAAAGCAAACTGAAAATTCAGCAGGTCCGAAAGGACGAAGTACACCGACCGCGATGGATCAACCTATAAATGTTGTACCTGCTCCTCATTCGCCAATCTCAGAACAAAGCGAGTCGACGTCTCTCGCGCAAAAACCGAATCACGATTCCAACGAAAGCGCTGTAACCGAACAAAGTTGCGAAACAACAGATAGTTCTAGCACCGCTAATCAGAATCAAGAAAATAGTCATCCTGATTTTAATCTAGATGAATTCTTGAAATCTGACACATTCCCTGGCGTACCTGGACTTTTAACAGTAAGTCTGTCTCATTTTTTATTTATGTAAAACAATATAGTATTTAATAATTTAAATAAAACGATGAGTATTAATAAAATTATATTTTATTTATACAGAATGGAGTTGGCTCAAACGGAGGTTCTTGTTCCCGATTTAGTCAGTGGTTTAAGAGGGAGAGTCCTGTTCAACAAGTAGATAGTCGTAGAACTTCTATACAAGATGATATATTGAACAATCTCCTTAATGATATTACTGAACCAAATATCCAGATTCCATCAGTGACTGAATCTAATACATACTTTGCTCCCATTTCTCCTGCTAATACAACGGCAACAAACAATACTACATCCACTACTGGTGTAAAGCTCCTGGAAATGCTACAACGTGGTAACAAACCAAGTCAAAATGGACAAGGGGATGCAGCTAGCACTGTCATACCGATGATGAAAAATTCATCTATTAAAGATATGGGTGAGAATTTCTACTATTAATTTTTTTATTATTATAACAAATAGAACACTATATGCTTGACTTGAAAATTTTTTGCAGAAGTTGGTGGAAAAGTTGTGCACAGTCTCGAAGAGTTGGAAGCACGCATGCGAGGTGGCGCTCCTCCACCTACGTCCTCGACTGATCAACCTCGTGTAAATAAGACTGAAGAAGATCTTTCTGCGTTTAAAAAATTGGTAATATTATGTCTATTATATATACAATAAATTACATTATAATTTTATCCTATTATTTTTATATATAATTTATTTATAATTTAGCTTGCTCAAGTGACTGGGGGACAGGCTATACCAGCGGCGAACGGTCCTATTTCTCAAAAACAACCTGTGACATTAATACAAGTAAGATAATCTTCTTATTTGACATCAAAATGGCACAATGTTTTGTTACATTCGAGATAATGTGTAATTTTCTGTAGTTGCTTAACTCACAACTGAAAACACAACCAATTGCCCCCCAACAATCGGTCCCAGAACCAATGCATGCTACAACATTTAATCACACTGGTTCTATTGGACCAACTCAACACCCACATCAGGCACAAATGCAGCACGAAAATCTAATGAAAGTATTACAGATTCAACAGGTTAGTAAGAAATGTTATTTCTAATTCAAAAAAAGAAAAAGGAGAAAGGTAACAATATTCTTCAACATTGACTATTTTTATAGCAGCAACAAAAACAACAACAGCAACAGCAGCAGCATTCAGACATGTTGTCTATGATGATGGGTGGTCAACGAATGTTAGGTATGAGTCCAGTACCACCAGAAATGCAAATGATGTTGAGTAACGCTCCAACAAGTCAGGAACTCCTCCAAAGACCAGAAGCTCAAGCAATTATTCAAGGTCTTCAACAAGGAGAAATAACTAGACAACATCTCATACAGCAACTACAGGTTTGCTTGTTTAACTAGAAAATAAATTTATGTGTGAATTTGTTTTTAATATATTAATCTACAATAATGATAATAATAATATGTGAAATAGAATCCAGCCATGCAACATCGTCACAGAGAAGTTCTAGTAAACATCTTGAAAATGTATGGTGGTACTACGCCGCGTACAATAAGTCCGCATCCTAGTGCACCCACTCCTCAAGATCATATCTTGCAACAGATGTTGTATCAACAGCAGCAACAAAGGATTCCATCCCCTATGAATAATGGTAAGTTATATCTATTGTTTGTTTGAATAGAACTCGATTTTTTTTTTTTTTTTTACACTCGATAGGATTCACTTGTTCATATTATTTCAAACTAAAATTTTTTTTAATAAAATCTGAAACCTTCTTTATAATTATTCGTTACTATGCAATTAATGTGAAAATTGTGTGATCATTATTTTTATTATTAAATACATTTTTCATAAAGTATATTGTAATATTATAGTATATATATGTATGTTACTGTTTGGGATGCAGCTTATTGTCCACCTTCAATAATATCTCCAAATTTGACTGCTAGCCCCAGTACATTAACAGTACAGAATCCAGGTAGAATATAAAAAATAATAACTTTTTTTATTTTGCTATTCTCTTGCTTTGTGGTAGTAATAATAACTGGTAGTAATAAAATCGTATACAAGAAGGAGGAAGTGATCAAATACTTGATATAAATTATTTTAAAGAAATTGTAATTTCGTTCTTTACAACAATTCTCTAAACTTATTAGGACAGTAATCTGTCTATCTGTGTAGTGTTGTCCATTTAAAGCATGCTTGATATTTTATTATTTTTAACAGTGATGCAACATAGGGTCCCTTCACCGCGGGAGATTGTCATGCATGCTCAATCTATAATGCAAAGTGCTTTAATTAAGAAAAAGTTGGAGGAACAACGTGAAAACTTCCGGAAGCGACAGGATCAACAGCAGCAACAACAACAACAAGCTCAACAAAGAGCATCGAGCCCCGTTAATTCGCCAGCAAAGCAGACCATGAGCCCAACGCCACTTGCTTTTACCCCGACGTCAGTGTTACGTAAAATGACTGCCGATAAGGAACCCGAGGGTGCGAATCAGTCTAATCATCAATTAGAATCGAAATGCTTATTTTCATCTACAGCTAATGAGAATCGTAATAACACATTTAATACCAAAAAAAATACTTACACGCAACAATCCGCTTCTTATGATAATACAATTGAACTTACTAATCATACAAAGCATGGTAGTATGTCTGGGACTGAAGCTTTGAGAAATTTGCAAGAGATCGATAATAATGGCAACAATAACGTAAACATAGAAGAATCCGCGTTAAAAGACAAATATACTTCTTCTTTGCTACAACAAAAAGATAGGAGTAATAATTCGAACCTAAATAAGACTGAGGAAAATAGGCTTACTTATGAAAGATCATTGAAAGAAAATACCGATAAAGAATCGACCCTAAATGATACTAATAACAATAGCCCTCTTATTCTTGACAAACTGTTAACAAAGCAATTCGAGATTGAAACGATAATAGTCGATAATAATAATATATTAATAAACACAGAGGAAAACAAGATCGCAATTTTACAGAATGATGAAGTTGTTACTTAAACCACTCGGTATTTCGCGAATTTCATACATAAAAAGAATTCATAAGTTTGTGACTATTATCCGATGTGTAACATTATTTTTTTTTATTTTTGTATTAAAATGAGGAATGATAATTTTGTTTTCTTTTCTTTCTTTTTGCTTGACACCTTTAATGTGTTTGAGATTTAATTTGTCTGCATTTTGCTGCATGTTATACACGAAAATGAGTCTTTTAATTTCGAATATAAATATTAATCCTACTTAAAAAAAAAAATGCAAAAAGAATCAACTAGTAATATAAATTACATCTTCCTTCATAGACTAATATATGAACATATTACAAAAGAAAAATATGTTGAAATAGTTTTATAATAAAACACTTTATAAATATATTTCATGCTTTTAAGTTTTTCTTTACATTTTCATTCTTCCTTTAATGGAATGCTTTGAGATAATTTTATATTTTAATGCATGCGCTTGAGATTTTGTAACTTTCATCACTTGATATGGTTAAAGGAATTGCATGTATTTAAAAACGATATTTATGTAAAAGTTAAAACAAATTAGGCAAAGTATAAATATTTTTTTTTCATTTTCATACACAATTTGAATGAAATGAAGCATATTAACAATTCGTATTTTTCTTTAATCCTTGTTTATCGTTTTATTTTATTTGTTAATGATTCCAAAAATAAAAATACTTATAATCTTAGCTTAACAAAATATGTTTTTAATTGTATATTTCATTATGTATTGAAATGTGTCATACATATGCAATACTAATGAAAAACAGTTCTTTTTATCAGGTTGTATATGTAGGTTGTACAATATTCGTATATATAGTAAAGAAGTGAGAAATTAAATTCCTAATTTGTCTAATTTATTTTCTTTTAATTTTATATAGGAAATAGTAGCGATCCATCAAAATTGACGGCTCAATCACAGACATCGCAAATGCAACAAATGCAGTCTGCAGTTCAATTACTGACACAAGGAGTTCTATGTCGACACAATACCTTACGACCACAGTCTGTCCAGTCTACATGGTCAAATCCGACTATTAAGCAACATCCAGGTATGTGAAACGTTATAAAAATGTTTTGTACCTTGTAACATCTATTTTAAACTTGTTAGAATCAATATTTAATATCTATATTTCACTTGACTATCATAGGTCGACCAATAGTAAAAGGTGGTAGTGGTGGTGGCAATGGAAGTAATCAATTCCAATACAGTGCAAATTCAGATTTTCAACAGCAGCAACAGCAACAACAACAACAACATAGAACGGTTTCAAGCGTGTACGGTAATCCTGCACGCTCCAAACATACCATGACTAGTTCTATCCCACATCATAATGTTCCACAATACAATGTTGCTCAGAATTCGATGATAAATCAGAGGTCAAATAGTATGAATAATCAAATGAAGGTGCAACAAGCCCCTTCACATTTAGCTAACATGCAACATCAACCGCCGCAACAACAGCGGATTCTTAACTCACAAATGCAAATGGTTTTAAATCAAAACTACAACTCCAATCGTGCAGGTAATTATAATTTGTGCGCAAATTGATATAAGTAAGAATAGAAATTTTACAATTAATAAATATTTTATAGTTTACTAATAAAAGTTTTTCGTTTTTGCTACACATAGAGTATTTCTTCATTTTGAAACAATAGCATTAATTTTATTATTCTAAAATATTTTCAGGTGTTTACCTCTTCTCTAATCAAATTGCATGCAATGGTGTTCAGAAATTGGAATAATTAGATCTCACATTTTAGCCGTTCCTCTTATTTAAACCAATCTAGACAGCATTTATCTTTGGATCGAACTTAAAGTAATTAACTAATGCTTATTTTAGGCTGTCTTTTATTTTAACTAAATTACTCTATGCTTTTTCCTGATATTAAATACCAAATTAATATTTCTATTTCAAAAAGAGATACGAAGCGAATTAAGACATTATATTTTTCAACACATAGATTGAATGTGTACCAAAATAAATGGTACAAATAACACTGACATATATCTTTTACAGATGGGCGAGTAATGCGGTCGCAGCAATTAAACATGCCCGTAGGTCGACAAGCGTCACCGGGTTTAGGATATGTGGGTAGCAATGGTGGAGACCTGTCACCGACTTCGAATCAGTTGGCACGATGGTTTAGTCCAGAACTTCTTGCTCAAGCTCGGGCTGGTAAGCTACCAGAGCTTGTCCAGACAAATGTTTTATCGTTGGAAGAATTAGAAAGACTTCAACATGCATCAACTACAGTGCATAATTAGATTTATATTGTACCTCCTCATCTGTTTAATTGCAAGCACAGGAACCCATCGGCGCAGTCGTCGCTCTAACAATTTATATCTTTTAAATTAGATGGCTTTTCATATTAAACATTCAGTATGAAGATTCACTCCGATTAAAAAGAAATCCATTTCAGTAAAATATTAAAAAATGTCCTGCTTGCATATGCAAAGTCATTTAGGTAATAAACCTTAATGGAAAAAAGGTTTAGTGAAATAAATACCCACTTTGGAAAGAGACATTTTTGAATACGATACAGATTAGTTGAGCAGTATTTCCTTTCTATGAAAATGTCTTTTTCTTTTCAATTATATCTTATGACTTATTTGTAATAAACTTTACATACAGCATTACTTAGGAAGCTACAAATGTACAGAGGAATATGGAATAATGATATAGAATTGAGGATGATTAAAAGAAGATAAGCCATTTAAAAACAAATCTAATTGAACATCTTTCTATGAAAACAGATTTATTGCTTATAAGACTGAAAAAAAAATATAAAAATTCTTACTATTGACTATGAGAAAACAAAATAATATTTCATTATATATAGTTTCTAAATGGCAATAAAGCGAAAGTTATTTGCCTAAGTATGGACAGCAAGTCCTTATTTATAAATTACAGCGTAGTTATGGCTCGATTTCAAGAATTATTTATTATTGTGAAACCTTTATTATATGTATAACTTGTTACCGAGCTGCGGTGTTTTTAATTTAACCATTTTTTTTCGACCATTTATTTCTTACCGTGATGAAGCTTGCAGAGTCCTTTAGGTAAATAATTATGGTCGAAATCTTAAGAAAGTGGTAAATTGCAACACCCACGAATACAGTTATATATACAGAGAAAAGTGTCATATATTATATTCTACTTATATTATTACGAACAGTGTGGTCGTATGAACAGAATGAACATGCGTTAATAAAACAAGAGCAAGTACTCAACAGATCTTGCATATATTAAGGAAATAAATATATAATATATACTTTGTAGAAGCGTGAGGATACAGTGTTATTATCATGTTCGAAAGCGAAAGTTAGAACAAAACAATTTCAAATGCAACAACCTTGGCAGGTAGATAGAAAAAGCGTTTGCAAAATTTATTAAAAGGAAAGGGAATGCGAAAGAAAGGAATAGAAAGAGAGAGAGAGAGAGAGAGAGAGAGAAAGAGAGAGAGTGAGAGTGAGAGTGAGAACATTCCAACGGTTATAAAGGGACAAAATAAACGAAATACATTTACAAATTGAGATGATTTAATGTCGATATTGCTGCCAATATGTGTTTGCTTTATAATTAACTTGTTATTTTTTGTGATTACATTTTTCGTACAATCATATTTATATTTGACCGATAGCATCAATAATAATAATACAGAAACTTGTTCTTTTTTTTTTAACTTTTTTTAATCTAATTTGTTATTTGGTTGATGATTAATCAATACTATACTCTCATATCAGTTATATGAAATTGCATTTTCCCCTAATTTAATAATGAATGATTCTTTTATACTTCATTTTCGAACCTAGTAAGGACATTAAAAGGATCCGACATGATGTTAATGAATCAAAATATTTTTCTAAATTTCGTTTTGTGTTCACATATATGAACTGACAATTAAATAATTTCATTGAATTACGGAATTCATGAACTTCTGTTACATATACCCCCTGTTTTACAATGCTCTATTTAATAAAATTGATTTTCATATTTGAATGTGCTCATTCCGTCTTTTTACTTATTTTTTCGAAATTTTTTAATTAAAATAATATCTTTATCACATGAGTGCAACTTCATAAATCAGGAATGTCTTGCAACAATCATGAGTATATTTATGAATATATCTATGAAAATTTTTGGTTAAATTACGTAATTGTACACTAAATGTTGATTACAAAAATACTTGGCAAGAAACGGATATTTTCTGAGTTTATTACAAAACATCGTAAATGACAAATTTCAAAGCGTAAAACAAGAATTTCGTAAATTATATTGCAGATGTGCTGCAAATGATTATATAGGCTATGAGGAATGCAACAAATCTTTTCGGCGCCTTGTATACATATAATTTTCATTTCATTAAATCAAAAAATTTGATGAAATATATGTAATATGTTGTTTTATCTAGTATAGTTAAAAATCAAATTTTTAATATTCCTATCGTTCGAATGCTTTTCGATGTGGCGAAGGTGTGCATAATGTTCAGATTTATTTTTTTCGATCAATCTCTGTTCTTGTTTAGACTTATACGTATAATGCGTCCATAACTCTGCAAAACTATGCTATATAAAAGACAAGAAAAGCCATTGGAAATTATTTATGGGGAGTGTAATTACTACAAGTACTGCCAACAACAAATGTATTACTGTTATTAAGTACCAAAAAAAAGGAATAGACGGTGACATTTATCCTCAAATATCACTTACAGACAACATTGTTGCCTTAAGAGAGGCTATTACAATTGAAATCTATAAAAGAACGCGCGCGCGCGTGTGTGAGCGTGTGTGTGTGCGTGTGTGTACACATAGAACGAGACGATGTAAAACGAGATGTCCTTCACGAAATTGCATTTACGTTAGATTCATTTATAAGAATAGTAACGCTTGACGAATTTTTGGTAGAAAATCGTTTCTTATAAAATTGTAAAGAGGACTTTTAATTCAACTTTTTTAACGAATAAAAAGAAGGGTAATAGTATTTTGCGCTTTATTGATTGTAATATTGCAAAATATTTGTCCCGTGAACTCGCGAATTCGAAATATTGTTTCGTAATTCGAAAATTTTTGTAAATAATTCAAATCATAAACAAAAACTAAAGTTTATTGGCCATGTGTTGGGCTGATAATTTGTAAATAAAGTTACTAAATATTACATTATGTGAAATCTAAGAAAACGTCACAAATAAATACAAAGAACTGTAATTGTAATTTTAGTCATTTCATTTATTTACTGAAATAAATTGAAACTAATATAGTAATAATTAAAATTCAACATTTCTTCTTGACTTTATCAAGTGAATCCTTAATACTTAATATGATCATGTAATATAATCTTTATATCCGTAATTTAAATATCAGATTTATGTATGCGAAGCAAATGGATTGTTTACTACTTCTTTTATTGTTTTCTATTTGTTTTAATATCATTTTCATCGTAAAAGATAGATATTTACAATTCTACATGAATGTAAATATATTTTATAATATATTTTTTTAATGAACTTATATTATATTCTTTTGTGAAAGTAATATTTTCTTGTATTTTTATTTATTAAGATGTTTCCAGTTCTATTAATAGTCATGTATCACTTAATCGAACAAATGGTGAAACCTGGGATAGAAACTTCGGCTATTTCCGGCTAAACTCGTTTCTTGCCACCGAGAGTTCTCGAACTTACTAAGTGGATATAGAAGCTAGAATCACACGAGTCGTAAATGGCGGACCTCCATAGACGAAGGTGTGTTTCTCTCGTCCTTCAGAATATACTATTATCGGATACCTAAATCATCAGAACAACCAAAACTTGGTTCAAGTAATCGGCAATTAATTTTGGATTATCGAGTTTTTGTGGAAACTTCAACAATTATTAGAGGAATAATTAAAACACATATACCAGATTTTCTGTTTGCATTTACTCCACAACTCCTGTTTTAAAGGCGATTTTCACGCAATAACTGCATATTTGATTTTTGGTATTTATTTTGTTATTTAGATAATGATAGTTATCAATATGTAGAAGTGTACTGTTGAGGAAATGAACAAAATTATATTACATTTTGTGCAACGTATATTTATTTTTAGAATTTTGAAATATATATTTTAGGACTCGAAATTATTGATTGTTCGAAAAACATGTATATTGTATTGTGTCCCACACAAAGATTAATTCGAGAAAACAATAAAATTCGTTATTCGATCAAAACTAGTCAAATGTATTGTTCCATTAACGTAAGTAATACCCTTACAAGAAAGAGCAAGATATATCAGGTTCAAATTGTAAGTATGCGGATGTGATAAAAGGTGAGTAACATATGACAGAAAAAATATTGACGGAAAACCACGTGAAATCGTTTAGCCTAGCTGCCATTAATGGCAGCCATTGTACATTGTGCGCCCTTCAGGGTTGCCATTTTGCTTCTTTCTTCATAGGTAGTGCGATTGTAATTATAAAGGAATGTTTTGAGAAGAGAAATGATCGATTTTCCACTGTATTGAGAAGACTATTTTCACGACATATCTCGCAGGGATCTAATTTCCCTCTAACGGTCGCGGCTCGTTCATTTGTGATGCGTAGGAAAATAGTTGCGTGTTCATACATGTTTGTCATCTTTACTTATGTGTATGTATATTCAGAAATGAATGATGAACCACCACGACGAATTATTGTGAACCGAAAAGCAGCGCTCAATCCGATGTCTCGTACAGTGAGACCTCGAAGTGCATCACGACTTTCGGGGAACGTGTACCGGTGCTAGCTGAAAACTGATCGATATAATAATACACATAATAAAATGAGTCTCGTATATACGGAATCGTAAACGCGATTTGATACGAAATTGTTGAATTCGTTTGAAGAACCATGGTCGTGATAGCGAGTTAGACAAAGATATTTGTCGAAATCCGCGAGAGTGTGGACGCTTTAGACTTTTACCTGATATGCGATTCCGAGAGCTGACATCGGGTTACACCTTATCGGGATTTCGTCCGAAAGGTGGTTATATCTACGGAATATATTGTGTCTTTGTGCGTGCATTCTATAAGAAGTGACGTTCCATCGGATAATTAAACTGGTATGCCGAATTGGTACTTTTGATGCTTAAATATTCATCGCGATAGTCTAGTTCCTCTAGCTCGTGATGCAGAATTATAGAGCGCGCTGCAGAACTTGAAAAAAAGTGTCAGTTCCATCGTAACTGCGACATTGTGAGAGAGTTAAAGCTATTCCATGCAGTGTGTGCACATAAACGTGCATTAATGACTTCGGGATACTCGGGATTTCGTACTTTTGTCTCGGGTCCGGTTCAGCTGTGCTAAGATTTTTTCAATACGCAGGATTCGAAAGGCGAGAGAAGATCAATGCAGAAGGCGATATTCTGCTGTGTAATGTTTTATCAGGTGTGTCGTCGTAGATAAAATATCTATTCTTTGGTAAGGAATAGGATACAAATCCGTTAACTACATATTAAGAAAATGCGTAAATCGTTATCATTGTGGAATTCAAAAATTGCTTATCGGGGAACTACAACTTATTTTTTAGAAAGTAATATGGTGATTAAACGCAGTGGAATATTTTCTTTTATATAATGTCATACGAGATGTTCAAAGCAATTTTTGAGATTTAATTGTTTTGAGGTAAAAAATAGTTATATAAAAAAAGATCGTAGTCGAAAATCATACGTTGAATGGCTCGAATGTCATAATCGACGAAAAGTGAAAGAGAATAAGAAAAATGAAGACAGATTGAGAAGCAATTGAAAAGAGAAAGGTCATGACAACTCGGGAATGCGAATTATAATGCATCTTTTGCATATGATAAGATCGAAATTCGAAGCATATAGATCCTTATAAAAGTATAAAAAAATATATAAAATACAATTCTCATACAAATGTATAAAAATATAATTCCATTTTATTTATATTTTTAAATTTTCTCGCTCCATTAACTTTTTACGGGCAATTTTTATGATATATTTTAGAAGTTTATTATATTTTTCTTATATCCTCCATTGTACTTAATACTATTCAGTTGATAACTATGAAGTATTACATTATTTAAGTTAGTCGCATCCAATTGAATATCAAAAAAGTTAACACATATGTACTTTATTACATATTCTTTTTACTGAGACGTAAATATGCAGTTATAATTATTGTTAGTATTCTTTACTAACAAGAACACTATTAGTGCTCTTCCAACTAGGAGCATTTCCGTTAGTATCATTCGTAATTCAATACGTGATTTTTATTTATTAACAATGAAATTTAATTTTATATTAATGTTATATAACATTAACCGTAATTAAATACTACAATCTAAGCAAAGAGATTTTTATTCAGAATGTTCTTCTGGAACCCATTTTCAGAAATGCGATCTTAAGATACGTTGCAATAAGTTACCAATGTAATGAAATACTTTGCAGTATCATCGACCCACGATCATTATATGAAACTATACCTACCAAATATCATTCTGATTACTTGATAGTAATAAAAAATCGTGACAGTTGTGAATAATTTATGTCGGAAAGTCTTAAGTGAGGCAGAATAATACCGAACAATGTCGTATAATGTCGTTCGGCCATATTTGCTACTGCGCTGCTATCTACCGATAATTTCAAATCTTCTTGATCGTGCTTCCATCTACTTCCTCTCACTTTCAAGATGATGATGAAACTACGCATGTTGGAAAAAATGTAACAAGAGAAATGTCTCTCAGAGATGTTTCTTATCCACTTCTTTGAATACGTCACATGTTCAAGTTTACAATAGAGTACGAACACGAAACACGGTACGTACGGAACAATATTAACAGTTTGAAAATAAGCTCTGTACGACCGTAGTTACCTGAGAAGTGATCTATTCAAAGCAAATTGATTAGGTCTGACAGTTTTGATGTGATTTATTGCCCATTAAATGGGACGTACATATCTCCTTTTCTTGGATACTGGAAAATCCAATGAAATTCTGACCTGACACGTAGCTGCAATGCATTTAACCGTCAGCTGTTCCTGATTGTGATTTTCGTGTCTAAGTTTTGAAATATTTTTCAATCAGTGTGTACAAGTGCGTTATTCGTTGAATAATTCGATTAAAGTTATTGGTTTGGCATTCCGCGAAAAATTGGTATATAAAGAAATGGCAAAGATCTCGAAGTCCTTCCTTTTTATACCAAACGAATAAAATGTAACTAGAGTTATAAATTTGTCAACGAATGCTTAGCACGCATGTGCGGTGCAATTACTGAGCATAAACATCATGGAATTTACAACCAATGTTGCTTAATTATATTCTCCAGTAAATCTGACAAATTGATTTTTGTCTTTTTCTAACGGTTCGAATGAATTTCGATATGAAATTCATGAATGATGAAGTTCGATATGAAAAGTGATCACGTGGTTCTTTGTCGTAAATAGTGTTGCAAGTTACGTGAGGAGTACTTTCGAGGAAGAATTACAGAAGTGGATTGCATCAATGTGATTAAATAGTTTCCTGGTCGTATATTGCACGAAGGTATACCATATTTCAAATTACTATGTTCTCAGTGTACTTAAATCATCAATAGAGCGACGTAGTTAATTGAACGTGACAATTTAAGTTCGGTGATCGATCGATTAATATAAATTGAAATTGTATATTTTATATACCATAATGTTTGTATAAGTAAGATTATTCATAGTGTACGAGAATAAACTATCGAGAATAAAGTACATACGGATCGCTATATTTTTTTGTTGTACACACGCATTATATGTCGTTCATTATTCCCGTTATTGATTACCTGTGAGAGTGACCATGGATAGTAACAAGTTAAAATAATCTCAGAACAAAATCCTGGAGAAATGAAGATCATAACTCGTTTGTAAAAATGTAAAATGAAGTTACAATTTAAGTTTAAAGAAATGGAGCAGTATGATTGGCAGGTGTTATATTCTTACTTAGAATGAAATATTAGTACTTACATAACTAAAAAGGATTATGTTTCATGGTGGATTGTATTACAGTGCGGGAAGAGTGTAGAGAAAATGACAGACTGAAGACAGATGAAGTTACACAGTCGAAGAATAATGAAAATTCCTTTTTATTAATTGAATGAGTTGTATTTTCATCACTTTATATCTAAAGTGTTATTCCAATAATTTATTAGTAACGTAGCGTCAATTATTTATTATTAATTAATTACTTTTATTAATTATTATTTTTTATTAGTTATGTATTGTTTATTTGTTAATTATTTGTTATAATTATTTATTTATTAAACATAAAGAAGTTCGAATTACATAAGCGACTTAGTACGTTTACAGTTAAATTTGGCGGCTAACTCCAGTGCAGTGTTAAATTGTCGCATAAATTTTGGAATTATTAGTGAACATGTAATACTTCTTATCTCTTTAAATTCCAAATTTGAACAATTTTTATTGGTCGTTTAACAATGAAATCGAAATCAAATAAAAAAAAGCGATACAATACGAAGGCAGTGTTACCAATATTAATGAAGAAAATTCACTAACGCGTAATTGTAATATAAAGACACAAGTGATCACAAACAGAATAAATTTCTATTATTTGTAAATATGGTAAAATAAATAAAGAAATAGGTTGGATATTTAAGCTGGACGTATTGTAAACAAATATTAAGCGATAAATTATAATATGTTAACGAATGAAGTATGAATTTCTGTAAGGCATAAATAAGTTTCATTTGAATAAGTAAATGAATAAAAGTCGGAAAAAAGTGAATGATGTAACTAGTAATAGTCGAGAAATATTTGTAAGCATAAAGATTTTCTTCTCCCGGTACAGGTGAGCGATACACATCAAACAAAATGGACGAATATGATAAGAAATTTGCTGAGATGCAAAAGTACATTCCGTTTTTGGAAGCGATGATAGAGCGACTGCAAAACGTTAAGGACAAATCGCGAGAAGTACAACTGCAGAAAATGCAAAGTCTACATGGGATCCTATCGAATAGCAAGAGGAAGTATGTTTCGCAGTCATGAAATAAAACATTCGTTTTTAATCAACGCAGCGTTTTGGTGACATTCTATGCGCTGAAACTTAAAATTTTAAACAAAACCGAAATCGGACAGAATTCCTTTAATTTAGATTTTTAAGCTTTCGAACTTCTTAATTTTGTGGTATCGAATTTTCAAGCATTTAAGTTTTGAATTTTTGAACGTTCAAATTTTTTTAATTTTCTTATTTCTACAATTTTTATTTATTTTCATAGAGAATAAAATTTTCATCTGTTTATATCTTTTATTACGCGTATTTTATTGCAAAAACTACGAAGTATACAATATTGTCATAAATCTAGAGTTACATTTTAAACCAGAAAGGTGTAAAATCCAAAATACAATTAATCATACTGTTATCGATAAAATAGGCTGAAGATTGAGACGTTGCAGCGATGTGAAGACGTTCTACAGAAGTTACACAACAAAGTAGAAAAGGTAGATATATTAATCATCGTATTACACATTTGTCTTATATTTTTGGTGCACTGAATTATTTATTTAAAATATCAATTCCTAAAAGAATTTTAGTTGTAGCTTTTAGCTTTAGAATTAATAAATATTAGTCAAATCAAATTACTATTCGATTTACAGATTCAGTGAATCAAAAACTAGCACTTGGCTTTATGCTCTGTATGATACTAATTTGCACTATATTCACAGAAGAAAGATATAAACGAGAATGTTTGTAAGTTCTTCCGTTAGTTCTTCTTCGAATATTATATGTATATGTATAATATATGAATGATAACTATACATATGCGCATAAAGATTTCTATTTATACAATGTTTAAATTGGTGTATCTATATTTAAAAAACTGAAACAATAATGAAGAAATAATAATGTTTCTTCAACAAACGGCTCTTTTATATTATTTCGTATGCCGCATTTCAAATGCCGCATTTCAAATGCCGCGGGTATTGTCACCGTGCTTTGATAGAGCAAATCATAACTGTTGCATCGTCCTCCTTATCTTTTATATTTTATCAATAGAAACTGGGTGTTCACATTTTTACGAAATGATTTGTATTGCATTCTATACACCGCTTTTTTCTAATGGCATTTCTACGATTTCATTATGTAAAAAATGTTAAAAATTAGAACTATAAAAAATTTATGGAATTTATTATGAAAATTCATGGAAATTATTTATAACTGTAATATGATGTAAAATATAAAAAATATTATATCATTAGTTGATGTTCGTAGAAAAATGATCAATGTACAGTCATTACTTTCTCTTTGGTTCCTCCTCTTTGAACAGACGTAGTTGCTTCGGATGATCCCTTTTTATTTTCTTTTCTTTACACTTCTGTATGTTTTCAGGCTTCCGTAGTGCATGTATTTTTTTTGTTATTTTAATCATTCTAATCTGACACGAGTTTCAGGGAAATACGCCCGGATTGCATTTTCCGCACAAGAAAAGCGAATCTAGTTCCGCACAATGTTCAAAGTAAGTATTATATCACTCACACAATTTGTACAAAAATTCATTTAACAACTACTCATATATAACTTTAAGTTCATTATTATGTATTGTACACGATATATCGATGTATTCCTAAAATTAAAAGTAAACCAAAACCTATATTCAATTTTGTAAAACTGATGTTCACTGTTCATAATTCGAACATCATTGTTAAGCAGAAATTTCATTGTACTATTATTATTATATAACAGATAATATATATTGTAAGACGAAATATTACTAAGATAAGATATTGTAAAACGTCGATTAAATCCCTTTCAGTACGCTTGAAGATGTAAAGCCTCATACAGAAGATGTAATGGAAGACCGAGAGATCCACGAGACGCCAGCCAGTCCAACTCCTCCGGTTAGTCCGGACTCGGGTTCTCAAGTAGCGCCGATAATAATTCCTACTGAACGCAGTCTAGATTTCGATGACAAATCTGACAGCAAACCAGCCTCTCCCGACCCCATAGAAACTTTACCAACCAAAGCTCCCATCATCATACCTACAGAGAGGACGAGTAACGATGTACCTTCCTCGCCACAGTGTTTGTCTAAAAACGGGGATAATGTGTCGTTCGTCGAATGGGATATGCTCGAGGAGAACGAAAATCACATCTCGAGGAACAAAAATTGGCAGACGATTATTACTTCTAGCCACGATGGTGTTACTGTAACCAAAATGGTTGAAAGTAATCTGTCTCCAAAGGTGAACGATGGCAGATCTCACATATCGATGCACCCGTCTCGACAAATACAAACCGTGCCAGTCCCCTCTCTGGGCGGTTCCAGAAGATTGTCGTCGGTGTTAGAAAAGAATCGAATGATGGGAGCAAACATGGATCAGGTTTCGTCAGAATCTAGCCCTGAATCAGCTGTTAATATGCCTGATGCACAGTTGAAGTCACCAGATTTGGAGATTTTGTTCCCAAAACTTTGTAAGAACACTCCACTTCGGTCAAAGGAAATTTCAAGGCCTGGTTCCAAACCATCAGCACCATTGTTGCTCTCACCACCTCCCGTTTCTACAGAACCGCCATTGTCCATGGAAGATCTGGCTGAGTTGTTGAACGAGGAAGATGACAGCAAGATGGAAAAGAAGGGTGATGGATTAAGAGAGGATTCAGATAAATTCAAGAAGGATAAACAGGAACTAGGTGGGAATGTTAAGGATCCAAAGGCATCTAAATCATTTCTGCTAACACAAGAGGATATTGATAGCGAGAGTGAGAGACGTTGGGAAGAGATAGACAAGCATATAGTTAAGTTAACCAGTAGGAAATGTCTACCCAGTGGCTCAAAAGTTGACCCTCTCAAGTCTGGTGAAATTAAAGGATCACCTCAAGGTAGTTTAGGTCATGGTTCTAATTCGTTTATGACGACTACGTCTGTCGACAACAGAAATGTACCATCTTCACCTAGTTCCAAGACAGAGCCTCGTTTTGCGGATAACTACGAGCGCCATCCTCGCCAGTTGCGTGACAACCAGGGCCATGATATAGACAAACCTAACGTGCACACCATACACTGTCGATCCGACGACGATATGTCCAATCAGATACATCATGGCGGTTCGGCCAAGCCGGATGACAGAAACACTGTGTTGTATCAGAGACGTCAGGGAAACATTGCGTCTGAGATTGTGCCACCTAGGATAGACACCGAGTTCAGAATGGAAGGACCCGAGTACTTCAATAGACAAGTAACGAACCAAGGCCATTGGCCTTCCATGCACCCACCCGTAAATACGAATGATTATTGCAGCAACCAGTGGCCATCGTCTTCCAATTTTAGCGGTATGCCTAGTTCTCCTGCTCAAACGTATCCACATCCAATAAGTATGCCACACCAAGAGATGTGGAACGTAGGTGCCAATAGAGAGTCCATTCATATGGATCCTCATCAAATGAACGAAGGCCAGATAAGGCCTAACCAGTTCCCCCCAAACATGAACACTGGTATTAGACCTCTAATGAGTCCCAATACAAGATCTCAGGATATGAATCATATTCCACGATCAGACGATATACCCAATGTGGATGTACCTAATGTACCTACCTTACAGCCTTTAATATCACCTACGAGGTTCCCTGTTGGGTCACAGTACAGGAACTTTCAGGGAGAAAATAGGTCTTATGAGCCGCCTTTTGATAGAGGAATGGAATATCCTCACCAGAGGCAACCATGGGATTCTCCCATTAACCGACCAAATGATGTACCATATAGACCAGAGAACGAAGTTCCTTGTGGTGTAATGGGGCCTACAGAAGGTCCTTCAGGATCGTATCCGAGGCCCAGCACTCCCTGTCCTTGGAACAGAGACAGGGACCGCAATGGTAGAGGGCGTAACACGTATTACAATGAAAGAAATAGAGGAGAATCTAGAAATAATTTCAATCGTGACACTCGTAGGTCTGGTCCTAGAGACAATCATAGTGAGCGGGATAACGGTAATAGGTTCGGCAGGGACGCTAGAAACATATCTGACCGCGATCCAAGAGTACGTATGGAGCACAATGTAAATAATCAAGGCTCCAACCAGTCGAGGGATAATAGTACCTCGGTGAGGGATCCTCGGTTGGCTAAGGATAAACATTTCCCATCTCACAAAGGTAAAGATAGTAGTTTCAATGAGAGGGATCCCAGAAAACGTTCGACGGGATCAGCGACTGCAACATCAATGTTCAGGAAGATCAAGGAAAAACCCAAATCTCCTCCAAAGCCAATTGATAGCCATAAACGCGTGGACACGGAAAATAGTACTAAACATACACAAGAGAAAACAACTAAAGACAAGATGCAGTCACCTTTGGAGAGTTTATACGGAGTTATCGACACAAAGGCAAAGTCTGCACAAGGCTATTGTTTACAAAATTTTAAGATTCCTAAAATAAAACGTAGCGAGTCATCAGAGTCGCCCACGTCGAGTCACATTTCTGAGGAAATTAAAGAGTGTCCTTTGGAAAAACAGGATAAAGCAAGTAAAGCTGTTAAAAAAGACAAGGAAGACGCAACTGTGGAAGTGAGCAGTAGCAGCGATAAGAGTGTTTCCCCTGAAAATTTAAATGTAATAAAATTGGAAAGTAATATAGTCACTAATAAAAAAGAGGAATTGAAAGAAGATAACAGTTTTAGGGAGACTCCTGTAGAAGAGAATAGGAATGTCAATATTTCTGAATTAGATTTTATCAGTACTACCTCCACCAAATCACCTGATAATATTGAGAAATCTAAGAAAGAGGAAATAGAAGGATCCAAGTCAAAAGGCGAAATGACTCAGGAATGGATAGAAGCTCTAATTAGAAAATCGTTTGAATTTGGTGAGGGAAAGAAATTCGTCGAACACGCGAAATTCATGCAAAAGCTGGGAGAAGTATTGCAGGCAAAGAAGTTGAAGAAGATCAAAAGGATCATTGAATCAGAATCAGAGAGTAGCAGTTCGGATAAAGATGATACTCCTGAGACGAAGAAAGTTCAGACGAGGAAGAAGCGACGAGTAATTTTTTCGGATAGTTCCGATGAAGAGTCTCTTGCTGAAAGGCTTGGTATTCTAGAAACGGCGGACAAAGAATTGATTAAAGATACATCAATGGATAACCAGGAAGAAAAGACAAATACAAATATTGCGAAAGTAACTCCTAATATTGAATCTTTAGATCTTTTGAAAAAAGGATCAGATCCTAAAAATGCTACCACTAAAGAAGAGATTGCACGTGTAGAAACACAAAACGTTGCTGAAGAGAAGAAGGAGTCAAATGAAGATGAAATAAATATAAACAAGGAGAAAAGTGTTCCAGAAACACCTAAAGAGATCACCAAGGATGAATTGGCTGAAGATAAAGAGGTTGTTTCAAAGGTACCAAAAGCCAAAGCAAAGAGGAGGAACTCCCTGGAGATGTTGCAAGAAGATATTAGGGAAATGTTCATCAGTGATGATGTTGTGGCAGCAACTGGTTATCGATTATGTAGAACGCAAAAAGAAAATCAAAATAATGCAGGCACGAGTACTTCCAATCAAAGTACTACGAGCATAAAGAAGGACGAATTGAATAAATGTGATTTGGATGTAGATTCTGATGTAGAAGACACTGTGGTTTCGTCCAAGCAAAAGAAATCTATAAAATCACGTGTTTCTGATGAATTAAGTAAGTCTAAAGGTAAATCAAAGAAAGAGGTGCAAAGAATCACTAGACAACATTCAAAACAATATAATCAAAGTTCAGATAGTGAAGAGGATCAACCATTGGCGCTGAGAACAGAGCTAATTCAAAATTCTAGTTCATTGTCTAATCAAGAAACATCTAATGAAGATTCTGAGGTACTAAGGCGAAGCAAACGTATTAATAAGGAAACGATAAAAGAACCACGAGTCGTAGTTGAGAAGACAAACATTTCTAAATTGGAATGTTCTAAAGTGATGTTCGATAGCTCATCTGATGAGAGTTTTGGAATAGATGTGTCTGAACTGGCTGCAGCTGTGGACATTTCAATTCATCCCGATAAGCAGTCTGAATCTGAGGCAGTAGAACAAACAGAGAAGAAGAAGAATGTTCAAACATCTTCTAAAAAGTCTACAAGGAAGAAAGGAAACGAACTGCTGAATGAAAGTAAAGATGATGTTCAATTTACTGATGAAGAAAGTATTACATCTGATATTTCTATGTCAAGTAGCATAACTTCTAGCAAAAAGGCAGGCGTTATTTCAACTACAATGGATACTAGTGGTAATGAGAAGTTATTGAGTAACATTTTAGTGGGGTTAGCACCAGTAAAGAATGATGCAGATAAGGACTCATCAATAGTGGACAAAGAAAGCGATGCAGACGTCGATGATGATGTTAGCGATCAATTACCGGCTGAATCAAGCATGAAGAAGTCTTCAGCGAAGAAGAAGAAAAAAAAGTGTAATTGGCAGATGGGTATTTTGTCCAAAAAGAAAAGGAAGAAGACTCTTACAGCTTCATCTTCCAAGGGCGACTGTGAGCTTAATGCTAGCTCTGAAATAGATATTTCTAACAAAGGAGATACTATTTTAGAAAATACAACAAGCAGAGACAGTAGTTCACCCAATAATACAAAGCAAAATATTCCAAAGAAGTTTAAGAATGATGTTAAAGATACTAATTCTAGTGAGATTCTTCAAGATAATTCAAAAGACAAGAAAGAAGAGGTATCCATAATAACATCTGACCCTACAGAGAAGAAAAAATCTTCTTTAAGTAAAGTTTGTCCTAATGAACAGTTATTGGAAAAAGATAACGAACAAACCAACCGTAACGTTGAAAAGACCGTCGTTAAGAATAAAACTGATCTAGATAGATCTTTTTCTGAGTTAGATGTAAAAAAATTAATTGATTATGTTTGGACAGGACAAGAAAAGTACAATTGTTTGCTCTGTGTGTTCACTGGTAAAAATATTGTTCACCATTACAAATTAAGCCATCCTGGAAAGGAAATTCTGATTTCCAGATTGAAACAGTCGGATGCTCTATTAGCTATTCAAAATGCGAATGACAATAATGTAGAAAATTCATCAATGGAACCTCTTACAGAGGAAATCTGTAAATTTCGTTGCAGGTTTTGCTTTTTGTTTAGTGAAGGAGCTGCCAAGGTTGCAATGGAAGCATTTTATGAACATTGTACTACTCACACAGGAGAATACAGGTTTCGATGCAATAGTTGTCCTTATCAAACTGTAGCTAAATCCTCTATGAGAACTCATTATTATAAAGTATGTCGCAAATTCAAAGATACTTTTGTTGAAGCCATAACTGAAGATGAAATACCTGCTGAAAATCGCATTTATGGTTATTTATGCTCATGTTGTAATTTCGTTCAATTAAAGAAGTCCAATGTGGAGGTACATGTTAATCTATGGCATAAGGACGATTTGAATGTTAAAATTGTTAAGATAAACATGTCCTTAGATGTAGTTGAAAAAGAATTTGATGAACAAGTTGATGTACCAGAGAAAAAGATAAAGCTAGAAATAACCCAGACAAATTCAAAGAAAGGATCAGTAAATGAAGTAGCAAAACTGATTGAACAGAATGACGATGATATCACTGAAATAGAAGCGATAAAGAAGGATAAAATGTCTGATGACGGGGATAAGAAAATAAAAGATGTACCTGAAGTTAAACATCAAGAAGAGAATCATTCTGAACCACGAGTTACTACTGATGACGAAAACAAGAAATCACCACAAATGGATATGGATTCCAATTTACCATCAGGAAATCTGAATGTATTCGTTTGTCCACCAGAGTTGGAAAAAAAGGAAGTAGAAATTCAGCTCGAGCGTAAAAAGAAAATGCAAGAAATTATTCAAAATATTGGCATTAAATTACAAAGAGATGCATCTAAAAAAGGTTTGTCCATTATAGATAAATTGAAGGATAAAATGAAGACTGATTTAACAGCAGCAAATAACGAAACTGATCCAAATGTAGTATCAAATTCTTCAGATAAAAGTCCAATTAATATTATGACTTCACCAACTTCATCAATGCCACCTGTCAATCAAAGTAATACCACTGAATTACCTTGTAACTCTGAAATTCTTTCACTGGTAGATTCAGAGAAAAACCTATCATTGACTGAAGGAACTTCAAATGATAAACAACTTGAGGATAGTACTTCACAAAAACAATCATTTGGCACAAAATGTAATTCAAAGTCTACATCTGAAACAAATCTAACAAATTCAATGGCCAAGGTTCCATTGGCAATATTGGATACAAAGAAGAATGAAGAAAGCGACGCAGAAACTAGTGATAATGAAAATATGAGGCATAGTGCTCCTATTTATGACTCTGATTCTAGTAGCGAACAATCAGATAGTGAACTGCCTACTGATGTTAATATGATCTTGAAGGAAACTTCAAGTATGAATGCATCTTGTAAAGATCCAATGTTTACCACTATACAGAGACTTGCTGCTCAACTTCAAGCTACAAAACAAGATGAAACTTCTTCTAAACCTGAAGACTCTAAAAGAGCGTTTCCTTTTGGGTCTATTCCCAAACCACCAGATGTCGTTCCTATATCTAGTATTAAAAAATTTGTCGGGAAAAAGGAAAGTAGATTCCACGAAATATCGCATAATTCGCTTGACGATAGTAATCCACCTAAGAACTTGATCCGTTTGAGACGTCTAAGTGGAGATATGTTGTCGGTACCCATGCAGCTTTTAGACGTCCAAGAAAATCTATCTCTAATAAAGAATGGTATGTATAAATATATAAATACTAAAATGATATATGAATCATTGTTTGGCATTTTACGAAAGTATTTTATATATTAGATGCGAGTCAATCCAGTACTTCAGATACAATGGATTCCATGTTGAAATCAGATGTTGAAGAAGAGTGTTCATTCTTGAAAATCGAAAATGTAGTTAGTCTTGCACCAAGAGCTGATGGCGCCGAAAGTCCCATTGTAAGTCATTACATATTTACTCGAAATTTTTTCACTTGTTTCAAACTATGCATGTACAACTTTCCTTTTATTATCATTACAGATAAATGATATAAGAAAAGCAGTTGAAACTGTCCCCAAAGATAGTCCCATAAAAAGCAAGGGGGTATCTTTACTGAAAAAGTCTAATTCACCTCTAATTTTAAAGAGATTTAATGCTGTATCTATTACGCAGACATTAACGAGGAATATACAGACAGTGCAATCCGCACCAGAAACAGTAAAACTAATTCCAGTGAAGAGTCTATCCCCTTCTCCAGTTGTAACCACCACACAGCTTACCTCCAATTTCATTCCAATTGCTCCAAAATCAACAATTATTCAAATAGATAGTAAATTGCCTTTAGTGACTTCGTCGCAATCGTCGCAGAATTTGAATTACAAAATCGTCAAACTTGTTCGAACGCCAGCTCTAATAAAACCAAAAGAACCTTTAGCCACAGTCCCGGCAGCTAAATTAAAATCCGCGGATGCATACAAAGCGATGTTGAAGGCTACTAAATTGATTCATTTGTACAAGTGCATGGCACGTGATTGCCGCTTTAGCACTGATGTATTATCTACATATCATCAGCACTATCTTCAACACGTAAATCAAAACACAATGAAGCCACCGCCATTTGATTATCAGAAATGCGCCTATTGTTACATGATATTGGAGGATTGGAATCAAATGAAAACGCATATCGATGAAAAACACGCGTATTGCCGTTACCAGTGCATGTACTGTTTTTATAGAGCTATTGTACCTTCTTACGTGCAAATACATCAGGTATGACGATACATTTTGTAGTATTGTAATTTTTTGAGACAATTAATTTTTATGTTTGACACACATTTGATTTTTATTTACAGATAATGACTCATCCTAGAAATCGTGGTCTCCTACTTGGTAATCCTATAAAAGAGATACCATCAAAAGAAGAAATTAATCGACACGACACCATATATCCTTACGTGTGCCAACATGGTATAATTTATATTTACATTATTTGTCTTCTTTGAACGAATAACGTTATGTAATATTACGCTATTTATCATCTTTGAATGAAAAATTGAACTCATGAAAATACATTTACAGATTGCGGGAAGTTCTTCTTTGTTCCTGAATCTTTTATAGCGCACTTGAAAAATAAACATGGAACGCTTCCTTCTGGCTATAAGTGTCACGTGTGTCGTACTACTTGCATGAAAATCGATCAATTAATGACGGTAATATTCTTAAGTTATTTGATTAACGGTTACTAAATTTGTATAATCATTCTTATGAAATTAAATTTTATAGCATTATAGAATGCATGGGTTTTACAAGTTTCAATGTCTGTATTGTTTGAATGGCTCGGACCATTTGAGCGAACTGCATAATCATTTGAGCACGTTTCATTGCAATCGATTACCACAGGTTCTTGAACGAACTCTTCCTCTTCAGGTAAAATAATTTTGTCAATGAATTAAATCATAAATAAATCAATATTTTATGAATGTCAGTTTAAATGTTACATTTCAGCCAATACGAAACAAAGACGTGATGGAGCAATTAATTATAAGAACATTGGATGACGCTTTGAAAATCACAGAAGAAGTGATTGACCTGGAGAACGAAGGCGAGCACAATAAAGAAGCTGATACAGACATTGTTAACACGTCTTCGTCTCACGCTACAGTTTTTCCTCAAGTATCTAATGATGTAAATTTGTTGAACAAGGACGAAAACGAGGCGTTAAATAAATCCTTTTCGAGGTTATTTGGAAATGCCACTAATTCAAATAACTCTCTCAGTCCTAAAACCTCACAACATGAAAAATCATTAAATGAGAGTTCCGACGATAGTGCAGTGAGCAAGATATTCGAAAGTTGTTTAATGAATGATTCAGACGTTTTGGCAACTCAGGTTTCGAATGGAGAATCCACAGACAAAAGTTTATTAGATAAACCTAAAAAGACCAATATTCTGGCTGACAAAAGCTCTGTAGAGCCAACAGAAACTTCCAAAGAAACTTTTGATTGCAGCGACGAATTTATAAATATCAATTTACTGGATAACCCTGATTTCCTGAAAAAAGTCAATCATTCTATTAATATATCTCACATGAATACTTCATCTGCTACGGAATGTAAAATGGAAGATAGCGACATTGAAATTGTAGATATCGACGATACGGAAGTTATTCCAGTAAAAAATATAAAATCCGAATCGAACAAAAAGGATAACATTGACGTAAGTGAGATACAAAATATAACTCCAAAAAAGGATATAAAAGAACAATCTTCCAGTGATATCGGAGATTCAATTGCATCTTGCGATGCTAAGGAAGATTCCACCACGAAAACAGATAAACCTTTAACTCTAGATGATATTAAAGACACTGGTTTCTCAGGGACACAGTTATACAAGTGCGGCTATGAAACATGCGATTATAGCTCACAAACTGCTCTTCAGTTAAAGACGCATCTAAAAGAATGTTCTTTGGGGAGCGAGAATAAAATCTTGACCTGTGCTCATTGCAGTAAACATTTCTTGAAAGTTGGATTTTTATTAGAGCATATAAAATCACATGGACTAAAACGATTTGGTTGTTCATTGTGCAAAATGAGATGTACAGTGGGTTATCAAGCAATGGCGCATATGAAGGTGAAACATAAATGTGCATATAGTAAATTAGTTCCGGCTGATCCAAAAAATCCATCCGTTGATGGGTTGTTCATCGTACAACCTATTGTAAGTACATTTTATACAATATGTCGCAAAAGCACAAAATTATATGTGTATAAATATTTTGTTTATTTTTGTACAGCGTTACAATGGAGATCGTAAAAGAAAGAAGCGTAAAAATAATACAAAGTCAAGTGAAAAAGGCGCTGAGAAGGCTACAACAGACACTGAGAAATTCAGTTTCAGTCCTGATGAAATAGATTCTTTACCGCTTCAAGCGATCTACAACCGTGTAGTGCAATGTGCAGTGTGTCCATACACGACGAAAGTGCGTACAAACATCATCAGACACTTGCGATTGCATGCAAAAGACGAAAGCGTGCCAGAAAGTGGTCCCGTTAATCCTGTGCCTTGCTTGGATAAGAAGGAACGAATGTTTGATAAAATGGTCAACTTAGCAAGTAGTTCTCATCAAAATGGTCGGATGGGAGGGAAATCTAAGGAGACTAACAAAAATAACGAAGATGAGTTCATCCCGAAATTTGTACCGGAGCATAAGAGGTAGGTATATTTTCTAAAACTGAATATTATAACAATATGGATGTTCTTGCAAGAATGAGAGTAATTCTTGTCACACGCAAAAATGTTCAATATTTTTTCACTTAATTTGATGGGTTTTGGGAGTGAATCGAAGGATGAAAATGGGCAATGTTTTCCTATAATAGATACGTGTGTGGTGTAGCTGAATGCAATTATTTAACGGTCGATGAGGCGATGTTACGATGTCATTTAAAGGCTTTGCATTCCGAGGAACAATATTTCCGGTGCCCTCATTGTCCACAACCACCACCAGGTCAAGAAGGATTAAATATAGCAATTGATAAAATGACCGTTCATCTAAAAATGCACGATACCAGACTTTATAAATGTTCTCACTGCAACCATCATCATTATCATAGGTACACAATGATGTTTATAGCTCACATTCTGTTAATAATGCACCGTTTGGGTCACAGATTATAAGCACGATGTATTTAAAAATTAGATGGAACAATATATTTTTGAAACATTTGACAAGAATGCGAAGTGAACGTTAATAAAATATACGTTGCATGTGCTTGTCAAATGTTTAAAAAAACTTATTCTCTTTGGTTCATTTTCTATGCTTTCTAATAGTAACAAAACATTGCCTAGACACGTTGTGGAGAGACATCTTTCTGACAAACATCCCGAGAAAAGACCTTTTGTGAAAGTAATTAGAGAGTTGGAAAACACAGAGAACAGTCAACAATCCATACAAGAAGAAGTCAAAGAGGAAGTACCAGATCCGGATGGAAATCATTGGAAATGTAACTTTTGCGACTATAAGTGTGTGTATAAAGCGGAAATGGCTAATCATACATCTGTGACGCATGATGAGAAAAGTCAATACAAATGTAACTCGTGTTCCTTTAAAACAAATGCGAAAATCATGTTAGAACAACATATTAATAGCAAGCACCCTAAGGATTTAAATGTTGATTATATTTTAATGTATCAACGAATAAAAGGGGTGAATAAGAAAAATACAGATAACATAGAGCAGATTGGACAAGAAGAACCTTTTGATACTACTCCACTTTGGAGAAGAGACATGCCTCGAATTAGACACATTCGCGGAATCCTTCTTGAAGAAGAAGACGAAATGTCCACTGAATCTTCTTTAAAGTTAGGAAAACGAAAGAGTGACACAGACTTAGTCACTAAACCGGCTAAAATAAAGTCGGGGAAATCTAATTCATTAGATGACACCAAGCAAACAAAAGAAAAATCTAAGCGGTCATTGTCTTGTGACAAAGTATCGACAGAAGTGGAACCTGCGACTAGTACGTCGAATACAACAGAAAAAGCTACGGAAACAAAATCTAAATCAATTGAAGACAACGATTTCAGTGAATCGGATATCGGAAGATTTGGTCCTTATGGGAAAGCAGATGGTAATATGTATGTCTGTACTTTGTGTACGCAGTTTAAGACGAAATATAAGCATGATATGAGGGATCATCTTTACAGAGAATTGAATTACGCAAGGTAAATACTTTTATAGTTTTGTTCTGTTATTTCGAAGTTATATTTTTCCTTTATTTAACCGTTTGAGTAGGAAGCAGTGCGATCGCGCTGTTTAGATTTTGTGTCGAGAAGTCCCAGTACATTTGAACGCTATGAACAACTAACGGTATTTTGTATTTCATTGTTATCTTCTCAATAATTTTTATTGAACAAAACTTGAAATATCTACGCATATTTAATAATAGTACGCATATATAATAATATAGATGTATTTTATAAAAATAACAAATATGATGAGCGCTGTTGCGCCGCTTGTTTTTCTTCGCAATCGATTAAGACAAGCACTATCGCGCTGTTTGGGATTTTTCGACCCTTTTTTTTTTCAAAGACCCCTGGGATTCAAATGGTTAATATGAAAATATTTCAGATGGCACTGTAAGGAATGTGGATATTTGTCTGTAAACCGTAATGCCTTGTTAAAGCATTTTAATAAACACCATAATGGGGAACGTCATAACCACGAACCATTATCTCCAGACGATGATATCGAAGAATGGGTAAATCGCTTGACAAAAATTATATTACTAAAAATTGATGAAATTATACAACAATTTTAAATATATTTTTTTATTGATTATTTTAATGTGTAGGTTAGCACATTATTGAAGAGACAAACACTGATGATGAAAGGACTATCAGCCAAGGAACATGCAAATGACGCAGAATGTTCTGCAACTACAAGCATAGCTGGAAATAATTCAAAACCATCTTCTGCTAAAACTACCCAAAATACCATAAACAAAACCCCTAAAACTGGAAATAATGTTAGCAAGCCTGATAACAAGCAAAGTAACAAAGAACAAACTCCAGAAAACACCATAAAAGTGCAGGCTGAGGATAAGAAAGATGATCCAGTTCCCATTACCGATGTAAGCACTGAGAGTGGATCCCCAAAGAAGAAACCTGGGAAAATTACTGATATAGAGAAAGGTAAATGTCTTCAAATAAAAAGAAACTCTTATATGATCAAATTTTATTTGCATTTACTGCCTCATTTTGTTGGACAGACTATATATAAAATTAATTACAACTTTTTATATAGACAAGCCAGATGAAGAGGAAGAGAAGCCATTCACCTGCAAACATTGCAATATGACATTCTTCGGACGGCGTGGCTTCAAACTGCATGTACAATTGATACACTTAAAACGACTTGGATTTATCTGTCCTTACTGCGATCGTAGCACGAACTCAGAGGGTTTAATGCAAAAACATATTCGTTCTAAGCATCCCGGTCGTCCCGAGAAAATAGTTGAAAATCCGGCAGCTGGTGGACCAGAATTGCCGGAAGAATTTTGGCGGCAGGAATACGGAATCGACTTTCCGAAGAAGAAAAGAAAACGAAAGACACAAATATGTGGAAGAGAAGTCACGGAAAAACCTGATGATTTCAATATTGAACCGCAAGAAAAGTGCAACTTGTGCAACTTTACCGCTATGAATACGACTGGCCTCAAAATACACATGAGGATACATACGACTAAACATACAGTGAAATGTTTTTATTGTAGTTTCACTGCAGCGACAAAGTTGGAAATCTGGGAACATTTGGATGTCAATCATCCGTTTTCGCCATTTAAAGTCGAAGACATATCACCACCTGAATCGTCTAGCGAATCTACAGAGATGGAGCTTGATAAAAGGACTACTATCACTGAGGATTACAACAACGATATAGAGGAGGAACAGGTTTCTGACACGAGAGAGGATGAATCGATTTACTATTGCCATTATTGTCCCTTCCGTAGTAAGTATTTGAGCATGGTACAGAATCATTGGGACATAATGCATAATGAATCAACATCGCAGACCGATGCTCTTAAAACGAAGTCGAATCCGTTTAGATATAAAGAGATAAGCGTTTCAGCAAAATCGTTGGCAAAGGCTCAATGCTCGAAAATACAAGCGGAAAGTCCTTACGAATTATATTTACAACAATCGCATAGTAATGTGCAAGAGGTGGAGAGTTCTGGATCGAAACAAGAGGGTTGGATTTGCCAGTGGTGTAACGAGTTATGTGACTCTGAGATCAAAATGAAGACACATCACGGTATGTTCCATTCGCATTTGCCATTAAACTTCAGGAAAGAAGAACAGACTGAAATGTCTCGAGGATACGTTTGTCCTGATTGTCCGTTCACCACAATGTTTATTAATGTAATGAAGAACCACGTGTCCAAACATATAAATCTGTTTAAATGTAAGTACTGTGACAAGTCTTTTAGCTGTCCTTCGGAAGTCTCCACGCACAACAGCGAAGAACATTCTGAAATGGAACTAAAAATAGAAAGTATTCCAAATTATGAGTCTTTGCTAGAGGAAATGATGATTAAAGTGAAATGGCAGAAGTTTGAGCCGATTTCCAACAAAAACGAAGATTCAGACCCGTTACGGTCGGAATTACCGCGGAAAAACAATGCAGTGGCAAAAAAATCTACGACTAAAAGTGCATTTCGTCATAATGCTATACCATATAGAATAAAGGCAGTAGCTAGAAAATCGACTAATCCACATTCGAGATATCTTATCAGTAACAGAATACAAGACAAGCAGCAAGAGGCGAAAAGTAAACCGTTTTCCTATTATGGCACTCCCAAAAGTCCCGTTAATTTAGCCAAGTTAAACACGTATATGGTAGTTGGGGGGCATCGAATGAAAGTAAATTGTACCACTCTTGCGCAGTTAATCAACATCAATCCGGAGATAATATTAAAAGATGTTAAGAGTGATATCAGAAACATCCCAGCACTTAAAAAATTGAAATAACAAATGGAAATATAGGAGGAAACGTATCGTGTTCCACACTATCGACACTGTTTAATGTAATGTAATGAATGGTATATAGATATTTATTGCGTGACTATTATTGGTACCATCAATAGTAACCAAAGTAACTCATGGTATTATACATGCTTTTCTGTGACGTTATACTTAAAAGATACTATAATAATGGATGAATTTTCATAAAATTCATTGATTTTCTCGTCGTATTGTGATGAGTAATTGTAGATAATATCCTTACATTTGATCGTTTCGTAGTTACATATTTTGTGCTTATATTCGTCATTAGTGTATATTTAAAAATTCTGAGAAATATGAAAAGAATGAATATTTTTACTTCCTGCAAGATTTCGTTGCTCTTTTATAAGTTATCTTATTGCAAAATTGGAATTACATAAAAAGAAAAGATTTTTATATGTACAAGAATTATATTTAATTATATTCAATGTAACATAAATTTGCCATCTGGACTTTATCGATATTGTACATAGATATACTTTGCACATATATTTCTAAGTAAACACAATACAAAAATTTGTGAAATAGGGAGACAAATCGTGCCATGCTATAAGCTGGTAAAAATTATTCTGAAAATCAAAACGCAAAATTTTAACATGGAAACTGTAAATAAAAATGTATTAGTATTCATCTAATTGATGAATATTAAATTTATTTATTTTGGAATATGTAAAATCTCTTAGTATAGATATTTTGATTTTTTACAAATAATGATGTCGTAATAATGTTATTTTTAAGTACTTACACTTAATGTCGAGCCGTTCTGTCATGTTTTATTAACTCGAAACATTTGTTAAACAATTTTCAGGAAATATTACTCATGCATATATCAACTCAGGAATAATTAAATATGGTGAAATTAAATTTGGATAAGGATAATTTTTAAATGATATGATAAGAAATTAATAAAGATTTGACACGTAAGATTTAACGTTTATCGATGCTGGAAAATCGTTATTGGTGGTATTAATAATAATAATAGTAATAATAATAAAGTATTTACTTATTAACTTATTTTGATAAAACTTAGGTCTTGCTTTAAAAAAGTATCGGTAAATAAGAATTTTACGTGTTAATAAAATATGTAAAGCTTTTGATGCGCTGAATTCTGTGCTCGAATTTTAAAATTAATCATTTAACATCGAATGTAAGATGAAAATACAAGACTGAGTGTCCTGTAAGTAGTTTAATTTACAAGAAAAATTGTAAATATCGTGAGATTGTAAATATAGAACTACACATAAATATTTTTGATTTTTATAATAACGTGGTCGTCATTTCTATTTTACATTCTTCACAATATAGTAATCAAAGTCTAAATATACGTCACCGTGAAAATGATATTTATACAAACGATTATTTCATTCTTTTTTATTTAAATCATTAATTGTACAAAGTTGTACTCGAAACTACCATTTTGCAATCCGTGATCATATATATCTCGATCAGTGATGGAAATTTCACAAATAATAAACGTTTTTATCATTTTCGAATTTTTTAATTTAAAAGTAGCATTTTTATTTATTACGCTGTGCAATTCTTTTGTTATTTAAAAGCATATAAAAACATAGAAATTATGCAGAAGGTTCAATAGAGATCGTGCAAATACAATATTTAAATTAGATGAAAGAACCATAAAATTATGAAGCATTCGATCCGTGTGATTTAACCTTTCAGAGACGATAATCCTGCTCTCATAATTTCATCAACCAGAAGGAGATTACTGGCAATAATCGTGCTATAAATAAAAGTTAATACGTATTTGAAAAAAGATATGATACTGTCAAATTTCAATCTAAACAAGATTTTATAAATATATTTACCATGAATTAATAATTTGTTTCTTCACATTGTAATTATCATAAATACCAGCATCCGTGGGTTTCAATGCTTCACCTGAAGAAATATCTAATCCTACCGCTTCACCTAATGTAGACCTTTCTTCTAATAACTTAACAATTGTATCCTGTGCATCAAATCCACTATTTACAGCTAGATAGATAAAAAAATAAATATTAAGACATATGAAACGAAATAATTTTTTAAAGACAATTACTAGTTCGAAATATCTTATTTACCAAGAGTTTTTGGAATGACGAGTAAAGCTTCTGCATAAGCTTGTACACCCAAGCGTTGTTTTCCTTTCACTTTTTCTTTATACTGATGGAGTACTTGACTAGCAGCTACTTCGAAAGCACCAGCACCAGGAATAACCGCGCGATCGTCAATAGCATTTTTAATAGCTCTTAGACCATCTCTTACAGCGTCTTTCAATTGCTCTAAAGTGTATTTATTTGGGCCCTACAAATTATCAAGTTGATTGAAATTATTGAAAATTAAAAAAGATCATATAAATTTAAGAAATTAAATTTATTATCCTACCTTCAGCAGGATTGTTACGGAATTTGGTTTCTTGCATTCTTCAATAAATGTATATTTTGTTTCTCCCTATAAAAAAGATAAAAGAGTATGTTTTTCATTTTGTGTAAAATGTAATCATTTAGATATTGCATTACTTAAAAATTACTTACCAATACATGTTCGTATACGAGTCCAGCCCATCCTAAGTGTTCTTCTGTTAAGTCATCAAAGGAATTCATAGCTGTTCCACCACAGGCCAGTGCTAAACGTTCCATATTTCTACGTTTTGCTCTGCGCAAAGCCAAAATATTTTCCCGCGCAAGCATATCCAAGGATGGTGGGTCAATGCCTTTCTGATTTATGACGACGAACGACTTGTCCGTTCCGTCACATAATTTCTTTTTCAGTTCGATTATTTTTCTTACCCGATTATCGATGAATTCACGTTCTGCAGCTACCAATTTCTCACGCTCTTCAGCAGTTTTGTAAAAGAACCCACTATTAACCTTCATAATAAATACAATTTCATTATTTAAAGGAGGGAATTATTTATATTTTACAGAAATGATTGATTCTTTTCTTAAATTACTCCATTTACCTCACTCTTTTCATATTCCAAACTAACATTGCAAGTTAGTATGTAAGCATTCTCTACTTTCTTAGGCATATCTGGATGTCTAGATCCATGGTCAGTTACAATACCACGAACTAAGTTAGTATCTGCTGCAGTTCTATGCTGCATTTCCATTAATTCAACCATATGGAGATCGATTTCTTGATCTTTCTGTCTAATAGTCAAAATTGCATCCACACAGACTTCTGTTAGTTTGTCAGCTACAGTAGGATGGACTTTAGTTCTAAGCGATGTTCTAGCAATGCTCATTAGATTTTCCTTTGTGGGCTCAATCATAATCTTCAAGGAGTCTAATACTTCCAAAGTTTTTACTCTAGCCAGTTCAAAACCTTCTGTGAGCATTCTAGGATGAAGACCCTCGGATATATAAATATCAGCTTGTTTTAGAAGCTCTCCAATGACTAATACTGTACTAGTTGTGCCATCACCAGTAATATCGTCTTGAGCAGTGGATGCTCGAGCAATCAGAGATGCTGTTGGATGTTGAATTTGCATTTCATGCAATAATACATTTCCATCTTTTGTGATTTTAATGTCACCTGCTCCAGACACCAACCTTGAAAAATTTTGTATTATTGAATTTCAAAAATTGATTTGGCGATCAATTGTATATATAAAGAATTAAGTTATTAATTTACATAATTGAGTTTCCAGATTGTTATTTCTCTGGTAAGATAGCAAAATAGTATAAGTCAGAATTATTAGTTTTGCAGAAAAGCATATGTAATTTCAAAATGCAATGTAAAATTAGGTATTAGATTTTAGATATACTATTAGCAGCTTAGTTAGAAGAACGGGAAAGAAGTGAAATTGATTTATGCTATTAGAACCATAAGCAAAAACAGTAATATAGAAAATGTGGAAAATATTATATCATTCTGTCGATTATAATTTAACTTATACTTCTTTCCTTATCCACAAGAGATTTCACGGAAATATCGATCTTACCTAATAAGGATAATATACTTAACTGCAATGTTTTAATGTAACAAGCAAATAGTAGTGGAAAGTATGAAATATAAAATAATTTTCGTAATTTTATATCTCATAATTTTAATACTTCACTTTAATTTATTAAATAAATGATAAATTGTTAAATTAGCACGTGAGAATAAATATACATACATCTTCATGGTGCCTTTCGGCCCAAGATTCGTTCTCATCACATCTTGAATTCCTTTTGCGGCTGATATATTGACAGCCAAAGCCTGAGCAGCTCTAGCAAACTCAGCTTTGGGATTTAACAAACTAATCGCTGCCATCTCACTAGATAATAATCAAAATTCGCGAAATAATAAACGTGTCGTCTCAGCATACAAGCTTCTATCAATGGCTTCAACAGATCTGAATAATACAGTATATCAAGTAACCGATGTTCAGATTCAACAATATAGGGATTTTCATTTTATAACTTCCGAAAAAATATAAATCTTTTCCATAAATTTTTTAATTCTCTTTGAAAATTGCAAGTTCATTTAAAAATCGATTAAAAAATGCTCAAAGCTATCAAATTTAAAAATATGTGTAATTCATTCATATTTAAGTACCGTTCTTTATTTAATGTTAAGTTGGTCTAGAACAATCTAAGAATGATTAAAAAATTTACTTAAATTCATATATTTACATAAGAATTTTCCATTTTTTCCAAGCGATTGTCTTTTTTAAATGTTTAGCTCTATTTTAAAGTTTTATTTCATTGTTGGAATGATATTTTTGGATGATTTTTTATTATTGAAAAGGATTGTTAAAGAAAGATTTGAAGATTGTTTTAGTTATAACATGTGACGTTTTTGGTAATCATTTTGACATGCAAAGATTACATCACAGGCGAAAATACTATGATGAAATAAAAAAGTAACCTTAAATAAAATTGTAAACTATTTTCATATTTTTAACATAACTGTTATAAATATAAAAGATGTTTAAAATAAATGTTATATGTGTAAAGTCATGTAAGACTGTTAATACAATAGGGATATTATTATGTGAGTTTTTTTCTTGTTCCAATATTTGTATTTATCTAGAATGTTATTATTGTATTATATCATTATGATATTTATTTATAGTATTCATTGATTTTTACCAATATATAATGTGAATTATTATTATTAAAGATAGATCATATACATCAGATTTTGCATTTGTCCCAAAATGTGAACCTGTGGAAGACAGAGATTTGTTGATGTTAAAGAGTTTTATCAATAGTCACAATAATATGTGCATATTAACAGGAGCAGGAGTATCCACAGAAAGTGGTATTCCTGATTATAGATCTGAAGGCGTTGGCCTTTATGCAAGAAGCAATCGCAGACCAGTTCTTTACAGAGACTTTTGTAACAGCGCTGAGATTAGAAGGCGATATTGGGCTCGAAATTATATAGGTTGGCCAAGGTTGTAATTTTTCTTGATTAGAACTACAATTATAAAATGATACGCATACAGTTTGTAATAATTTTAAAATATTCATTTCATAGATTTTCTTCTGTTAAAGTAAATATTGTACATGAAATACTAAAAAAATTAGAAGATCATAACAAAATAAGATGTATCGTTACACAAAATGTTGACAACTTGCACACAAAAGCAGGCAGCAAAAAAGTGATAGAGTTACATGGGACAGCATTTAAAGTAATGTGTCTCAACTGTAATGAAAGAATATGTAGATATCAATTGCAAGAAATTTTAGATAGAATGAATCCAAACATGACAGGGACTAGTGAAATGATAAGACCCGATGGAGATGTGGATATATCGCAAGTAAATGTTATAAATAATTTAAGAAGTTCAGGGATAACCTAAGAAACTTCTATTTAAATGATTCATTTTAATTCAGGAGCAAGTAGAAAGATTTAAAATTCCACCATGTGAAAATTGTGGTGGTGTTCTTAAGCCGGACATGATCTTCTTTGGGGACAATGTCCCGCGTCAAATTGTAGAAAGTGTCAGATATAATGTCGAGCATTCAGATTCTCTACTAATTTTGGGTACAACACTAACTACATTTTCTGGCTATCGAATTGCGTTGCAAGCTAGCCATGCTAAAAAGCCAATAGCTATAGTGAATATTGGAAAAACTAGAGCGGACGACCTCGCGCAAATCAAAGTGGAAGGTAGATGTGGCGATATTTTATCGAGAATTTACTCAATGATTGATCAACATGAGGAATGTATGGAATGTTAATTAATAGACTGCGGATTTTTATGCATTTTTAAGAAATTTAAAATTACAAAAAAGCATGTAATGCGCAAAAATATACAAAATAATTAAAGTATAATCTGTATTATTTTTATTATTTATAAAAATACCAATTTGCATAAAAATTCGCAATTCATTGATTAAATAGAAGTAATGTAAATAGTTCTTTTCATATTGTTTTACATTTTGGCTGTGATTACTCTAGATTAATCTATGTATAATGTACAAATAAAACATCTTTTTCCAACAAAAATTTTTTTTACAATACTTCATATAATATTCCACTTCCTTTATAGAAGGTTTGATTGTAGTATTGTTGAGATTTCAGAAATGAAGATATTTGTTTTCATCAAAAGAATATAATCATTTTTCGTATTAAGTCTTGTTCGTCTTTACCATCTATCCATAATTTTCTAAGTTATTATTACTTCCGTATCTGGTAGATAGCAGCACACGACTTATCCATAAACAAGGTACAAATACGGATATGTACATATACTCTGACAAGAAGCACAATAGATGTGACTAATAGTGTATATATAGATGTGTATACAAGTATAGCAATAACGATTAGTTCCACCTTTTCACCGTTACGTGGTGATAGTGTTTCAATGTCCACAAAAAACTAACTAAAAGGATTAATTTGTGAACTTCTATGATTATGTCTTCCGAAATGCATGTATAAAGAATTACAGATTTTATTCAACGAGTCGAAGCATTAGCTGAAAGAATATATATTTACATATCGATGTACCTACTAGATCGCAACACTTTATGATTAATATATTAGTTACAGGTGGGATTGTTGCGTTCTGTAATTAACAAAATGTCGTTAGCAAGGTTAGTTTTTGATAATTATTCTATAATTATTTTCTTATTACGTGTAGAATAGCGAATTATATAATTTTTGTATTATACGATGCAGTATATAAAATATAGAATTTTCTGACTCATGTATTTCGGTGTATTTTGATACAACCTGACGCGTACTTGTTAAACAAAGCAAATGACACAACTGTATCTGAATTTGTGTGACTATTGTAGTAATTTCACTGTTTGCAAATGTTTTTTATATTTTTGAGTGTATTACTTATATTTATTTGTATTTTAATTCATAAGAATAATTATAAAGTGTGTCTGTTATAGCTTATTACCTACACCATCTCAGGTCGTGTGGGATAGAGAAGATGAAGCAAGGGAACAGAAATTACGACAGAGACCTGTATCTGCTCTTGTCAAAGCTGTCGTTACTGCTCCACCATATGGCCAACGTAAAGGATTTGTGCCAAGAAATCCAGAAGTAAGTGATTTTATAACTAAGTATAATCCTCTATTTACCTATAATAAATATAGTGTATTTGTATATAATAATATAATATGCAATGATACCTAGTGCTGGATGTGTACAATAAATGAATGTTTTTGTATTTTTCATTTCGAATTGTTTATATAAATCTCTAAAGATTCATATTAACTGTGCAGGATTTTGGAGATGGTGGAGCATTTCCAGAGATTCATGTAGCCCAATATCCACTTGGGATGGGAATGAAGGGAAAAGAAACTACCAGTAATGCTTTAGCAGTACAGCTTGATGCTCAAGGAAAAGTAAAATATGATGTTGTTGCTAGACAAGGCCACTCTAAGGATAAGGTAATTTAATGTACATCAATAATACTATTTAGTTGCGTAAACATATGCATTTGGTTTACTTTGTTTATATTATGTTCTCTTATAGATAGTGTACAGCAAACTGAGTGACTTATTACCTTCAGAAATTACAAGCGAGGAAGATCCTAGTTTGCAACGCCCACCCAATGAAGAAATTGATGAACTCACAGAAAAAACTAAAAAGGCTTTAGAGAAGATAACAAGATCAAAGATAGCTGCAGCAATGCCAGTAAGATGCGCGGAGAAACAAGCTCCTGCGCAATACATTCGATATACACCTTCCCAACAAGGACAATCATTTAATTCTGGGGCTAAACAAAGGGTTATTAGAATGGTGGAGGCTCAGATAGATCCTTTAGAACCACCAAAATTCAAGCAAGTTTCAACATTATGAATTTACTTGGGACTAAGCACCAAATGAATTATATTTCAAATATAAGTTATGTTAACTATGTTGTGAATAATATAGTATCCTTTAATTGTAGAATTAATAAAAAAATACCGCGAGGTCCTCCATCACCTCCAGCACCAGTGATGCACTCGCCTACGCGGAAAGTAACAGTGAAAGAACAGAAGGAATGGAAAATACCGCCCTGTATTAGTAACTGGAAAAATGCGAAAGTAAATAGGTTCTTTTACTTCGTAATTGATTGATACTTTACTAACAAAGATTTTTTCAGGGATATACGATCCCGCTCGATAAACGATTAGCTGCAGACGGTCGTGGGTTGCAGCAGGTTCACATAAATGAGAACTTTGCTAAACTGGCTGAGGCTCTTTATATAGCAGATAGGAAAGCTCGAGAGGCGGTAGAAATGCGAGCACAGCTTGAGAAAAAACTTGCTCAGAAGGAAAAAGAGAAAAAAGAGGACCATCTGAGACAACTAGCGCAGAAAGCTAGGGAAGAACGTGCTGGTTTAAAATCAGCAGCAATGGGTTCGTATATGCATTCTGTGCATTTACATAATCATACAAAATCATCTATAATCTCGACTATTTTTAAGTATTTAGAATACATTTAATATCGTGTTATATCGTAATATAGTGTTTAATAGTGTCGTGTTCTTTGATATTACATAGATAAATCGGAGGAGTCGCGGGAAAGAGATCAACTCAGGCAAGAACGACACAAGGATCGTGCTCGAGAGCGGAATTTGGCGCGTGCTGCACCTGATAAGCGTTCTAGATTGCAACGTGAACGAGAACGCGACATCAGTGAACAGATTGCACTCGGTTTACCAGCAAAGAGTATTCCTAATACCGGAGAAGCACAGTTTGACCAAAGATTGTTCAACACTAGCAAAGGAATGGATAGTGGATACGGGCATGATGATGAATATAATGTTTATGACAAACCTTGGAAAGATTCTAACTCTATCGGCTCTCATATATACCGTCCTAGTAAAAATATTGATAAAGATACTTACGGAGATGATTTGGAGAAGCTTGTTAAAACGAACAGGTATTTGTTTCATTATTTTAATATAATTATATCAATGTATTGTGTTTCGATTAATTAACTTGACAAGAATTTTTAAAGATGTTTAAGAAGGTATAGAGAAGAAAAAAGCTTTTGGATTAAGTGTTTTTATATCAACATGTTTCTATTGTAATTTTAGATTTGTTCCGGATAAGGAATTCAGTGGAACTGATAGATCAACGACACGCTCAGGACCAGTACAGTTCGAGAAGGACGAGGAAGATCCTTTTGGTTTAGATCAATTCTTGAAGCAAGCCAAGCGTGCGAGCAGTTCTACTACCACAACAACAAAACGCAAAGAGGAGCGGGAACAACGGAGAGACGATCGCGAAAAACGAAGGAAACATTAACTTTCTTTGTTGTTTATTTGTTCTTATTATTTTAAAACAATTTTCCTTTGTTTAATGTTATATAAGTTAGTTCTAGATTCAAGTAAATGAAGCTTAAAATTAGTCGTTTCGATCACTTTGATAATCTAATCAGTGATCGGTTTTACAAATACGACACAGATACAAAACATTCAAACAAGTATAAAATGCCTTACAATTTTTAAGAACGATGTTCAATTTTAATTCTTCACACTGCTGCGAAAGAAGTAAACTTTTACAAAAAAAAAAAAAAAAAAATGGAAGGATGTATACAAACTGATTAAAATTGCTAAATATATCGATTACTTAGTATAATAAACAACAAGAAATGTTATTTTCTATTTTCTCCCCGATGGTTATGTTTCATTTTATAAGAGTAAAGCTGGTTAGAGTTACGTTTCAGACTCATAGTTCTTTATTAACACAATGTGCATACAGCGTTCGTTAGATTAACAAAGGAGGCGATACTTTCGCACGGGGAGCGATTGTTATTTCTAAATTAATAACGTAGTTACTTACTTTCTCATCAAATATTTTTTTTCATCAAATGCGTTTATCGACACCGTTCTTTTTTTGCATGTCGTCATTTTTTGAAGATCGCGTCAAATTGGATTAAATCTAGTCACCGTAAATTCGCGAATAATTCATGGTAATGATGTTACGCAATGTTGTATTGCTTCGATGTTGCATGATCACTGTTTACTACTTATTCTCGTCATCTCCAAACTGTTTTTTTTTCTTTCTTTATTTTCTGTATCTAAGTAAATCATCCTAATGAAGCTTTATACTGTTATAGTGTCTACTTTGGTACCCACTAGTTTTATTAAGAGTCAGACTGAAATTTATATCTTTCGCTTATTATATAAATATAATGTATATGTATGAGATCGTGCAAGAAAACTTTCATATAATCCAGTTGAATTGCTTAAAGATGTCGTAAGATGTAGGATGACCGTATATAAGGGACAGAGTTTGAAAAACAGTATGACTACAAACAATCGAAAAATCTAATGTTCTCCTCGTCCCCGTCCAAAAAACGATGTTGATGGCCGTCTTTGTCGTTTCTAAATAAAAATGACTACGCATACGATTTATAGGAATCAATCATTTATAGGACCATTCGCGAGAGCGTTTATGATGGTTATTTCATCTTTTTTTTTACTTTTTCATGAATTTTCTTGTAGATACGGCGACTTAGAAGATGGTCTTTCTAATCAGTCTTTTCTTATTTTTTTTTTCATTCGTAAGAAGTTTATCACAGAAGAATTTCCGTATATTGATCATCTTTCTTTTTATTTTTTAAATTTCAGGAATCTGAACGAGCATTTGTTTCATCGTTCATGCAAATTGACGCGATCCTTTGTTATATTAGACTGACCTCACACTCTTTATTGTAAACCACATCCTTAAGAACTACATCAAGGTTTTTCTGACAAAGTTTTATGGAATTATTTTCTCTCTCTCTCTTTCGCTCTCTCCCTCGCAAACATTACAGCGTAACCGGAGAACTCTCCTGATGAGAAAGACTAGAATTAATAACGCTGAAGACTACGGACTTGTTACGGATCCATGGGAGCCTATGTACAATTAGGATGAACACTTTGCCAACTATTCTTAGTTGCGTTCGAGTTCTCTCGGTTTTTGTTTCCTTCAGCTGTAAACGACGCATGTATACTTGGCGGAAGAGATATAGCGAGGTTATAAATTTAATTATTAATTAGGGACATCGATTGATGTAATTGCGTTCAATGTTGTACGCATTTCATAGAAGTACCTCGAATCTCAGGCCATAGAAGTCATTAATAGATTACGGATTTTTATGTTTTATATTTTTATGAACACAATTATAGAAATGGAATCTAAGCAAAGATTTGTTTCACTCGAGTACTTTACTTTAGATATTTTGTATATTTTTGCATGTTACATCCATTTTGTACATTTCTTCATTTTCAGAATTTCCATAAATACATAGAAATTCGTAGTCTAGTCATTAGTGACGTACAAAATTTTTTTATATATGCATTATGTGAAAAATAGCAAACTGCATATGTTTAGAATCTACTTTTCAAATTTTATGCTATACACAATTTTTCTTAAATATTCTATAAAAGAAGAACAGTTCCATATTATTCTATGATATATCGAATGAGGCTTTTAATTCCTTCTCTTTCTTCATATGTCTCAAATTATTGTTTAGTCTCTTGAAACATATAAATTTAAACACATCACCGATTTTATAATCTTGCTATATCTTTTCCTATAACAATACACGTCTTTGTAAGACCTATATTCTCATCTTGACAACGTGAATAGCTATTTTCCAGTTTTATAATTAGTTAGAACCTATGCGATCATTACAGCCTCTTTCTCTGTTTACTTTGGAGAACAATAGACATTTAGATTGAGAAACTTGTGATAGCAGTCAGAGTTTACGTATAGTGTAAGAGTATTCAAACACTTGTAGATGCCTTTTATGGTCATATTACATCTGTATATGAAATATTTTGAAATTTTATTGTTGCTGTAATGAAACCAGACTATCACGATTATATTGAGCAAATGTGAAACAAATACATAATACATATATACGTCAAAGTTTTCTATGGTAAATGTTTAAATACTCTCACAAATCACTATAAGAGATAAAATGTAGCAAACCTTTTAGTCCTTAGCAAATCTATTATTTTTAATCTGGAATATATGAGTGTATTTCCTTATGAAATGGTATGCTCAGAAAAATAAGCTGCTTCTCTAAAAAAGATCTATTTCTGTGACAGCTGAAGGATTCAAATTACACGATTAAGGAAATATAATTTGGAAACAGACGTTATAGTGCTTATCGATCAGAAGTGCAAAAAGTGTAAGAATCACTTGAATCTCAAGGTTATTATTAAAGAGAACTACGAAAATAAATTTCAAAGTTTATACAAAAACTGGTAATGTGTGCGTACATTACATCATGACGTTAATTACAATGAAACTCCCAAAGTTCGAAACGTATTATAATAATGTACAGTGTATCAAATTTCACTGATTAGTCACTTCAAATCGAAATTAATCGGACAATCCATTTTTTTAATTGCTATTAATTGGTATTGTGATCACTGGTAATATATATATGTACAAGTTATTTTACTTTTCCAAATATAATTCTGCAGCCCTCCAAAAAGGTTGTCTATCTCTTTAATAATTGGTAAGATTAGTCAGTTTCTCATCTCTTGATGATAAATTGTGGCAGTTGTTACATAAGGCATACAAGTTGTCCTCTCCCATTCATTGATCCTTATAGCATTCGTTTAAGATGACGCTGAGAGTTAGCTACACGTGCTACGAGACGAGAAACCAACTAATTTGGTTAATTGAATCTTCTCATTAGTACGCTGTTTCGGAGAAAAAAACTGCTCGATTCTGAACACACAAGCAGAACTACGATTTGCAGAAGATTATGAGAATGTACCCCAACAACGAAAAAACGCTTCTCTGTAACTTCTTCTTCTTCTTCCTTTTTTTTTCTAAATGTTAATACTTACAAAGATTGCTACGATCCAAACGATTTATTACTTTTTTTTCATTGATGAGATATTAAAAATTTGTTAGACATCGACATGCACCTAATATCAAGAAGGGGATTGCTTATCGGTTTCCTTAGGCTACGGTTCATGTTTTTTGTTACAGAATTATCATCATCATCATTGTAATCATACAATTGCCGTTATATATCTATCATATACCTATTATGTACAACTGTTCAAGTATAGCTACGTCGATACTTGCAAAAAAACACGATATTACACTAGAGCCATTCTCTTCCCATAAACCGATCATATTTTTTTCTTTTCGTGGTGATAAGATTTTTTTTGTTGAGTCACGTGACTTTTAGTTGAAAAACCGGTTTATGGGGTCTATGCGATTAACGGAACGATTATCTACATGCGTTGAGAGGACCGCATCGCTCTCCATTAGAAATAATTATAAATATCATAAGAAAAAGTGAATCGACGTGTTATTTTTTTTTTCATTTTTGGATGAATAAATACTATACATGCGCCCCTATAGAGACTACTTCAACGCGCCATCTTGCCAAATTCCTTTGTTTCGAGTGATCGCGATTGGATCCTGCCCAATCCAATAAATTTACATCGCATATTCAATTGTCTCTTCTTATTCTCTTCTTTTTACTTTTTCTTTTTTCATCTTCATTGTGTCACTTCCCAAAGTGCATTTTCTGATTTCAACTAGTTATGGGATAACTTGTCTTCTCACCTTCATTTTCAAGATACATTGGCCTCTTTAATCACGCATAAAGTTGGCGTCCATTCGCTTCCGTAAAAGCCGAGGGGAAGTGAAAGAGTTTACGCGCTCCATCTGACAAAGAGACTGCACGATATTCGAATCATCCATTTGATTCACATTTTGGCAATATAAAACATATAGGACATGCTGTTCAAACTTTCACAAGGAAATGAGGCTCGAATATTCGGCATCCTCCATATTTTCAACATAATCCATAAATAATATTATAACTATAATAGTCTTATAATGGAAGTTATAACATTATATACAGGTTTGTGTGTATTATATATATGAGGGATACATAATTTCGAAGAATATTTTCTCACGGAAGTTTGAACAGTATATACTACGTGTTTAATATATTACTATATAGGACGTGTCCCCTTGTGGAACTTCCACTTTGGCCTGTTATCTCTTAGGTAGCACCGGAAGGATATATTACACTTCCGTGGTGCGACTGTACGGGCCGGATTCCTCCGATTGTGAAAGTTTTCGTTCCCGTTTGGCGAATAGACCCCCTAAAAAAGATGGCTGCTGAGCCAGTCCCTTAGCACCACCAGGGATCGTAGCCCCTGGATGTATAGGATGAACTTGTCCAGGATGTTTAATGCCTTGGCTCATTGAGCTGGCAGATGTAGATTGAAAAGAAATCGACATACCGCTATCGAGTGAGCCCACGCTTCCACGTCGCTGCGGTTTTTCACCAGCAACTGTGAAAAGTAAAGATACAAAAGACATTAAAATTTCAAATATTATCTCTCACCAAAAAATATTGTTTGTCGTTTTAAAATTATAAAAACTAGAATACGACAGATACATTAGTAGAATTACATAAATAATTTAATTAATATAACATGTATGTTAGTACCAGTAAATGTGTTAATACGTAAAATATAGAATAATTTTATTTACATTGTTCATGTATGTCCAAAAGGGAATTACTAAGGGCAGAACGTTTTAATTGGGTATCTATGTCGGTAGTTTCCGATCTTTCGGAGTAAGGCCCCGGGCAAGGACATATCTCGACATCTGCCACTCCAGAGTCTCTATTTTCAGCGCCACCCCTCGCACTTCTGCTGCTTTTCTGTCGTTCTAGTTCCGTCTCAATCCGTAAGGTTTCCATCTCATCCATTTCGCTGATGGATTCTCTGAGATCCTCCACAAACTTGCACCTGTCGTGCGCGTTCCTCGCATTAAACGTAACCAACACCTTTCCATCTACGCGCTGGGAGAGTCTAATTCCATACGGATAATCTGAAAAATAAAAATCTTAGTTAGAATAAAAACTAGTTATGCCTCGATGTTTAGATGATAAAAAGTTATAATTCTTAATTACAACAAACGTAAAGAAAGTACATTTCTCCACACCAATTTAGTCTTTAATTTATAGGTTAATGAAAAGAGATGTTAAAATGTTCTCCAACTGTAAAGAGTCAAAACAATTTGAACGTGAAACTCACGAGGAACTTCAAACAGCGTGGCTACCATTCCGCACAGTGGAAAACTTTGTCTGAACGTATAAGTAACGCTGTTCTTTTTCTTGCTCAGGATCTTTGTTACAACAAGCAGATCGTTGAAGAGAAATACTTCTCGTTGATGTACACCTGGTCTCTCTTTCTTGTGGATGTCTGGGATCTCATACAGTCTACAATAGCAAACTAATCTTCTATGAGGCAAGGCCATGTTAGGTTTCTTGCCTACTATTGTTGCTTGGACCTTCATCACTTGAGAAACATGATCTGAGCCAGGTTTGAATTCGTTTTCCTTTACTCTTTCATAAATTCCAACCAATATATCTCTGTCAATATCTCCACAATCGTCTATGCCTCTGAGGTTCTTGACAAAGTCATCCAGCCTCATTCTGCGTTCTGGTTTCAGGTTTGGTGTGTGCAGATCAGTGTTCAGCATGATAATTGCGAACGCTAATACAAAGACAGTGTCTGCTGAGCGTAGCCTGGATACTACATCAGGATTGCAGTGGCAATAACGTTGGCTGAACACCTCCATTAGTCGTTCTATTTTTTGAGCTTCACCTGGCATCCGGAAGTATGCTTGAAACTTCCTCAAAGCAACGTCTACCTGCATTCCTGATAGGTCCAGCTCGTGGGAGAAGCATCTGAAAGATACAAAAATGTTTTAATTCATTACTTTTTTATACTTTTATTCATGTTCTCCCGGGAATATACGTATAATTATTTATTTGTGGTTCTGACACTATAATAGGGGCTAAGATTGTAAATCAAACCTTGGATTTTATGTCCACTTATGGACATATATTGCGTTTTGTTTTAAGTACATTTTATTTAACTATATTCTATGTACAAATAGAAAATCTACATATGTTAATTACCATTTCAATAAATTGAGAAACGAAAAAGGAAAATTGTAATATGAATATAAATTTTCAGTTCAATATATATGAAATATATTTTGTATTAAAATTTTCTTTGTACAGCACTGATCAAAGATTTAAATCTTTATTAATTAAATTCCCACTCTTCATATTTTTGTCAGTTTCATTGATGATGATTCCATACACATTATCATGTGTCTGGTACATGTTAAACTTGACTTCTGACTGATTTTCGACCTTGCTATTCGGTGACCCACACTCTTAATCATTCTAAACTCAATATTTATTCTCAAGTATTTTTTTCGCTGACACGTGTTCCTTTTTCTGTTTTCCGTGTGGTCCAGTTGCGGTGGCTCATGTTACACGTTTGTCACACTAACTGAGGCTAAAGAGGGTCCTTTAGAATTGAAATTTAGTTTTGTTTCATGATGGATCCCCCACTGTGTCTTGCAACTTTTAAAATAGCACTTTCATAGACTTACAAATCAAGACTTTGAGAATAACATGAGTTAATATCTCTATTCGATATTATTTTAATTGTTTAACTTAGTATTCTAATAAAAGAAATATTTCTCATATTTTCCTTAAGTCTTATATCGATATCTTGAACGTTGATAATTGTACAATAACCGCGAGTAATGTTATATGCTACCAATCCTCCTTGACCTAAATTTTTTTTGAAATCGCAAAACGAACGACTGACAAATAGATCAATGCCATTTCCAGTATTTCTTTCACAGCGGTTTACAGAATTACCCTTTGCGCCACTGACAAAGAATCGAACGCAACTACTGAAACGAAACAATTGCGTTCTTAAAAAGCGACAAGAGAGAAAACGACTTTCTATAATAAATAACGAGCAACGAACCCAAATTGCGTGTTTCCGCTACGTCGATCACCGATCACTGTGATAAACAAACAGATTAACTTTCTCTAACTGCGCTATTATCCTCCATATTCACTTTTTTTCTCTTTACAGTAAAATAAGGAAAAAACATAAAAATGTATAGCAGGATACTTACTCAAGCACAGCCATGTTGAAGGGGTTTTGAAGGTTCCCAAGATATTCTCCTATCATCTGTTTGGACAGTCCTTTTCTACTGATCAAAAATCTTGCTACACCCTGAGGACTATTCTCCAAGAATCCTCTTCTGATCAAGTAACTGATTCCTCTTTCTGGTTTCTTGTTGAACAGATTTAGGCCCACTCGATACTGACGTTTTCTAACTATTTCTGATACTTTATAGCTCGTCTGCGGTATACTTTCTGGATGATCCATGAGAGGAAGCTGGTAGCCGGAACTGGCATGAGAGTGGCCAAGATCCTTCACACTGCTCATCATAGTAGTTGAGTCTGTTGTGTGATTGGCGCATTCTTGGTGTTCTGGTGAACTTGACTGTACAACAGAAGATAAAAATTAGGTTAAAAGAGTTGTGATTTATGGTTTAGATCCATTATGGTACCACAATTCGTGAAAATTAATAGAAGATGAAAAGAAGATACTTAAAGGTTAACAGGTAAACGGCGGAAAAAGAAATTTAAGATGAAATTGTAAGCAGAAATATATAGGTATCTTATAAAACATATATTATACATATATTTGTACTGTTAGATATATTTTACTACAAAAAAGTTTAATCAGTTTCATTAGTAAATGGAAGAAAAGTGGATTAAGGGACTAAAGATTAAATTCGTCACAAGGGAGGAATTAGAAACAAACCAAATCAGACTTCTCCTTGAATATCGTCTAGCCCAAAGTGTCTAGAAGCTCGAAGAAACAAAAGAAAGAGTTGATATAAAAGTAAGAACACAGACACAGAGGTAGAATGGAAACTCACGATTCCTTTATGCTTCCACACAGGTGATCCTCTTTGAGCGTCTCCCTCGGAGCTCTCGCAATTAGTGGAATCGCTGCCAGAACTCTGAACCGAGCTTAGGCTACCGTTCTCGACGCTTTTGCTAAGACCATTGTGACGTGGTTCCATAGATCTGGACGTAATGGAAGACGTTCTTTTTGGCACTTCCGGTGGCACCTTTTTCGCGGATCCTCTCGTTCTACCGGCGGAACCAAGGTGACCGGCACTACTCCAGTTCTGAACCACTTGTGTCTGAAGATTGTGAGGCGTCGACGGCGACGTGCATGGTGTCCGCAGCAGATCCCTTGGTGGCGTATCTTGTCTGATGCTGCACAACGTGTCCTGGAATAATAACAATGATTTTCTTTACAGTCACTTGTTTAAATTGCTTGAAATAAGAACAATTATGTGAGTCAGAAGGTAGCATGGAATAAGTGTCTTTGGTAAGAATTTTCTTCTGGAAAATAGGAATTTTCTATTAAAAATTGATATAGATGTGTTTGGAAGGTAACTTTGAAGGTAGCATGATTAGGTATTTTTAGTAAAAATTTTTATAAGAAGAGAAGATATCTCGTAAATAAAATAATAATAAAATCCTGTTTCCCTCAATTATTTTTCTATTAAAATAGTCTTCCTTTTCACTTTTTGTCTATAAACTATATAAACTAAGTACCATATCAATCAATTTAAAGTATAAATATTGTACAAATCTGAATCAAATTAAACTACATTTTAACTTGCCTTTCTTTTTCTAATGTTCATCTATTAGAAGTTTGTTAGATCTATTTATTAGATAGCCTTTTTTTTATCTTCTATCTACGCCAATAAATTACACGTGATAATGATCAATTTAAAATGTACAACAGTGAGCATATAAATGGGAAAATGCTTGCTTGTAAATTCAACTAATTTAATCGTATTATGAAAGGTTCCATTACTATCTTTCTTTGTATAATATAGGATTTAAAGATATATCTTGTGTACTTTAAAGCACTATACTCAAATTTCTATTTCCATCTTTATTAGTAAATTAAATTGAATGTGGTACTTTTCAAGGACTTTGGAATACAGGAGTGTGGATCAAGAAATATTGTTTTCCCTATTTATATACTTGTCATTATAAATAAAATTCAAAGAATTCATTATCCACAGCTTATCTTCTTAAAATTCAACGTTCTTGATCAAAGAAACATTGGGTTGTCAGATAAATTTTAAAGATTTATCAGGTCATGTTTTTGGAACAACAGAAATTCTACATGTATGGAACAATGACACTGCTCAGTAGATTGCAGAAGATTAAACAAAATGTTTGATTTAATTCTACTACTGCTTTTACTATTGTAAAGTTCATAATTTAGATCTAGAAAAGATCTAAGTATTATCCAACAACTCAATACATAATCTTCTATTATTATCCAGTATGATTTTCTCAAAATTCAATTTTTTTCAGCAAAGAAGTATAATGAACCATTTGTGTTAAGTCATAAAAGACTTATACCAAGCTACAGAGCTTTTAATCACCTGTGGATTGTAATAATGCATGCTAGACCCGCTTTCCTGAGAGCTGGACTCCCAGCACGGACTTGGTGGTAACTGTTGGTGTCTGTTGCAAGGACTCGGCGCCAGAGAGGGCGTATGTCTGCCACTTTGATGTATGTTATGGTTCGCGTGCTGATGACCAGCGACCTGGACCTCGCACCTGCCGCTCTGGCTCCTCGGTATAGGAGACTGTGAGTTCTCCACGTGCCTCCTTTCCCTCAGAGACATGCTCCTGATGGGCATTGGTCTGTTCGCCGTCTGTGGCTGCTGTATGTAAATTTGACTGTGATATACCATTCTCTCATGTTCATTTACGCCCGTGGCTCTCTCTGTAGTTTCCTGAAGCTTTCTGCTGAGACGTTTTTCAGCCTTAGCCATGGCGGTGATGGCTGCGAATTTCTTCAGCAGAGTGTATCTTCTGAATGCTCGTTGAATAGTCAGTGCGGCGTTTCTTGCCTTCACACCGCCGTATTTTCTTTCTAACATCTCTATCTGCTTATCCAATAGGTCTTGGGATAACTCGTACCTGTTTTGAAGGCAAAAAGTGGTGAATATTGTGGTGGGAGGCTTTGGATTTTTGGTTTTTAAGAGAAGTTTGTCGTTAACCCATGAAGATCTTGATATTTATTTAACTTTTATAGGTCCATAGGTTGATACTATTATAATGATAGAGAAATATGTAAGAACGTGATACAAGAGACTTCAAGAAGACTTAATGAATCTGTCGAAAAATACAAAATTACCATTTTTTCACTGTTACCTTCGCAAATATCTGAGTTTTTAAATAGAGCTTAGAGTGAAAAATGGGTTAACGCGAAGAATAAAAAGGTGAAGCTCGACTGGATCTGAACTGGCAACGAAGACGTGCGCTCTGGGAAAGCTCGGACTTTTTGTCAGCCGCGAACAACGTAGAGATCACTCGTGCATCGATTCTTTCGAAAACAGCAAACAAAAATTTAAGCCGTGAAAGCTTGCAGACTGTCCCATAAGAAGTTTCCGTAATTGATGCTCGGAAATTTGGAAATTTCAAAGAACTTTCAAATTTCGTCGGAAACCCGAAATTATAAATCTTTAAGAAACTCCGCAGAAATCCCGACTTCCAAAGAAACCACAAGTTTCGAATTAAAAAAGAAAAAGATCTCCAAATGCGAACTCCAAGGAAATTCCAAATTTTGCGTATCTCAAGACAATTTCGAGCCTCAAATTCCAGAAAGAAGCCAATTAAAAAATTCCAAATTTCAGGGAAATCCCAAATTCTGACGCGAATTCCACGCGTTTCAGAAGAAATTTCGAATTTTGAAGGCCGAACGAATTCGAGGACCAGCAATTTGACGCCGAACAAAGCGGAAAAAACAATAAAAAAAAAGATTGAAAGAACGAGTAAATCAATGTTGATCTTACGCAGTCTGCAGCCGGCATCTCTTCAGCACGTCTCCGTTACGTACAGGTCCTTTTTTAAGATGGTTTTGTTGATACCCTGCGGCCTGTGGCTGACCACCATAGCCCTGCACCATGGTACCATAACTTTGAGGCTGATTGTAGCCGGCGTGAGTGTATACTCTCACGTTCGATGTGGAATTGTATGGGCCGTGTGCGTAGTTCTGGTTCTGAACGTACGACTGGCCCGTGATGTAGGACGTTGTCAGGGAGGTTTGACTGCCTGACGAGTATACGCCGTGCATGCCGCTCCCGTGCACCTGGTTCACGTTCGCCGCATGCTGCGATGGCCTCTCCATCTTCTGCGGGAAACTGTAACAGAAGTTCGATGATTTAGTTACAGATGAGCGAGTATTGCGGGATCTTTTGATTTCGGTAGGTCGTGTATGGCGGATATAGTTGGACACAAATTGATGAGCTGTAGGAATCTGCAACTTTGAAACTCTCGAATTCTACAATTACAGAACTCCAAAATTCTACAACTTCTTCAGAACTCAAGAACTTTGGAACCTCAGAACTCTGGAATTTCAGAACTCCGGAACTCCAGAACTCTGGAACTTCAGAACTCTGGAACCTCAGAACCTTGGAACTTCAGAATGTAAGATTCCAGAAATTTAAGGCTCTAGAGCTCTGGAATTAGGAACACTGGGAACTGTAAAACTTTAGGACTTAAAGGCTCAGTAATTTTGAAAGTGATTCTGCAAATGTAAAAGTTTAGACTCTTAGAACTCTAGAGTTCTAGAACTTTAGGGCTCTGGATCTTTAGAAGCCTGGAGGTTGCGAATTTTAGGAACTTTAGAACTTCACAAGTTGACAATTCTAGAATTTTACAATTATGCAATGTAAATAAACTTCAGGCAATATTCTGATTCCGGATGATTGGTAGATCATTCAGATGTGACGAGAAAATCCTAATAAATGTATAACAGCTCTAGCTGTTTCATTTAAATGCGAATCTTTCGATTGAAATGAATGCGTAAAATTTTCAATCAGAGAAATAAAAGTGGCGTATTCGCGAAAGCGGAACGCTTTCATCGCCGGATTCAGTGTCCCACGAAAAAGAAGGAAACCGGCGTAACTGTGAAATGTCGAAGGGAAAGGTGGTCATCCAGAAGCGACAACATTAAGCTTTGACTTTCTTTTCCACCAAAGACTCGTTCTCATAATTATCGTATCTCGTTAGTGCGAAACTCGCATCCCTCGAAGAGACGAATCCATGGAACTTGGATGTATAGCTGTCATCGTGTAACATATAATCGAGGGAAATTGATACGAGTCGTGTTTGGTGGATTTTGCCTCGATTCGCAGGTGTTATGGGGAAATTGGATGCAGGTAGAACAGTGTACGATTAGGTGCAACCAGTCGTTACGGGGATTCGGGTGATTTATCGTGCCAATAAGACGTTTATGGTTGTGTATGTCTGTATTTCTTCGTGTCAGATGGTTCTATAATGCTACTATAATGCCAAACGTATTACTATCTCGCGCAATATACGTCAACAAAATTTCAGCTTGCAAAAGTGTATTTCGAATTTAACGTCACATCCTGTAAATTGTAAAAATGTACATAGCGTCAAGTACTTACATCGAAGACATATTTTTCTCTGTAGAAATTTTCATTTTAGTAATACACAATTAATTAAGACATCTTTTAATTTCCATACTGATGGAACACGTTCACAAAGAGTATGACAACCTTGCGTTATAATGCGTTAAACAAGATTCTATTGTTTCATCTATAATGAAAATAATTATTGACGATTTAGATTGATAGTAATCGAAAGTCTTAGAGCACAAACGATACGTGACTTGATTCGAGAAGGCTGTGATTAGTCTTTAGTTTAATAGAAAAATCTACGTAAAAATATACGTAATGGAAATTTATAATACAATTCTTTAGATAAATGCGAATCTTAACGCTTTTCAGCATAAAAAACACGTATATAACATTTGAGACTTACATCGAATTCTCTCTGGGTTAACGATAATACTGATAAGAATTCGACATATTTTGATATTACGCAAATTGATAAGCGTGTTAAACTTTGAGTTTCAGAAATATCGTAACAATAAGTAGAAATCGCGAAAGGAAAACACGTGGTCGATGACGATGGAACACCAAGTCGTAACGAAGTTATCGCCAGCAATTTGCAAGTTAATCTAGCAGACTCATCTTGTTCTTGATCGCGTATATGTCAATGTGTGAGCATTGGTTTATTCAATATCCGCTCGCTATGTGATTGCCAAACGTGATTTCCGGAGTTCCCGGTCGTCCGGACAGACAGACTTACGATTTCCACTGAAATGCGTTTCTAACGTTCATGCAGCAATCGTTTATTGCAATATTCGAAGTTGAAGCGCTCCGGTCACCAATGACCACCATGGTGTCACAGGAGAAACCGTAGTGGGTCATTTATGACCAAGGTGGCAGTCAAAGTGTTAAACGAAGAATATGAATTATATAACGAGTGCTTTTATAATTTGGAATCGTTAAATGTTCGATTATGGTTCGAAGTAGCATACATATCGATACAGATCGAGGGAAATGTTAACTTTTATAAATCTTTGATCGTTAAAAATTATCGTTCGTCGTCATTTTCACAGATACTCAATTTTCCTTTCACTTTTTACGTTCAATTCCATCTACAACCAGTTAACAAGAATATTTGTTATTTTCCCAGCAACGAAGAACCACAAGAATCACATTTTCAAATCGAGTTCTCTCGACAGTTGCACAGAAATTCTTTCCCCTTTTACCGGAGTTTTCCAATTTCTCTTTCCTCCCCCAAACTAAATTACATTTCACTCGACAAACATCCGAAATTCAAAGGCTTCACCGTAGACTGTAAATACAAATTGAAACTTGTCGTTTCTTTCTTTTTTTTTCTATTTCTCCGCCGTTCGAACAACTTGGCAAAATAGATACGAATCCACCGAAGATAACTAGAATTTTTCAGCTGCAAATGGGATCTCTGCGAGTGGAGAATTTACCAAAAATAAGCCTGCCAACCGCAACTCTGACGAAACATCGCTCGGTGAATGCTCGGAAACTCACGACGAAAAACGCCACTTCTGTGCCGACAGCTGCCGGCAATTACCATTCAAGGGACCGTTTCGCGCTCGTGAATCACACGCGGTGAATCATCCCTCGAAATTCACCCCCGTACGATTGTTGGATAACCACCTACCCCGTGAGAAATCCTGCCACGCAGACCACCATCTTGATCCTTCCTTTTACCACGCTGCACTGGTTTCACGGTTTCCCTTAAATTTACCCAGTCAGAACAACGTGTTTCTTGTACACCAGCACATTTGTAACTTCAACAATTAATTACTCTTTTTATTAATTGATCTTTCGATCTTTGATTCTTCTGTATTTTTTTATTTATTTATTTATTTAATCGTTAAACACTTCGTTACAGGAAGAAGATGGACAATTTAAGCTTTTGGAAAGTTGGTATATCTTTGAGGGATGAAATTGATGGGATTGTACGTTTGGTCTGTTCTTACTTGACTGAAGAACAAACGCGCTAGGATTTTCCAGGTTTTCGGTTTGTAGAAATTTCACAATCGCTCGAAGGTAAAAGCGCGACGATTGGAAAGGTTTTCGTTCGGATTAGACTTATCAGTTTCTTGGAATGTGTCGAGGATCGAGTTTTAGCGGTTGCTGAGTTATAGCTTGGACTGGGTCTGTGAAACTTTTCAAAATTCCTAACGTTCCTACATCTCGACACAATTTTACATTTCTTGCAAGTCTTCCAACCGAGAAGAGCGTATTTTTCAGTGTGAAACTTCGCTCCAATTTAGATTAGATTATGTTGCTTTCCATTAGATTATGTTTACGTCAAATCTCACATAAATTTGGAATCCATAAATCCATTGAAAAACACTTTAAACTTTTTAAAACATCTATTTTTCGTATTAGTCTTAGGTTTCCTTTTCAGGTTCAGTGTTCACTCCACCGAACAGACGATTTTCTCCGAACTTTTTAACGCGCAATTTCCACTGGACTACACGATGATCACCGATTGTTTGAGGAGATTGGACGCAGAAGAAGGAACGCGATTCGATGCGAACAGCACCAAGGATCGTGATAGTCTGACGATCGTAAGGTGGACTGAGGTGATGGAGGATCGCGAGCAGCTGGCAGCCAGGGGCATTCTTCGTCCTGGAGAATCGGAAATCAGTGACACTGGAGGGACAAGAGGGTACAAGAACACGTGCACACCAGCCTCCACAGTGGTGTGCAACCTTCTGTTCCTTAATCGATCTTCCCCTTCTTTTTATTCAACTATCCTTTGAACACAGTGCAGAGATTGCTCGAAGGAATTTTATTTCTCCAAAATATTATTTAGAGAAACAATTGCTTATAAGAGGAAGATTAGGTAAATTTTCCTGTACTCTTCCTCTTTCTTAAATATCTGTATAATTTGATTGGCTCAGCCAATATTATTCATATTTTCCTCGCTTCTTCCTGTCAGAATTTTTCTTCTTTATTCAACTATCCTTTGAACAGTGCAGAGATTGCTCGAAGGAATTTTATTTCTCCAAAATATTATTTAGAGGAACAATTGCTTATAAGAGGAAGATTAGATAAATTTTCCTGTACTCTTCCTCTTTCTTAAATATCTGTATAATTTGATTGGCTCAGCCAATATTATTCATATTTTCTTCGCTTCTTCCTGTCAGAATTTTTCTTTGAATACTCTAAGTACGTACTAATAGGTGTATTATATTGACAACAATTATTTAGGATAATATTATGTATTATACATTTGATACAGATCTATCACATCTATCTCATGTATTTATTTCGTGTATTGTTAAGATACCAGGATGTGTTTCATTATATAGATATCAGTATGTTTTCCAGGATAGACGAATACACGCACAACGACGAGAAAAGAATATTACAACCATTTACAATTACAGTAAATAAAATAGATCCATTGGAATAAATCCATGGAAAAACTCCAAATTTTTTAAAAGATTTTTCGTATTCATTATATAGATATCAGTAGGCGTATGTTTCCCAGGATAGACGAACACATGCACAACGACGAGCAAAAAATATTACAACCATTTACAATTACAACAAATAAAATAGATCGATCTATTCGATCGTATATTAATTTTTTATCGACATTATTTATGAGGTTGGAACATTGAGGATTGGACGAGGGTTGGAAAGTAAAAAATTGCCTCGATCTTGTTCGTTTTAAAGTTTCGATTAAAAGGAGAAAAGAAATTCTCGTTTTGCAAATTAATTACTCGAGCAAAGGAATAGAGAGGCACGTAACATCGAGGAATCGAAATTAGTTGGACCGTGAAATGGGTTAAGAGACACTCTGAGATAAATGGCGTGTATACCCTGGTGAAGCTTCGTTATTCCGTCAGAAGTGCAGAGAGGAGTAAAGGGATATATCTTTTCAAGCAGCCCTCGAAAACACGTATCGGCTTTCACATGTGTGTCAGCAGGTACACGAGAGAAAGGGAATCGATAATGATGATGACGATGATGACCGTGACACTCAACCTTCCACACCTTATGCAATGAGCGTTCAATTAAGCGACTTACGTAAGGGTCCAAGATGTGGAAGGATAAGCATATGTGATTATGGTTTGTACGCTAGGCTACGCGAAGTCTGAGAAGTTTCCTCCTTGATTGGATTTTGCGAGGGACTGGCTGAGTCATCGATAATCGGACGACCTACGTTTTCTTGCTTTTGTTTTATCGAAGAAGAAGCGGAGAAAGCGGAATTTTCAATCTGAATATTCTCTAACAGGACGTGTTTATTTTAATTAATTTTAACGCGTAAGAATATTTTTTAAGAGGAAGAAAATTTAGATCGAGAATGGATTTAGAAGTGGAAAGATGAGATTTCTTTTGCTATTTCTGCGATCCCTCTTCTTCTCAAATTTTCCTGTTTTTTTTTTTTTTTTTTTAATTTCCTGCTCCTTTATTTGTCGATTCTGTCATTCTCTTATTTTTCCAGTTTTTAATCTGTCTGCTTCCCGAATTTCTTATTTCATTATTCTAAGATCTCTGCATATCTCAATTTCCTATATCTCTATATTTCTACTTCTATGTCTCTCGAATCCCTTATTTCCCAATCCTTCAACTTTCGAATCTCAAATTTTCCAGAACTTCTACACTTCTTTGGACTTTACAATTCTCCGATTCTGTATTTTTCGAGATCTCAATTCTCTAATTTCTTTGTGTCTCCAATCTTTCACTTTCTTATTTCTGGAACCTTTAATTTTCTAATTTCTCTAGCGTCTCCAATTTCTAAATGCCTTGATCTTGAACTTTTCAAATTCGTAAACCTCGTATCTTCTATCTGGCTAATTTCCAAGTTTCCTTCATTGTCTAGATTCTTCCTTTTCTAGAAATTTCTTCCTATCGTTCGTCAATTTCTTATTTCGCAATTTTTCTCATTACTCAGTTCCTTGAGTTTTCACTCCCTTCTTATTTTTCCTCGCTATTTACGTTCTTCGGTTTCGATTTTTCCTAACACAACTGTCTACGCTATTTCTCGTTAAATTCCAAGGGAGGAGAATTCATTTCCTCGCGAACAAAGAGACGTCACCGCGTCACTTTCACACTATTCTTTCCCGCCAAAGGGAACTACATTTTTCCCTTCTCCCCAGCCGTTCCACTTGTGGTTGTCTTATATGAAACGTAATTGCAGGAAAAGCTGCCCAAGGAATTGTATTTAAAACGTGCACACTCACGATCACGTGTACTTCAAACGGCACGCACATCCTGAGAATGCAACATCTCTCAAAATTCAACGGTTAATTTATTGTCTGATCGCTGACGTATTTTGAAGTTCAAGAAGAAATTGTATAAAATTCGCAGCATTGCACAGTTTTAATACAGTAGAGCACAGTGAAGAATAAAGAAAATTTTCTAGTTAATGAAATTAAAAAACAGACTCTACAAGAATACATTTTTGATCGAGCTTGCAAAAATATTCAATACAATTTTACAGCCTTTAGTCTTTTTAATCTAAATTTACAAACTATCAGATTTGATACGGAGACGTTTGGAGAAAATGAATTTCAAAAAACTCTACATGGAACTTAATTAATTACAAACTAATCAATTACACGTAGGAAGTTTCAACGTCCACTGGCAACTGTGATTTATCCCAGTGAAAGATTGAAAAATTCCTAAAAATCCTTAATATAATTTTTCAACTTTTTGTTACATCAATCTAAGAGTGCAGATAGGAAAATTCCAATGTCCTTAGACAACTCTAAATCTATGTTAATGGAATGAATCTCTATATATGAACGAATTAGATCCAATTAGACATGGTCACATCTCAACATCCCCAAATATCAAAAACCTCAAATGGCTTATGGTAACCGGAACGGTGCATTTTTCCACGAATTATAATTTTTTATAATTATAATTTTTCAATCTTCGCTTACCATAATTCTACATAAAAGCTAACTCAGTTACCTAGTTTTACGAATGAACGAATTAAGTACAATTAGACATATAGAAATCATACAATTAGACAATCTGCAGTGGCTCATCAAAGCATTTAAAACCGGTAGGATCAGCCGGTGGATCTCCTCGCGAATTATCTGTAATTTCTCAATCTTCCATCACTCTAATCTAATCCTACAAATGAATGAAGCAGACGCAATTAGACATAGTCGTATCTCTCAACGTCGCCAAACAATCAAAGTTCTGAGATGGATCGTCGTAAGCGGAAGGGCCACTCGGTGTATTTCACCGGGAATTAACCGGAGTTACTTAACGCGTTTCGTGGCGCATTCATCGATGATAAAAGGACGAGCAACGGGCTACGTAAACGCTTCGCGTACGTATTCCCATAAAGTGCTCCATTGAAGAGGAGGAACAAGAGCGGCTGAAAAACTAGGGAGAGGATACGCGTTTGACTGGCGCAGCTACTTTGCTTAAAAAACACGAAGCCAGGTGCACGTTTCGTGCCACTTTGTTGTGTACGTGCACACACGTTACACGCGTGCACCGTGTGGCACGAGCCCTGCAACAGCCGACAGGCAGATGTTTCGACTCTTGCGAGGCTTTAATACCATCCTGCCTTCAATTTATTTCTCTACCAGCGAACGATAGACCGCCCTCTAAGGTACGATCGTTTCCAGAGAGGATTCGTTTGTTACCGGGTCTCGTTGAATTTCTACTTCAGTTACCACTGCTTTGCATTTTTAAGATCCGATACTATGGGGACTAAGCGTGAAATTCGAGTGTCTTTTGAGCTTGCAGGCGCTAGAGGATCACAGGTTAGGTTTACTCGTAATAAAATCGCGTGAATGTTTGGTCTATAGCAATGGTTCTCAACCTGGTATAAGCGGAAAATATCGTTCTTGATGTCGTAGACAAGTTGTTGTTCGGCGAATTCTATCCTACCTTCTATGTTCTATGAGTATATCTTACATCCTATGTCTTGCACATAACGTACAATACAGCCAATACTCCATTTTCTGCAATTTTTGTCAATGTTCCATGTCTGATATCTGAAAAGTTACCGATTAAACCCTCTGTTCTACTTTGCACATGATCATAAGCTCTATAGTACACATTTCCATAGTCTACATTTCATATTTCATATACCTCATATCCTATACGCCATAACTAGTATTCCTAACCTATATCTTTCGCCTTACTTTCTAGATTTCGTGTCTCCATTGCATATCCCATATTTTAATGTTCTCATATTCTAAATCTCATATCTCTATCCTATATGTAGATCCTGTATCTCTAAGAAATATTTTTTATCCTTACTTTTGCAGCATACGTTCGTCCCGCATCTAACATTTCATATTCCCTATCTCTTCCCCTATATTCCATATCCAGTATATCCCTAGCCCATATCTTGATAGTTGTCTTATGCACGTATGTCTAGTATTTTCATATCCTTCATCCTATAATAATATATCTTCCAATAATCTCTTATAAACAGCTTGTACTTGTATTTTCAGCGGTAATAAGACCTCGAATAATACATCTTCAAAATCTGAGTCTCTTTGAACATACGCAAACAGCTTCAAACAATCTCTAGTGACAAACTGCAGTAGCTTAATTCCCTAGCAACGGTATACGTATGATCTATTCAGTAATTTCCCAAAAATCATTTCTTCACGTTCTATCGTCGTGTGAAAGGTGAGAATAGCTACGACACAATGGGAAATGTTGCATTCACGAGCGTGAAAATAGTCTCGATGGAAAATGAATACGTCGGGGAAAACAAACGCTCTTTCACCGAGGTTGCTCGCTGTTTGCTCCCTCGATAAATCCTCGGAGGCGACTTCTCTATTGTTTTAGAGCGTCGGTTGACTTCGACGCTAGTCTAGCGTCTAGATAGCGGAGCTGGGGGAAGGGGAAGGTGAGAGATGGACAATGTAGACAGAGAGGAGGGTTGAAAAAGATAGTCTAGCACGGGGCCACTCGTGCGTTTATACGAAGACAAAACCCTCAGACGCGTAGGCTTCAGGTGGAGTGCATCAGCTGCCACTTGGACACGCGCCATAGAAGCCTCTACTATGTTTCCTCCTGCATTTTTTTCCTCTTCGTTCGCTCTCTTCCTTCCTTTTTTCGTTCTAGTCGACGTCCCTTGCTTGGAACAGACACTTCGTCTAGTTCAATTTAGAAGCAGGGTGTAGTGGTTAGTTTTGAAGTTTCAAAGTTTCAGAAACCTCAACCTCAACCCTCTTCCTTCTTTCCTTTGTTTTAGAGACTTGTTGGATTCTTGAAAGATACTGATCTTAATATGAGTTATGAAGAAAACTTGATTCCACTCTTTTCTCCAAATTTTATTTCTCTTATTATTCGTCGTTTATTTAAACATGGAAACACATTACATGCTACAGTGCCTATAATTTTCGCATGATTTTTTGATTTCCAAATTTAAGCCACACACGATGGTCAATAATTAATTGTCGAATGTTACGTCGAGTAAAAATTGCTGCAAATCGTTCGAACGAACTACTTCAAACGTTTTCAATCGAGTAACTTTTACGAGCAACTTTTATCACAATTTCTAAAGCACGATGCACGACATAAAACGAACAAATCGATTTTCCTATCACTCCAATATTTCTATTTTCTCGTTGTTTAACTTCCGTGTCTTTCGAACTTTCTATTTTCCAATTCTCTAATACTTCCAATCCATTATCTTCCAATCTCTCTCTTTCACAATCTCAAATTTGTGTATTCTATTTGGCCGTGTTCAATATGCCAAGGAACGACTTAAAAGATATATAGTCGGGTTTGAAGAACCGGCGCTCATTGAAAGCTAGTGGAAAAGCCGCTAGAGAAGCCAGCAATTTTTCGCGAAATCGCGCGGCTCGTTACGCGCATCGCGAGATTAACGCCAAGTAATTAAACGGCGCCGTGCAGGTCGTGCAGAGTGCATTCGCGTGTGTGCTCGTCGTGCTCACGAGAATTCTCCTCTCTTTCGTTCCATTCCCTTTGCGTGTTTCTCTGGGAAAATCTAACGCAAATTTAAAAAATGAAAAGAGGAAAAAAAAGAGAGGAAGAGGCGCCCGTGAGAGTTTCGAAGAGAAAACAAGCGTTTAAGTTAAGAGAAGCAAGATGTTGAAAAGTAAAGTTGTATTCTTTCTTATGGGATGTTTTGAAATGGTAAGAGTAAAGAAATTACCTTTGGATTTTTGTTCAAAGTGTTGTTTCATAGTTGCTTGTCAATGGAACTTTGGATGCTTCGTATTTATAGTTTCATAGACGTTGCAGACGCGCAATCAATAATCAGATGTACGCTAATCATAGACGAAGGACGATTTGTTTTCATATGAATACATATTCTCGACTGATTTTTCTATTTACGGAAGAAATCGATGTTTCGTTCATATTTACGAGAGATCATGTTTTTAGCCGGGATAAATTAGGAATCTCTGATATGTCTCCGGAATTAGATCGAAAAATTCCCTAGTTTTATGAATGCGATAAGATCCAAAATCATTTCGTGACGCAAAGTCTCTATGGAGATGGGGAATATATGAAAAAATATCTCAATGAAACTTTTATTTGTCCTATCGTAAAATCCACATTTTCAGAGCGATGAATTAAAATCGTTGGAATTTCATGGAATTTCATAAATTCCGATGCGATAAGATTCGAAATCAACTCATAACGAAAAATATGTTTAAAAGTATTCGCATGAAATTTATATGGTAAAAATTGAGAAATTTAGTAGTGCATCTGCAGTGTGGTAAATTAAAAAATTCCCTAGTCCCACAAAGTATCGTTAGCTCGACTCTGATGAAATTCGAAATATTTACGCGATACAAGCTTTTTAACGATATAAAGAATGTATTTAAAAATATTTTTCTACGAAATATTGAACGAAAGTTTTCCAGGATTTCCCCCGTTTTTCCCTCAGTTTTGCTCGAGAGAGCAGCAGCAGCAGTAGCTCGCGTGCTACGGGAGGAAATTATTTCATGCATACGGGGGATCGTTCGAATCTAACACGCGCTTGCACCGTTAATGGCAATCAACGGTTGTTAATTGCTCGATGATAATTAGTCGAGATGGAGAAGCGGGCTTGCAGTAATGGAGAGCACGCCTTAATAATTCCTTTAATGAATTCGAGACACCGTGCGTGGCTTCTTCCGCGTGATAGAAGCCAACGAACCACCGTTGCTTCCTCCGATATTTAAGCTTTCTCAAATTCATAGATAAATGAGTCTCTTTCTTGCTTCGTCAGATTTCTGATCCGTTGATTTTGATAGGCCCAGTTCGTGATTTATTTGAAATAGTTATAAACCTCAGAATGAGCAAAAGAAAATTCAGAGATCTATTCTATAAATAGGGAATTCTAGGGAATTTAGATATATGGGGAAACGAACTCAACTCATAACGTGAAACTTAAGACATAGGGGAAAAGAAAGAAATATCCTAGAGAATTTAAGAAATTCGATATCCAAGGAGACAAAATCTTCGAGATGTTAACTTGGAATGTCGAATTTGAAAAATATATAAAATACATATAGAACTATTTTTATTTAGCTTATTTTTCTGCTTGTCTGAATGGAATTAGAATATTTGGCAAAATTAGGAGTTGAAAAGTGAAAAATACAAAAATAAATGATTTTTATTAAAAAATGTAGTAAAAGGAAGAAATTCATTTTTTTAATTAGGTATCACTAAGTAACTGAATGTAATAATAATATACAGGTTTCCCTGTATATGTTAAGCACACGCGATAATCATATAATAGGGTATAACTCGATTGTTGATCTCATATTACTAAAAATAGAAACTTGGCGGCCTCGTTGCGTTAACCTTGAGATGCATCCTCCATTCGGCCAATATCTCTTCTGTCCCCTTCAATGAACTGTTTGGACGGAGAAATTTCTAATGAAGGCAATTTTCTAACGATTACGAGGTAGAAATGAAAGAATACTTGACTCGGATTATGAATGCGAGACTTATCTGATCAAATAGAGAGTCTTTGAAAGTGTACGCGTTTTGAAAACCCTCGCAACTAATCTAATATGATCCAGTCAGATTTCTATTTTTGGTAATAGAAGTTCAACAATCGAGTGGCACATTCCCTCTGCATTGTTATTACATTCAATTACTCAATAATGATTCCTGATTGAGAAAATGATCTTTTTTTTCTCTTCGGTACACTTTGAAATAAAAACCATTATTTAAAGATCTTTTTCAATCTCCATATTTTACTTTAAATTACAGAATACCAAAATATAGAATTTATAAATAAGGAATATCGAATCTCTTAACAAGTTTATACTTGAAAGAATCAAGATGAAACTTAACGCAATTGAATTTATTCGCGATACCGGTGCCTGTCGCTCGAACACACATTCTTCTAACCGCAATAGTCGGCCGACAACGATCTTCCTCTCTCACCAGAGACCCTGCTACATCGTAGGTAGCTCGTAGGAGATAAAATTTCTCGGAATATTTCATCGTGTTTCGAGAGAAGATTTACGCTGTAGAACGCCGCGTGGGAACACGATCCACGCTAGACAGATATTCTGTTCCCTTTTATGCATATAATTAACGCGAATAAGTCGCAACGCGGAGCTCGGTCTAGTAAGGGTTCTCCAGATGAAAAATTTCCATAAAATAGCCGGAAACTGTTTGCGTAACGCGAGCGGTGTACGGTGGGCTTGGAACGAGCCATCGTCCGGAAGTGAACCATGAATTAAAATACGCTCCTACCACCTAGGAACGGTAATCAAAAAATTATAAAATCTATTTATGGTTGTCCAACATATTGCTCGATTACCAGACTACGTCTTTTTCGATATAATTTCACCGAGACGAGAATTACACGGGATTCCCTGTTGGATCGTTGTGTTATAGTTACTTCTTAGTTACTTTCTGCTGGGTGGTCTAGTGATTTTTTTAGGGGCAAGATCAAACGCCAGAAATGATAGATAATTTACGCGTCTCGTTATCGTAAAATTATGTTCAGATTTGAGAAAATTTGCCAATCTTTTGCCCGTTGTATTTCATTTTTATCATCCAAAAATTTTAACCCGAAAACAACAACAATAATAATAATAAAAATAAAAATAGTAATAATGTTACCATTATAATTACAATAGTGATAATAATAGCCCGAAATTATAATAATAGTCACCATCAATACCTTGTACAATATATTTATATCAAGATATATGATAAGTACCGGTTGATGAAGTTGGTAGGCGTGGAATAGCCCAACTGTAGCCGCGATCTGATCACCTTCTCCTGAACAGTGACCATTCTCGAGCTTCTGGAACTTTGGTGCACCTTTGTGGTCCTGATCACTTGGTAACAGTGATGTTTTGTCTGGGTGTTGGCCACCCTGTCGCCCCTCGGTTCGATCATCGTAAACATGATTGCTTTCACTGATCACCAATCACTTGAATCACAGGACCACGTATTTTCACTCCCGGTCTCATCTTTCTCTATCCTTTTTAAATATTCCACAGTTTTTTTTAATTACTGACTATCACAAAGTTCTTTGGTTTGTCTCGCGAATGTCGGAAGCGTCTTACTTATCCGAGATACATTTCGGTATCCAATAGACCTGCACCCGTTGGAAAAACATGAAGAAATACTTTGAAACTGTCTAGGTAAACAATTCTTCGAAATTTTTGAACTTTCATATAAAAAATTTCGAAATATCCGCGATAAATGGGTCGTGGAGTCTTTTATATCAAAAATTGTTGAGTTTCTTAAACAAAAAATGTTGGAACTTTGCAAATAGAAAATTTTGAAGCTTTTCTGAGCAGAGAATTTCGAAACTTTTTAAGTAGAATATTCTTGAAATTTTGTAAATAAAAAATTCGTGGAATCTTTTGAACAAAAAATTCTCTAAATTCGCTGAATTCGAAAGAAATTTGTATTTCGTGTTGAATTCCGAGGAAATTCTTTAAATGGCAATTTCTCAAGTTTGTCGTTTCGAAGAATTAAGAAAAATCATTTTCCAAGAACAGAGAGTATGAAAGCAACGAAATGTCTGGCAACTTTGAAATAAATGCTCAAGAAGGAACGATGAATCCGTCGTGATTAAAGTTGGCAGGACTTCCAGCCCGATCTAGGGAAGTCTGAAGTTTGACTCCGACTATCTTGAGCAGCAGTGACTAGCTTGAAATTTTAATCGTGGTAAGTATCTTAGTAGTTGGTTCGCAGCTACGAGGTGATTTGATTAATTGCGCGCCTAGGGATTTCCTAGGTGTAGAAGTTCGTTAAATCGGAGTAAGATGGATTGACGAAAGCCTTAAACCATATGAACCTAGAACTGGCTACCACGAAAATTGTCCTGCTTGTTAGTATCCTGGATATATCATGGCTAATAAGGCTCGAGTCTTTTGCTCGTTAACCTATTTTTACTAACTGTTTGCCAATGATAGTGAAATCAGAGAGACCTGATTAGTCGACAAAGACAATTACGAGAAGTATTTTTAAAAGGAAGACTATTCATGGACCAAAATTAAAGAGCACCGACAAAAGTTCATACGAAAATTATGATATTTGTTATGACAAAGTTATGATGGTGATATTAATATATCACCAAGATCTGGGGGAATTTTATGCGCCTAATTTTCCCTATATAGTAGAATTGTATTTTTCTGGGCTAGTCTAGGGACAAACAGTTTGTATAACAGGAGTTCACTTATTCTTTCTAATATAAATATAACTATATTTTTATACAATATTCATAGACCAAAGCTTCCATTAATACAAATATAAATAATTATATTTCAATATAATATTCATGGAAAGATGAAACTTTCCATTTCTAAGAATGAAAATCTTCCATTTTTATAGATACAAGTAATTATACCTCTATATAATATTTATAGGCAAAAGACGCCACACTTTTTCCACATCGCCTAATTCACATTAATCATAACGATTCCTAATCAAAGCGTGAACAACGAAAAACTACTAGAATAACAAAATTCCCTATTACCATGATTGATGAGTATCGTCATAGAAGCAACACATTAGATTTATAAAAGCATAGTGTTGTTTCTCTATTGAGGGGAACATGTTTCACTATTTTAATGGAACTACAACACCGATGCGATTCATAATAAAACACGGAGTCCATAGAATGATAACCATCTTGGATTTATCCGTTTGTTTATAGCTTAATCGAGAAAAGTCCATATGAGAGTATCGAGCAAAAGAAAGTTAATAGAATCAGAGGTATAAAAAGACATCATTTACATTTACATTTAATAAGAGCGATAAACAAATACAATTAGACTGCGAATTTTATGCAGATTCATATTTTCAGGAATATAATAAGAAAAACATACGAACTCGGCAGAAAACTGGTTTACCTACCAAGTACTGTAAAAGGTGCTGTGTACACACAATATTTTCGTATTACGTGCACTGTGTGCAATTTTGTATTTTCAAATTCCCTATAAATCCACAAAAATCCGCAGTCTAGTAATGTTATATCTATTACCAAAATGTACGATCAAATGCTTGAAATGGGGAAAAAGAGGGAAGTAACAGAATAACAAACGAGCCGAGAAGAGATACAGAAATCAGAAATTTTGGAAGCCAAAGTGAATTTCGAAAATATATAGAAGCTTTAAGATCCTCCGCGTTAGGGAAACGTTCTTTTATTTCTTATCATTTTATATACTTTTTTATACACTCGTCTTAGAGTTATATTGAATCATGTATCCCGAACAGGGAAGCATTATCATTAAACAGAAAACGAAGAAAAAGATAGAAGATATACTGAAACGTACAATTATGTGTTACATATGTATTTCTCACGATTCTCCATCTGTTCCATACGACTGGCTATTTCCTTCCTTTTAACTTTGTTTCTCTCTCTCTCTCTCTCTGTCTCAAGAGAACTGGTTAATATGAATAAGCGCTGCTCGATCGTTTTCACTAGGCTCTCTTTCCGGTTAATTGATAACCAATAGCGACTTTCTAACGGCGATCGCGATTAATATGTACAGACACGAAACAGACGAGCCGGATGGCGGAGAAAATGAAATTCTTTTTTTTTGTTTCGCAATCGATTTTCGTGATCCTGTTTCGAATATGGTTGAAGACTTTCGAGCGAGCACGAGCTTTAACGATTATTTAATGGCTTCCAGAGAGTGGCTGATATCTTTTTATGAATATCGGGCGTTTTTCTTCGTTTTATCAAGAGACGCCGCTTTAATGCGATTCTCGTATACGAAGATTTATTTATGAAATATCACGCTTCCTTTTGAATCTTACGGTTGAGCATTATTGTTAATGACCCTGAATTACTTTCATAAGTAAATCTCCTATTCTGCATACAATTTACTATTACGATTTTCCTAGGCAACGTCACAAATAATTTTGTAATATATTTCTAACGAAAGAGTTGGCGTTTTAATGGACGTTACCGGTTCTTTTTAATTATTATAGCTGAATATTATTGTCAACCATTTTTGTCCCGAGTAAATTTTACTGTCACGATATTTTTTAAAAAACGTTATTAATATTTGTAGTCTATTTTTTTTTAAATCATTAACCTTTGGATGAATGTTAGGATTCTTTTTAATTGTTACAATCGAATATAATTGACAGAGATTTCTGTTGCAAGTAAATTTAACTCCCACAATTTCCTACAAAATGCTACAAATATTTGAGATATATCTTTGATGATGAAGAGTTATGTGTTAACGTAATGTGTTAAATGTTATTTCGAAAGAAATAGCTCGAAGCTTCTTCGTAATAATTTTACTATAATTAAAAAGAACGTCGAACGAACGTTCCGATTTTTACAATCAAAATGCCGGAGAGATGAAAACGAGAAAAACAAATAATTGCACGCGAAACAATGCAAATATTTATCGTTACACGACGAATTTTACCGTGTAATATAATAACAGCAATTGTTGAAATTTCGATTTCATCATTTTGCCATTGTGCTCGATTCAACGACCGGCTATTAATTTATACGAAAACAATTTTCCGTCATCGCGCCATTCCTTGTAATTAATCGCATTTTGTGAACCGACACAACGCTCGAATTGAATCTCTGTAATATCTGGCGAACACGCTTACACGTGGCAGCAACACACTGTGAAAACATCAACTCTTGTAATTAGTGTGCCGGTTATGATACTTAATTGTATTCGATAATTACGATCTCTTTATTGTATTCGTCGTTTTCTGACGCCGTAATTACTCTTTTATATTTTATTTAATCGTTGAACAGTTACACACTCCTGTATTATATTTCCCCCTTTGATCAGGTTCGAAGAAAAACACTATAAAAAGAAGAAAAAGGAAACGTTAAGACAGTTCAACATCCTAGAAATCATTATCGTTAACGAAAAATTGGTGAAAGTTATTATTTCGTAATTATTATAATTAAGTATGATCGTTTACGAATTTTCTTTCTTTAAAAATATAACGTTCTTCTATGATCAGGTTTGAAGAAGAAAAAAAATCGACGAGAGAAGAAAAAACAATTTAATTAATATTCTAGAGACGTTAGCGAAAAATTGATGAAAGTTATTATTCCACGTTAATATATTTCAGCATAGTTATTACTAACAAGCATAATTATCTGCCAACTTTTAATTTCAGAGGAAGATATTTCTTTCACCGATCAGATTTAAAGAAAAAACAATCGGCAAGAAAAGAAAGGACAATTTTAATATTCTAGAAGCATAAGGTTGGAAAAAAATTGGCGAAAGTTATTATTTCGTAATAATTATAATTAAGTATAATCGTTTACGAATCTTCTTTCTTTAAAAATATAACGTTCTTCTATGATCAGGTTTGAAGAAAAAAAGAAAACAAAAAATCGACGAGAGAAGAACAAACAATTTAATTAATATTCTAGAGACGTTAGCGAAAAATTGATGAAAGTTATTATTTCACGTTAATATATTTCAACATAGTTATTACTAACAAGCATAATTATCTGCCAACTTTTAATTTCAGAGCAAGATATTTCTTCCTCCGATCAGATTTAAAGAAAAAACAAACGGCGAGAAAAGAAAGGACAATTTTAATATTCTAGAAGCATAAGGTTAGCAAAAAATTGGCGAAAGTTATTATTTCGTAATTATTATAATTAAACATAATTATTACTAACCAGTATAATTATTTGAAATTTTTTCCTTTCAAAGGCAAACGTTTTCTTCTTTGATCAGATTTATGGAGAAGGAGGACAAAAAAGACGGGAAGGCAATTTAACGTTCTAAAAACCTAATGGAAATTTGATAAAAGTTATTATTTTATAATAATATAATTAAGTGTAATTATTTGTAATTTGGTTCCTTTAAAGGAACTTGGGTGTCTTCTTATCTTTCATTTAGAATAATAAGTTGATATTCGTTGCTATTTCTAAGTATAACCAGAGAACACACTTAGGAGAATTAACTATAAGGAAAGTAGAAACTCTAATATTTCTAGTGTTAAATATCTTGCGATTTAAGGAACGAAGAAACCGAAAGAAGGCTTTGTCGAGTAACAAGCAACTACCTAAATTCTTTTCGCAGAGTGACGAAGTGAAGCAAGGAATTAAGGTTTTGACATGATTCGGTGTTCTTTCATAGAGTCATTATTACACAGAGTGGAAAGCAAGAAGATGAAAGGAAATTAAGTCTTTTAAAATTTCTTCTCTGTAACTTTAAAAATGAAAATTACTTAAAAAATGAATTAATTATCTCCGAATTGTCTAACATTTCATACAATCACCACCAGTGTTTTTGTAAATGGGGAAATTGTGTTTTAATTAGCGGGCAAGGCCAAAGATAACGAACCAAAAGGGGCAGCAGAAAAGAAAAGAAACTAGGTCACACAGCCAGCTACGGTGCAAACTACAGCAAATCGAATATGGAAATACTAACTCGTTACAGGAAGAAGCAGAAGACAGCAACGTACAGCGAATCATAATAATAGAAGATACGTGGAAGAAACTGTAGGAAGACGATAAGAAGGTAGCAACAACCTGCTCATACCTTGAGACGTACGAAAGAACTGGCAGAATATAAGGATGTGACAGCGATAGAAGCAACAAGAACTACCTGACCTTAAATATACCGCTGTCGATAAAAATAATTATTGCACAGGTAAGATTAGCCGGCTAACTAAGCTGTGGACAACGACGATAGGACAAGGACTGAGATATAAAATAAAAGAGAACTTGTCACGTCAACTATGCAGCGGAAATAGGAAATATACGTTTTATTTCTCTATTTGTATTTAGGTAGATGGAGAATCGAGATTTAGCTTTAAGCTTTTTAGCTTAAAAACAAAACGTATCGAGCGAGCACATACACACACAAATGTCGATATAACAAACGATTACGAGACAACATAATGATGTTAATTAAGAGAAATAATATATACATTTTCTTTTCTTTCTTTTTTTCATACACATAGCTGAGAGTTAAAAGACAGAGGAAGCTTCTTTTACCAATGTTAATACACGGTGGTTCATTGCTATTCCGACGCATTTTTCGTACGTGAGGCCTCGATCTAGTCGCGCTAAAGAGGAACAAACGGTATCCACTGACACGTTCTAGTTACACGAGCATAAACTAATTGCATGCGAATGATTTTTTATAACTGTGTCAACGACGACGTGAAACAGAGGCCCGGTATATTTTTCATTCTTAGAAAGAACTGCTGTTCGTACCCTGAAAGTCGAATAACGCTCGAATTTCTACTGTTGGGTTGGCAACTAAGTGATTGCGGATTTTGTCATTAGGTGGTAATGGCAAAATCCGCAGTCACTTAGTTGCCGACCTAATATTTTCATTGTAATTATTTCTAATCGTCTGTCGAATAATTTCGCTTTCGTTCCTGTTGTCACATTAGAGAAGCTTTCTAGTAGCGATGATAAGAAGACTGATAAAGACAACATCACCAATATTTTTAAGTATTTTTAGATACCGCAATTTTATTATCTTATCTTTAATATGATATTGAAAATGTTATTAAATATCCATTCCAATATTTAGGCAAGATCTTTGTACGAATTCGAATGGAATTGCGATTCCAGTTTCGATCGTTTCCAATTGTTTCGAAACTAATGTACAATTATTCCAAAGTCATTCACTTCACGGTGCTGTTCCCCTAGAAAATTTGAACGAAACTTGCATTCCAATCTGAATTCACTTTTAATTCTTTCGATATTAGTAGTTGTTCCTTTAACAGCTTTCTTCTCTTGCTTGTGAGCTTGTATCACAGCATTTTAATAACGATGATCGACTATTTTTTTTTTTTATTAGAAACTCGAGTAAAGATAGAATTTCCATGATCGTAAAGCAAATTACATTACTCGACAATTCCCATAGATTTTGTAATTAATTATTCTTTTTGAACAACTTTCGATCGTATCACGATAAACCTTTTCACGACGCTTCGACGGTGTACAGTCGTCACAGAATGTGATTGGAGAAATAAAAAAGAGCAACGAAGCAGCAATTTTCGACACCTAATCTTGGAAAAGAGCAGCTGAACTCGTACAAGACCCTGAGTAAATAAGGATTTCGTCGACGTGGCTTTAGAGTTAGCTACAAAGTATTGCGCTACAAATGTCGGGTAATACGGGTAAGAGGAATATACAGGGTGCTCGAAAGTACGTGGAATAAGCCCTGTGGAAGTTATCTGCAGAGTTGTGCAGTCGGAGCAAAATACACTGACTCTGACTCCGTGTAAATAAATATTACGAAAAGTACAAATCGAAAATCGTAACAAAACTACCTATGCATTAAAGATACTGTATTTGTATCGAAGTGTAAGTGTACGAAATATCGCCATTCCTGTCAAACATCACGAAAGTTCATGACATTTTCTTTGCCTACGAATATTCAATGGCCCATTCATTGACCGGTCTCGAATTGTCGAGTGCTTAAAATTGAACGTTTCTGCGAGAATTCTGCGATATTGCAGGCTTCGTTTCCGAGAAAAATAAGTTTGAAGATGCGTCTGGTGCGCGTGTACTAATTGTAAATTTCGAGATATCCGACTTATCTTTTTCTTCGTGTTGATAATAATTTAATTGGACGAGCAGAGCTACGTGTTATGCATCCACATAATTTACATTTTAAATCCTCGCTAAGTTAGTAAAATGATTTTGAAAAAGTAACAGTTTTATCCTCATTTATAAAACCATTCCAAACGCGGACACTATGGTAATAAGATAACAGTAATGACAGGAAGCAGATCGTGACATTATATCAACACGAACAGAAAGAGAAATCGAATACTTTGAAACTTACGATTAGCACGGGCTTAGCTGACGGTTCTTTAAACTCATTTTTCTCGAAAACCAACTGCTAAACGAGAAAATGTTATTCTTCTTTTTCGACTTATTTTTGGATGTAGAATCATTATCCGATCGCTTGTACCATTATTTCGGAGACACCCTGTATATATAGTGGATATCTACCGCAATCTCTTTTGTAATAGAGTGTGGGCCTGAAATAGGTCTAAGCAACCATAATATACTATATTATATCGTACTATTTATATTCGATAAATTAAATCGATTCTTTCTCTTTTCAATGAAAATTTTAAATTTTAAATCGAAAATTTATTTATTCATTATTATATTTATTTATATTTTATTTCTTTTCAGTACGTTCCTACATATCGAATTAATATTTCCAATTTACAAAAATTTCATAGCGAGTCAGACAACAGCTAATTAATTAATAGAATACGATTAGATAACTCTCGACTATTCTGTCGCATGAATTTTTTTTTTTTGGAATTTATTATCCATGTGCCTTACTTTCACTCATTTTAATTTTCAGATGAAAAAACGCGAATAATTTTTAGCGAAACGATCATGGAACGAAACGTCTCCAATTTCTCCTGTTATCTGCCATTTAAATGTTATCTAAATTCGCTGGGCGTTCAGCAATACATCCCACCGGAAGTCCATTAGCGGCGACAGCCGACATTTTTTCATTTAAATCTGACGACCTAGACTGAAAAACGATACTTTCGACAGATCCATCGTCGCTATTGATACGTTGTTCGCTTAAAAGAAAAAAAAAAGTAGAATCTTTCGATTTCTATCAGAAGATAAATATCCCGAAAACCAGAGAGCTGTGCGTTGCAGAAAATAATGAAATAAAATTCCTACCTATATTAAATCAATATTCCAGGGAATACACGTGAAATTTTACATTTGATTGTTTAACTTTGAAGATTGGAGTTGAAGAAGGGAAGAAAGTTACGAAACTTAAGGAGCTTACGTTTCCAGAGGAACGAAATTAACCTGTATAACCTATAAAAATTAGGAGCTAGGGGAAAACGAGAAATCTAGGGAATTCGTAATTCGAAGAAATTAAACTCTAAAACTTAGAAGTTTGCTAATTTGCTAAACTTCGGGGAACGAAGAGAAGCTGCACAACTTAATATCATATTTAGTTCCAAGAAAAGGAAGGAAATAAAATTGAACAAGAAGCTGCAATTTAAAGGATGGAAGATGCGCTTTCGAAAAATCTGTCGCCGCCATTAATACTTCGTTTAAAGTGAACAGAGGAAGACAATTCGATTCTTATCGTGGAATCGCGCGTATTTTTCCCTCAATTAAATCTTTTCCACGAAACCAGTCGACGAGCTTTCCGAGTAAAACGACACAGACGATGATCGAGGAATTAAAATTCATAGAAACTGTACCAGAGACTATTACGTTTATGTTACGAATTAATTAACAGAGACTCCTGTTCATTGTCGAGAAAGTTTCGAAATGGATCGTTTTAATTAGTCAAACTCTAAATTTTATTAAACCATTAAGGACAGGGTATTGAAAATGATGGAAAATTAATGGGAAAACGCAAATAGACGCGTATTAACTTGCTGTAATTTTAATGTTTCCTCGTGATATAGAGAATTCATTAAAATAATGGCAAAACCCATTATAAAAAATCAGAGATGCGAAAGAAATTTCCATAATTTAGGCCTTAATTGCTATTGTGTAGTTCTGGTATCCTGGATATTACAAATATTACCATAATTTCATTCTTAAATGAAATATCATGCTAAGTATCTCGGCGCAGAACCCTCAATTAGAATGAGCTTTACATAACACGAACCACGTAAGTTTGGATTTAAATATTTTTTTAACAGGGGAACATCTATCAAATTCCTGTGGAAAATTACGAATTGCTTACTTTGACTCTGATAATTCTAATGTTAACGATCGCCATTAGTATTAAGTAGTTTCTATCCAAATTCATTTACGTTATTAAATTCTCCTTCTTTTTTTGTCTTTTTTTCAGATTGAGAAGAGAAGAGAATTTCCAAGATTTATCCATAGAGAGAAAACTAGAGATTTATATACATTTGAAAGAAAACTCGAAAGTGTAAAATTCCACGTAATATAAAATATCTAAATAATTATAGCGCTTTCAATTGTTTTCTATAATACATGGTAGGTGAAACGATTTTCTACCAAATTTCTACTTTTTTTTTTGCTTAAGATATTCTCCGAAATATAAACGTTAAATTATAATACAAATTTGCAGTATATTCGTGTAATATTCCTTTTTCGTTGCTATTTCTTTTTCCATGTAGACATCGTTAACAGATTAATTGAACGATCAAACGATTTTTCCTAGCTACCGATGTCTAAGAAGAGAATCAGGCTGCGTCTAAATTTAGAGGATCAGTTGAATAATTAAAACCCTTTAACGGTGCGCGAGTGGCTCGTTTCTGAATTCCGTAAAAGGCGAGCTGAATATCATGGCGCGTTCTCGTTTCCCGGTCGCGCAAGAATTAATCGGCCTCCAAGCTAAATACAGTTGGAAATTGCCAGCATCTTCTTTATCCTTTACGTATTCCTTGTTCTTTAAATTATTCCTTCGAGTTTCTACGAGTCGAAGATTAAACTCTACGAGAAAGAAAAATAAATACTATGCGATTAAATATTATGAAATCGTCGTTAGATCGATCGTTGGCTCGCGTCTAACAGATTTACCGTATCAGCTGATTTAACGTTGAAAGAATCGTCCGTAAAAGCCACGTTTCACGAAGATTCGGATGGTAAAATTGCACTTTGACTCTGGTAATTGTAATGTTAAGGATCGCCATTAAGATTAAATAATATTTCATTTGCAATTTTCTTATCCCAATTCATTTACGTTATTAAATTCTTTCTCTTTTTGTCTTTTTTTCCTTATATATTCGTATACTTTACGCGATGATATATATTTGATAAAAAAAAATATTTCTAAGAACACGTTCTCCTTAAAAATGTTGTATTTCGGAGGATCGAGAACGAACAATTTCTTTGTTTGATTTTCTTGCCTCGATACGAAAATTAATATAAAAATAACCGCATGGTAATTTGAAGTTTCCAACGAAATATAGGAATCCTGTGTTTTTTTTCAAATTACAAAAATTATCACGGTATTCTTCGCTAAAATCACCAAAACCACGAGTAATTTTACACTCCGTTCGTTTATTACAAAGTCCAACGATCTATTTCAAAAAAGCTCTCCAATTTCTCCGGAAACTATCTTTAGAAATCTCAAAAGTCCTCTCCATCCGATATTGACATTAGTCCCATTCCAACAATTACAGCTTCTGTTATTTTATTAATTTACACGAATGTCGAAGGTGGAAAATTGAGAATAAGCGAAACACGAGAATGACATAAATTGCTACGAAATATCCAAAGTACAGTGCTTTCCTTTCAACAATTCTCCTTTCATTTTATTCAGAAGAATACGAATTTGCATAAAAGTTCACAGCCAGTACCAACAAACTAATAAAACCATCGAACTAACGATGAACTGTCGACGATCGTGACACTCGTCAGCCCTACAGAGAACGATCCTAACGAAAATTTCCAACGAGAGATACAACAGCGAATACAGCGTCGTTTAACTCGTTAGCCGAAAGCTTAACACTTGTTAGAAAGAATATTAACGAGACGACAGGTGAAGCGTATATCGCGAGTACTACACTCGTTAGTTCGATAACGTTTATCGAGGCCGATCCTGATCGCGGTGACAAGGCAACGACGATGGAAATACCTCGACATATCGGCGCGCACGTTGATTCACTAACGTCAAGTACGGTACTGTTTGCCGTTAGCTTCGATACCATAATGGAACTGTCAAAGTCAAATGAAAGGTGGAGCGCGGTGCGCCTCCCACCGGTGATTTCAACGCGTGTATGCCGTCACGGCGAGCAACGTCGTTCCGGAATATGGAGGTCGATTTACGCCGACGAATTCTCGCGTTCGCTGTGGGAAAGAAAAAAGAAAGAAAAAAAGAAAAATCACGAAGAAATATTATCAATGAATATTTTCGTATTTTTCTTACTTTTCTTCGTTTGTATAATCGTTGAATCGAGGATGTTGGTCGAAATTTATGTTCTTCGTGGTGGAGAAAAATTTGAAGACGTTCTGATGTGTCTGTAATTCGGAAATTTATCAAAGAATAGGTATTTCTATATCTTCTTTCTTTTTCTGAATTTCTGTACAGCTACGTTCCAAACTACGAACGTGAATATTTTTCACCGTGGTAAAAATGGTAAAAATGGTTCTCCTCTATGATCGCGGGATTTATCAAACGATACTTTCGTATTTTCTTCGCTTCTCTTAATCTCTGCAGTTATCTCTGTGCAATGGATATTTCTGGAAATTCAGAAGTTCGGAGTTTCTCTCGATCTAATTCTATTGGGTTGGCAACTAAGTGGTTGCGGGTTTTGTCATTAGGTGGTAATGGCAAAATCCGCAATCACTTAGTTGTCAAGCCAATAATTCTACAAACGAACGAGTATCCGAAAGATCAGCACGCAAATTGCTACAAGCTATCGGTACAAACCCTTGAAAGCGACGACTGATAAAAATCAGAATGGCTGTAAAAACTGATGAAAGTCAAAATCACTGGGAACTCGTAAAAGTTAGAGTAATTTCTCCGGATTTCTGAGGATTTCAATTTTATGCACTCTCACTCGAACAAACTGCGAATCTCAATCTTTCATTGCACTGCAACAATTTAACTCGCAACATGACCACCGCAGGGAAACAAATCGCCACTTATATATCTCAACTGGGTGTCACATGTGGCCTTGTCGTCACGATAAATCACTAGCTATGTCCTAGTGAATTTATGTATTATACACCAAGTTTATCAAAGCGAGTGCAGTCCCGGGAGACAGCAGTCGTCGTGTCGCCTGGTCGGTCGCGACTCAACTGCGGCTAGAAAAATTATCGTGTTCCAGTAACCGGCGTTGCACTTTCACGCATATTTAATGCGCCCAGATAAGAATATTTTCGCAATTCGCGAGAAATAAATGTTATTTTTTCAAATAATAAATCAATATGAGTAAGAGGATTCGCGCGACCGACTGTTATCAAAGTGTTGGTACGGTTGGCTCGTTGGAAATGTTCACCAAATGAATATTTTCAAATAAAATATCGCTTCTCGCGGAGAATTATGATGAAACTATCGCGTGCATTAGGCGAAACTTTTTCCAATTTTGTTGACGCTGCAATGCGACACGGCTATCGCGAAGTCTCGGTTATCCAACTCTCGTTTAACCGTAAAGTTTCGTATTATCCGAGATGTTTCGAATTTTACCATAGTCACGTTTCTTTTTCGAAATTTTAACGCAAATAGTACGGAAGTATAGATAATATTGCGAAAGCAGTTAATTAAGCTTTTAATAGGTCAAATAGTTAATTATACCTGAATATACGTGTACAACATTATGTTATATTAAAGCTATTAGATTTCTGTGATTTTATCATACGACTTATGAACACTGATAGACCTTTTCCTATTCTATCCGAAAGAAATTTTCATAAATTGCTTTGAAAGTAATTAGAAAATGTACATGGAAGATAGCAAGCATAGGCTTAGTGTAGAATTCCTATAGAATATGAACAATAGACTTCAACATAGAATTGGTGTTAAACATAATCTCGCTAAATATTCTGATTTATTCATACAATCGAATAATTAATTAAGTGTTGAAATATTTTAGTGATAAATTACGAAGTGTATTCTTCGAATAAATAACCTATATACATTTTCAGATCCGTTTCAAATTTGACCAACATAATCACGATAGTCTTGTCCCGTTACAGTTAACGAGGTTTCAAAATGTTTCGTATAATACGCACGTAAAAGCTTTCCACGAATGTCCTAATACCAATTATACTTTTAACATTATCGTTGATCTATAATAGCTATATATTATCATCTACTATATAACAGCATTACAATGTTGCATACTAACTGTTCGCAGAGTGTATATTTCCAATAAATATCTTAGCTGTATACTATTTTACATCTACTATATAACAGCATCTACAATGTTGCATACTAACTTCTCGCAGAGTGTATATTTCCAATAAATATCTCAGCTGTATACTATTTTGCACTACTATATAACAGCATCTACAATGTTGCATACTAACTTCTCGCAAAGTGTATAATCCCAATAAATATCTCAGCTGTATACTATTTTGCATCTACTATATAACAGTATCTACAATGTTGCATACTAACTTCTCGCAAAGTGTATATTTCCAATAAATATCTTAGCTGTATACTATTTCGCATCTACTATATAACAGTATCTACAATGTTGCATACTAACTTCTCGCAAAGTGTATAATCCCAATAAATATCTCAGCTGTATACTATTTCGCATCTACTATATAACAGTATCTACAATGTTGCATACTAACTTTTCGCAAAGTGTATATTCCCAATAAATATCTTGCAACTTCTGTATATATTAGGTTGTCCGAAATGTTTCTTTCGTTTTATAAGGAAATGATAGACGCACAATGTTTTTTGTTTTGTATTAATTTATTAAATTACGCGCAAATATAATAATAAAAGTATAACGAAATGCATCACTCCTAATTCAATAAAATAATATAAAACAGAAATTGTTGTTCATCTATTACCACCTTATGAAGCGAAGGAAACTTTTCGGACAAACTAACATTTTTAGATTCGTTCTAAATTTTTCCAACGTAATAGCAACGACAGAACTGTCATATTACGATGCTAACGAAATTGCTAAACGTGTTGCTGCATAATATGTACATAAAAAGTTTGCAAGAGTATTCTAATTCCAATTCTACGTCCAAGATTATTATTCATACTCGATGGCAATTTTTTTACTAAGCGCGTATCTACGATAAATATCCTGCGACTTCATATACATTTCAAGTCTCGTTACAGCGCTAACGAAATTGCTAAATGTCTTGCATAATATGCGAGTAAAATGTTTAACACCAAATTCATACTCTGTGCTAATTTCTTGCTAAGTGTACGTTTGCAATAAATATCTTGTAACTTCTATGTTACAAGATATTTATTGCAAACATTACAAGATATACGTATATAGATACGTTTCCAGATGCGTTTTACCAATTTTACCAATGCAATTAAGATGATCGAACCTCGTTACTGTTAATGAGATTTCAAAGTGTTTTGTACGTGTTTCGTATTCAAATACTTTTACGACCCGCTGTTAAATATTTTTGTTACGAGTTTCTCAATTGCCTGTTTCGTCTCTCGTCACTGTTCAGATTTCGACGAGAAAAGAGACCAGCTGCTGCTCGTTTTCTCGGTTTCCAGCACGCTTTCCGTTATCGAACGAAGAAGATCGAAGATTTCGCCACGAATTTCCGTTTCGTCATCGCCACGACGCGATTTCGCAGCTAAGAAAGACCGGCTAATCCGCAACTCGAGATCCTATCGACCAAAGAAGCGATGATTTTTATTGCTTTCTCGCAACAGCTTCGTTATTACGTCCCGGTTTCCTTCATCGTCAAGATGGTTCGTTGTGTTTTTAATACGTTAATTGCTTTTTCTATTCTCCCCTCGAGCCTTTGTGCATCGTTCTGCAGAATTTAATTGCCTTCTGATTAATTCAACGAATATGTCTTTCCAAAATATCAAATATATTGTGCTGGCAATTAAGTGATCGCGGATTTTGTCATTACCACCTAATGACGAAATCCGCAATCGCTTAGTTGCCATCTCAATATATGATATATATGTATAGTGATGACTACGAAGATTTTTTTTATTTTATTTTGGTTTTTTTACAATTTGTCCTTATGGACATTTGGTAAAGTGTTATATCTTATTAGTGAAAAAAAAAAAAATAAAAATAAATATAGCATGTGGGTGGCTGCCCCCAGCGGGGTGCCAGCTTCGTTTTTTCTAAGTTATATCTTTTATGAAGAAGAAGAAGATGAAGAAATAAACGAGAAAGAAGCATATGATAATTTTGCAGAATAAAATTTCCAGATTGTCAAAGCTTCTTATTTTCTCCTCATTTTGGAAAATCTCCAATGTCCGAATCTTCACTTCGAAAAATGTTCCTATCTTTCCTGTGTCTCCTCAATTTCGCACGTTAACTTTGTCTCAGTCTGAAATATCTGGCCATGTACTTTAAATTTGTCTCCGTTTTAAGAAGGTTTCGTGTCATTGGAAATTTTCCACTATTTTAAGATAGTTTCCATGCTACGTACTAATTTTCTTCAGTTTTGTTCTCACGGAGAAGACCATTTCCTTCGATTCTAGTTTCACCTTGATTTCCTGCTTTTCCCTGCCTAACAACAATGATGATATAGCTCGTTGACGATAACTATACGTTACAGAAACGCTAACGCACAGGTCACGTTTACGTTGCTTGCGGATCCACGCGAGGATCTTCGATACGCCTGTGGCAAAAGTAAAAGTCAGTCATCACGGAGAAAGCCTCGGCTGTCTCCGAGGCCTAGACAGCCTAGTCGAGAGAAGCTGCCACCGGTTCGCCAAAGGTTAACCCATTTCGAGTTACACCTGCGGCGTTCTGGCGCTTCCTCGAAACGCAATTAGGCCGTGCAAATGTCTAGCTAACTCGAAACGAATTTACCAGCTGCAGAGAAGCCTGAAAGAATTTTTGATTTCGTCGTTCGATGATGCCACGGTGGAACTACCTCTCGGTAGTTGTGGCCGATTATTCACAGACTCAGAGGCGAGAAGTAATTTCTGTAATTATTGGGTTGTCCGAGAAGTTTCTTTCGTTTTATAAGAAATAATAGACGCACAATGCTTTTTGTTTTATATTAGTTTATTGAATTATGCAATGTCGAAGTGGTTATCACTTGTAAAATAAAAAAAAGAAGAAAATTCTACATGATCTGTTTAATCTTCTCGTAGTTTTCTTTAGTAATAAATTAATTTGAATGGTAAAGAGAAAGGCATTGACGAAATTAAGCTTCAAATATTTACGAAGAGATAATTGTACGTAGATCACTTCTAAGAAAACTCTACGTCTGGTCTTTTTAGTTTTCTCAAGCACTGAAGCCATCGACAGCGTATTTTTCTTTTTTTCTTTTTATTTGCGTTTGTTTTACAACCAATTCTCGTTAGAGACACCTAATTCAATAAAATAATATAAAATAGAAATCGTTGTTCATTTATTATCACCTTATGAAAGGAAAGAAACATTTCGGAGAACCTAATATTTGGGAAGAAATTACATGGTACATGGTGTTATTTTTATTTGTTAGTCTTATTCGTCGTATTTCTAGCGAAATCACCACGCTGGCAATTTCAAAGCTTAATCAGAAATTCATATGTAATTATTCGTAAGTAATTAAACATTCTCTGTTCGGTGGAACAGAACAGCATCCAAAGCAACTGCACAGACCAAACACCAAACACAAACAAGCTAACAAACTAACAGCTAGAGTTTAGGGTACGGTACACCTGTATTAAAGAAACACGTGTACACATGTCCGTAGTCAAGTCTGTGTACCTTTCAGTAGGCGAGTGTATTGTTCCACGTTCGCTTAAATGCGTGGACATCTAACTTTTGTAATTAATTATTTTAGTCATTTATTTGGTAATATCGATGGGATAAACTTACTTCGTTACTAAGTGTAGGATGAAAGAAACTATAATATAACAGTAAAATAATAATGTAATATAATAGGAAAACAGAGACAGAAAGATTAGTCGAATGTATTAAAGTGTTCGTATTTTGATTCGTTTTATTTTTTCTCTGTTATTCTAGTAAGTATAGTGAAATACACTAGATCGTTCATTAATTTCGTAATGTTTCAGACTTCTCGGATAACCGTATATCGAGAAGTATTATATTATATATTAGCTATCGCGGCCTTTTTGGATTTTGAAAAGCGTATGACTAAAATGGGTTGCAAAAAGTAAACGATGACGAGTATACTCGTCAAACACGGAGTACGTATGGCTGTTGTAACATAGAATTAAGTTGCAACGAAACGACTTGTTTCATTTTTTAATACCTTTACCGATGGGGCTCGTAACGCAAAATATTTCCAGTTCTTCGTGACGAATATATTCGTCAAACACGGAATACGTATGGCTGTTGTAACACAGAATTAAGTTGTAACGAACCTGTTTCATTTTTTAATTTCTTTACCGACGGGGCTCGTCGTAACGCAAAATATCGCCAGTTGTTCGTGACGAGTATACTCGTCGAGAACAGCTAACTGGTTAAAGGTCATACGAATTAAAATACGGATAACACGGTTAGTGCACGCGATATGGTGCACGAGTAGCCGTGTACTGAAAGATACACGGGTCGACGTATGAATACGTTAAATACACGCGTACACGTGAGCTCCATCCGCAATCTTATTTTCATTCACGTCGGCTGCATGTTAGGTCGTTTAAAACCGCATAGTTTCTTCCCCAGATCTTTGCGCTTTAAAAAAATCTCTAAAAACATTTTATCGTTCTTCCAAGTTTCTATATCGTCCGATACTTCTGATTTCTGTTACACGTAAGTTTGTTCGAGCATAGTGATATTTAAACAGAGATATGGGAAAGGCGAAGAGCTATTTTTAAAATTACTAGTCGGAAATGACAAACATACGCGAGAAATAGGGATCTCTACCAATAACCGAAATTCTCCTCGTCATCGGCTGGTTTCAGCCTCGTCATCAACTGGTTCGTCACCGGGTCAACCTACGCTGTCTCCACCTCCCAAAAATTTCTAACGTTAAAGAATGCTTAGTACGTACAAGAATGACTAAAATTCCTACTGTATCGATTTGAAACTTTCTTTTATCCTGCTTTGAATTGAAAGGCGTTGCAGAGGAACGAAGAGGTCCCGAGACACGATAAACCTAACCTAAAAGAGACGGAGAGCGTTCTAGGTATGTATCAGAGCGTTCTGATCCGGTATAATGTTGTCGATCGTCACGGAGGCAAGTAGAGCGCCGATTCCCATCGAGATATTTCGATGGTCATCCCAATTAACCTTCTCGACGTGGTTCGATCGCGTTCACCGATTCGCACCGCGGATAATTCATATACTATGCTAGTGGAATCCACATTAATTTGATTGGTATTGCTATTTCCTCATTAGCAGCGGGCATATATTAACGCAAATGTAATCTTGTAACCGCTAACAAGCATTTCGCGGCGTAATTCCAGTCCCTTGATGCGCGCGCCACTGTAATAATATCGTTTTCCCTAGAATTCCCTAGGCGCGTTATACATTGGCAATCGCATTACTCCGACGGGTTCTACGAATAGTTTTAACGAAAGACAAGCTTGCAGAGCTTTTAACTAGTTAGCAAGCTCTTTGAAAACTTTGAAAAGCGTGTACCTAAAATGCGAAAGGTAAGCGTTGACGAGTATACTCGTCAAATGGAGAGTATGCGTGGCTGTTATAACATAGAGTTAAGTTATAACAAAAGGACTGTTTCATTTTTTCATTTTATTACCGGCGGTTCTTGTCGTAACACAAAATATTGCCATTTCTTCGTGACGAGTATACTCGTCACAAATAATTAACTGGTTAATATGGTCAATCTCGCGTATATTACTACGATTGATGCTGAGAGGGTAGAAGGTAAGAACCGAATGTAAAAATCGATATGTAAAAACCAAACGTACAAATAGAAAATAAAAATTATTTCAAATGTAGCAATATTATTGTTAATTGCACGATGTTGATTTTAAAATAGAACAATCAGAAGATCTTCCAAAGGACTTAGTCTAATAATATTCAATTAGATTCCATATCGTGCCTAAATTACCGTGGGTAGTCTACGAGTAACATTAATCGTAAGATCTTGATTGACAACATTGACATTAATAAAGACACCGAAGGAATCTTCAACGAAGAAAATCTTTCGAAATACCTGCCACTTTGTCAAAGTCGAACTCGACTTACAACTAATCTAAACTGGACTTGGGCGAAGAATATAATTTTGACAACACTGATCGACGATTAAATTGACAAAACCTACATTAGAAAAATAGTAGAAAATAACAACACCGAAGAGGTCTCTAATATCCGAAGAAAATCTATGAAAGAACTTTCCATCAAATCGATTTTCCGCTTACATCAGACTTTAAGCCGTTACATATAATTTTGACGAAGAGTGTATTTATAAACTGATTTCAACTTAGGTTTTACCTTTTTAATTATTCCCATAAAAATTCGTAGTCTATTCAGAAATTTAACGATGCTGATCAAGGATTGAATTTATAAAATGCTCATCAAAAACAAAAATAAAAAAAAACCCAAAAAGATAGAAATACCAAAGAGAAGCAATTCAAAAGAGGAAATCCATCGAAAGACTTTCCAGTCCATCGATATCAAATTAGACCCGTGAAATCGGATTTAAAGCGAACGACTTGTATTCTTCGTTCACCAGGATGAATCGTCGTCGTTCAAGTTCACTTGGACGATACGTCACACTCTAATAAGAAGTCGAAGCCGCGCCGGTTGCTTCGATGTAGGCTAATAAGAGAGCAGCACGCGATCCAAGAAAGCCCAGAGGCACAACGCCCTCCTCTACCGGGGCTTTTGCTCCTTTTAACCATCGGCTCGATCGTAATGAGCAACGACACCACCCACCGGACAAGCCTTTCCAACCGGAATATGCTGGCGTTAAGCCTGTTTCAAAGTGGCGATCACGGTGCGGTCAGATCACGTCAAGCGAAGCACCGTTTCCATGAAAATCGTTTACACGTAATCCGACGAGAGCATTCACATTAGGCGATAAGGTTAAGCGAAACGAAAATCTGATGGCCGTGGAGTTGGTTTGCTAGCGACGAAGAACACGGTCGAAGGTGGAGAAGGAACACGGAGGACGAGCGTTTGATTAAATTTGCATGAAATTGCAGCGAACTGGTCGATCTCGGTCGGATAGTATAGCGTGACACGTCTGGCGAAACCAGATTGTGGGTCGAAGCGGAGAAAAACGATTCGCCAACTACAGCCACGCAATTATCACACAGTTACTTCCATTTAGCGCTTACACTGGTCGCATTACTACCGCAAACATATCTCATTCGTCACCTTATGTATGCTGATGCAAAATTAACGCGATTTTTATTACGGTATAGTTGAAGAACAACTGGCTGGGGTAGGGTTCGATTGTTTCTGATCTGGCGCGAATGCCTCGGTAAAATCCTAAATATTCATGATCTGACCGTACCTTTCATCGCTAGTGTGAATCAGGCTTAAGCGATTTCGACCGATGTCTGACTCGATCTGATCGCGATCGTACAAATTGGAGTTCTCGACGCTCGTATACCAAAGACCAGGAAAAATCGTCTGAAAGTTGGGCCGTGATTGGTCGTGAAAAATCAACATGGAAGACGAGAAGGTTCTCGTTCTTCGCACGCCTGACACGATAGGAATGCTTTAGACAGAAGCGGAAACATTCTACTCATATCTGTCTCTCTCGAAAGAACGCGGATTTTGTTGACCTTTCATGTTCGTAGATCGTGGATCGTGGATCTGATCGTACCGTTATCGCTAGTGTGAAACTGGCTTTAGCCTCGGGAACCACACTGCCAACCTAACGAGTCATGGTAATGCGATCCGGTCGCCAGAGAATTTCGATTATAATCGCGTTGACGTTTCATCGGCGTGGAAATTAATGGTATTGGCCAGAGTGCTTGTTTAAGGGAATTTTAACACCTTCAAATCGAGTATTGATTATCGTTGATGTGTCGTTCGAATTTCTACAGCGTACACGCGTGTTCGATTTGTTCTAGGGAATTTTAACACGAGCGTAGAGAAGATAGCGATTTGCCTTGAATATTTTACAATTGAATATCAGAACAAATAGAGTGTATTTTAGAATATTTAGTTTATTTTAGAAATGGGTTTTCTAAAGTTGAGAATTCTACGATTGGAAACTTTAAAATTCGAAGCTCCGATGCTGAGAATTTTAGAACTTGAAACTTCAAAACCAAGAAGAACTCTAGAACCGGGAGAACTCTAGAACTCGGGACTCTAGAACCGAGAGAACTCCAGAACTCGAAACTCTAGAACCGAGAGAATTCCAGAACTCGAAACTCTAGAACCGAGAGAACTCTAGAACTCGGGACTCTAGAACCGAGAGAACTCCATAACTCAGGACTCTAGAACCGAGAGAATTCCAGAACTCAGGACTCTAGAACCGAGAGAACTCCAGAACTCGGGTTTCGGAAGTCGAGAAAACTCTAGAACCCAGGACTCGAGAACCGAGAAACTCGAGAACCGAGAGAACGCCGAGAAAACTCAGCGCTCTAACATTAGGATTGTAAGTTTGACATTCGTTTCGATACCGAGAACTCTAAAATCAAGAACTCTTCAATTAAGAACTTCATAATCGAGAGTCCTACGATTGGGAATTCTGGATTCGAGAACTGTATAAAGCTGAGAGCTTCAAAGTCAGGGTTCTTGGAAATCAATACTCCAATAGCGAAGGTACTGGCAACTGAGAACTCTAAAACGTAGTACTTGTAAAAGTTAGAACTTTAAAATTCATTATTGAGCTTCTTCAGTTAATATGTACTATGTACAAGAGATCACAAAGTTTGAAATTTACAATTTTTATGTTACCTAGATTAGTTGTATGTTATGAGCTTAAGCTTTCAAATGGAAATGTTGGAAACGCGAATGATCGATGAATCGTGATTAGCGTTTTCTAAGATGTTATTTTTATATCTTTGAAAGGAAAATGGAAATCGCGAAGATCAAGATCTCTATTCTCCGTAATACGTGGGTTTCTGATATCCTACGCACTGAAATCTTTGAACAAACAATTTTTATATTTCCACAACGAAACTTTTTAGGAAATGTCAATCACCGATGACTCACGCTTACGACTCTTTAATACAAAATTTTTACATCTTTGCGAAAATAAAATGACCAATTGGACGCTTGCGTGGTAATACGCGTGTTTCTAAAAAGAAATGTAGTGTAATAAAGTACATTTAGGGTTTTAAGCCAAATTTATGTTTCTTTATGTTTCTTTTTTTTTTTTTTTTTTTTTTGTAACAATTGAGTATCTAGTGTCTCGCCCATTAAAATTCTCAAGATTTCATCTCTCTGAAAAATTGTAAGAAGAAGAAACTACGAAGAACGGTACTTGTAAGGCAAAGCTTTTTTATTCCGAAGGAAAATCCTCGAGACACGAGTTATTCGTATTTTCCCAAGTACGAAAACATCGTTGACCGAATAAGAAACACGAAAGAGCAACAACCGTAAAGAATCATTACTTCCGTAAAACGAAAAGTTCAAAATTAGATATAAGTAGAAAATTAAATAGTAAATTCGCTATAAGTTACCTGTAACTTTGCAATAACGAGAAATACAGGGAACAATAATTATAAAACCGTCTCTTTATTTTCACAACGCGATATATCCAAACTTAATTTCCATATTCGCTTCTACAACTTCCAACAACGCCCTTCTACTAGAATCCTTAATTCAAACGATCTAACTTTATCGCGATCCTCTGAATATTAAAATATTCTAATTGAAACGTCATCTGGAGCGCCAGAGTTGGAATACTCTTCGTCGAGACCGACTCTCACGCGTTGCAAGAAGAAAGAAGTTTGTTTTGCGGAAATTGGGTTCTCTGTATGCGTTCAACAACATTTGAGACTCTACGAGGTTACCTATATCGAAAGAAATACGTCCGAAAGAATAGTCTCTCAGCAGGCGAAAAGATACGGCATCCACAAATATTTAAAGAATTAACACGTTTGCGCTTCGGAACCGATGGGCTGACGAGGGAAATAAAGATGTGGCGGCACACGAAACGAGGTGCCTAATGAACCCTCAATATTCCAACGATCCTTTCGCCGAATGTCCGAGAACGCCTAACAAACGCGTGGATAGTGGGGATATCGAGGGATGACAGAGAAAGAATCGGATTCCGTCGATAGTCAGGTAGTTGTAAGAGCTTCAGTCTTGAAAAGTCGCGGCTGGAGTTCAGGAGCGAATTGTAGTTAGTGTAAACCAAGTGCTAAGAAATAAATCCTCTCTTTTTATTTCTTTATTTTTATCTTTTATTTTTCGTCTTCAATTTCTCTCTTTTATTTCACGTGACACTCTAACCGTATTTGATTACATTCGATACGTTTGAAGACGCGAACTTCCGAACGATAAATACGGAGACGCGAACATCATTTTTCATTGCCTTAGCGTCTTAGCGGGATGAAGATGAATTTGGGTCGGAGTAACCTGATCTTCGACCATGATCCTAAGTTATTAACCCTCGTAAGCTTCGTTCCGTCGCGTTCCACTCTCGTGTCTTTAGCAGTTACGTTGGATAGCAAATTGTTTGTATTAAACAAAGTACAGAGATCATAGACAATGTTCTGGCAAGTATATCGTGAGTTGGTAATAGGCTGAAAAGACAAGTTGGAAATATAAACTGAAAATCTTCTGTATACTTCATCGAGTATTTTCTATATATGGTACTTCATTCGTGAGAAAATAAAGTTTTAAGATCTACGAAATATTATGGCACTGGACACGAGCGAATTATCGCCAGGTTATCCTAAACGTGAAAATAGAACAAAACTGTAAAATAAAATTTTACAGAAAAAACTTTTACAAGAATCTTAATAATACAAGAACTTTGTTAACACTTTACCGACCGCTAGCAGTTCAATAGATATAAAACTGTGGGAGTTTACAAAGCAACGCAACTGACGCAAGCGAGCAAGGTACCTTAGTATTAAATAACAAATTACTGCTCAAATAATGAGAAAGATTGTCGACGACAAGAAACAGATTAATAGGCTATCGATCGGTAAGTGCCGGCGACAAAAACTGATTAATCGGCCATCAGTCGGTAAAGTGTTAAACAGAGTTTTGTATCGGCCTGAGAATTTCTTTCAAAACACATAAAATTCTATTATCCGATTAATTAATTCCTCAATGTTTGTTAATATAAGAATTTACATAAAGTTAGACGAACGAGAGAAACAACAAGGAACGTACGATTTGAAATAAAATTTTGAAACCGGTCGCTCGACCTAACCTAACAGAGTACAGTGGCCCGGTACGTGATGGCAACTAAGTGATTGCGGATCTTGTCAATGCCACCTAATGGCAAAATTCGCAATCACCTAGTTGCGAAGCCAATAATTTGATAGAAAATTTTCCCTATTTTCTACATCGAAAAATTCCGACGATCTGTATGATTTTAGCCGTACGATGGAGTAGAAGGGAATTCGGGACGAAACTATAGAATTTGAAGAATAGAACCGACGCGTAAGAGAGATTCAATGGAAGGCTTTTGTATTCGCACGGTTTAATCACCGAATGCCATTTCTCCGTACAGTTTTCACGTCGCCGTCAGGCTAAACTTGTCTTTTCCATCAGTTTTCCAACAACGATGCCTTGCGAAAGTCCGAGTGAGTCATCGACTCATTTGTTTAAACGCTTCTGCAACTCGATTCTGAAATGACTGCACGCTTTGAAATCCCACCGCTTGTTATTTACCTTGCGGTTAGCCTTTTCTACCTGATATCATTCTTTACTATTTTTTAAGTCTTTTTAAGTCCAGTCTCTTTTTTATAATAGTAACGTGGCGTTCTTTCAATTCTCCCCTCTACGTTTATCAAGTCATTCGATAGGATGTAGCAACGCAACTTCTCCTGTTGAAATGAAATATTTTAATATCGCGCAGGTTCTCTCAACACTTTACCGACCGCTACCGGTTCAACAGCATACGCACGTCCGACCGGTAGCTCAGGCGCAGATTCTCCCTGGCGCCGGCTCTGTTTCGGTTTAGACTCTCCAATACCATTCTTTTCGTTCATCGCGAACGGTAAGTTTTTCAAATCGATATAAAACCGTGGGAGCTTACAAAGCAATGCAACTGACGCAATCGAGCAAGGTACCTTAGTACTAAATAACAAATTACTGCTTAAATAATGAGAAAGATTGTCGATGACAAAAAGCCGATTAATAGGCTATCCGTCAGAAAGCGTCGGAGATACGAAGCCGATTAATAGACTATCGATCGGTAAGCGTCAGAGACAAAAACCGACTAATCGGCTATCGGTCTGTAAAGTGTTAATTATTCAGTGACGTGGCGAGAGAGAAATTGTAAACTATAAATTTTATAAAAATATTAGAAGATTCTATATGGGAATATATATTTAGTAAGAACAATTTATTTTTATAGTAACAATAGCTTACTTTTCAGCCTGCCGTTTACAAAAAGGAACTCGGTTATAAAACAATCGTTAATCTTGTTTGCTTTTCGCTATCTACCATAGCACACATCGCTGTGTTCATATTTCGTGTTCAGATTGTAAAGCTTCTTGGTAGAAAAGAAAAGAAAGTGTTTATACTTATATTTCTTTCAGAATATTTTATATAGAAATATTTTTATTAATTATTTAAAATATTGATTCCTCTGTGCAGAAGTTAGAACAATATTACAACACCTATTTTTTATAAAAAATTGGAAATATATTTTCCAATCTGTCTGTTTTTCGTGTCTGATAGGAGGAATACAAGAAATCTCGACGACAGAGAAATAATTATTTCCTACGTGAATTTCTCCTGATCTCTGCGTCATTTCATTGCAGCACAGGAAAATTAATCTACTTTTATAATTTAAATTTTTCACTCGTCTCTTCATACCACGTGTCTCGAATAATTATATTTTTCATCAAAACGAAGGTGCATCGTTCAAAAATTAATTTCTAAAAAGATTGACTTTTCACTAAAAAAAAAAGGCGATTAAAGTTTGGGTTTCGTTAAGATTCCCACGAGAAAATCAGAGCAGCAGGAAGCATAGGGGATAAACGATCGTGAGCAACAACGTTTAAAACGAAAGCAACGGTCCCGATTGTTGCATTGTGTCCGAGGTTGTTCTCAAGGAAAACCGAGCAGATCGCGTCATCGATGCTCGCTGCACAGTCGTATGCGTAATTTCTTGGCCATTGTATCGCCTTTTTCACAAATGGTGCGTCATCTTTCTCTGAGATTCACCTTCATCCTTCCAACGTTTCAATAATTTCCATAAAATTTCCATTTGCAGAATTGCAAGCTTTGTAACATTTACGTACACCTAATTCGAAGCAAACTGCAATTTTTTCTGTACAATTTATTTAAACCTTGACCTAGGTAACTTGAAACTCCTGTAAGCCTGATATTCGTAATATTTGACTCGCTAACTTTCTGACGTTTAATTTAAGAGAACAATGCAAGAGTTAACTGGCGGCAAAGCAAAGTCTCAGCTTGATCTTTCAACGTCTGATTCGAAGGTTTACATCTAATGCAAGTTAAACTTGAATTCGGTAAATGAATTTCCAAAGTCCTAACCGAAACTTAAATCGAGTTTAATCTGCTCTTTGTAACATTCGATTGGACGAGTATCGACTTGATAAAATTCGCACTTGGAATTATAAATTTCGACGACGTAAATAAAATATCGATGATAAGTGGAGCTACGCGATAATTAAAAATAATTCAAGATCAGCAGCTACAAATGCTATCGATTTATATTTGGTTGCTGTTCGAATTATCCATCTAGCGACAAATATTTTACGATTACCTTAAAATAAATTTATTAGGAGTTTAATCATACGTATCTGTTAATAAACGAGACATTAGCATTTGGTATTTTGATCACCGTTATATCGTTTTCAGTTGAATATTTTGCAGTGACAAAGCTAGCTAATTATCGACGTTAGGATAAGCAATTGTTCGACGTACCAATAAATAAGCTATCTCGAGCGTACTTTAATCCTTATCGGCGATAAATCTACTATGGTTAATCCGGTTGAAACTGCTGCAGCTTAAAATCCTCCTCGGTGGAACCTTCCAGAAAATTAATCAAGATCGTAGTGAATCTCCTTTCATTAATTAAAATATTACTTTGCTTCATCGCGTTCAAACGTACGTTAATACGTTATCTTATCGCTAATAATACGTTGATTGAAAACGGCAGGCTGCGATAAAATATTCCATTTTCTCGAGATCATAACGAGTATCCCGATATTAATTCGGGAAGATAAAGAATTATTCGTTTCGTTTGATCCGAGTGTAGGCAACGAAGATAGGAAAAGCTTCGTAATTCTACTTTCGCAACTAAATTCTACGTACCGCAATTCCGACATAATTCAATTCTATACGCAGTGAACACGGGCAAATTATAGCGCAATTCCAACTACGTTGAGTTCTAAGCACCGAAACCCTAACGTTGTTGAATTATGTGCGCGGCAATTCCAAGAAAACCCAATTCTTTATGCAGCAATTGCAACGCAAGGAAATTTCGCGCACGATAACTCCACTGTGGTCGAATCGCGTTTCTAGCATTCGCAATGCGGTCTAATTCCGCGCTCGACAATTCCAACACAGAGCAATTGCATGATCCGCAATTCCACTGCAGGCCGGTCCTATGTATCGCAATTACAGTGCAGTGCGATTCTTTGTACGATAATTTTAACGCAACTCCATTCTATGCCACTCAATTCCAATCAACGATCAAAATCCTATACGAAATTTCCTATTGCGATTCCACGTAAATGGACATAATATACATAATACGTAAATTCAAAGTTGCGATAGCTGAATTTTTCGCATAAATTTCGACACGGATATATGCAAAAGGAAAAAGGAGAGTGTTCCATATAACCGCAAATGAATCAGATTGACGCTAGGTTTGTGTAAACGAATTGTCAAGCGAACAGAAATGGAATCGACAGAATGGACAGAATCGACGAAGGATTGTCAACTTTCACTACGTCATCGATCGTTGCGTTGGTTAGCCACTAGTAGCTAGCCTGTCGAGCGAATTTCATCGTGGAAAGACATGGTTGACACGAATCTGGACGCATCGACACCTATCTCATGAACGGAACTGTACCCGGAGTGCGCGTTAACGGTACCAGAAATGCTATCTATACTGCTACGCTCGCTTCGTTTACTCGCCACGTGTTCAATGCGTGTGTAGACCGCCTGTTAACATAGTTATCGCATTCGGTTATCGATAACGCTTCCTCGTTGTCGTCGTTGTTATTGTTCATACTATAGCCTGTTGTTTGTTCTGTATAGATGATAGACAGGCGACTGGTCAACGATATTGACAAAAATACACGCGTTCGATGTATTGCAGGGAATTTGAACACGAGCGTAGAAAAGTTGGTGATCTAGGTGGAACATTTAGAAATTGTAAAAATCGAGGAAAGAGGCGCTGAAAGTTCAGAACAGAAATACGTCGGAACTGAGAAATTTGGAAATAGTAATTCCGAAATTGCGAGTTCTACAACTGGAAACTGTGAAACAGAGAATTTTTTAATTGGTAGCTTCGATGTCGAGAATTCTACGATTTGCAACTCTGGAATTGGGACTTCCAAGTGGAAAGTCTTTGAACTCTGAACTCTGAAATTAGGATGTTTGTAATTCGATACTTTAAAATTGGAAAGTTTTAACATCGAGAAGTGTAAGACCGAGAACTCTGTAACTAGGAACATTCTAAACGAAAACTCGAAAATTTGGAACTTTGAGTTTAAACGTTCTGAAACTAAGCACCGTAAAGTGAGGATATTTGAGAACTAAGAATTCTAAAAACTCGAGAATCATGCAAGTTGTAAACTCCAGATATGGAACTCCACAACTGAGATTCAAATAATTACGTAAGTGTCCTTCAATTTGGGATTTAAAAACCGAGAATTCTAGAACCAAGATTTTTCTACGATTAGCGGTGTTGCAATTTGGAACTCTGAAATTAAATCATGTTCAGAATTCCAGAATTGCCGAGATTTCGAGGCCAGACAGCTGCTACCTTCGCAAGACTATAATCGCGAGTTTTACGATTTTTTGACCTGATTCATATGACATTGAACGAGTTACATCATCCAGGGAAACTGTTTTGCAATTCGACTCGATGCAATTTGACAACAGTACGATCAGCTTTGTATCGCAAAGGAAACAGGTCAATGAATGTAGAACAGATGGTAGCCTCAAGATTTCAACGAGTCTGCCACGTATACCATTCATGTTTTACGTGACAATTAATCAAAAGCTTCGTTCCTCGAATTTAACAAACAGAGATATTTTTCGTTTCAACCATGCGTTTCTCACACCTCCATAAACATAAATTCGTGAGTGCAATTAACGAAACAGAGTTTCACTGAAGATTTATTTCATTCATTAAATATTAATGTAAGCGATAATGAATTAGATCGAATATTCTAAAATGGCGGAACCGAGAACTCTGAAACAGGAATTCTCGAATCGGGAACTCTACAATTAGGAACTTTGAAATGGAGAATTCTAAAATTGGTACCTTCGATGTTGAGAATTCGAAAGCCTGGAACTCTACCACCGAGAACTCTAGAACCCGGAACTCCAAACCAGAGAACTCCAGAACTCGGAACTCCAAACCAGAGAATCTAGAACTCGGAACTCTAAACCAGAGAACTATAAAACTCGGAACTCAAAAGATTGGGAGAACTCTGAAATTGAGAACTTCGAAGTAGAAAATTTTTTAACCCCGGAACTATAATATTGGGATTCCAGTTTGCCACTCTAGAACGGCAAAGTCTTAATACTGAGAATTTGGAAATTAAGAACTCGCAACTTCATGATCGAGAATCCTGAAATTGAGAATTCGGAATTCAACAACTGTGAAACAGGGAACTCTGTAGTTGGGATCTTTGGAAACGAACACTTCTAAGTCGAGAGTTCCGGAGGCAATGGGAAACTCCGAAACGGAGAATCGTAAAATTTGAAACTGTAGGATTCATCAGTGGAGAATTCTACAACTTTCAATCTTTAAACCTAATATAATATTATATCATTATGGTACAAATATTACACAGATGATGTCATATCAAAGAATGCTGCAGCACTTTGAATATTTTATACGTTCTCGCGCGTCATATATGTGGGTTTTTGCGCATTCAAATTTCCAATTTTTTAAGTATTTGTAGATTACCAGATTCACAGTCGTTATGTAGTACATCAACCAATTATCATCGAGATATTTATCTTCAATTAAAAAGCGAGCAACGAAAAACCAGGAGAACAGGAATTCATTCGCGACGATTGATTAAGGTTAATGGAAAAAAATGTCCGGCCGCTTTCTAATCCTAAAATACAACGGTCGGTTGAAAAACAGGAACGAGGAATGGATTATCAAGTGTGAAACGCACGGAACTTCTATTAACCCGACTGGGAAGAACAAGTTCGACACTCTTTCTTGCGTTTCTACGTTTCACAGTCAGTTTTCGCGTGACTAATTCCACATAAACGTTATACATAACTCGAGACCACCGTGAAAAGAAAAATACGTTTCTGCTATTCCTATCTCTTCAGGAAAAAAAAAAAAAAGAAAAGAGAAGCAAAAGGAAGAAAGAAAGAAACAAAAATAAATTTCGTACGTGATACGACTATTGGAACGAGATTTCCTAACCTAACGGATCGCCATTTCCATTGATCGCGCAGCCAGCATTTTTATAACTGCATTAAAGTTAATTAGAAAGCGTGATTTTCATATCACGCGAGGATACGTTCTTGTCCACGAATTTTCATTTAAGTACGAGATTCTCTTACGAGGTTAGGTTGCTTCTTGTCGGATCCTAACGTATACATATTAGGTTAGGTACATATGATACTCTTTTTTCGTAAAATAAAATTCTAACCTCGCGCAATTTCTCTGAAGCATCGTACAAGTTAAGCGAGGCAATTTTCACATGATTCACGCCACTTTCTTATCGATTAACTATATTCCTACTTATTAACTATATACTTTCATTTTTCCCAGATTCGTAAGATTTATTAGTTCTAGAATTCAAAGATCCTTGAAACATGTATGATGTTATAGTTTCTCTTCGAGTGATTTATATCATAAAAAGAAAAAGTAATAAAATGACTTATAATATATTCAAAAATGATCTTATAAAGAGAGTATAAAGAATCCCTTAACCTCTTTCAGATATTACATTCATATTTCTAGTAACTTCTAGGGTATAATTTTTCGGAATCTAAAGTCGCAGTAAGAAAATCGCACGAACGTGTGATCATGCGATCTCGGATATTTATGCAAGTTGGTATTTTCATGAAAGTAATTAACAGACATGGTCAAACGACCAATCTAAAAATTTAATTTCGAATTCTTCGTTCGTTGTTATTTCGTTCGTCTAACTTTACGTAAATTCTTACATTAACAAAAATTGAGAAATTGATTAGTTAAATAATAGAAGAATCCGCATAAAATTAAACGAACGAAAGAAAGGACGACGAACGTACAATGTTAAATTAAATTTTGAAACTGGTCGTTTCGCCAGGCCTCGTGAGTTTGATGTTAAAGACACGAAACCTGGGTAGCTTCCGTATAACGTTCGTTTATACATTTTTTTCGCCTTTAAATTTCCAATAAATTGTATGATATTATATCGATAATGAAAAATAAATAAATATTAAATCAAATTAAACTTGGAAGAGCCCAATATTTTTTTTTTTTTTATGAACCACACAAATTCTCGAATTTGTATCTTTCTGAATCTGAATCTTTTACTGAACTCGAATATTTGTATTTTCCAGTGAAACGAATTCAATACGAAAATAGTTTATTTTCTGTCGAGTCGCAATGCAATTAAACGATGACCAAGCGAAATGTCAAACTGACGTTTGCGTAATAACGAAAAAGGCGGTGTGTTCCATTCGTGCCTGTCTGCAAAATCCACGTAAAACGACACAGGTGAGCAAGAAGAGGTAAGAGAGGTGGAAGACAAAAGAATCATCCAGCTGTGAGACCTTCGAGCGTCGATTCTGATATGCAACTGAATCTTGTTGATCGATCGCGTTCATTTGCGTAAGCTTTATTAATATTTCAATGTAGTATCCGATATTTCCAAACGAGTCCACCCTCCAACTCTTTGTTCTAATACACAAGATATTTCTGCCTATACTCTTAATCCAGATATGCTTATCATTCTTCTAGAAAAATAGTCGCAAGATAATCTGATTTCGTAACTTTCGATAGCTTTATTTACGTTACGTACTTTATTCTTTTGTTTAAAAGACGAGAATAAATTAACATTCAAGCAAAAGATACAATTTAATATCGATAAATTAATAGTAATAAGATAATATGGAAATCTGAGCAATCCATTCGATTTATGGCTCTAAAAATTTATCTGGTCGAACCAAAGGTTTCAGAACAGCGAGAAGAATTTTAAAAACGATTGTAAAAGAATTCGGATATATTTGGTCGTGAGTCGATGTGATTGTATTTATAATTCGAGCATACTGTATTCATCGCTGTATTTAGCATCCGACTGCAATCTGAATTTCTAACGATATTTGTCCAAGTTTTTAATTTGCTCGATCAATTATCGGGCTGCGAGGTGAAGCGGATTAGCCGAGACACATCAAGGCTACGACAATTCTATGGTTTCAAGAACAAATGGAGGAAAAAAATAGCCAAATCGTAAGGTTTAAACGAGTTCTGTACGTCGTACGAAGCTCGTGGAAAATTATGTGAAATTGCAATTGAAATAGATTAAAAGCGTTACCAGAAATCACGATTAAAATCGATTAAAAGCGTCACCAAAAATCACAGTCTCAAACGTGAAAACTTACGGGACACACAGGGCTCTTTAAATTTGCCGAAATTCAAATTTGATCGATTTAAATCGACCAGTAGCGTCGTGATTCCCTACGAAATTCAATAAATCAAGCGATATTTTAATTTCACTCGCCCTGTTTGCGTGGTTTGCACCTCGTAACGTTTCCGAGAAAATTAATAAAAAAAAGAAAAAAAAATGGGCCAATTAGCCCAAGGATCGCCAAAGATTTGGAAAAGTCGCCAGACATTTCCACGCTTTCCTTCCAAAAAACTCTGGATATACCTGGTATCTTCAAACGATGCGTTTGCAAACACAAAGGCAGCATAAAACTGTGAAACACCACGGCGTACTAACGATACACTGCACTAAACTGTCGATAGTCGTGAGAAGAAAGAAGGCGGAGAAGAGAAACGACGTTCGTCGCAGCGGTCGCCTTCTTCCACACAATTTCGCGTACGCGCTCGAAGCGCATTACGGCCAGCGGCTTGTTAAATAATTAGATTTAGCCGCGTCGGACAGTCTCTAAATTGATGTCACCGTCGTGGCCGACAGTCGAAACCTTATGACGCACGAATCGCGAATATAATGCGCGTCATTATCGCGTAGTTATGGCCGTCAGAACCAATAAACGCGTGCTGCGCCCAATTTTCCTCCATCGATCATCGTATTATCGACTTCTTATCGTATAGCCGTTTATTTTCGGTTTCCACCTTTCAACATAGTCTTCGGTATTTTGTCGTCGTTCGAGGTATTTTTTTTCATTCGAATGTAATTAATACATTCGACAATTCCAACATTCTCGCAAAGCTGAATTTCGTACGTCGGAATTTCCAAACGACCGAATTCTGCACGCGTGAAATTATAATCTCGGGCGTCGCAATTGCAGCAATTCCGAGCTCGGTGTACCGCAATTCCCGCTTGAACAATTTCTGTGCGTGGCAACTCCGATGCAACGATCGTTTCTATCTATGTTCCGCTTTTTCGGCGCGGGTCGATTCTCAGAGTGGCAATTCCGACCAATTCCGCGTGCGGTGATTCCACCGTAGTCGAATCTTCTTCTTGTATTCACAATTGCAACGCGATTCGATTCTACGCGCGACAATTCCAGCGCATCTCGATTCTACGTGCAGCGATTCTAACGCGGCGCAATTTTATTCGCTGCGTTTCCAACGAATTCCACTCCGTCATGTGTCGCAATTCCAAGAAATCCAGCTCCTATAATTGATTTTTTGTCTTCTTACTTGGTGGTTCTGCGTAATTAACCAAATTCTCGCAACTTTAAGAAATCTAGTTATTATTTAGTTGCAAACTAAACTGGTTTTTGGGTTTACGAATTTTGCCCCATCGCAAAATTAATTTTGCTTTTTTATCCTTTTCTTCTTTTTCCCAAGAGAGCTCCGAGTATTAATTGGTAATCGATTTATCCGTCGTTGCCGCGGAAGATTCGATTAGAGGCAGGAGACTGGCGAAGTTCACTAGGAAGCGACGTCGGTTCGAGGACCGATAATTCGACCAACTTCGAACTGTTTAAAACTTGCTACTTAATCTTTCCACTCTCTCCCTCTTATTGAGAAGGCCGGCTTTGGTAGAAGCAGAATATCACCCGACTTTGGCCTAAGCTTTTATCTTTGAAGTATCTTGTCGAATAAAAAACACACTCTTCCGTTTCACGTTCTTTCCGACCAACTTCAACTTTGACTCGTACTTTCTTCCATATTTCATCTCGTACTTCGGTTGTTACTTATATCCTTGTTATTTATCGTTATCGCTCATATATCTCAGCTGTCAACGTTTATATTCCATCGAATGTCCACTGCAGAGTTCACAACCTGCGTTAACGATCGCCAAACACCACGCGACGATTTCACTGAAAAAATGTTCTGCACCCGACCAGCCGTATTTGCTCGCACGAACCGAGCAAATTCTTCGCGAGATACATTACGTGATTACGAGAAAGACGAACGAACGTTCGATGCAGCCGATCTAAATCCGAGAACCAAATCGTCTCTACTTGTCGCGATTTATTCTCCTTTCAATTCGCATCGTGACACAAGATTCGCGACACGCGGATCTCCGATATAGCTGTGATCGAGTTTTTCCAGCGATACTCGGCCAACGGATCGCGATTTTCGTAACGCGATCCAGAAGAAACAGAGTCGACGTGAAAGTCTGTCGGCGTACACACCACGTCCTTCCCTTCTCACCTTCTCCTTCCCTCGCTCGTTCCTTTTCTCTCCGTCCGTTTGACTTTCCACGGGCGTAACGCGAGAGCAAAACGCTCAATAGACGCCGCTATACTTTGAACTTCGACCGATCGTGCTTTCGCTGCATCTTCGATTTCACCGACTGGCCGCCATAGTTGCCCCTTTCCCGATCTTACAATGTTTTATCGCAACTCCACTCGACTCGCTTTCCATCCGATTCAACGGGCGGCACCTCCGCGCGAACTTGCGAGAACCGACCGTTTTGCCTTGAGGTTGTCGGTTCTTTTGGCTCGGATTTTAGCCCGGCATTTCGGTCACGATGCGATTTCCTTGACTCGAGCCTTAAGCCGAGCTCGAGTCGCGCATTCGAGAGGCTGCTTCAGTTTGAGGTCGAGCGCAAGGTTGCTGGCAATTCTCTGGATTTTGCTGCGTTGTCGAGATTGATACGTTGGAACACACTTGGCACCGTAATTCCGTGGCACGGAAAAATCAACGAAATGGAATTGTTTGAAAGATGGGTCGGTCGGAACGATGACAGTTGCTTTGTAATTCAACGCCTGCCAATTCCCTTGCAATTGACTTCAACGGTAGGCAATTCCTTCTAGATGGAATTGTGGCACCGCGATTCCAACGAGAGTAATTGCCGTGTCACTCGATTTCCCCGCGATGCAATTTCAACGAGCATTCCGACACAATTGCAGCGCTTTTCCAAGGCAATCGCAAAGTCGACAGATTCCATGCGCGGCAATCCCCGTTACACTAACTTCTCGAACGTTTCAACTCTCACTAATCAATATTCCTGTTTTCACAACTCGAAGCACCGTTGTTCACAGTAAAAATCCTCCTTATCAACCCACCCGGTTAAACCACTTATCCTACATCTAGAGTCGTATAATTAAAAGATATGGTGAACTAGTTGCACGCACGCGTGGCCGTATTTCAACCGTGTGACAGATATTCGCGCGGCAAAACTCGATTCAAGATCCGCGCGCCGTATACTCGCCGACGCCCGCGGCGGAATCGCGATGTTTATTTTAAAGTTGCGGGCCCTGGCGCCGTCGAGAGTGCACGGAGCAACGACGAGGCACACGCTGTCGCGGCTGTTCGCGGTTTCAGGTTGACTGGTTGGTTCGCTCGCTCACTCGCCGCGACTCGCTCGGATGTTCGCCGCGAAACCGTCGAACGGCTGCACCCCACCTCGATGGACACGACGCCGCGACGTGACGTGAGTCTCACCGTGCCCCGCTGCTCTACCAGGCTCTAGTCGTGCACCTCTGTCAATTTTTCTTCTTCCTTTTACTGGGCACACATGCGTGGAATGCACGAATCTATGACCAATCGCCGCTATTGGGAGCGTTCGATGTCCACACGAGACGAGAATCGAAGTTGCGGAAGAAGCGTCGATCTTCTCGCGAACCCAGTCCACTACGTTCGAGTCCCGGGCAACGCGATCGCTTCAGACGTATTTATAGTTGGATTCTAAACATCGTGACTTCCGTATCTGAGAATTCTGTACGTCGGAATTTCGTCAGTCTGGATCGAAACAATTTCGAATTGATTCTTAATCTCGGTATGCTGCAATTTCAAGACGACATTCGCCATCGTAGTACTTTCCGATGCTGTCGCATCTAGCAATTCCAAGGAATCGTACTTTCTTCGTTGCAATTTCAAAAAACGTTATAATCTCAATCCGCTTTAATCGATCTCATTGTTCTCCGTTTCGATGCGTCGCAATTCCAGCACATCTAAATCAGGCATATCGTAATTCGGATATACTCTACCTCGGCGCGTTGCAATTCCAACGTTTTATAATTCGCCACGTTGTAATGCCATACATACAAATTCGGCGTACCGCGATTCCGATATCTCCAATTCCACGCGTTGCAATTACCGGCGTTTCTTATCCGACGCGCGGCAATTCCAATATCGCCGAACCCAACGCTCTTCTTCATCGCGGATGCTATTCCAAGGCGTAGCGATTCCAAAATTTGCCGACTCGCGATTCTAATGCTTTTACATTCGGCGTCCAACGATTCCGCAATTCCATCGTTCGAAAATTCAGCGCGTCTCGGTTTCTCAGATTTTATCGCTGATCGATACAAATTTATTTATTTCTTTATTTATCAAAATCAAACAGGATCTTATCTCTGCCTTACAGACGTACAGATAGAAGTTGCGCGACGAATAACACGAGCGAAATAGGCAGAAGCAAATAATATATCGTAATAAATCATCGTAATTGCAACCGTTTCGCGAAATTCTCAATTCCCATGCAACACGTAGTTGAATTCACAATATCGCGTAGCTTCGCTGTGACGCATCTCTCGTAAAACCATCGAAAGACCTATGCGTCCCGATTGCATCGTAATCGAATTGCGCTGGGTCGCAGTTGCTCGGTGCGTGCGCCAAGTTCATCAAAGCGGCCAACTAATCGAATAACTCATTTCATTATAATAACGGTACCACCTTGTACACCGAGACGAGATTCCGGTAAATTCGTAGCCGGTGCTTACCGGCGTGGAAATGATCGATGTACCCTCGGCTCCTCTTGCGAAACGCTCTTTTCCACGCACAATTGTCGGTAACAGCCGTTGAATCGAGATCGAACGAGATGTCCACGCGGTGAATTCGAGCGTGAAGCAGCTTTAACAATGAGTGAAAGTTCCGACCGGCGAAAGCAAATGGGAAACAAGCGACGTGTCGCCGTATACCTGTCCGCGCATGGAAATGCCGAACGTTTTGCTCTTATCCGCGATCGCATTTTCCCCGTATCACGCGCCAACTTCCGTTTAGTGCCTCTGTGACAGCCGTCATTCTCCACCCACGAAATACCAAGTCTCTTCGTATTTTTTTTCTTACAATCTGTCTATTTGTTTTGTAGCAACCGAAGCGTTTTATACGCGCCATCACGAGAACGTCGGTGGGTGTAGAAGGAATTGTTCGATATTTTAGTGGCGATGAGACACAACGATTTGGGAAGCTTGCTAGGAAATTGATGAAAATCGACCGTAGGAAATTGCTATTTATATTTTGAAAAATTCCTGGAGGGTTCATCGAACTAAACGGCGTGATAATTTTATAAGATTTTTAGAACACATCTCTGATACGAGCTCCGATACGAACAACGACAGAGATGTATTTAATAGAAATAGGAAAGTACAAGTTTTCAAAGTACACGCGTACGATGTGCGAGTAACAAATAGTTTGGACGTTTCCTAGGATGTCAAGCTTTAGGTGAACATATATAGATCATGAAACATTCATCAAAATGAACCACTATAATTTTACAAAATCTTTTTTACAAAATCAAAATTATTTCCATACAACATTTCTCATAGCTCTACGTACAGTACATAAGGAACAATAATTTGCAGGTGTCCAAGGTTGACAAGCTTCAGGTAAACGCACGTAGATGGTAAAAAATTCATGAAAAAAAAACTACTGTAATCTTATAAAATTTCCACAAGATATTTCCGATAGCTCCATGTACGATACACGAAGAACCCTAATTTGCAGGTTTCCAAGCTTAACGAGTTTTAGCTGAACGTACGTAGATCGCAAAAAGCTTCGTGAAAATGAACCGTTGTAATTCTATGAAAATTCTATAGAATATTTCTCGCGGGTCTAATGTCAGCAATTATTGAAATACATTTAATACAAGTGAGAAATGTTTTCAATGTACGTAGAATACATAAGGAACGATAGTTTGTAACACTTAGAAGGTTCCTCGAGGTTGACAAGTTTTCGCTAAACATATGTAGACCACGTACTGTTAAGGCGAGTTTCCATCAGCGTTGCAGAATGTGCCCAAAGGCCGATTCGTTACAAAGTTTACTCGTGTCGGATCGCGAGTGGAAAATCAAGCATGTCGGCGGCCGTCTCCGCGTGTCTTTACGTAACTAGTTCTGATTAGCTCGTACCAGGCGGAGACGGTCCGCCGTGGCAAAAGAAATGCCAACGAGCGTTTTGCGAACTGCACGAGAGGCTGGCGAGATCGAGGGTCACGCGTGTGGATTACCACGAGGATGCATTATCGTAACTCGCATAGTACTGACGATCGCGAAATTTTTCGTACGTTCCATGGAAACACTAATTTTTTGTTTCTTTTTTCTCTTTTTCTTCCTAATTTTTCGTACATTCCATGGAAACACTAATTTTTCGTTTCTTTTTTCTTTTTTTCTTCCTAATTTTTCGTACATTCCATGGAAACACTAATTTTTCCTTCCTTTTTTCTTTTTTTCTTTCTAATTTTTCGTACATTCCATGGAAACACTGATTTTTTGTTTTTTTCTTCTTTTTTTCTTCTTAGTTTTTCGTACATTCCATGGAAACACTGATTTTTTGTTTCTTTTTTCTTTTTTTCTTTCTAATTTTTCGTACATTCCACGGAAACACTAATTTTTCGTTTCTTTTTTCTTTTTTTCTTCCTAATTTTTCGTACATTCCACGGAAACACTAATTTTTCGTTTCTTTTTTCTTTTTTTCTTCCTAATTTTTCGTCCATTCCATGGAAACACTAATTTTTCATTTCTGTTTTCTTTTTTCTTCTTAATTTTGCGTACTTCAGAAGTGTTCGGAGTTGTTCTGATTTGCAAGACGATTATTCTTTATTTTGCTTCGTCTCGTACATTTCGCAGGTAAATTTTCATTCTTTCGGAAAAAGGTAATCTTTCGTTGATTTTTATTTTCTTGATTTGCTATGACCGCGTTCTCACTTGAAACAACCATCTCTAGCTTCATTTTTATTTCGTACATTTCGCAGCTAAATTTCCTCGCTTTTGCGAGAAGACTGTTTTTTTTATTTATTTTTATTTCTTTCATTTAATACATCTCGGATCTGGATTTGTTTCTTTATTTCTGTTGCACGTTTTTTGCTAATTTTCGTGTGTTGACGACTTTTTCTATATTGTTATTTTTCTTTTCTTTTTATTAGACCGAGGATTTTCATGAAAATTGGTATTTTTATGATTTTTATAATTAAACAAATTTAGGTAGAGGTTTGTTTCTCCTATCTACAAATGTTATAATATCTACTGTACTTTGAATATTTTGTGTATTTTTGCCATTTTCCATTCCCCATAAACGTAGAAAAGTGTGCAGGCTATTATTATCTGTTTTCTATTATTTTTGTTACGATCAAAGTCCTTTGTGGTCTTGACAGACCATCTTCGCGTTCTTCTAAAATATGTGCCACACATGTTGCACATTGACGCTTCTTTTTTGTACGAAAGCCTCGTGCGCTCTGTTTTAAATCGTATTGGGTTGGCGACTAAGTGATTGCGGATTTTGTCAATACCACCTAATTTTCTTTTATTTAGTAGACTATTTACAATCAATTCTCATAGAGAATTATAAATAAATTAAAATACCACCTAATGACAAAATCCGCTATCAATTAGTTGCCAATCCAATATTACAATGTTATACACTTTACTGCAGGCTATTTTAATTCAAATAAAATGATAAAAAATTTCTAGCGTTAAAAAATCGACGTGTTATATTATGTTAATTCCTGTACGATGGCCAAGACTCGTTTTATTGCTTCTTTATGCTGTAACGAGCTATAAATACGTAAGCGGTAAGTCGTAAATGCGATTCATTATCTTACAGAAAGTTTCCTTTCTATATTTCCTTCTGTAACATAGATTTAACCTGTTAACTGTTACAAATATATCGACATCTTTATTTGTGAATTTCCTATGTTGCAATGCGTTTTTCTGTTTGTATAGAAAATAAATTACATCTACGGTCGGAGCAATTAAAATAATTAAAATTGTCCAGAACAATTTGTAATTGTTATATTTATACGTAGTCGAGTCCACAAGTAAACATTGTGATTTATTACAATGTAGAAAATAAAAGAAAAAGAGAAGGAAATATGTGCTGTTTCAAGACGCAATGTACAATGTATTTTATTCAAATTAATATGTATGATGTCGTTCCTAGAACGTGTACAAAGAGTTTTCTGAGCAATTGTAGAATAGCAAGGACACATTATAATGCCAAGGTCTAAAGTTTCGAGTATACGAGCACGTACTTATTTTCCATGGATCCTAATTTTGAGTTACTTCAGAAGCACGAAAGTTTCAAAGTAAAACGTTTCCAAGGACTTTCGTTTGAATTTACAGAGTCTTTATTAAGCTCGAGTTATGAAGCTTGGAAGCAACGCAAGCAAATATTTTAGTAGGAATTTATTTTCATTCACTTTGCTACGCAACATCTAAGTACATAATAATTTCACGAAATTACATATATCTTTCTTATCCTTCGTCGGTTATTATCGACGAATAAAATAAGATTGACGACCAGATGGAAATTATTGACTCACGTGTGTTGAACAAGTATTTTCATGAATATTATTCATATTTTAATATTATCAACGTTCTAATAGGAATTTCCTCTTGCTCAATTTTTTACTTGCGTCTCAACAATACAATAATTATAATAATAATAAAAACAATAATTTTCACGAATTTCTTTTAATCTTGTTCCTCGTTGATTATTCTTGATGAATTTTGTAATTTCGAATATCTTGATGGGAATTTTCCCTTGCTCAAATTTTTACTTGCGTCTCAAACAATTTTCACGAATTTCTTTTAATCTTGTCCCTCGTTGATTATTCTTGATGAATTTTGTAATTTCGAATATCTTGATGGGAATTTTCCCTTGCTCAAATTTTTACTTGCGTCTCAAACAATTTTCACGAATTTCTTTTAATCTTGTCCCTCGTTGATTATTCTTGAGGAATTTTATAATTACGACTATCTTGATGGGAATTTTTCCTTGCTCAAAGTCTTACTTGCGTCTCAAACAATAATTTTCACGAATTTCTTTTAATGTTGCTCCTTATTGAAATTCTTGATGAATTTTGTAATTACGAATATCTTGATGGGAATTTTTCCTTGCTCAAATTTTTACTTGCGAGTGAAACAATAATTTTCACGAATTTCTTTTAATGTTGCTCCTTATTGATTGATTATTCTTGATGAGTTTTGTAATTTCTAATATCTTGATGGGAATTTTCCCTTGCTCAAATTTTTACTTGCGTCTCAAACAATAATTTTGACGAATTTCTTTTAATGTTGCTCCTTATTGAAATTCTTGATGAATTTTGTAATTACGAACATCTTGATGGGAATTTCTTCTTGTTGAAATTTTTACTTGCGAGTCAAACTACAATTTCACGAATTTCTTTTTTGCCTTATGAACTTTGTGTCATACCGATCATTATCGATAAATAGAACGAGAGCGATTGCTCATTCTAATTGTTGGAAATTATCTTTTTCTTGCGTCGTTATAGGTAATTATACAAATTAAAGGCAGTGACAATTTAAAAAAGAAGGAGAAAAAAGAAAAAAGGACAAAGTCACACATGATAAAATCAATCCGTGTCGCAGACCTCAACAGAGTCGACTTTCGCCTCGGATTAGAATGTCTGGAATAGCGAGAGAGCTTGGCCTTTGCTCGCCGATCATTTGCATTCGTGGAGGTTAATGGATCGCAGCAGAAAAAGGAACTCGATTCTATCCTTTCGATCTGTACACGAGAACGGCTATAAAACATCGGCACAAGACACTCTCTATTTATCATTCGATGCTTAACGCGACATTTTACTTTCTTCCTTCTCCCTTTTTTTAAATAAAACACCAAATTTCTACGTTTTGATCGATCGTCTGACAACTTTCTTCTTTCTATCATTTTTCTATCACGATAAAATATATAAAATATGTTTTTCGAAAATATTATACTCTCTTTTATTCGTTTAACCAGTTAGCCATTGCGTCCTCTTTGAGAAGATGAAAAAGCTGTTGTGCCTAAGACGTGCGGCAAAGAGTAGACGATGACGAGTATACTCGTCAAACGTAGCAAACTGTGTTAAGAAAATATACATTTCTTTAAAAACGATGACAATCTACTACGAAATTTATGCTATTTCCTTTTTATAATTATCTTCCCTTGTATTTTTATCATTCTTATCATTACTACCGGACCCGATCAAACCACCGGTTTCCAAATTTAATTTCAAATCGTTCGTCTAACTTTACGTAAAATCTTCTATTGGCTTGGCAACTAAGTGATTGCGGATTTTGCCAATACCACCTAATTTTTTTTTTTTATTTATTTAATAGACTATTTACAATCAATTCTCATAGAGAATTATAAGTAAATTATAATACCACCTAATGACAAGATCGATGGATTTCTCAATTTTTGTTAATATAAGAATTGCTATAATATAAGAATTAATATAAAAGCTACATAAAGTTAGACGAAGGAAAGAAACAACGACGAATGTTGAATTTTCAATTAGACGTTGAAACAATTTGCTAAGATCAGTGTTAGGTACATTCTAATTTACAAATAACATTTTTCTAATCGATCATACGATTGTATAATGATTCGAGTTAATGGATTTTCATAGGATATAAGCGAACTCGATGTTTAAATTAATCCTGTTACAAGGATACTGTCTACGTTATATACGATCAATGACGATGATTAGTGCAACGCATAGTTGAAAGTGGAGTAATCTCGATCCAACTGGTGGCGCCGCCTCAAAATCAAACACAGTGTCTCTGTAGCAATTTCAGCGAATAAAACAGCCTCCCCTTAATTGATCTCATTGAGCGTGTTCAAGAAACCGAGTTAATTTAATTTCTCGACCGTGCTAGGCCCGCGATACTTCGTTGTATTTCGACGTTGGAAAAATCTCGCGGTTGAATATTCCCTTAATAAATCCACTTAGGCAATCTTTCCACGAAATCTCAAAATTTCAACCTAGCAAGCAAGAGATTAATATGCCGCTGTAGCAGAATTCATAAAGAGACGTTATAAATAACGCAATTTTTATGACAAAAATTTTTAACATTTTTTTTATCTCAAACATTTTACACGTTGAGTACTTTGCGCGTTTTAACGTACGTGTTGCGTGTTGCTATTTTTGACGATTTCACGAAGTATACGCGTTAGATAGATACGACTCACGCTGTCACATAATTCTTCGAGTTGTTGGAATTTTTTAATTGCGTTAAGTTTTGTACAAATAAACGCGGAAAATTTTGTCAAATGTAAGTAACACGCGTTAAAAATTATATTTCGAAAGAACGAGATATTTGAGGTTAAGGTATTTGAATCAATTTTATTTTCTATATATAATGTTTAATTTTTAATATACGTAATAAAGTATATATGATTATAATATTATCTGTTTATTTTTCCGCATCGTTCATTATTCTGACTTTCCATACATCTTTCTCTTATCTCCTACGTTTACCTCTCACAGTCTTTGTTCGTCTTCCTTTATCTACGCTTTCATTCACACACTATATACTCTGCAGTCTATGGTCTATAGACTATTCTAATTTCAAGTATATATTATAATAATTGCCAGAAGTGTTTGCTATCCTGAAAAATCATTAATCTTCGAAGAGTGTTGTGTGTTAAAAATGATCATTTTTCATAAATTTTTGTATCTTAAAAATTATTATTCATCGAAACTGTTCGTATTGTGAAAATGATCACTCCTCCAACACTCTTGTGTACTGGAAATGATAATTTTTCAAAAATTTCTGTATCGTAGAAACGATTGCCATTTTAAAAATCCTCATATCCAAAAATAATGGAATAATACAAATTATTCCAGAATTCATCATTGCTTCCAATCTTCAACGTTATTATATTTCCAACACTACTTCAGAAATCAACAATTTCTTACTTAGAAAATTATTATTTTTCAAAAATTGCTGTATCCTAAAAACGATTGCTATTTTGAAAACCCTCATATACAAAAATAGTGAAATAATTCAAATTATTTCAAAATTCATCATTACTTCCAATCTTCAACGTTATTATATTTCCAACACAACTTCAGAAATCAACAATTTCTTACATAAAAAATTATTATTTTTCGAAATGTTCCGTATTTTAGAAGATGTCACTTTCGTTTCCAGAAAAAGGCTCTTTTTCCACGCGAAGAAGACAGAAACGAGGAAGTTGGTTCGTTCGGGTGTAATGAAATCGAGGTCGTGATACGCGAGCTGTGAAACGAGCTTCAAGGCGCATTCGCAACGACCGTGTCGTCGTCTGTTCGGCCGTGATAATTGAGAAACTGGTGGTATGGCGGGGTATACGAGGGTGTAGCCACTCGTCGAATGAATGCAATATCGCAGACACGCGAAAAGAGGCTGAAGGTATCGAGGGGATAAATCGAACGCGGTTTCAGACGATTCCTCGCGACGCGCTTCTCAGAACGTCGGTCTCATTCAAAAAAAAAAAAGAAAAAAGAAAAAAAGAAAGAAAAAAGAGAAAGAAGCGAATGAACCAGTGAATGAAATCCCCCACGGAGATATTCACGCCAACTTCTTTCCGCAATTAACGCCCCACTGAACGACAGACGCCAGTCTCGTTTCAACAATACCGATCGAATCACGCGAGATCGATTGCAATTTGTTTGAGCGATTGGATTTTTTCAATGTGTCGTTTGAAATTCCTTTATAGCAATATATTTGCAATTGCAGGTGTTTATTCAATTGTACAAGAATTAAAGCAGACTCAAATTAATTTTGGCAACAAATGGATCGGCAGAATGGTGCGTAGAATTTCTAACTTTAAATACGTGCGTGGCTCAAAATTACCTGGACGCAAAATATTTGAGATTTCAAATGTCTTCTGAGATTAATCAACAAAGTGTTAGAAATTTGAGAAATCATTCGAGAAGTTTCTCAATTGCAACAAGGTCGAACAAGGTGCTGAGAATCGGCTCGAATTAATTTTGAGCCGTGTTTCTTTTTTTCTTCTTCTTAGAAAAACATTTGTGAAACATGATCTAAACCGAGGCGTAAACTAAGGCGAACAAGCAACGAGGACAAAAGAGTGGCAATCTCCAGCGTACAACTGAAACGTTTCGTAGCTATAGTAGCACGGTAGCTGTAATAGCGGAGACGCGTTGGCTAATTTTCGAGGTTGCGCAAACACACGAAGAAGATTCGGCTGGTGCGTTCAACGGGGACAATGAAGTTTAGAACGTTGATATTCTTTTCTTTTTTTGGCGTACGCGTGCGTGTTTGGACAAGAATCTATCGCTAACGCGCAAGTGGCACGCTCGCGTCTCAGTTTCAAGCCTCGTGTTTGTTCCGACGTCACGTGCCCACGGTGAAAGTTACACCCTTGGACAAAAAGATAGCACATGTGTGCTATCATTAATTTCTCATAGATAGAGTCCGAATTTCCCAAGTTTGACGAATGGCATATAAACAGTACCTTGTAGTAATAAGGTATATGAGCTTGAAACTGTATCTTCGCTATTCCTCTTGTATTTATCAACAATGATTGTGAAATCCGGTCGGCGAAATGATAGCACACTTTCAAAAGTTGTAGTGTTTATTATCTACTAAATTGTACAAAAATAAAAAACCTTTTAAAATTTAATAATGTGTGGATCCTCCCTTATTCTCCACCACCTCCAGCATTCGTTTCGGCAAAGAACGATATAGTTTTCTAATATAATCCAGCGATATATTTCTCCATTCCTCTTCAAGGCACTTTTTTAACTGATTAATACTTTCAAATTGCCTATTTTCTCTATAAACGGCATTGCTTAATTTACTCCAACAGTTTTCGATTATGTTTAAATCGGGGGAGCATGCAGGCCAGTCCAAAACTGCAATATTTTCTGTTGAAAAATATTCTTTCACAACCTTAGCGGTGTGAACTGCAGCATTATCTTGCTGAAAAATAAAATCTTGTCTCGCAATATGTGTTGCGTACTTTGCAATTTGATTTTGTATCAAATTACGATAGGTTATAGCATTCATCTTGCTGCGAATTGATATTAAATCAGTCTTTCCGTTATACCCAATACCTGCCCAAAGCATAATGCTACCTCCACCCATTTGACGCCGTATTTGTGACAATTTTTTTTTTCTTACATCATGATAGTAAAAATTGAATCCATCTGGGCCATCTAAATTAAATCTTTTTTTATCTGTAAATATAACTTTCCTCCACTTCTTGTTCCACCGTATATGTTCTTTTGCAAAATATAATCGATGCTCCTTGTGAATCTGCTTTAGAGCTGGTCTTCGTTTTAATTTCATCCGCTTTATGTGCGCGGATTGTTGTAGTACACGTCTGACATTCCGAGGATTAGTTTTTACGCCAACTTTTTCTGCAATTTCACGTGACGTGAGAAGCGAATTTGACGCGGCACGTAAAATTGCACGTTTTTCACGAGTACTAATCGCGGAAGGTCTCCCACTGCTTTTTTTTGTTCCATAATTATTTACATCTTTCAGTAAATTATAAATGACTTTCCGACTTCTACTGAGAACTTTTGCAATTTTAGAAATAGTAAAGTTTTCTTTCTTTAATTTCAAAACTGTTTGAATCTCTTCACTATTTAGCTGTTTTCCACGTCCCATTGTTTGAATCGAAATTTGTAAGGTTTCTAATGAAATTCTTCTACTTTTCACTACGTCTACACCACTCAGAATACACAGAAATACTAAGGAATGGAAACAAAATGCTTGGTGTGCTATCATTTCGCCGACCGGATTTCACAATCATTGTTGATAAATACAAGAGGAATAGCGAAGATACAGTTTCAAGCTCATATACCTTATTACTACAAGGTACTGTTTATATGCCATTCGTCAAACTTGGGAAATTCGGACTCTATCTATGAGAAATTAATGATAGCACACATGTGCTATCTTTTTGTCCAAGGGTGTACACAAACGTAGAAAACTTTAATGACAATAATGGTACGCAATTTCCGGGCTTCCTACGGTCGCCCGTGTTTTCCCAATGAAACTCTCGCCGGCGAAACGCCCATCGCGATTAATAAATCCTCGGTTTCTCAGCGATACAGCGCCATCGACTCTGCCTTTCACCGATTCGCCATTCGTCAACGATGTACTAACGCGCGAAAGTATCTCGAATACTTTTATCTAGCTATTTATTTTCGACAAGATGTGTCGCGATCATGGAACTACGAATAAAGGGGAAATTCGATGATTTTATTGCGTACGACAGTGAGTCGTTTTCAAAGAGGCAGTACGCGATGGTATTGGGTTGGCAACTTAGTCATTTTTTAGTATAATGAGACTGCGATTAGTCGCACTTTTTGGGATCACTTTGTTGCTTTGCACGCTTTTCATTCTTAGATTCCTCAAATTACTAGATTAGAACCGAATCAGCAAGCGAGAATGTAGATACAGTAGCAATGGAAATTACAAGGTATTTGTTGCTAGCTTATCTCAATAATATTAATAACTGGATATTAATAAACGTAGAAGTGTATTTAGTAGAAGATTAGTTTGCAACGCGAATGGCTATCTTATTGGTTCAATTTTATTTTTCGTCTGCAGTTATCAACTAAAAAACGATAAACTATTTGCCATAGAATGAATCGTGAACGCTGAAATAACCGTAAAATAATTCTAGAATAACGCACATGAAAGCATCAATTATCCTGAAGGAGAACCTAAAAGTACAACTTCACCTTTTGATTAAAATTTTCCGCTATCTCAGGCTTCCTACTGATTTTTTTACGAACAAAAGTTTAATTAAAAGTTATCAAACGAAAGAAAAAGGACTAACGAAATAGTCTGAAACCATAGTAGATATGGATGTATATGTATATATATATATATGAAAGAAGGATACTAAATATTCCCGAATTTTGTTCAAATTTTCCAATAGCTGGAGCATCGTTCCACGAAGAGGTTTTCCCAGCAACGTCGAGATATTCCGTAAAGTTGGCGCAAAGTCAACTTTCGACAATTTTAGCCGTCGCTCCAGCCACGGTTCTCTTCCCTTATTCTCTTTTCATATGAAAATAGAGAGGCAGCCACGCTGCTGGTCAACAATGATCGTTCGTGGATCCGATTCGCATCATGCGAACGATACTAATCGCCGTCTGGGAATTCTCGACTTTCTTTATCCGACAATCTCTTCAGCCGATAATATGATCGACTCTCGTGTGTGTAATCCGTGAAAAGGTGAAAGAAAAGAGGAAGAAGAAGAGGGAAAAAAAAAGAGAGAAACGGGGAAAAGATGAAGGGAAAAAAACATATAGAAAACACGGTTAACGTTGAAAGAAGGAATTGCAACGAAGTAGAACTTCGTGTTATGCATAATACATTTGTTTACTGGACCCTTTGTAGGCCGCTCTTTCTATCCAGCGGCTATTGGAAAACGAAATTCATGTTACATTAACTTTTTAGAACGAAGCGTAATGCTTTTGTTACTATTAACATTGTTTCTGAGAAGCGATCGAGATTGTTCAGATCAGGCGAGCGTGTTTTCATTTTATTCTTCTCTTTGGTGAAATTAAAGATACATAGCGAGGGATCAGAGAAATGCATAAAATTGATAGATTAGGAATTTTAGTAATTTTTGTATTAGTAACTTTTTATCATATTGGTAGAAGTATTTTGCAATTATTTTTTGCAGCAACTGTACAAAGGGAAGTTTGGAATTGGTGCACTATGAATTTTAGTAATTTTTTTCCATTTTAGTAGAACTATTTTACAAATATTTTGCAGCAATTGTACAAGGGAACTTCGGAATTGGTGCACTATGAATTTTAGTAATTTTTATATTGGTAATATTTTTGCAATGTTGGTAGAGGTATTTTTGCAAATATTTTTTGCAGGCACTGTACAAAGAGAAGCTCCGAATTGGTGCACTATGAATTTTAATAAATTTTTTCCATTTTAGTAGAAGTATTTTGCAATTATTTTTTCCAACAACTGTACAAAGTGAAGTTCGGAATTGGTGCACTTTGAATTTTAGTAATTTTCGCACTGGTATTTTTTTATCATATCGGTAGAAGTATTTACACAAATATTTTTGTGTCCAATGCACACAATGCAGTGACGTGTAAAAGTTTCCAGACAGATACATTTTTCACTTTACAACCCAAAAGCGATATTTTTAAAAAATTTTAAATAATACATTATACAACTTTATAACAATATTTACGTCTTATATTATTTTCTTTCACTTATCTCCTACTCGATATTATTTAAAATTCTCTTATACATCAGTCTACGAACATAAAATGACAAATGTATATGGGCAGAAACTTTTTCATGCCATTGTGTATTAAAGTACTATGTAAAAAATATTGCAAAATATCTGTATTAATCATTCGAGTAAACGTTCGAAGGTCAATCAATTGTTTCGTAATGCGAATTAAACATACAGGCTCAGGTGCCTAGTGGATTTAGTGAAACGTAACAGTGTAAAAGCACTTTCACTTCCTGTTCCACATAATGATAAAAGCTGCCATTGGCAACTATTCTTTTTTCTTTTTGTCTTTTTTTTTTTTTTTTTTGTCGTTGGCTCTGATGGTATTATACGAGTGTTTAAGAACACGAGTTTTAGTTTCGCGAAGAAGATATTACGAGTTTGAGTTTGCGAAGTTGATATTACGTGTAAATGCGTGACGTAAATCGACGAAGGTAGCGAAGAAGCGTAATGAAAGCGTAATTGATTACACGGCCTTGAATCAATCCGGAAGTGCTATTAACTACGTCAATCTTCGTATGGCGTTAATTTAATTTTTTTTATCTATAATAATCGCCGCGACGTTGATCGAGGCCAATGATAATTGTAATTTGTTATGTTAATAAATCTTCTAAGAGAAAAATATCAGTTCCCAAGTGTTGTAATAAAAATGGTGTATCTTCATTCTTATCTTTTATGTTAATGTGTCAGCGTGAAAAACGTCGGCGAAAACATAATCATTTTTAGGTATTCTAATTTTCTTTTCTTTTTAACGTAAACAAGAAGAGTAATTAATTGAGGAACATTTTAATGAAAATAAAGTTTTTAAATATTCCAGTAAGAATACAAGTATAGAACGTTATAGAAATAATATTAAATAATAACAATTGAATATTTTACTAAAAAATTAGACGTATAAATATTTATTAAAAATTTGTATGAATAAAAAAGTAAAAGAAAAAAATCAAAAATAAGTTTCATTTAAAAAGAATAACGAAATCCTCTGCGCTTTACAGCATCGAAATGCAATGAAAATTTACACCTGCCAGTTGCACATCTTCTCATAATTCTATAGTCGAAGGCTTTTAGCTTCATAACTGAGAGCTCTATAATTGTACAGTCTTTTTACGGCTAACTATTATGCAACGATGACGTCATTATACGAAAGCGGCAAAAGCTTTCAACGACGCAATCCGCGCGAGTATCGGTGATAAAACTTTTCTAAAAATTCAGATTAAATCTCATAAATCGATATTGCGTGTGCCTCTAAGAATAGTTAAACGATAGAAAAATTCCAGTAAACGATACGAATTGAAAAGAAATAAAATAAAAGGATTGTTAAAAAGAGAAATAAAGTCGAGGTTTATCGACGTTGAGTAAAAGTTGAGAAATAACAGTGAAGACGACTATGTATAGAATTTTATGCATTCGAAATACATTTTGTTATTTAAACCAACGAATAGTAAAAAGAAATATAGGAACGGGTGGCAACTAAATGGTTGCGGATTTTGTCAATTCCACCTAATGACAAAATCCGCAACCACTTAGTTGCCAAACCAATAGAGTCGAGTAGAATTTTGAAAATAAAAAAGATAGGTGAAAATTTGTAGAGAATTTTTCTGCGCTCGAAACAAAGATGTTTCAATCGACAAACAGTTAAAAGGAACATAAGATTATGGTACAACGGTGTTAACGTTAAAATTTCAAAGATAAGAAAGTATACGCGAGAATATGGCACGCTCGAAACTAGTTTGAAAAATAGTTGACAGCGATATAAAAATCAGTTGCTAGTAGACCGCGCATTTTTATGCAAATTCATATTTCCGAGAATATAATTCAGAGAACAAAACATCGATAGAAAACTATCAACGTACACTTTACAGTTATAGAGTTTTGCCTATGAAAGATTATAGAAAGCGCTATACCTTGTGCACGTTTTGTATATCTTTCCGTATCACGCGCATCCTGTGCAATTTTTCACATTCGCGTTTTCTAGCAAATGTGTAAAAATGTGCAGTGTAGCCAACACCAGTGGAACAACATCCTAAACAAAATTACCTAAAAGCGCGCGAAAATTATACGAAACTGTGTACTTCTCGAACGAATTTAGACGCGCTTAAGCCAATCAACGACACTAATTTTACTAATTTCACGATGCAGCAACTGTGTTTAATAAAACAGTCCCATTGAAGCCATAACTCGATAAGTGCGCGATCGACTATAGTCCCACGAGTATAATGAGACGCTAACGAGCCTCGATTCACTTTGCCCTAGCTTGGCACAAGTTGCAGACAATCGTAATTCGTGCCACGGGTTTCCGGGATCCAATGAAACGGCCCTACCGACGATTTTCGCGGTAACTCGATCGCAGATGGCAAACTTCGCCAACCAACGTAACAGCAATATCGTTTCAAACTCGATTCCCTGTCGATCTTCCGCTAGGCTGTCCTACCGGAAGAAGCTTGCATAGCTACTTTCTAGCGAAACACGGACATCGATAATTGTGTATCCTCGATCCGAGCTGACACACGCCTCGAATAAATTTACAACTAGATCGTAGCGGATATTCGTGCTAATTTATTATACGTTTATGGAGATGTAATTAAAAATGCGTGGAGAGCAGCAGATAGGAAATTGTTTCGTGATCTGCATAATTATTTATCGTTATTATATTCGTAGCTATGATTTTATTGGTATTCTAGATCGGTATTTTGGTTTGTTTCTAGAAAGAATCTGAAATTTTAAATCTAAATAGATCGCAGAAATCGGAGAAATTCGATATTTTAAAAACCGAAAGATAAGAACTGAAAGTTTCCAATTACAAGAACCGAGCGCGATTCGAACGACGTAATATTACGAAAATAAAAGAAGTGTCAAATTTCAGCGATCAGATAAGATTCGAGGTTTCGTCGATCGTTACCAACCGAAGAATTCGAACGATTCTAACGTTCTACGAGAATCGAAGGAATTTTCTATTCTAGAAATACGAAATTGAATAAAACAGAATACGATCTAGCAAATGGAAATTCAACGAAAATGTTTCGATATTGCGATAGTCGGAGGAATTAAAAATTGCAGCGATCGAATTTTCCAACTCCACTGTATTTCCTCTGTTTGCTTTATAAAAATGTGAATTTGCACGAACATTCGTAGCATAACCGAGTTAATAAATATTTTCAACGACGCTGATACCAACAAATTGCTATTTGGCTAAAGAACCTACAGCGATACAATAGCAAACAGTCGTCCGACGGATCGCTCAACGTCCATCTTTGGTCATGGGAACCTGCCATTCCATAAAACTTTCACGCCTCTCCTAAAGCCATGTAACACGAGCGTAATGCGTCACTCCATCTCCGTCACTCTTGTTACAAACTATTACAAACATCACTTTTTTTATCTATTTGCTACATCTTGTCCAACAATCTCGTAAAATATCGCATAAATACCGACCACCGATCGAATCGCGATACGAACCAACGATACGTTTCAACCGGACGATACGCTACGAGCGATCGTTTCACGAAGATTGCAGACGTGTTGCTGCCGTTTAAGTAAGAGAATTGTCTCGCTTTCTTCTTTATTATCCGCTTCCTAGGTGGCTTGCTGATACAACGACGATCCGCGTGTAAAACAACGATTCTCACAAACGTTTACACGCTACTGGGATTCACCGGCCTCTCGTCCCATCCTCCTAACCTATATGTCGCTTTATACGAAAGATGTTCAGATCGCACATGTTACATTTACGAGAAATTAATGTACGCATTAGCGAGGAATTTCACTATTTCCATACGAAGCATTTCCTCGTACTTTGCGTAATATCTTGCGATTCACACACACAATTTCTCGTTTAACTTCCATTCTCCCAGAGTCCATCAGTTTAGTCTGCGTTTTTGTCTTTGAGTTTACTGTTACTTTCTTTATTATTCTTTCTATCTTATTTTTCTTTTAATCTTCATTTATTTATCGTTTTCGTCCCATTGCCTGTTAAATTATCGGTGACTACAATTTATCACAAATACAGTGACGAAACTCGATAATTTGAACATCAAGGGAAGACGTAGAATCTTCGAGTTGTAGAGGTTTTCTTTTACTGTTTTAATTAATTGCAGTTAACATTTTTATAGAAAAGCGTATGAAGTATTATGAAACGCGGATTCGCGTCTACAGTCCGCAAGCGTTAATTAAATATGCACGCGCGCGCGTGTATAAGTGTGTGTGTGTCTGTGCGTATGGTGTGATCAATTCTGATTATATAATTATAATATTTACAACACAACTAGGTATATCTGTTCTGTTCTTGTGAAAGCCACAGTCGAGTTTAATTCGCGTACGTTCCTTCTGCATTCACGTAAGATGGTGTTTTGCCATTTTGCCACGAGTTCCCCCATTCTTGTCTTATCGTTCTTCTTACCAGGCGTTTCCCTTTCAAGTCTTTATTAGTAGTTAGTTAGTCGTTAAAGTTGCGTAGCGTTGCTCTCATTTAGATACTCGCGTGCAAGGATTCTTGCGTTTTTCGAACTACTTGGCAAAAGGAAGAAACAGAGAAACTCGAAAAAGGATTAGTCTCCGGATGATGAATTTTGTTTCGCTGTCTTTTTGAATTTTCAGACTTTTGAATTTTCAAATTTTAATTCTTTCTATTTTTTATATATGGATTTTTAAGTTTGTTACATTACATCGTTATACTTCTTACTTGGAATGTTTCTTAATAACTCGGACTCAGATTTATTTGGTGCAGACCGCTGTTGCTTTCGAAATAAAACGGATCGATATCACGAAACGGATTTGTACGGACCGTTCTAAAATCTACCCACGGAACCTTTTCAATTTTTTCAGCGCGGTATATCAAGTACGTGGACCGGGTCATCTTTTTCTTCCACCAAGATGTTTTCTTAGTTCCGACCCACTCGTGAGAAGCAAAGTTCGATCTCCAAGCCAGATCAACATCTGGTTACCGATAATACGCTTTGCAACGCTGTGTTCTACTTAAAAAAAAAAAAAAGAGGAAAAAAATAAGAAAAAACGAAACTGACCATTGTAAGACGAATCGAGAAGTTAAATACAATCTCAGAGTAAACTTTCTTCTCGAAACATCTCGCTGCTTCATCCAGGAATTAACCCATTTCCATGTCATCCTAATAGTTGCAAGCTAACGATAAAAACACATGGTTGAATAACAGATTGCCCAAAGAATGCAGTAGAGTTAAAATAAATCTTTGTTGAATTCCTTCTAATTCGTGTAATCGAAACGAAAATTCCCTATCTCTTCGCTTTTCTTTCACAGGATCGTCTTAAAAAGCTTCGTAATGGTGCGTTTACATCGAGCGAATAAACCTTCATTTTGATAAAAATATGCCTTGTCGTTTAGAATCACCAAACGTGTGCAAAAATGCGCCGCGAAACCATCCGCATATTCTTTTACACGGTTGCCAACTTCGTGTCTTTATTTAAGCCAAAAACTATCTTAAAAAGACCAGACGTATTTAAATATATTTTTCATAATCAAATCACGAGGAAAGATCAAAATCTAGGTTTTCTTCTTCTCGTTGACATTACACATTCGTAGATTTCTTTTATCGTTGAAGTCTTCAAGCATTCGTTTACACGGTAAATACACACGTCGATACAGTAGAATCTTTATTCTGCCCTAATTCTTCTAATAGCATCGACGAGCTTCGATCGTATTCCGTTTCTTGCTTTTGATTTAACGGAGGATACGAGAGAAAAGATTTTTCTCAAGTCAACAGCATCGCTTACCGAGGTTATTAGGCAAGTTTAAAGCAAATGTGGTTAGTTTATACGTTGTTAGTTTATCATTGTTGTTTTATATTAAAACGAGTTTACGATAACATTGGCTACAGTTCGAGACTATAACAAAAAAAATATTTAAACTAAGTTGGAGAAAAGTTATATTTTCGGGATTCGGCGTATAAGACGTGACGTTGGTAAGCCTGCCAGTCGGTAGACAAATGCTCGTCTACGTTTCCGCCATTTTAATTTTACTAGGACGTTAGGGTGAAGAACATCGTCACTCGCTCGGTCTAAAGTAGCGAAACGTGGCATGACAATTTGCGCATTTATTAGGAGCAAACTGCTTGAACAAATCCAATCAACTGTTCCCATCGACGTTCAATTCGTTCAACTCGACGCTCGTTCGGCCCTCTTTATTATCTCCGAGGACAGGGAGGCCCGACGAAATTCCCTAGAAAGCCGATCTCACGAATTCTCGAAGTGGCCAGGATTCATGGAAATTCGAGCACGCTCGAGGAATCGAGTTTCGATTGCATCGACGAAATCGTGTTACGTCGGCGGATCGATCGTGGCAACGTGGTCACGTTGTGACACGAATAAACTATCGCTGCCGTTTCCAGGGAATCCACCGCTTTCTAGGACAGCGCCTTTGCGGGCGATACTCGCGAGCAAAATGCATACTTTTTCCACTTGCTTTCATTTCCTTCTGCTTTAACGTCTTTATGTTGTTTTAGAATAGAAGATGTTTGCGTTTTCGTTTATGCTGTTGTTCGACAAGCCTTCGAAGCGGCAGAATTTGCAGGGCAAAAATAAAAATTTTTAGGAACAATTTTTTCGCATTCGATGTTTATTAATTCGGCGTAATTTCGAATCCGCAGCTCCAATATCGAGAACAAGGCAATTCGTAGATGAACAACTAAGACAACTACGCAACGAAACTGACAGTAAACTTTCCTCCGATTCGATTGAAATATACAGAACGTATATATACGTCGCCTGGATTCTCGATAATAGAAGAAACATTTTTTCCACAATCCAAAAAAAAAAAAAAAAAAAAAAAAAAAGAAAAGAAAAGAAACCGTGTGATCGAAATACCTAAAGGAGGTTCCAAATTTTGTACTTTTTATGCGAACGAGTTTCTGAACGAGAATGTAAGAAGGTGGAAGAAGGTGAAAAGCTGCGGGCAGCGGACACGAGTCCAGCTTCTTGTAATTAAATTTCTCTCTCCTTCACCTCGCCACCCTTAAAGTCTAAACTAAGTCCGTCTTCTCCCACGGGATTATAACACGTAACGCGACGTGCCGGTGGTTCATTGTGTTCCATCCACGTACGGTGGAATCGTAACGCGGACACGAGAACCTAGTTAAATTGTAATTTTCCCTCTGCTCGTTCTCCCAGCGATTCGCAATTTCGAGCTAAATACGCTCCGCCGTCTAATTTCATTGGTTAAAATAGCTCTGATGTCTTTTATGGGAATTAAAAGGGTAGTATACACTAGCGGGGTTAATGAACCGTCAGATGAACTCCCTCTCTCTTTCTCTTTCTCTCTCTCTCTCTCTCTCTCTCTCTCTCTCTCTCTCTCTCTCTCTCTCTCTTGCGAGTGAAGCGTCGATATCTATGCAAGCAAATTCATATTTTTATGAATATAATTCGAAACTCATAGACAGAAATAGAAATAGGTTTACCTAACGTTATAAACTATGTTTATAGATCGATTATAGATATTTCGCGATATATGTATCGCTTGGTGTAGATATTTATTTGTTTCAAAGAAATCGGACTTGTATCTTACGTGAATTAGACACGTGAGTCATAACTAAGACACAAAGGCGTGGAACATAAAATTGCAAATGGCGTAGAAATATCCCAATATCTCATTGTCTAATAGAATATAACGATAAAAACTATATAACGATTACTATATTTAAATTCCATAGCAAACACTACGCTTTGGATATTCACACATTATTATGTGTATGCACGTTCGTGTAGTTTTGCATCTTCAAGTTTCTCACAAACGCGTGAAAATTCGCGAACTAATTAGAACGTAAAGCTTTTGCGACTAATGTGACAAAAATTAATATACAGAATGATTTTCCAAAATTCGTCAAAAATCATTGTGCTATGATAAGATAGAATAATACAATGATTAGTATGCGGTACAATATGTAGGAAATATAAGTCAGGCGAACGAGTTAGCTAGTTTCGAGTTAAAGAGAAAGAGAGGGAGAGAGAGAGAGCGATATATCGATTGCAAGAGAAGTATTATACTCTTGGAAACTACGGAGAAAATTCGACACCCATAATGCGTGACTTTTGCCATCCTTCGGTCTTGATAGGGTGAATATAGGGGTAACTATAGTCACCCCCATTGTATAGTGTAGCCTGCACTATTTAGAGAAGTTTTAAATTAGAGACACCGCTTAGACAAGCTTTAAATTAAAAACCTTGTTCAGAGAAGTTTTCGATTAAACGAATTGCTACGCTGGTAGCGAATTAAAAATCTAGAAAATTTATCAAAAATCTGCAAGGTCCACAAAAGACACCAACAATATTTTCCTTATCGTATTCTTATCCTTGTTACGATACTCGATTGCGTTTTTCGATTGAAATAATGCTATTCGACCGAAAGATAATTCTAAATTAATTTAGAATTCTAACTTTTACTTTTTCTAAGCACTATTTTCATTTTGTATTACTCTTGTATCATCTTCTTATCCGAAATTTCTTTTTCAATAATAATTTTCGAATTTAAAATTATCTCTAATTAAAATACACTTCAGTAAGTTCTGAATTAATTGTAAATTTACTCTAAACTCGAAAATTATTGTTCAGCGTTACGTTAGGATTGATCAAACGTCTGCCAAAGTGTATTTTAACTAAAGATAATTCTAGATTCGGAAATTATCATTCGAAAAGAAGAAGAAAGTGATACGATAACAATGCAAAATCAAAATAATGTTTAAAAAATAATGTTTAAATAGAGAAGGTATTATAAATCACTACGATCCTTGTACACTGTCAAGTTCTACTATGTATACGTTGATAAATTATTTAGAATTGAAAATCGCATCATTTTTTACCACTCTGCAAACCTAAAATATTTGATTACAGAAACTGAACGCTATAGCCTGTACGAAATCAATGTCTCCCTCGAGGTTAGTAGGAAACGACCCCCCACCACTTGGACCAATGTCTTTCAGGGGAATACTCACTTTCCATACTAAATCTTCGACAGCCGTGACTGAACTTTGAACTGAATCTTTTATCGAATTCGGGCTTACCTGTAACAAAAAAAGAAAAACAATTGCTTGAATATTCATCGAAAACGTTAATAATAAGTCAACTAACTAACTGTGAAATATCTACGGGATGGGCCACGTTTTATTAGAATTGCAGTGGTGCATATGCAATCAACGATGGCATTATTTTTCTTAAATGGAAATACACACTATTTTTGCATCGACGTACAATGCCGGGAAGAACGATTAGTTACCCGAGATATTTCGACTTCAATCTCCTAGAATTTGTAACGTGCAGGACACAGAAGACGTAAATACGAGAGTATCGCGTTATCCTGTTTGTCATGTGATATTCTACCAGTGAGATCGAAGTTAAAATATCTCTTAAACCAACCAGTTTCTTTTTTCGTAGAATAACGAGAAGAACTTATCCGTGTAAAGAAGAAAGTAGGCGATTTTGCATTTAGGAAAATCACGCAATTGTTAAAAAAATTGTTAAAAACGCACGGTGCTACGAATGTAGTACCCTTCGAACAATTCGTCCTTCTCCTTCGACGTTTTCCCTAACACTGGCAGCGGAGCTATAATACCAAGGAATCGCGCGAACCTCCCAGTACACGAGTATATAACATAATATAAATATAGAAACCCATAGTATACATAATATAAAAGTATTCTTCCGAATGTTCGCGTTACGTTTCGATATCGTTGCTCGGGGCATCGATACTCGAAGAATCTTCTGAAAATTTGCTCCTATCGAGCACAAGGTTTGCTCTCCCTCGCGCAAAACGACGTATTTACAATTCCATGAGTTTCCGTCACAAACGAAATTATCAGCTGTGCCGCTATCAACCAGATCTTAGTTTTACAACGGCGCTGACTCAGGCAGCGCGCTGTCCTTTGAAACGTACACCTGTCGAGTCGTGTTTCCACTATCGATGCCAAGCGACATCTCAACTTCGAGCTTGGTCGATCGTGTGCTCGATTTTACGACTGTGAACGCGTAACGCAACGGCCGATTCTAATCGCCGCGAGGTATTGGTCTTAAAGGTGCTATTTTTCTCGCCGTTATCTTCCGCGCGATTTACAATAGCGTTAGATAAACCCATAAAAGCTAATGCCGATTAGTAGGCGAATCGGCCATAGCCCCGCGCCACTATTCGAGTCTGCTGTGACTAACTGCAACGAGATAACGCGATTTTCACAAACGTTATCGAAGAAGGAAGAAGAAGCAACAACCGTTGTGGCTCGCCGTGCTCGTTACCTGTAGCTGTTGCATTTCCGTTGGAACACGTCCCATTGGAAGCACATGGTAGCGAAAAAGTGACCAACACCCGGAAATCCGTCGATCGAACGGAAACACGACATGCAAACGGCCGAATAGAAAAAGGAGAGAGGCGATATCGAAGATGGCGGAGAGAGGAGGAGGGAGAGAAAGAGAAAAGGAGAGGGAGAAAGAGGGAGAGAGAGAGAAAGGGAGACGACGAAGCGCGCACCACGACTCTGATCGCGAGAATCTTTCTTAGCTGTTGAGAGCGCCGCGGGGTTCAGAGGAAAAGAAAAAAATAACACGGTGGGGAAAATAAGAAATGCTCCGCCACATTATCTTATCTGCATTATCATACACACTGCGATATGTTGGCCTCGCGAGAGGAACTTTGCCGAGAAAACCGACGCTGGCGTTCAGTTCCGCGTTTGATGTGACGAAGGTTTCCATGATCCTCAGAATCGATTACTATTAATAGTATTACTGTTAGTAGTATTGTTATCGTTGACGAACAACTTGCGGATTTTTATTTCGTTCTTTTTTTTGCGCATATATAGAAAGTTTAAGAACTTGAAAATTCGTGCAATACACGTAACGTGCAAAAAAGTATAGAGATACGTGAAGTATAGCGTTTGGTATAATACTCGGTAGATACATAGCGTTCTCTATGTGTTTACTGTGGCACTAAATGTGATTCAGGATCGATTATGAGGATCGATTATTATCGACGAGTGGACTACGCTTACTTCGCGTACTACTGGACTTCGCTTTTTGCTGGACTACGATTTTGTGGCGAATGTAAAAATTTAGAGATGCGTGGAATACGCGCAACGTGAAAATATACGAGCCGCTGCATATGCAAAAGCGGTGTAAGTCAAAGAGAAGTTGATTACCGAGTAATGAGAGGTAAAATGAGAATTCTGTAAAGCGTGGAGCGGACGATTCTCAGCGAGAAACTAACCAAGATTTACCTACGCTTACTTTTACTTCTGCACGAAACAGGATGAAGGTCATGCTCTCGTGATGTGGTGTTAAATCAAATGCGCGAAGAATTGATTTACATCGCGTTTACGTTACGCGGCTCGTATCGTAAGATGTCTAAAGTACGGTACTGTAATATTTATGGACGTACGAAGGTTTCGGCGATCTCGATGATCCACGATTAGCAGGCAGCAGCAAAATTACAAATTTACTATATAACGATGCAGATATTTCGGGCCAGCTTTAAACGCAAGGAGACACGCTGGTTCGTTTGCGATGGTGAAACGAAAGGAGACAGAAAGAGAGGAAAGATATAATATACGATAGAGTTATGGAGGTCAGATTGAAGAAAGAAAAATGAGGGTCAGTGAGGACTTCTGAGAATACTTCATGTTCTCCTCGCGAAATCGTCTTTTCGATAAATCCAAAGCGCGTGGTGAGTGATTTGTCGTCTTATTGGATTACAATGTTGTATTTAATACGTTGTGTCGTTGATCGATAGGCGCCGAATCACGCCCCTAATTGATCCTCCTCCCACAGCTGATATAAATCCTCTAATCAATAAATAATAATTCCTGGAAATTTCGTTGCATTTCAGTTGAGATTTTTGAGCCACAAAGTACTTTTTATTCTTGAACTTTTTCTAGCTGTTTTTACTATTTTTTTTTTTTTTTTTTTTTTTTTTATTTATTGTCGGTATTTCATATTTTATATATAGTAGCTCGATTTTTACGAAAATTTTTTTAGAAGAAAGAAAAGTATGTGTATTAACTTAATTTATCACCGAGACCTTGAAAAATTTGTCGTTCCCTAAAAACAAATTTTCCAATTTATCACTCACTCTCTCTCTCTTTCTCTTATCGTCTAAGAAAAATTATAGTGATCATCTAAAGCCATAAAAAGACCCAAACCATTTTTATTGTTCTTCATGTTTCACCATTCCTCTTACTTTCTCCCCAAATGTATATCACCGAGATTGGATCCGTACGTGCAACGCTTTCATTAAAACTTGCTATCGTAATCTACAATGGTTGGGAAATTTCGAACAATCGATTACCCGAGTTCAGAATTAGAAGCATGGAACAATTGGTAGAAATGAAATTGGTAGACGAAAAATTTGTCTATCGTTTCCTACAAAAAATTTGCCAACTATCGTTCTCAAAGACCACGGTGATCACCGGAAACCCATGAAAAACACAAATTGTCTATTATTCTTCATATTTCTCCTAGCTTCTCCGCAAAAGTACTATCATGAGAATTTCACCTATGCATACGACGATTTTATTAAAACTCAGCATCATTGGTCATGTACTTTGCGATATTTGAAAAATTTAGAATAATAAAGTTAGAAGGGCGTTCGAGTGTAAAATTAAAAACGCTAAAAACATTGCTCTGCTAACTTACTTATCATCCTGCCCCCAAAAAACAATTTTTTTTTTTTTTTGCCAATTACCACTATGAAGAATTACAACGATCATCCGAAAGCTATAAAAATCGTCAAACCGTGTCCACCTAGTTTCTTCCTCGAAAGGACTGTCGTCGAAATTATAGCTATAGGATGACGGAACACGAAGGGCTGCTGGTGGATGGAAACAAAACCGTAATGGCCGTGAATAATTGCCGAGCAGGCATGTACGACGCGGGCCTCGGATAAGTTTGTGCGTTTGACAGGAAACGCGTTATATGGCAGTCTCATGAAAATTATATGTTGCGCCCTAGCGGCGCTAGGGTGGTACGCACGTTATAAAGTCCACCCTCCCTCGTCGATCAATATATACGCCACCCATGGTGTGTTCCTCCGTCTGTCGATTTGTTTCCCATGAGCCTCGTACGGCTGCTGCCAGTTCTCTTTTTTTCTTTCTTTTTTTCTTTCGCCCCTCGACCCGCATAAAACATAAAATCACCGCCGTGCGTTTCGTCGTAACACGCGCCAGAATTATCGTAAAGCGATGTTCATGGGGTACCCTTGATTCGTTTAGCGGGCAATTATTTTCCTGCGAATTTAGAGAAATCGTTGGAATACACTTTTGGAGAGTTTTCTATGTTTCGCTTCTTCCTAGGGGAATTATTCCGAGTGCCTCTAGGGGAATCATCGGGCCCGATCGTCGGCGAATTGTTCCTAGTTACATTGGCCAGTTGCCTAGGGAAATTCGGTAACTCGACTGCACATATTCTTTCTATCGAGTTTTTTGGGCTGATAAGCGCCAGCCGGACGTTATTATTAGATGCAAATTTATACTTTCATAGAGATGAGTCAAAAAAGGAGAAGGAAGCTCAGGTAGAAAATTTGTTTATCCACGAAATATTACAGCAAGTACGATATTTTAAGTATTTTGTATATCTCTGCGCGTTAGCTGTGTCTTGTACATTTTAACGTCTTCTTGTGCATCTCGAAATTTTACGTAAATATAAGGAAAATAAATAAAGGCCCCTAAAAACAGGCCAACTAAATTTGCGCCTAACTAACTATCCGCCGATAACAGCTGAGACGTTCGGGTGGCCTGTTCCAGGCGCCTCGCCCTGTATCTTTCAGAATTATAATATTTATCCAGAGAAAGAATGGATATTAATTTTTTCAGATTGCAGAGGTTAATAACGACCGAAATTTATTGCCGTGATAAGAACGATTCTTTCGTTGGATCGTATCGTACGTAGATTGTGAGTTGTAGAAACGGCAAGAATTTTTGAAACAGGCAATGAGAAAATGGACCCACTCGGTCACCACCAGCAGAACTGGTTTCTTCGTCAATTTAGGAATAATATCGAAAATATCTCAAGAATACAAAACGTCTATCTCGTTTGAATCTTATTCTTACGTTCCATATTTAAAGATAAGATTAAAACTTATCGTACAATGATACAAAAAAATCTATCTATTTGAATAATCTACACATACACACACACATTATAATCGTTTGAAAATATATAGTATCGTACTGTGTATTTTCGTTCGTCATTTTATACGTTCACGAAACGTAGAAAATTATCTCGCCAGTCCACCCCCGACGACACAACGAGTACCTCCAGTTTTAACAACGAAATTTGTATTTTTTTCGTGTTGGCGTTTGCAATTAAATCAGAGTTGTTCCGACGCATATAGAAGAGGGACAGACGTAGTTATAAAATAATTTCCGATATTTTCGTTTGGTAGCATCGTAGCTGGCGGCGTTAGCCGGGCCCGAAATTGAAATTTCGTTGGCAACCCTGGCGTCCATTTCGCGTTTCCCTTTTTCCACCGAAACAATCGAATCCTGCGTTAATTGGACCTAGCGCAACTTTGCGTAACGTCTATCTTAATATTATGCTACGAATTTTACCGATCAAAGTTTCCAATCGTACGGTACGTCACGTAAAACCTACCTATGTAATTAAATTTCGAAAAGATCCGAGATACTTAATTCTGTGTGTGTGCGTGTGTATGTGTGATCGAAATATAGGTCGATTATTATCGTCGATGATTTTTGTTGAATATTCGATGCAACGTAGAAATTGTATTTAAAAAGAAAAAAAAAGAGAGGTTAGAATTTACTTAAAATTAATAATTTTGTATAGTTACATGTAATAATATTAGCATAGAATGTTTAATTTGAGAGATTCGGAGGAGAAATAGCAAAAAATGAGAAAATCTTTAATTCTAGAGAACCGTGGGCAAAATTAGAGGGTTGATAATCCGATTTCCAAATCTGCAAATGTAACATTTATGTTACATAATTATATTATATATAAGCATATTATATTACTACAATATGTTGTTGTTTGGTTATAGATATTATTTATCATATTTACGATATTTACATTGTATCAGTAGGCGGATTTATATCCATTTAGCTGAATGTCCGCTGCTTCTCACGCACAAGTATTCCAATTTATGTTTACAACCTTCTGTTTGGACACCCTGTTGGAGTTAAACTTCGAAAAACACTCAGACACGTGTTTGTTTATTTTCAATGAGAAGTTCACATGTCAAATTTTGTGTGTCTAAGTTTAACGAACATAGAGATACGATTATCTCTTGGAAGAGGAAAAAAACGTACTCTTTCTCACTCCCATAAGGATTGGATTTCGAAAAGTGCTTAAACACATGTTTATTTCTAACGAGGAGTTCACGTGCCGAATTTCACATCTTTAACTTCAGTCGGTACGAAAGATATGGTTATCTCTTAAAAGAGAGAAACCTACCCTCCCTCACCCCCCAAGAGAGTCGAATTTCGAGAAACGTTCGAACACCTGTTTGTTTATTTTTAACGAGCAGTTCATATGCCGAGTCTCCAATTGCAGTAAATATAAAAATACGATCAAACTGTTTTAAAAAAATATTACCCTCTTCTCGTTACCCGTTTGGGATCCAAACATCCTTTCTACGTCATAAAACAAGCATATTGTCCACATTTCAAATTTCTGACTGCAATTAGCAGTTTGGGCTGGGCGTTGACGAGCAGGTCAGTCGCTTTTGCAGTATAAAACGCAATATTTTTTATTCTTCATTTCTATTTTATTTCGACGTCGAAAGAATCCCTTAAATTTCCTGGTATATGCAAATAGATTCTATTATCCGATTAATCAATTTCTCAATTTTTGTTGATATAAGAATCTACAGAGAATTCGACGATCGAAAGCAATAACCACGAACGAAAAATTGATAGGAAATTTGGAATTTTTATTTAAATTCAATGAAAATTAACCGGGCTAAAATTGACCCGTAAAGTTAGCGTTAAGAACCGCTTTGTACTTTTCTTCTTCAGAATCGTTTCGAGATTGCTCGCAACGTTGTGTTTTCGCCTTTCGTTTTCATCTTTTTATCCACTCAATTAAGTAGACGTTTCACAGTGACTTTCTGCCTTGCGAACGTAGCGCTTCCTCGATTCCTCTTTTGTGATTAGGTGAACACGGGTGAAGTTTGTGTGACCTACTCTTAACCTTGCGAGTATCGACCGATGCTTCCTACTCTCTCAATCTCCACAGCTTTTTTCCCCCGAAAATATCGTCTCGCACGTATATCATTGTTATTATAAATTTTATATTGTTACTATTGAGATATGTGTAATTTTGTGTGCTAGACTAGATTAGCTGCGTAGTAGTGACACATATATATGAGTATGAGTGTGTGGAGTATGTACGTGCACAGCGTCTCGTAAAACAGACGAATGCAACTGTTCCGTTGGTAATGTGGTAAAGAAGATGGCGAGACAAAGAGAGTGCCGAGACGCGTGCAAATGTATATCCACGAATATCTTGTAAATCACGTATTAAATAAATCTGAAACTATTTTGATATGAATTCTAAGTGTAATCTAATTGTTCCTATACATTTATTTCGGTGATTAAGATCCACAATTCTCAACAGTTACACGGTGAGTTCCAACGGTGATAGAATTTTACTTTCAACGATCCAAGTGCCTGTGACTATTGCTCGTCAAATCGACTGCAACATAAAAGCGTTCTCAGTTACCGCGTCTCTGTAGGTTTTTGTTTCTTATCGCTGTATAGTATTTCCACGTTGTTCTTTGTTTCCGACAGAGTTTACAACATTCGATCACGTTAGATCGATCTTTGCCACGTGTACAAGCAATTCGTCATTAGCTGATTCGTCTAGTGCGAAGTACACGAAACGCGTAGTATCTAAATGTCTTACTTTCTTCTCGTCGCACAGCTAAGCTTCGAGAATACGAATACATACGATATAGCAAAATTAGGAAAAACAATCGATGAAATTTATAGGAGAAATACCTTCGATAATATTAGCTTGGCAACTAAGTGATTGCGGATTTTGTCATTAGTTGGTATTGACAAAATCCGCAATCACTTAGTTGCCAACCTAATAATATTTCCGACGCGGCAAGAGCCTAAGGAGAAAATAATGGCCGGGTAGAACGAAAACTGTGCAGCAACGAATTCGTCTTTTTAACGAAATTTGTCAACGTGTGACGTTACAGCGAGCGCAATTAGAAGGCGGGCGGTTGTTTCTTTCCAAGCCACTTATTTCGCTGGCAGTCGGCAAACGTGACGAGAGAACACACGGCGTTGAATAAAATGCACGTATCAAGGGGGTGTGCAGTGGAAGCAATGGCGAATAATTCGAGGGGACAGAATCGCAGACGGATGGGGTCGAAAAAGGAGCAGCCAAAAATCAATAGTACCATTCCTGCGACTTGTCCGCGCGTTTCCTGCCACTCCGATGACGAAACAGCCCGGCGGTTCAGTTCCATTTCGAATAATCGTTACGCCAGAACGAAATTAGAATGCGATACGAACCGGTAAATGCGGAAAATGGAACGTTTATATTCGACCCGTGATCCCTTCGCATTCGCATTTTCTCAAAAGCTCGTCTCCACTGCGATTCTTTCGTTTCGCAATTTAGACTGAATTTATTATTTTTGTTAATTTGCACGGCGGTACGAAGGTTTAAAAAAAAAACGGCTGATAAATGTTTCGATAAAAAAGGACGCTTTTTTTCCGGCGGTTGAAAACCCAGAGCCTAAAAACGATCGACAGTGTAGACAAGAGAATTAGCGTGTTAAAAATAAATCGGTGTGATAAGTCGGACGAGTATGTAAATAATTTTTTATTTCTCGCGTAGTAACAGTTTCGTTGGGATCTTGTTGGTTATTTTTTGGCTGGCTGCGGGAGATAAGGAACATCTGATTTTTAGCAAAACAGGTGGTTTTGTTAGCAATGTTTGTATAAACGTTTAAATTGAAAGAAACGATAAATTCAGAGTGAAATAAAAGAGATTCTCGTCATTGAGATCTTTTACTGATTGTATCATTTGCCGTTTCAGCATGAATTCATTATTTTTTGCCGATTTAAACGTCGATACGATAATTCTTAAGAAAATGTGTGACAAATGTTGTGACGAAGATCATCCAAAAACTATGGTAAAAATAACCAAAAGTTTGAACAAAGGAATTATCACGTAAAGGATAAGAAACAAGTGGATACAATAAATCAAATAAATTGTTGTTTGATAAAAACAATTTTGTATTCTTCATATAGTGTGCAACTGTTTTATCGAGATTTTTGTTTATTTTTATGATATCTTTTAGACGGTCCAGCAAAGTTTTGGTTCTCAGCGAACCACTTTTATTAGTAATTTTCTTAAGAATCTTCGTGTAAACTTTGTATAAATCTTTCAACTAAAAGATAAAATAAATTCACATTGGAATACCAATGAAAACCTCCAACGTATAATTCTTCTATTATTTCAGCTCTGGCACGGTTCTCCAATTTTGATATCCCCATCTTCTCTCAACGACCAAGAAGACTCGTAAATAATATTAAAAATGGCTTTATCGCTAAACTGCGGATTTTCACGTACGTGTATTACGTATTTATAGAAAATTTGAAGGTGCAACGTTCCACGAAATGCACACACGATATCCAATAAAGTACAGTGCTTTCTACACTATTCGGTAGGTAAAACAGTTTTCCACCGAGGTTTTACCTTCTTAGTTACGCTCTCAAAAATATTATATACGCATTGTCGCAATGATTATCACAAGATCGAAACCCTAAATTCACGTGCGTCAGGAAGAAGAACTGTTTCGTTCTTTCTTCTTTTTTCCTTTTTCAAAGTTAAACATTTCGATAACATAAAACGATTCGAAAAAGGCAGCGACGTTAATCGTGTGTTATTAATTCTAATTATTTATATTTAATAATTCCAAGCAACTAGAACCACGACATTCTATTTTTACTGTTTCCACAGGTGAACTGCAATGAGGCACAAAGACAGTTCGATTGTCTCAGAGTTTTTATTCGCGTCGAGGGAGTTGCAAAACTCGTGGAACGCGGCTGAATGAGCCCACGCGCATTCCCTGACTGTCGTACGCGGTCCAAGATATTGACATTGGCCCTTTTCCACCAGATCTGATCGTTTTATTATGCAGCCAGCGGAACTCGGTTTCGAGGATTGGCACAGTTTCAAGTGCACCAAGCTACTCAGACGTTTCACGACCCAGTGCTAGCCTCCGTCGGTTTATACACGTCCTAAAACATTTATATCACGGTCGATATTTCACGGTAAATTGGAAGAAACCATCTCGAATAACGTTATATCCAAGCAGACGAAAAATCGAGTGGCCATTCGTTTCAGAAAACAGTTGATATTAGATGGTCGAGATTATGCGAGTATTCGATGAAAATAATGAAATTATCTTTACTTTGGATCGTATTTGAATAATTCGAGCGTTCGATAAAAATAATGGAGAAATTTTTCATCCACGTCCGCGACGAGAAACATCGTTTTACGATGTGTTTCTATGAAAAAAATATTTCTATCGGACATTTGCTGCTATACATCGATACACCTTCAGGTTTCTCGTCAAAAGATCAAACTTCAGAAAAGATTCTTTTCGGCGTTACACGTGACTCTTGAAACAATAGAACTGTGTACCGAGAAGATTTTCATTGGACAATGAACGAGGCAGATACTCGACTAATTCCATTTAGTCGAAGCATCCTGTACATTCTACAGAAATTTGCATACACGCGACCTATAATCTATAATCCATAAGCTAACGTGAATTAAATTACCTACATACAGGGTGTTCATGTTCAGAAGCGACGAAAGACGTAACGCGATACTTTCGTGTTTACGTCTCGCCTGTCTTAAACCTGAGAAATTCTACGAACTTAAATGATCCATGATCCCTTAAATATTTTGAACCCCATTCTCTATACAGTAATGGGTATGACCTGTGTAAGTGTCCTGTTCAAATGCCTGTGTGAGTGTCTGTGTAAGGGTATTTGTGCCTATGCGTGAAATATCGTTGTATTCCAACAATTATTACATATAGCATCAAAAAAGGACGAAAACACACCTTTCTCTCGAGTCACCCGTTATACACACGTCTTAGAAGACCAGCTCGCATAAAATGAAGTTGGCGTGTAGGTGTTTATCGATGCCCACGCGAGCGTTTATCAATCGTCTGGTATCCTGATATTTCACCTTCGACTATTATTCTTCATCGCCATTCAAACGATCATGCCTCATCATCGTCGTTATCTTCATCAATCACAAACTCACGTGTACAGCGGCACACGAAATTATACACACATCGGCAAGAAACTTTTTCATCGATACATTACACGCGTTACATAAAACATTTTGATATTTTGTTAACATTATGACAAGATTTCCATGTAATGATTATAACAACATACCATGAAATATGAAATTAATCCGAGAATTTACGTACAAGTTATCGCTGCTGTTTATCGCTGGCATACGTTTCACAGAAATTGCTGAGTTAGCAAATTAGTAAATTAGTAAATTATTCGTTATAGCAGTAAGCTGAGATACGATAAATCTACGAAACGTTGTAAAGAATCGGTTTTTGTATGTTTAACAAGGTGCACAAAAACGTATAATTATCTATCAATTAATTATATCTATTATATAATATATATTATATATATCAATTAATATATAATTAACTATCAATTAAGAAGGCAGCTTTGGCTACGTGCAATTGATTATTGAATTTTTCAGCTGTTTATTATTAGACCGCGGATTTGTACGCGTTTATGGGAAATTTAAAGATACAAGCATTGGTACGTGAAAGTATACAGAATATCAAAAATAGCGTGTTCGTTGTAATGTTTGCTCGATGACACAGACTTGCGTGTAAATTTCATTTCTGTAGGTACAGTGGTGGATAAGACGAAATTTCAAATTCATATTTACCTCCAACGACTTAATTAATTAACTAACCTAATGGCGATAAACAATTGTTAATTTAAAATTAATAGCGACTCTGGAGCATGGAACATTTTTATATCTAGCCATAATTCAATTATCCTCGTCAAAGTATAACTCGTTGCTGGAAAATCGTGGTGTCTCAGTAATCTAATTGTTCCTGTCAACTACCACTCAACCTGCTAAAATTACAGTGTTTCGATAATTTAATTTTATTACGGACTCGTTTTCGAAAATTACAACGTTGCGATAGTTTAATTGGCCGCGTCAATTATGACACATTTTCTAAAATTACAGCCTTCCAACGATATAATTGTTCTCGTCAGCTACGTCTCTACATTCTTCTGTAATTGCAACGTCTCGATAATTTAACCGTTCTTGTCAATTACAACTCATTTCCTAGGATTACAGTGTTTCGGTAATTTAATTCTCGTCCACTACAACTCGTTCTTCTACAATTGCAGTGTTTCAGCAATCTCATTATCCCTGCCAATTGCAGCTCGTCTTCCTAAAATTCTACTCTTTTTCCGTCTCGTTATCCTTCCGACTTTCTTTTGTCTTCCACTGTACCTTCGTGAAACTACGAGAAACGTATGGAAACCAACGATCCCAATATTTGTTACCTAACTCCACCTGATACTGTCTGTGTATCGAAAGATTCGCGATACGCGCACACGCACAAAGATCCACGCGAATACGCGTGAGTTGAATGAAAAGCCAGGCGAAAGGTGTGTTCGATTGTATCCGAGGAACGACCTTGAGCAACGATACTACGCGGAGGAGCATTCCTTTTTAACTAAGGGCAACGTGTAGCCTGTCCGTGATCGCACGTGCGACCGCTATCGATTACGCGAGAGGCCGCCCCGAGAGCTTCGGGGGTTGGGTCGGGGGTGAGTTTTATTGGTAGCCCTCGTCAACCCTCTTTTCTCGGACTTGCCACCACGAAAATAGCACGGTGCACGCCATGAAAATAGTAACATGGGAAAATACCGATTCCAGCGTCGTCAGTGACGGAGCAACCCTTCGGCTTCGTTTCCCTTTCAACCCTTTGCCGAGTGGCAAAAGCACGAAAGAAATATAAAATTTAGGAATTGTATGAAATTGGAAAACTTTTCTTCTTTCTATGCCGTGTTTCCTTCTTCTTTTGTGGCAGGAATTTGATTTGCTTTGGTTTGCGTTGGTTCGGTTAGTTTAAAGTTTAAAATTCATATTTGTTTATAACGGCTACGCTATATTAACAGTAACTTGGATATACCGAATATTTTTTAATTACATTGGTGACAGTCATCTGACAGTATATCTGGTTATGATTTATTTAATTTTGTCAATTATAACTCATTCTCTGAAATTGTAGCGCGTCAATAATTTAGAAGTGCTCTTGTCAATTACAATTTATTTTTTATTATATTCCAGTGCATTTTGTTATAGCATCGACTGCTTATCCTTTGAGCTTCCTTTCGTCTTTCATTGTACATCTGGTAATTTTTGTGTTTCTAGAACCAGCTTCCTTCTTCTAATTTTATGTTTCTTTCTGTTTTATGGGAGATTCCCTTGGAGTGTTCAGGAGCTGTGAACGTCCATTTACAAATTTCTTTCTTTCAATTTGAATATTCGCTAAAAGGGAGCCACCACAATTTCGATAATCTTTCGATATATTCTCAATGTAATCAGCCTGAGTAGTATCGCGAAGGCTTTATACTTGAGTATCTCGTTAACAAAAATAGTTTACGCGAAAGCACATAATCTGCCGGATATTTACATTTAATAGAGTGTAAGTAATCCAGATCTTTTTTTTTTTTTTTTCTTTTTACGTAACCCAGGTAACCCAGATCTAATCCAATCGCATTTTTGATTAACTTAAAATTAGATCTGGATTAGGTCAGATTAGATCAGAGTTGTCAGGCGATTGCCTGCTCGTACCCCCACTACCACTCTACCCCCTCTACGCTGCTTCTGTCACGTGGCATGAATTTCGTTTTACGTCTCTCCGCGGCGCGTCCACAGCGACAACGTTATTTACCCCCTCCACCTCCATTTGTCTACAGCGTAGACGCGATGGGGACAGCAGAGTGGTAGTGGGGGTAATGCGACGTCGCGGATTCTCTACACCTGGCAGCGCTAGGTTCAATTTTTTGGGGGTAGAAGGTGCAGGAGAGTCGTCGCGCCCACGTTTTTACTTATCGATACCACCGTATCAAAATGAAGAATAATTTTACTACTTTTGCTTAAATTTACTACTTTTTATGGTAATTTTAAAATAAATGATAACCCTTTTTGTGAATATTTATCTTTCTTTCTTTATTTATTTTGCTTTCCGTCTGTGTTGAATGGGTTTTGTTGGTGCAAAAAATGTTAAGAATTGAAAAAGTTGCGAATGTTTCTTTGGCTATCTGGCCTTTTAAACTGCAGTTTAACTTTAGGGTTTCTACACTTTTCGAGCTTCAGATTTTCTGCGACCTTCGTAAAATCGTCCAATTATTTAATCTCCCTATTCGACATTGTAATTTCTAGCTTCTAAATTTCTTTCTTCTACACTTTTTCCTCTACTTCTGTATTTTATTCTTCGGTTTCTGATCGCGATGTTTAGGAAATTCTCGTAGCGAAAACGCGAGAGAATGTCAAATTTTTGCGAAACAGCTTTCTACACTTTGTCATAGAGAAGATCGGGCGTGTCCACGCAGTTCGACAAAAGACGATGACCATCCTTCGCGTGCCTATCAACTTTCCAAATTTCGATATTCCGATACTGCTGCGGCTAAAATAAATCGAAACATCACGAGAGATCATTGTGCCACAACATAGAACAAGTTCATAAGAATCGATTAAACGAACCCACGTAAATGTCCAAGGATTTCTCGGTTCCTTAACCTATCACATATATCTTACATCCTACACGTGGTAAATAGAAACAGTGTAACATTAAATGACTACTTAAATCGCAATTAACATCTCATTAGAACGAACTTCGTATTATACGATGAAACGAAGAGTTTCGTAATCAAATTCATTTTATGTAGCGAGATTATACGTATGCACATTCCTGCACGCAGAAACGATAAATTTAAACAAATATCTATACAGTTTCATACTTCGATATGACGAAATTGCCACATATCGTACGAAATTCTACAACAGATCTGACAAAGGATAAAAATCGCTACGAGTTTTCCTAATTTTCTAACGAATTTACGCTGACTACAAAAGGTATCTGTACGCTCGCTGAATAACGCAGAAAATGCATTTGAGTCCATAATTGAAGACTTTTTGCAGGTAAGTGCTGTAAATGTGAAAATGAAAAAATCTTCTTTTATTTATCGTGCAATGTTCCACGTGCCAACAGCAATACCGTGGCACGGACTTTAAGAACAATTTCCATTTGTAATTACCGATAATGTTTAAAGGTGATATATCACCGATACGTCCAACATGATCTTTGTACCAACGACGTAAGCGCCATTAAGCGATAGACGTGCTGGAATAGATGGACGCTAAATATCACTAATTTTATAATTTCATAATTATAAAGTTATAAAATTAAATATAAAATATATTGAATATATATATATTAAAATATATTAAATATATTAAATAATAAATTAAAAGAATTATAGAATTTTATAATTTCATAATTTTAATAAAGAATTGAAAGAGTTGCAAATGTTTCTTTGGCTATCTAGTCTTTTAAACTGCAGTGTAACTTTAGGGTTTCTATACCTTTCGAGCTTCAGATTTTCTGTGACCTTTGTAATTTTATAACAATTTTTAATTGGAACATTGCAAAATATATTTTCGTAACAAAGATAAGAGGAACATCTTGAAAACAATATATTCTTCGCTTTTATACAAATTATTTATGGACAAACAGGACTAGTCTTGTAACTTACAGCGTTGGCAAATTTAAATGTACGGCACATTCGGCTTTCTCTGTGACTATGAAGTGACACGTACAGACCTTATTTCCTACAAATACGTTCCTTTCCCTGACGAATCTCGACTACACTAATGCAAAAATATAGAAGACAGCGTGATGCATTTGGAGTATTCTATGCTTAATGAAAATACAATAATATAAAAAAAAATAAAAATAAAAAAGTATAACATATACAAATGAATTAAAATTCGAAATAAAATTTCAAAAGTAATTTTCAAACAGAAAAGTTCTTTCTGTCTACCAAGAAAATTTAATGTTCGTCGCGTACAGCGTTGCACGCGAGAAATCCCCACTCATTCACAGCGCTGTATTTGGAATATGGAAAATTTGCATATGGAATTTGTATATGGAAAATCAGTATAAAATATCGTCCACTACTACGTTACCTCAAAAACGTGACATTTTTGGCCAGTTTATCTACTTTTTCGTTCCCTTGCAGGCCGATGCGCCATGACACCGTTGTTTCTACTTTTCTCTTTGACATCGCGCGTCACCGCTCATCAGATGGTACAAAAAAGAAAAAAAAGATAGTCGTGGAGCATCGTTCACGTTGGAAGCAGCCACTGCCATTTCTACCATACGTCCCCGTTTATTTTTTCCGCCGATTGTACTTGCACGCGATAGTGTACACATCGGAAAACAATTTTCCCAATTCGAGGGGCACATCCACCGACAGGTGCGCGACATTCTAGTTAAATCGAGTTAGAGAAACGTGGAAGGAAAAGTTATTTCGCCGAAGAGGCGGACGTGTTCGTTCGAGCGAAATGGTGGGTGATGTGGGCCAACCCACGTAAAGTCGCCTTGTTCGGTCATTCCGTGGCCGCAAGGCTGCGCCACACCACACGCGTGTTCTCTAAACACGCGTGTGGTAGCCGACCATGTAAAAACAGGCTCCACTGTTGCCCGTTATTTCTGCCGCCTTGTAAAACCAGCGCGGTAAGAACTCTGTCGACCAACTGTGGCTTTTCTATCTGTTATTATTGTTATTATGTCAGATGATGGTACGAGGATTATGGTTTGCGAGTGTGAAGCTCTTGGATACGAATTCAACGTGTGAAAAAGACAATAGAAGAGACGATTCTTTATCTATAGGTGGCAAATCGTTGACACACACACACACACATACGGTGTTGTGTTGGCCAAAGCATTGCAAGTCGATTGGAAACTTTTTAGTGTAACGTTTTGTATAATATACAGGGTGTCAGCGAATCGTTAAGTTCCGTAAATAATAGCTGGTACTATTTGGTGCTATATACGGCGAGGAAGGTAACTTTCGCCACGTCTGCTTGAGGATAGAAGAAATTTTTAAAAGTTGGATCAAACGAATTGAATGTTGCTTTTTTTTGAAGTTAGAAGTGTTTAGTTTAGCAGACGACGTATTGGAAACAACGTTGGGTAAATTGCAGTTGGTCGGAGTGGCGAGGAAATATCGACAAAGTTTACTTGTTGCGACTTCTTTATCTGGATTTCTAACGAAAATTTAAGAAGTACACTTTGTAGATTTATTCGATGAAATTTTCAATGAACATCGAGTTTATTTTAGGAATAAATTCAATTATATACGGTAACAGTTAGTAACAAATCTACTACAAATTTGAGCTGAAACATCCAGAATCGATTTTCTAAGTAGTAAATTACCGTTCTTTTCTCGTGATCTAACCTATTCAGTAAAATAGCTGCCGGTAGAACAAGGCAAAAGTAAAAGTGTCGATTGGTGGGTAGTTTGAATTCTATAGAATTTTCATATATATATTTTCCAATAGAACAATTGAACAAGTACAACAATTGTACATTATTATACGTATCATTATATAACGTGTAATACGTATTTCAAGCTATTAATATTTCGACTGTGAATTTTAACAAGGCAGGGAAAAAGGAAAGAAAATCCAGCGACGTGATAACTTTTCAACGACAGAGACTGAATATCGATGAGGTAACGCGATGGACAGTTCACAGCTATGCCTATGGTTCCTATAGCAACCTTTTCAACCCTGTCTGCAAGGCCTTTCAATTTTTCATCGCCGTATAGAAAAAGTATCGATCAATTACCTTCTACCTGGCTTCCATCTCGACTCACGAACCAGAGACTAACCAACCAAGCAACTAATTTACACCCCCCATTTCACTTACCTATCGTCGATGAAATTTCAAATTGCCAACTGCTTTCCACGAAGCTGGAAAATATACTGTGTTTCGACAGGCGACTATTAAAAATATTGGCTTGGCAACTAAGTGATTGCGGGTTTTGTCATTAGATGGTATTGACAAAATCTGCAATCACGTAGTTACCAACCCAATAATAATATCCACTTAATCGTAGAAGCGAAATAATTTTTACTAATTTCCATTTCCGTTTCGTAGTGACAAATGAGGTATTCCTTATTACCTCCATCAAATAATAATAATTTAACTGCACCCTGGTGATATTCAACGTTTATGTTGCTTCACGTTGCTGTTACGTGTGAGATCGTTGTTACGTGACTCAACTTGCATTAAACGCCGTTACACAGTTGTAGACTATGGTATTACACGTAACATTACATTTCGTACAAATTTCGCTTTTGAAATATAAAGTAGAAAATCTGTGGCCGAAAACATTTGCACGCTACCGTGAACAAAATTCTCATAGAAATCTGACTCGCCTATTAAATATCACAAACAGTACTTGCGCTATTTTACAAGTTTTCCATGTCGCACACGCCGTATATCGTCGTACGCTGTTTTGTATCTTCGAATCTCTCACGGTAACATAGAAATCTACAGTCTAATTATTGGGCCGGTAAATAAGTGATTGCGGATTTTGTCAATATAACCTAATGACAAAATCCGCAATCACTTAGTTGCCAACCCAACATATTGGAATGTACCGAATGTAGATATAACAGAGCCGAGGTATTTAATACGCGTTTCAACATGGACATTCCGCTTCCGAACGTATGGCAGCGGTGTTTAACGCAAATTGGGCCGCGCCCGTTTATTATTCGCAGAAAAAGCGCGGACAATGGCCGATCGATAGGGCTGCTCGGAGACAGGATGCAGGAAATGAAGCAAACAATCATCGAGAACAATCACGGTATTCCACAGTGTCCCGTGGAAGAAAGACACCGATGAAAATACCTTCGACAATGGGATAAAGAAAGAACAGAAGGAAAACAAAAGCCAAAAGGAAAATATCTTTTGTCGATTAATTTAATATCTCCCATATGTTGTCTCATTTTCGTACAGTCAAATTGTAATCAGATCGTACGAAATTTAAATCTACTTGAATCTAATTAATTTAACACGTACATTCGCACGCTGATTTTTATTAATATCGAATAAATAAATAAACGTGTAAATAAACGTATTTTGTCAATACCACCTAATGACAAAATCCGCAATTATTCAGTTGCCAAGCCAATAATTCGACTACGTCGAACACTATAATTTATATTCAATATATAATAGCTTTTACGTCCATGAAATTTTTAAAATAAAAGACACTATACACGTGTGCAACGAAGAAGCAGACAAATAAATATTTCTACCGATCACGTCTAATGTTTTGGAATTTCGGAAATGAAACATAATACGCGCGTGAAGATAACCAGTCAACCGATACGACCTCTTCGAAAAGCGTGTACTCAAACTGTGTGGCAAAAAGTAAGCGATAACGAGTATACTCGTCAGACTGGGAATACGCGTGGCTGTTATAATACAGAATCAAGTTGCAACGAAATAACGGTTTTTGAAGCTCGGACCTCGAGAGAAGTAGCGAGAGATCTTCGACTTCCAGAGGTTTCGATCCATCGACATTTCCAAGCAGGAGAGGTTCGACGAACGAAAATTCGACGTACAGAAGCTTCGTATCAAATTTCAATTACGTTCAGCTTGTCAGAAAGCGTCGAAATCAGCCAACTGGTTGGGAAAAATTTATCTGGTAAACTTGGACTATCGAACGTCGAGGTAAAACCTACCTCAAGATTCGTGCTGCCAACATCATAATGACCTTTTGTTCGACCAACAAATAATACTCGTAATAGTAACGTTTCACGTTGGTCTCGTGTTCTTTCGATTTCCGCGAGTGGAAACACAGCAAGATCCTTTTACTCGGTGTAACCACGGCCCACGGCCGGATTAAATGGCAACTCGTGTAATCACACGACTAAACCAGTTCCCCGTGGCGTAGCCTCGTTGTTCGACGCTGTGAGCTGGATAGCAGCTAATGCGTGCGTTATCAGGATCAGAGGATCGTGCGGAACGAAATTTCATTTGCAACAGTGGGTTGCTGCGTTTCAGCGTAGCACGGTTTACCGATGTTAAATCGTCTGACGATCGTTGTCGACGCGATGAATTCCTAGCATTGCTGACAAGATTGAGATCGCGTGGATCGTACATGACACATTAAAGTGTTAGAGATATAATTAGAGATATACATAATTAGGTCATTTCCATAAGTAACGTCGCGTTTATATAGAGACCGGTTCACTGCCATCGATCAGCATAATTATCTCGTACACTCTACGATATTCGAAAAAGTATTGGGTTGACAACTAAGTGATTACGGATTTTGCCAATGCCAACTAATAACAAAACCCGCAATCACTTAGTTGCCAATAAAATTCGTATTTTCATGAACTTTGCTAAGTGGATGATAAATTGGTTCCTAAACAGATATTCCTCTCGTCTAGCAAATGCTCGAGTATACTCGACGTATTACGAATATTTACGTATCTTCGTACGTCTTTACGTCTTTTATATACATTTTAATGGTTTGGCAACTAAGGAATGCCGATTAGTCGGTATTGATAAAATCTGCAGATCTGTAGTTGCCAACATAACAAAATTCGTATTTTCATGAACTTTGACAGATAACAGGACTGGACAGATATTCCTCTCCTCTGGCAAATATTCGTCGAATATATTCGACGTATTACGAATCTTTACGTATCTTCGTACGTCTTTACGTATTTTATATACATTTTAATGGTTTGGCAACTAAGGAATGCCGATTAGTCGGTATTGACAAAATCTGCATATCCTTAGTTGCCAACCAAATAAAATTCGTATTTTCATGAACTTTGACAGATAACAGGACTGGACAGATATTCCTCTCGTCTGGCAAATATTCGTCGAATATACTCGACGTATTACGAATATTTACGTATCTTTGTACGTCCTTATGCATTTTATATACATGTTATATCTGTACGCATCTCGTGCACGTTTTGTGCATTTTTGCGCCGGTAAATCTCCTAATACAAATGCACAAATATCCGCAGTCCAGTCGCAAATTTCAGACTGCCGCGATATTATCGACGTACACGGGACATACATCGCGCTTTAACAATAATCTGCACTTTTCACTCTGTTGGAAAAATATACAGAGCCCGTAAAGCAGTATTAACGAAGACACAATACGAAACGAAAGGTAGAGCGGAAATAACGAGTTGGAAGGATGCAAAGGGAGTTGGTCGATCGATTCGCCGCCTCGGGGAGAGGCGTATAAGCATCGTGAAAGTAGCGGGAAAACGGTGCGTCACGGTTAAGCCGCGTAAAATGGAAAAGACAACGCGGCGTGGACCGTGAGTTTCTACCGATGGCCGGCATAATAATTTCATAAGCCACGCCAAGTTTTCCCCTCTGGCGGTAAATACCCGTAATTTCAACACCGCCAATTGTTTCGGGCATCTGCATTTCCCTCGACCCTGATTTTCCGCGCTTCGCTCTAAACGACGTTATTTAAAAAATAATCACACGGCAAACTTTCAGCCTTCTTTCAGCGTTCGTTCGCGCAACGTTCCTTCGTCTGGAAATTGCTTCGTCCAACTTTTTTTTTATGTTGGCCATGTTTTATCCTTCCTTTTGATATCATTTTTATGTTCGTATTGATTTTCTTTCCTCCTTTGTTTCTTTTCCTTCCTTTTCTTCCGTTCGTTCGTTAACGAGAATTTAATGGAAGTTTCGGATTATGGAAACGATCGAGTTCCTGCTTTTCGATGGATCAGATCTGCCGCGTCGGAATATTCTCGCACCAATTCGGATCATTCGGCAAAGTTTATACGACTCTTTTCCTTAGATATAACTTTCATATACGATTTAATACTATTTTTAATACGGTAATTTCCACGTTATCGCGACATTCCAGGCTTTGAGAATTATTTCAAATAAAAAAGCGCCAACGATATTAACACTTTACCGACCGCTAGCGGTCCAACAGCATACGCACGTCCGACCGGCAGCTCAGCTGCAGATTGTCCCGGGCGTCGGCTCTGTTTCAGTTTAGACTCTCCAATACCATTCTTTTCTTTCATCGCGAACGATAAGTTTTTCAAATTGGTATAAAACTGTGGGAGGAGCTTACAAAGCAACGTAACTGACGCAAACAAGCAAAGTATCTTAGTACTAAATAACAAATTATTGCTTAAATAATGAGAAAGGTTGTCAACGACAAAAAGCTGATTAATAGGCTATCGGTCGATAAGCGCTGGCGACAAAAAACCGATTAATCGGCTATGACCGATAAAGTGTTAAAAACCGCTACGTCAGATTACTTTCGACTCTGCGAGTCACCGAATCTGCGAATTCAATTATTAAACTAATTACTGGTAAGTAATATGAAATTATACTGAACGAACGAGTCACTCGGATCTTGTTTGGGTGTGTCGCATCTCGTATAAAAATTGAATAAAACGAGAGAGAGAGAGAGAGAGAGAGAAAGAGAGAGAGGGCGCTGACAGAATGGCAAGTGATGCAGCAAATTCAGTAAGTGGTAATCCAAGTATATCGGCCTACCATAAAGAGGCCCTAAAGTCACTCGAAAAAGCTCTTGAGCGTCATTGAAATTATTCGTGCAAGTTCGTTTGCGTTCTACGTTATACAAGGTGTCTTCATTTTAAATGCTCAAACGTTATACGCAAACATAGGTCCACAAACGCTTTGTAAAAAGAATTATGAGAAAAATATACCTACAGACGAACGTTATCGTGGTTGATGTATCGATACGTAAAATTCTCAAGCATCATTCAAGTAATTCATAGAAATTCATCTACGTTATACAGGTTGTCTCAATTTTAAACGATCGAACTTTGTTCCATGAAGTTTAGTCTACGAAAAGAAATTTAAAAAAAAATGTTACACGCAAACGCCGGTTTATAAAAATGCAAACGCTTTATAAAAAAGTTACGACAAAAATATAGACAAACGTTATGATGGAAGATGTATCGATATCGTCGACACGTTTGACCCGCAAGATCGCCGCGTCATACACTTTCGTCCGCGTGGAACGTTAAACGCGATAGCGCGTCGCACGATCGAGAAATTCGAGACAAAAACCGGCAAAAAAGATTCACGTTGTGTTCGGTGATTTTATGAGGAAAACGAGCATGAAATTCGGAGAAACTCGATCCTTCAACTATATGTACGTTCGAAAGCAGGAGACATTTCGAAATGTAAACACAAAGTCTCAACTCGAATCCACCAGTTTTCATACTTTTCGCCTAACTTTTATACAAAGTGTTCGCACAACCTACGTTTATGTCTTTCCTCGGTTCACATTCTTCTTAACATTTTTCGTAACGTTTTTTCTCTCGTTTCCGGCGAAGTCTCGTCGTTTGAAACAGAGACACCCAACAGTTACGTACATCGCTTGGATACATCGATTATTACGTATATCGTTAGAAACGATACTTATAAAAAATATGTCCTGCTACTACTACTATCGTTTGACAGGAAACATCGAATAGTCTTAACTAGATCGTGAATCGGTCGTACAAGCTTTACACGTGTTTGCTTGTCGAAGAAGTAAGACAATGTGTAGCGAATGTATTGCGTTGGCAACTAAGTGTTGCCAACCCAATATATCAACGCGAAAGAAGATGGTGCCAAATTAACGAAAATCCTGCAGAAGCGACTGCTGTTATTGTACATAGTATAAGGTTATTATAGTATACGTAAACCATGAGATTATTGTACGAATGTAGCCATGTTTTCAAAGCATGTAAATAATGTTTCGTTCGATTTAACTTAATGTACGATTTAGCCTGTAACCTTACGTAATCACTGTCACGTAACTGCGACATATGGTTGCCAATGAGCGAAATGGGTCAACGTGACCTAGATAAATAAATAAATAAATGAATAATAAAAATAATTTCAAGTAAAATTCCCAAAACATTTCTAACGTAATACTCTTTAGGAATCTTCTATATCTTCTAATTCTATAAAAATTGTTTGCACGGTAAGAAAGTTAAATCTAGTCGAAATAAATAAATAATTTTCTCAAAAATTCCGACAGTGGGACTTCTCTCGTATCTGAGTGAAATTTAGAGAATAATTTCTTTTTTTTTTTTTTTCTTTTCGAAATTTCTGACGCTAGAATCGCTGCGTTTTATTTTTTTACATCTACGATGCTTCCATCAGCTAAGCACAAACGCAGAGAATTTTCCAACGACGAAGATTCGTCGAACACGTTCCACGTTGCGAAACTCTTTTCTTTGCGCGAGAAACTCTTCGATAAACAGTGCTTTCTCCGTGTTTATTTTAGAGACGCTCGGAGATGAGCGTTTTTTAAGAAATATTTCCTATAAAACGACTTCAGTATCCGCTGTGCTGGTACAGTGCCGGTGAATTGACGCGGAAGTTTTTCACGCCGCTGGAGGCCAAGTATTTTCCGGATAATTTCGACGATTCCAATTTCTCCATCGATTCCGGCCGCGAAATATTTTTCAGTGAGAAAAATATCTGCGTTATCGTTATCAGAAACAAATTACTTCTACGACGGTGTTATCGTTTCTTTTCCAGCTTCCAGCAATTTCAAGCTCTTTCGTATTTACTGCAAATATCCGTTATCACGAATCAATACTCTTCTCCGCCTGCTCTTCCGATAAAAAATCGCAATAAAAATATCCCGCAATTTCTCCCTCTCCGCGATTATCGTTCAACTACGAATACTTATGCAAATTCGTATTTCTAGAGGCACTCGTAAGCAAATACAACTCGAATAAGAATACGACTCTTTATTCGTGCTCGTTCGTCGTCAACGTCTTATTTATTTCTTCCATTTTATTTCCTCGCGTACGTACGCTATCCTCCGCGAATGTCTTTCCGTACTTTTTGCGTTTTATTTGCGCTAGTTCGCGCACGCTCTCGTAACGAATGGAAAAAATCCGCGATCTAATCAAGACGCGGTCCAGCGTATAGAAACAGATATGCTACGATAGCAACAAACGTTCTGGATATTAAAATTTTGAGGATCGTACGCTAACCTATGACGGGCATATAGTCAGGAGATCGTTAGAAGGTCGACCGAGCTCGGAAATTTCATTTCGATTTAAATTTCCATTCAAAACATATTTGTCGAATTATATAGCTGCCATTTCGTTCCACAGGCTTCCTCCATCGTTCACGCAATTCCGAGATGTTCCATGCTTGCGGAACTCCTCGTATTTTTCGAACGGAAACTTCTCCGTATGATTTTTTACATCGACCAAGGAGTTAGAAATCGGAACGAACTGTCCGAGCAGCGTCTAACGAGTGCGACATCTTATTCAAGATCAACGAACATATTCAAAGATAGTGACGTTGTTTAGCGTGATACGCTTGAGAACAATTTCTCCGATGGACAGATACCAAGGAACATTTATTATTTTGTTAAATTCCTTAAAAATAGGAAACAACTTTACCAGCGACCAATATCGTATCTAATATTAGGTTGGCAACTAAGTGATTGCGCCTTAGTTGCCAACCCATATCGACAATAATTTCATATTATTCAAGCGTCCACTGTAAAAACGGATTCACATTTTGTTGATAGTATCCGTTGCTTTTTCTCCCGTTTTATTGAACGGTAGTTGACTATGACTTTTATGTCAATTGTATCAATAATTGTATCGATAATTACGTTGATTTTTACGTTACGAACGATGGATCAGCCAGCAGAATTTTTTACTCTTCGCAGACTGAAATTCTAACCGAGAGATAACTAAAATAATAAATAAAGTTCAAACCAACTGATAACAAAATTCGAATCGGCGATTTAATTTCCAATTAAAGGATCGATTAATCAGCGAAGTTAAGACGGTCGATTAATCACGAGCGAATAAGAATGTAATCGATCTTGGTTACGATTTACGATTGCCTGCAGGCGAAAAAAGCCAAAGAAGCATAAAAGAGAGGAGAAAAAGTTGTAAGAAGAGCTCGTCACAGAGAACTGCCCTTGTCCAAGTGAAACTCGTTAGGTATTCTCCATGACGCGTCGTTCGACTTTTCTGCACACCTCGTTAAGCCGGCAATTGGCCAACGACAATCGCGTGTTTGTTCTTTATCCCCTAATTTAGCGTTATCTGACCGACAGAGGTCGTAATTCAGCGAAATCGTCGCTCTCGTTTTACAAACAGACCGTATTTGTACCGACGAGCGACAAGTGTTTGCAAGTATCTCCACTCGGAGCGCTGATTTATATTAGGTTGGCAACTAAGTGATTGCGGACTTTGTCCATACCACCAAATGACGAAATCCGCAATCATTTAGTTACCAACCAATAACGTTGAATCAAGTTGTGACGAAATGGCTGTTTTATTTTCCAATTTTATTACCGACGGAGTTCGTCGTAACGCAAAATATTGCCATTTCTTCTTGACGAGTATACTCGTGAGAAACAGCGAACCGATTAAAGAAGACACCAACAGTAGGAAGAACGTTTACTTGCGAAAAATTTGAAAGTCGCATAATTTAAAGATAATAACAAATAATCCAGAGCATTCAAAGCGTATCAACGTTTGTTTAATTTGAAATTAATCTACGTTTGCCTGATTCTAGACATCTCGAACAATTCTCTGAAACATTCGTCTCTGCCCAAACTTAAACAGAAATCTAATCTCACAATCTGCTTTTACAGCCAATTAATCTCACGCGATAACGTTTCCTTATCGCAGATACTGCTTGCCCAAAAGTACAATTCTCTGCCAAATCGCTTTAGGATCTTCCTTCGAGTTCTCCACCTCTCGACACTATCTCCAAATCTCCAGTCTTGTCCACACTCGGTCTCGCTATTAACCTAATCGAGCTCATTTCGCTGAAATTTCTGCATGTATAACGTACACGCAATAAGTAACGCATTAATCGTGCAGCAAGGGACCGATCATCAAATTATCGCCATATCCATTTCCTGTACACATAATCCAATATACAGTGCAACAATAGTAAACAATGACAAACAACATCAATTTAGCGAACAATTAACACGTTCACTGCCACGAGAATTTTACATTTATTTTATATGGAAATATATAGCATTACGAGTTCACTGTGCATTTTTCATGCAAATTCATATTTTTCAGAATGTAATTAAAAATGCGAAATCATGGTAGAAAATTATTCTACCTGTTACGTATTATAGAAAGCACTATACTTTGAATGTTTCGCATACTTTTTCATATTATGTGCAGTTCCTGCAATTTTGCACTTTCAAGCTAAGTAGATTGCAGAGTCTTATGCGAATTCATATTTTGCATAATGTAATTAAAAATGGAAAATCTTGACAGAAGATTGTTTTACATATAACGTGTTGTAAAAAGTAGTATACTTTGAATGTTTCGCATACTTTTTCATATTATGTGCAGTTTCTGCAATTTTGCACTTTCAAGCTTCCCACTTGCAGGTAGATTGCGGATTCTTATGCGAATTCATATTTTTCAGAATATAATTAAAAATGGAAAATCTTGACAGAAGATTGTTTTACATATAACATGTTGTAAAAAGCAGTATACTGTGGATGTTTCATATACTTTTTCATGTTATGTGCAGTTCCTGCAATTTTGCACTTTCAAGCTTCCCACTTGCAAGTAGATTGCGGATTATTATGCGAATTCATATTTTTCAGAATATAATTAAAAATGCAAAATCTTGGCAGAAAATTATTCCTGTTTCGAATCATAGAAAACATTATACTTTGAATGTTTTGCATACTTTTTCATATTATGTGCAGTTCCTGCAATTTTGCACTTTCAAGCTAAGTAGATTGCAGAGTCTTATGCGAATTCATATTTTGCATAATGTAATTAAAAATGCAAAATCCTGACAGAAGATTGTTTTACATATAACGTGTTGCAAAAAGCAGTATACTTTGAATGTTTTGTACACCTTTTCATATTATGTGCAGTTTCTGCAATTTTGCACTTTCAAGCTAAGTAGATTGCAGATTCTTATGCGAATTCATATTTTGCATAATGTAATTAAAAATGGAAAATCTTGACAGAAGATTGTTTTACATATAACGTGTTGCAAAAAGCAGTATACTTTGGATGTTTAGTATATTTTTTCACATTACGTGTATTCAATGCACTTTCGAATTTGCATGAAAATCTGCATGTATAAAACAAGGACGTTTAATTTTTTCAAAATGCCATGTCGTATTTGCACGTTTATTTCTCTGACAATGTTATCCAAGTGGTTCGCATTGACGAACATTTTCCAAGAAATTTATTTTATCTTGATCGTCGTACAAAATTCAATGATCCTACGTCAGCAATGTCAGTAGCAGTGAACGTATCAAGAAACGGCACAGATTTCCACGAAACAACGAGCGAACTATGGAAAAACATCGGGGAAGGACACAGCAGCGTGGAAAAATCTGAAAAATGCCGCATGCAAACTAAGAAACAATTTCTGCTTTCCACGTCGATCGACGATAATCGAGCTCTTTGAAAACGACTCCCCGTTACTTCTGACGACTTTCGTCTGTTACGTTCTTCGAATGATCGCGACGTGTTTCGAGTATTTTTCATTTTAAACCCATAAAGTAAAACAAATCAAAACAATTTCTTTTTTTATTATCGTGTGTCTTTTCTCAGCTAATCATCGAAAAGTCCCTCGATTTTCTACCCTCGAATCGACGAAATTTCATCGGAAGTAAGTTAGCGATGAAATCGTTCGAGCAACAAAAGTAACTTCAGCCACAAGCAATTTTCCAGCCAACGAATATCATTGTGTGAGAAATTGTGACACTTGCGCGACTTGACGTTTGCTCGTCTCGTCTGCACCGACTTTATAAACCGAAATCGTATACACGTAGACACAACAACAGCGACACAAAGTGACGATCTTACCGGGCAGCGATGTAGCGAGGGTCGTTGGAAGAGCACGCCTACGCTTGTCCGCACGTGCACGCGCGTATGAGAGGCACGCAGGTGTGCCTCATGTGTGCACAGGTGTTAGAAGCTGTCTACGAGATCGCGTGCGCGTATGCGTTCAGACGCAAAGAGACAGAGGAGCCAGACCGAAAAGCAGACTCTACAGGGTGTCCCACGTAACTAGGACAAGCTGTACGTAACTGTAAAACGGTACAAGATAGAAAGAAACGTCGCTGATCGATATTATACAGGCTCCGTGCGAATAACACGTACAGACGAGATCGTGTTTTTATTCCTTGCGAGATAACCGAAAGAATTGGCTTGGCAACTAAGTGATTGCGGATTTTGTCAATGCCACCTAATGGCAAATTCCGCGATCACTTAGTTGCCGACCCAATACGAAGGACACGCTCTTTTCATCCGAATTCACTTGGTCCTACAGAGAATGATCGACTTTGAAAATTTGCCAAGTATACTTCCGCTGTTCTATCTTTGTAAACGCAAGCGGATACGAATAAATTATCTTTAGCGACGAATTATTCTACGTACGAAAACAAGTAGGAGACATGGAGCGAAAGACGTGAAAGAAAATAACGTTTCGCTTAATTCACTTTCGAGAGGACGAAGTTTGGACGTCGTTTCCCAGTTGGTTAAGTACACGCGTACGATAAATATTCGAATTTGTTTTTCTCGTAGACAAAGCGTGTTGCGAGCAAAATTAGTTACGTTCACGACGTATCTTCACGCGTAGAAAGATCCTCTGTCAACTATCGATTCGCGCCCGGTAGTCCAGACTTAGCTGTCTTCGTTTCATGAGAATCTCCATTTAATGATTTTCTCAAAAAAAGAAAAAAAAAAAAAAAGAAAGAAAAGAAAATTTTATTCCGTAGCTCTGGCTATCATTCCGTGAGAAATCATTCTCGTTTGTACATGTTACACGGTCAGGACCCTGTATACGTCTTGATCAATATCGAAATATACATGGTGCCAATGAGTGAGTATCCAGGATTGTCGATATTATAGTTATCAGTCGACTATTTAAATACTTTTTCTCTGTGAAATATAACTTTTTACTTGCAGTAAATATCCTGATCAATATCAAGATATATATATATGTGTGTATATATATACATGTATAATATATTATATAAAAGAGCTAGAAATTATTATTAAAGAGACGAGATATCCTTTCGTAAGAAAACATCTTCAAGTGCAACGAAATTATTTCGAAACGAGGAATTACGTACGCGAGTTACGCCACTTTCATAACAACCGTCACATACGTGTGTACATATATACGTATACTTGTATACGTGTGCGTATCTGAGAGATGGAAACAGAGGAGAGAAAAGAGATCGAGACGAGTATTTCGCGGTGAATGGCGAAAGCACGACTCGTGAATCGTTAGAGCGGCACTGACGAGGGGACGAGGAAGCGTCGCGACGCCCATACTCCGAGCCTGCGCCGTCCAGACGCGTCCCTTTTGTCCCCCACGAATTTCTCTTTCTCCTTTCTCTCGTGTCCATGGACACGTCCAACACACGGGCACGCATTGCCAACTTCGTGTCACATCGTCTATCATCGCCTCACCCAAAAATTCACCTAAGAACATCAAACAGTGTGATATTTATTAGTCTTAACTGGTTAACCGCCTTCCACGCGTATACTCGTCGCGTGAAATAAGAAACTATCATTCGCTACGAAGACTACAAATTTTTATTTTATTTTATAGGAAACGATTTATTCGATTATTCTCTTTGGTATATCGATTACGCTGCGTATAAATCTTTTTTTTATAAATTATTTTATCATTTTCCTCAATGCACCCTCGTTTGTGCACTTTACGCAATTACATTGCGAACATCTGCTATTCCACCGAATTGTTTTGCGCGGCACATTATTTTCTGGCAATTTTTAAGTTCACAATAACAGTCGTTGGAAATTCATGACGAGTATACTCGTCAAAAGCAAACAGGCCACTGTTTAATCGATTAGTTCTTCGACTATCGTGCGTACTAGTTTACTGTAAGTTATAAATAACGTGGTAGTTTAAAAAGTTAATAAATCGCAAGAATCAAAGCCCTAAAAAATACTACGCTCGCGTCTCAACGTTATATTTACGTGTCAAGGAGATCTAGTCCCGTACGACCGGTAATTAGTCCAGAAGAAATTCATGAGAATCACTTGCTTTTATCGCTGTTACTCGAAAATCCCGATACCGATCATCGAGAAACGCGAGTGGTGAGCGACGAGGATACGACAACGTATACGTTGAAAGTCGAAACTCGTAACATTGTGCCGATTACGATTGCTGAAACCCTGACCAGATTAGGATCTAGCATGTACGAGTAGGTGACTGATGAGACGTTAATACACTATGATGAAACACTGAATAGTGTTTAGCGCGGTACGAAGAAATCCAATCTCAATCGCTATTAGTCATCGTCGCGACTGTAGGAGTCAAAGTCTTCCAGAGAATTGCAATCAGCTTTTTGCGATAATTAACTAGTTGGCTGTTGCGACCTCTTTGGGAAGCGTGTACGTAAAATGTGTGGGAAAAAGTAATCGACGACGAGCATACTCGTCAAGCGCAGCGTACTCGTGGCTGTTATAATATAGAATTCAGTCGTAGCGAAATGACCGTTTTATTTTTCAATTTTCTTATGCCGATTTACCGCGATTACTAAATAAACGGCAAATTCTAACTACTTTTTACGCGTGACGAGTATACTCGTCCTGACGCGGAATATCGCCATTTCTTCGTGACGAGTATACTCGTCAATCACGCTGACGAATATACTCGTCTATCACGCTGACGAATATACTCGTCTATCACGCCGACGAATATACTCGTCTATCACGCCGACGAATATACTCGTCAAAAACAGCTAACTAGTTGATAAGCGTAAGAATCAGGTACAATCGATGATTGTAAAATTAACGAACAGTAGAGAAATTATAATATAATATAATTCGTAGTATTTAGCCGAGTAAAAAGATTTTGCGATTTGGTCAAAGACCGAAGAAACAGACCTTCAATTTTCTAGAGTGAAAATTACAAGTTCGTATCGGAAAGGTAGGAAATTTTGCAGGTCGTTGCTCCCACACCCGGAACAAGATTCTAAAATGAAAATCCAAAGTTGGCAGTAATTTCTAAAACTAACGATCTCACGTTCTGCGACAAGAATTCCTGTTCCAAGTAATAAAAATTAATAATATACGTTACTTTCGTAACGCTCCAAAAACATGTTCCAAATGCGATACTTTAACAAATTTCCTTCGCAATTATTCAACCTATACCAAACTATCTATCCTATTTAACCTGTTCTTTCGCTTGCGATAATTTTTATCTGTCAAAGTTACTTGAAAATATCGGTTAAAATTTTTCTGAAAACACAAAATGAAAAATCTCTTCGGCACTCGATTTACGCAAGCCGTAAAAAGAGAATTGTAGGCAGAACCAAAGTTGGCAATAATCTCTAAAACCGACGCCTGTTCGCGACGATAATCCCTGTAACCCAGAGCCAGCGACTCTTGTGCAATTTCATCTAACCCAATAAAATGTCGATTCTATCGCGCTGTATATTCCACGCAAACGATTATCGTAGTGGCATTGTATAACAGATTGTATGGCGTTGTATGGTCGCTTGGCTGCGGAGAACGTGTGTCACCCACATCGTCGTAGGATACACGGAAAAGGAGAAACGAGAGAGTGTGGAAGCGAAGCGATCGTCGAGATACAACGCCGGATGCAAAACGGCTCTTCTCTCTTCGCCGGGCAATTCCCGCGGGAGCAATCGCGCAAATATTTACAACGCCTACTCGTGTACACGTTGGCTTTAACCCTTTTATTCGAGCGCAGCCGAAAGGGTTCGACCTCGACTACCATTGGCCATCCTGCTCGCTTATCTCTCTTTATCTCGAGTGTCAGGCTTGCACACAAAATCGAAGCTCAGTCGTCTGCTGAGAGGCAGGAAAAGCAAGCTGATCGATGTGTCGAGAAATAGATTTTCGATGAGCAAAAGTTGCAACTTTTTCCTCTTTCTTTTCTTTCGCCAGTTGCAGCCACGTCGCACGCTTGACAAATTCCGACTATAGTCGCTATAAAGAAGCGTTTCTACGCGTGAACAAAAATGAACTGTCGATCGAACTGTTGTTCGTCTATTTCCTTATGAAACGGAAGAAACTTTTCACACAACCTAATTACGTTTAGTAGCCAGTCTATCTATTAATTAAACGCCCGTGATTTATTCTATGATTATACTGGGTGGCAACGGATCATTATTGACAAAATCCGCAATCGCCTAATTGCTAACCCAATAGTCGCTCACGATCCTAATATACAGTTCGAGTTTCAGCGACTACGATAGTTCTATGAGCATTACGACGATCGAATGTAACCGTGATTGACTATGGCTATGATGTAACTTCGAAACATTCTCTAAAACCGATAGCAGCGAAAGGATTAGGCTCGCAGAAGCGAACATAAAAGCTACCGAGAATCCAAGAAGAAAGTTGTTGGTTCGCGAATAGTCGAAAATCGTAGTCGGTTGGTTACTTAGAAGATAGAGTTCAAAGAAGCAGGAAGCTAACGTGCTTCGTCGTTTCCCTGTGGATTTTTCATGGAAAACAGGGAAAGAGAGTTTGGTAAGGCGTTCCATTCGGAAGTCGTCCCGTAAAGATTCAAAAGCTGGCTAGCACGGGCAAATAGATTAACAGTTGGAAGTTGAAATTGGTTTGAACTTCAGCGTGGATCCTGGTCCAACATCTTTGCGAAAGTATGTCAACGTGGTTCTATTTGTTCGATGAATAGGATGGCTCTATTTGCTTGAAAACTTTCTTTACAAGTCAACGTTTACGTTGTTTTCGTTCCATGAAAGATCGAGTTTTAAATAGATACGTATCCGAGTATCGTAATTTAATTTTGTAGTAGCAGCACGTAATTAATTGGAATTACAACAACGTAATGTAAATAAATAAGTAATAATAGTAGTATAGTTTATTTTCAGTCTCCTGGCTGTAAAAATTACTCGGTTCACGATTATTTTTCCTATTGCCTTGCATTCTCGTTTATTCATCTACACACACATACAAACAAACAAACAATGTTATTTTTCTCTTATTTTTCTGTACTACATATTCACTATTCCACATATGTATCTACTATCTATCGTCTATCGAACTATTTATTAACTTTTATGTATATCTGTTATCAGTTATCTACTGAATAAATAAGTATAAAAGATAAAGCAAAGGTAAACGTTAATATTCTCAAACGCTTTCACGTTTTTAATAATCACGAAAAAACAAAAATCTGATATCAGTTACATACTTTGATTAGTTTGTAGGTTGCAGCGTTGAACAACGCTCTGAAACATTTATACTTCGTTAAATATTTCCTATCTGCTCGATAAAGGGCAACATGTTCGTTCGTTGAAGTTCTGCCAGATTTTCAATTTCGTTGAAACTTTACGCCCCTTCCTCGGCAATAATTCAGAAACCGTTGAGGTTACTAGATGTATGAACAGAGGAACGCGTTGATAAATTGTAAAGTAGAAAATATATTTTGATACAGAAGTATAAGTACAAGTAGGAATATAATTTGAGCTGATACCGAACCGCAAGCTAGCAGTGTTATCCTATGACTGAAAGCTCTAAAGCCATCGTCGCCTATCTACTGTTTATGGTCTGCCTTCGTCTCAGTCTTTTGTCTATACACTGTCTTCGCGCTGGCTTCAGTGCTTGAGAAAAGTAAAAAGACCAGATGGAGAGTTCTCTTAGAAGCGGTGACGACTTCAATAAAAACGAACATGATAAAGGTAATGAATATTTGTTGCTTAATTTAGTTATAATAATTTGCTGTAGAATATCTCCAAGTATTTTTAAAGAAAGCTTCTTTCTTGAGAACAGAATTTGATTTAGTTTGGTCTTCGACTTGGCTGCACGCGTCTTCGTAAGCCTGTGACCACTTCAATAGAAACGAACATGATAAAGGTAATGAATATTTGTTGCTTAATTTAGTTATAATATTTTGCTGTAGAATATCTCCAAGTATTTTTGAAGAAAGCTTCTTCTTTCTTGAGGAGAATCTCTTAAAGATTCTTAAAGAACAGAATCTGATTTAGTGTGGTCTTCGACTTCGCTGCACGCGTCTTCGAAAGAGCTTAAAAAATCCTGCCGCTACTGAAAAAGAGTTGGTTCACCAACCTGTTGCCCCACGCACAACTCCAACATTCCATTCTCCACTTCGCCCACCCTGCACGAATTAAACTCAAAATCCAGCAACGTCACTCTCGTCCCTTGCACACAATCTTCCACCATCGCAGCGCGATACGATACAAAATACAAAATACAAAACCCGTAATTACATATACAGAGTGTTTCGAATAGAAGAAAGGAACATAACTTCGTACAAACATCCGCTGGCACGGTAAGTGCATTTGTGCAAGTAAACGTTTCTTTCTTAAGTATATTAAAACGTTATTTGCGTTAGGGTAGACCGAGGAGAATCCAATCGACTTGGAACGATCGCGATATAACGACAATACGTCGTTACATTGTTTTGGCAACTAAGTGATTGCAGGTTTTGTCATTAGGTGGTATTGATAAAATCCGCAGTCATTTAGTTGCCAACCCAATATTCTTATTTTAATGCGATTGGTTTCACCTTGATGTAGCCTGTCTGTAAAACTAAATGAAGAAATCTACGAAAGCCGGAGTCGGTCAGTTTAGCTTCCGGAAGGTCTATGATATTTTATCTTTAAATTGGAAAGTTACGCTTTACGAAAGAACCGAGTAACGTTAGCTAAGAGATAATACAGTGGAACCTTCGTAACTCGGAAACCTCTGCAAGTGGAAATAAAACTTGCTTTAGCAGAAACCTCACGAGGCTGGGTCAAACGAGCCGTTTCAAAGTTTCATTTAAAATTGTACGTTCGTCGTTGTTCCTTTCGTTCGTCTAACTTTGTGTAAATTCTTATATCAACAAAAATTGAGAAACTGATTAATTGGGCAATAGAATCAGCGTGCAGATGGAAGGTTAACGCTATGAAAATTAAAAAAACGAAAAATACAGATAAAAGAACTCGATAAAAAAAAAACACATCATTGCAAATATCTTTTGCAACTATCGTGTATATATATATATATATATATAAATATATATATATATATATATATTTATATGAATTATGTTTCTCATTACATTTCGACACATAGATGATGCATGATAAATTTCTAAATCTCTGGCCAACGTTTCTGAAACGTCCTGTGCAGCTGAAGGCGACCACCTAATCAGATTACCAGGCAAAACGCCTTTTAATCCAAGTGATTCATTCACCAACTGACCCGAAACGGACGTGTGCGATAGAAGAAGGAACAGAGTTCCGGGGGACAAAGGATCGGCGCAGAGCGTTGTTCGCCATAGCGTTTCAATAAACGAAAGAGAAAAGGAGAGGAAAGCGAAGGAGAAACGGAGAAAAGCCGGCGAGGAGAGGGAAAGCATTGGAAAAAAAGGTCGGCGAACCCGTGGACTCGCGTGGCCAAAGGCATTTAAGTGCGCGCGTAATTACGCGCAGCGACAAAGGGTGCGCTTCGCTTTTTCTCACGAACCTCCCCCCACCCTTTGGCACACTAGGCACCCCTCAGCACCCATCTAGTCCAAAAGCTGAGTGCACCGCGTTTTTCGTCCGATTCAATCGCACGTTTGCACACAGGGTGACCTGTGCGATTTTATAATGCGAATTTTATAACAGATTTTATTTTATAACAGATTTATTTTCTGACGAAGCATTAGGTTTAGAATTGCATTGCAATTCGTAACGCCGTAATACAATAGTTTCTTTAGAAGCTTTCCTTGGGAGAAACGTTTTATTGTTGTCGAATATACAATTTTTTAGAGCGAAAATTCTGTTTTCTCTTTGGATTCACAAAAAGATTTCTATTTTTTTAAGGAAAGGATTGAGCTTAGAATTGGATCGCAATTCATTTACGATACTCCACCGCAATAGTTTCTTTAGAAGCGGAGGATTTTATTGCTGCAGAATATATAATTCTTTTAAGGGAAAATTCTATTTTCTATTTTTAGAATTAAATTATTTCTATGTTTCTCCTTCCCTTTTTTTCTTTTTTTTTTAACAAAGAACTAGGTTTAGAATTGCATTGCAATCCGTAACGCCGTAATACAATAGTTTCTTTAGAAGCTTTCCTTGGGAGAAATGTTTTATTGTTGTCGAATATACAATTTTTTAGAGCGAAAATTCTGTTTTCTCTTTGGATTCACAAAAAGATTTCTATTTTTTTAAGGGAAGGATTGAGCTTAGAATTGGATCGCAATTCATTTACGATACTCCACCGCAATAGTTTCTTTAGAAGCGGAGGATTTTATTGCTGCAGAATATATAATTCTTTTAAGGGAAAATTCTATTTTCTATTTTTAGAATTAAATTATTTCTATGTTTCTCCTTCCCTTTTTTTCTTTTTTTTTTTAACAAAGAACTAGGTTTAGAATTAGATTGCAATGTAAAATACTGTAATGTAATAGTTTTATGAGAACACGCTAACAAGTGGAATTGTACAGGGAGCGCGTGAAATTAGTAAAAGATAAGAAAATCGAATTTTCGCGAAATTAGCAACGAGGGGAAGAATACTAACAACGAAGAGAACGTAAATATAAAAAAGGACAGAGGTTTGTTACTTTTAATTCATATAGACAAAATATATTTAATTGTACTGATTGTTACTGATCTACGCAAGTTTGGAAAATAAAAATAAGTTTTATATATATATATACATATATATTCACAAACACGAGTAGTGTATCGATGGTGAAATAATACACATATAATAGCGTTCATGGGTGAAAAGTTATATTTCCGTGGAATCGACGGGATCATTTTTCTTTTACAGGAAACTTGATCGCAGCTATTCGATTCTACTAAAATACCTCGAATTTTTCTACAACATTTTTCAAGGGAAAAATTCTATTCTTGTCGTATGTGTAATTTCTACGTTTATAACAAAAAGCTAGGTTTACAATCAACGTGCAATTTATAATACTGTAACGTAACATTTTTCCCAGGCTGAAGATTCCTTTCTTCCTATTTCTTTGTCAAATCGATAGGATAATTCGTCTCTCAAAAACAAACACACGTCTCGTTAAAAAATTCCTCCAACTTCTTATGCACAAATACGGATGCCTGAAAAAGCACAACAAAGACAGAAAACAACAGAAGAAACGAACGAGATCGTTGAACGAAGCTAAGCAATGGAACTGTTGCATCGAAAGGATAATAGAAAAATAAATAACAGAAACAAATTCCTCCAACAGGATAGGCATCGAAATTGTTCTACGAAATTTCAGTACACCCTGTGCATCGCTACGAGCATGAGAAGCGACTTATGTAACTGGTATCGCAACCCTTTGCCAACTTCTTTCTTCCAAAGGTTCCAGCTCGACCCTTTCCAGCGTTTCGTACAAGGATAATTCCTCTAACCGAATGTTGAATGGGGTGAGAGATGCTTATTTGCAACGATTCGTTCGTTGAGTGTTGTATCGGGGATGTTGCGGTGGGTTTGGCTCCAGTATACAGCGTTTTCATTTTGAAAATTGTATGGCATGGTTGAGAAAGTGTGCACGAAGACGTTTAAATATGTATGAATGTATGTACAAACGTACGTGTAGAAATAAAAGCTGCAGAAGCTGTAGACCGCTGAAGGGAAGAGCGAACTGGTTGTTAGACGTTTGTAAGAGATATGCGTATGGTTCTGGTTTCTTTTTGCATCTTACTCCTTGTTGTTGTTGTATTTTTGAAGGATCTGTGAGGCTGATGGAATGGTCGTAAAAATTGCTACGATCTGAGTAATTTTAATATTAACAGATCAGTACACGTAATGGAAGAAATTGTCAAGGATCGTGGGAATTAATTAAGTGAAATAAGAATTGAGCGAGATGCTGGTTAACGTTCTGAAACGACGTGTGACTTGAAATCTTCTTTTCTATTTTTATTTTATTTCTAACGAAGCGTTTCCTTTTCTCATCGGGTCTCACATTTTATTTTCTATGAAATTTGAAAGTACATACTGTAAAATGATGGAAAGTCTAATATACTTAATTAATAATAAAAGGAATTTTGTATTAAGAAATTCTTTGATAGATAGTTTTGTCGGGGCAAAGAATTCGAAATATAATGTGTAAATATAAATATATATGTAAACTCCCTAGAGTTCACGTGGCATAGGGACTTTTTGTTTTACGGATAGCGCGACTTTCTTTGTTTCACGGACAGAGCGACCTTCTTTTGTTTTACGGACAACCATTTTGAGAGACACTCGTTTCCCAAACGGACGGACAGAGAGCAATATCAGAGCTATCTTGTCTATACAAGATCACAGAATAATTATTTAAAATATTGAAGATCGACGGAGAAAGATCGGTAGCTCAAGACGTTGAAAATCGATTCTCGATTCTCAGGTAAACATTGCACAGAACTTGTTATTTATCGTTATAGATTGATATCAATTGTTGTTTACTTCTGTATTTCATTTAAATATTTCCACAATAAATCTCGATTTTCAGACTTCAGAATCGATCGCTTGAATTATCCCGAGATTTGCGATCTTACATATATATATAACTTAACTTAATTAATTCATACGTAAATACGTGCTAAAGTGATCGATACAATGGTGTGCAGATATTTTTTTCTAACCACTGTACGCACATTTTTTAATTCTTCTTTCACTTGTTTCTCACTGTACTGTTACGCTACGTTTACCAAACTATCTACAGCGGTTATCATTTATACGTAACGTTTATAGCAATTACCAGTTTCCAGTGTTTAGATTAGATACAATGAGCGAATGATAAGTTGATCAACGAATGTATATATATATATGTATTAAATATAAAATATATATATATATATATATTTCATCTTAGAAGATGCTCAACCTCTTAAACATCGAACACACTGTTCCAGATGTATCCACTTACAGATTAAACCGAGACTCCCTTTAGCCTATACATCAGTCAAAAGAAATGGAACGTCTGAAGACACTAGGGAATAAACCAGACCGAAGTTGCGAATGACTCACTCATTTTTTTCCAATTTAATCGGGTCTACTTCGTGGAAATCAGGTTATTTCATACATTTCACAGATCATTAAGAACGCATTAGAGTACATTAACAAGTTAGTAAAAATGGCTGGTCTGAAATGCTTATATTAATAAAATTAATCCTAAGATCCAATTTACCTAATTTTACTCATCTTCGTGACTAGAATATACAGCTCTTTTTTCAGCTGTATCATTAACGTGATTGCATATATAAATATATATATATGCGTATATTCAATCACCTGTTAATATTATCACATTTTGACATTTCACAATTGGAATTCTTTACCTCGACAAAACTATCTACCAAAGAATTTCCTAATACAAAATTCCTCTTATTATTAATTAATAGCAACTAGGTATACTACTATAATTTCATTATTGTATTTCACTGAATATTTTTACTGTATTAGTATTTATTGCTATAGATTTATCTATTTATTTATTTTCCTATATTTTGTTATACTGCATTTTAAATACGATCAATATTTTAATTTAATTTCAATATATTACTATTAGAAATCTTATTGGAAGAATTGTATTTAAAAATATTACATTAAACTAAATGAAATTAAATTAAAATATTAATCGTATTTAAAACATATATTTATCGTTTTCCTTGCAGGAAAATGGAACGTGTTCCTATACACTCGCACACATATCGCTCAATGCAATATAACAAAATATAGGAAAATAAATAAATAAATATATATATTTAGATTCTATGAAACACTGAACAATTCAAACTTTTGCTCGACAGTGCAGGTGTAGTACAAAATCGTAGGGTTAAGAACTTGTCGCGGTTTAATTTCGCCAAAAACAATATTGACTTTGTCTCCTGCCAAGCAGAAATAATTCCACCGCATTCAAAAGACGAAAAAATATTCTTCGACGAATCATAGCTATACTTGGGTCAATAAAAGAACTGAGTGGTATAATACAGCCCTTACATCTTCTTTCTCCTCGTCTAATCTTTCGTCTAACTTTAGAAACGGACAAGTGGGCCACCTCCGAACGAAACCTCTTGGTAATCGAACGCTTTCCACGAATTATCCTGCTTGTCCTGTTCGAAGGAACGCAACAGAATCCACTCTAATAATTTTGCGGTTTCAAAACATTCTAGATGACGTCACTGTGATGGTCCGTGTTCGTCTTCTCTTTTCTTTTCTTTTCTTTTTTTTTTTATTTTTTTTTTTTTTTTTTTTTTTTTTTTATTTTTACTCTCTCTTCGTGGAACAAGCTGTTGAATAATAATCGATAAGAACAGCCATGTACACAGCACCCAATTTCTATCGGACATCTAAAAGCTACTATCAGGTAAAAACACTCTTTATCTGACTGTTATCGACACTTTTGACAAACTCGAGACTATTTTAGTAATCAACACAGTCATAAACGATAGATAGAGAGTCTAAGAAAATCTAAGCTAGAATAATCCCAAAGAAACTTAATCGAGAGTTTTAAGTCAGACAATCTTGCAAGCATATAAAATCTAAAGACACTTAACCTTAAAATCTTTGGAAATCCGGAGATACCTAACCTCAAAACCTTAAAAGATCGAGAAAAATCCAAGCAATAACGTTTTAAAGAATGGAAAGAATCTTAAGAAAATCTCAAGTCATGAAAACTTGGAAAATTGGGAACTACCATGGAAGATCCAAAGACACTTAACCCTAAAATCCCAGACAATCTAAAGATACGTCAGGTTTAAAATCTCGATAAATCTAAAGACACCTTAGAACAAGCTCGAGACCGTAGCAAATCTAAAAAAAAAAAAAAAAAAAAGAAACTTAACCACGAGATCTAAAAAGAACGCAAAGAAGCGTAAAAGAAAATCCGAAAAGTCTAAAAATGAAAAACGAGTAAAAACCGTGAAACGATGAGGCACAGAGCATCGCTGAATCCGAAAACAACGCGACGAGAGCGAAGCCGTCGGTGGCGAGGGTGCGTCTAAAATTAAGCTTGCGCTTCGATGGCTAAGCACTCCACCACTCGGTCGCGCTTTGATCGAATATTTCTTCTTTTCTCTTTTCTCTTTTTCCGCCCTCTCTCTGCCTCGTGTCGACGACGATATTTCCGCGTAAATAGGTCGGTAGCTGACGTAATCTACGCGAGACCTGCTTATTCCTGCACGTTTATCCGATTTCAGGATTAGTCGAACCTCTTGGCGATTTTCACAGGTAGAAAACCAGCGAGAGGCACTCGTGAAACACGACTCGCGGTGCACTCGTCAAGAAGCTCGGCGTAATCGTTTGAAAAAGGCTGTGCCCCGAGTGAACGAAAGCGTAATGACGCGGCTGGGATCATCGATGATCGATATCCGTCGCTGGAAAATTGCCACTTTGCCGGTCAATGGGTCGCGATTTTCCAGTACTTTTCTACGTGTCTATTCGCATCGATTCCCCATCGCGTAAATTTAATACGATAGCACCAATATCTCCATTATGCTAATATCTTCTATCACACAGGCTGTAACAGAACTGTACGCCTAAAAACGGTGAAAAATATCTGGTACAAACGTGTCTTTTATCTGTCTTCGTTCGTTCGTCAGATGTAACGAATTTTCTGTTTTCGTTATCTGATTCCCTATTGTCTTTACCGAAGATGCTGGAAATGTGCAGCTTGCGTTTCGACGAAAACCCACAACCGTTTCGTCATGGATCCGATTACGCTTCGAATGGTTGCCGGTGTTTCCAGAATTTGATGAAATGCTCGTTCTATTCTAGACCTTGGTATTTCAACATTTCCCATAGCTGTTACATTTTTTTTAAAATTATTATTATTTAATTTGTACTTTACAATTTGTCCAGCTGGACATTCGATACATTTTTCTAGCTTTATATTCAATTATTTCAAATGTACAAAACACACACGTCAAACACTTGAAACAAAGCTCTTTAATCTATTTTCTCTCTCTGATAAATAACTCAGGCAACCATATAACGGTTAGTAGATGTTGATGGTAACAGTAGTTTATGTTAATCGATATCAGTAAAAATATAGTAATCTAAGGGGGATATATTTCCAAGTACGTTGCAAAAGTTTCTGTACAATTTACGTAGTGTCAGCTATTTGTCAGAGACAAATAGGAAACCCTATACGGGTACATTTCTTGCCTCAATTTCAATTCGGCAATTCGATGCGACTTCGAGTTATTATTAGGCAAAAAGTAAAAAATTAGCAGCTAAGAATCAACGTTCTTAGATCGTAATCTTTGGAACGTAGCAAAAAAACCATCTTCCGATTCGGTCGCGCCAAACCTTCTAAACTGATGCACTACAGTGCACATGTGTGAATATGCGATATATGTAATACGATACGCGTAGAAATGAGCCAAACTGAACACGCAACGGAGAGGAAGCTCCGTTCAAGCAGAAGTTTAAAACGGCATTTTTGAAACGGAATAATTTTTTTTTGTTAAATTCGACCAAACGATCTGGCATTTGTTGACAAGCTACGAGTATCAGCGGACACCAGGCGTGTAGAAAAAAGCTTCCACGAAGAAAAAGATAAGAGCTACCTTTTACAACTCTTCTATCCGAGGCCGTAGCGACAATTCGAACGACGCGTTTCGAGGATCTGCGTCAGTTACAGGAATTCGGAAAATTTTCTACCAATGGCCAATCTAACGTGGAGTTCGACGACGCAGAAATGATCAGAAAATCTGGCTTTTCATTTCCCTTGGTCCTCGTCGTTTTCCCTCGATATCGCGTTTCCAGTAAAAACAAACGACGAAAAAAAGAAACGAAAAAAAAAAAGGAAAAAAAAAAGAAAAATACGAACAGCAGTCGGAACAACCCCGTTTGGTGTCCGGGATGGAAGGACGTTGGAAAAATGAAAAATTCATGAAACGGAGGCTTTTAAAACGCGAGACAGCCAGAGCAGGCAGATGGAGGGGGAATAAAAAACAGCAAAGACGATGGCAGAGAGGAAGAAACGGAAGAAGCACTCCGGGCTTTGAAAAAATCCAAAGTTCCCTTTGCAGTGGTCCACCGGAGAAACCAACTATTTTTATCTTTGCTTCGAAAGCACTGGGTAACCAGGGCCTTTTTCTCCAGCGGCCACAGAAAACGAGCGAGAAGAAAGAAGCAAGAAGAGACGACGGGTTAACCAGCGTCGTTGCCAACGAAAATTACGTCCGACGTCGTTTCTAATTAATTTCGAAACGGTCCGCCGGGCTCGGCCGTGCCTCGAGTGAGCCTGCTACGTACACTACGAGTTGCTCGAGGAAGGATCAAGGTGAAGAAAGAAGAAAATCGCTCGTTGCTCGTTTCGGAAGAATGTTCGGAGTTGAGAACGATTACCAGAGTACACATGAATTTCTATGCGATTTTCTATTTTTACGAGCATAACCGAAGAAATTCAATCTGACTAGAAATTTGTTTTATCTGCCAAATATCAGGATAAGCGGTGTATAATATTTCATATGCGTAGATTTTTTTAATATTCTTTTTCTTCTTCTTCTTCTTCTTTTTCTATGTTTTACGTATCGTATTTGGTTTGAGCTAGATTTTGTTGAACGTTACTTATTCCATTATTGATAGGTTTAGAAGCTTTAGAATTTAAGAGAAGAAATTCTGTTTTGAAGGAAAGAAGGAGAGAAGAAAACAGAAAACCAAAGGGGAAAGAGTTCTATCACTAGGTCACGTGAAGTCCAATAGTAAAATTTCCAGAAACGATGGAATGAAAAATTATAAACAGGAGCAGGTTCTACTTATCAAAACATACGATCATCTTCATCCCTTAAAATGCTACTGTTATTGCAAAGAAAGATTTCAATGTCTTAAGAAGCGTAGCTTTTATAAATGAAAAATCAAGAGACGCTACTTGTTAAAAAATAATTTAATTATCTTCATCCCTTAGAGCATTACTTTCATTGCAAATATTCCAAGTCCTATTTCAAATAGAAAACAAGTTCCAACACACTGATAAATGAAACTTTCCAAATTAAAAAATAAGAAAGCTATAAGCTTGTCAAAGGTTACTCTAATTATCTTCATCCTCCTGAGCGCTATTTTTACTTCAATAAATTTTATTTCAAATGTTCCAGATCCCACATATATGTAAAAAAAAGAGCAAAAAATATTTCAAAAGACACGCGAGGAAGGAAAAATGTCACAAGAACGGAGATATTGTATCCGAAAGCCAATGAATCCGAATTCTACTTTGGCCTGGAGGAAACTGTCGGCTTGTTCAGCGTGATAGGGACAAGAACACATCTGTTGGACGCGTGTAGGTTGTCGACCGTGCGAAACGGCAATTACTCTGGCCATTCCGCGGAGACAAATCTTTCGACCCATCGAAGACGCAACGACACGTTCCCTCCAGATGGAAGCTGGGCTACACTTGTGGAAACTTATGTAGGACACCTCGTGTATACGACTCTCTTACGTTTCCAAGAAGCGTAAATCTTTCTTTGGTCGCGTGGAACACGAACACACACGTGTCGTAGTCCTTTGTTTCGGATTGCAGTCGGACTTTTCTTGTTTCTGTCTCCTCTTTCCTTTCCAGCGTCCATTTTCACTTTTTCAACGGTAGTCTATAGTCTACGGATGATTATATTTCACTGCGTGAGTCATTTAACCCTCCTGCGTCCTGTGGCTTATTTTTGACCGTATTTTTCCATAGTTAGAAAAATTGTGGACGTAATAAATAAATAACAGGAAATATATTAAACCGTGAAAAAATAAAACAGGCGCAGCACACCCCAATTTACTATAACCAGACACTGTAAAACTTGGGAAATTTTTATTCAAATTAATAGGACACAGCTAGCGATAAATCGCACATACGAAAAAACCTTCAACTTCAAAATTTGTCAAAATTGACATTTCTTCTTCTTCCCCTCTACTCTTCGTTTTAATCCGAGTTGGAAAATTTTACAAGGAATTTTACAAACAATTTTACGAGTCATAAATTCTGTAATAATTTTATAACAAGTATAAATATATCCTCCGGAGAAACGATTCAAACGATCGAAGAGTCAACGTCTCGCTTTAGAGAAGAACAGGGGCGGTTTCACGCGTGGCCTTACGCCGTTCTCCATCCGACGATCAATGTGGCACAGTTCCAAAAACGTTAGATCGTGTGCAGTTGCGTCTTTATTGGGCAGGGAAGGTCATAAAAGCGAGACCTACTGCAAAACTGGGCTATGCACGCGTCTGATTAGTATTTCTGGTGCAGTTTCCTGTTTCCTGGCAACTTCTTCCTCTTCTTCTTCCTTCCATTTATTTTGCTGCGACACAATTTGGCGAGGAAAAGAAGGTTGCTCCACATTCCACCCAACTTTTATTCAATTTCATTCGATTCTTCTTTCCAAACACCTTCTCTCTGCCTTTCTCTTATCTCCAGCATAAAAGATCATCGAAATCATAAAACTTCGATTCTTTGATACAGAAAGGCATTCGAGCCATCAAAATTAGGCGAAAAATGAAACGCAACTGTGTTTTTTGAATTCATTGTTATCTTTAAAAGATGCAAATTCGTCACTGTCCTTGATTATTTAGTTGATTTATTTCAATTTATTCCAGTCTACTCGTTTCTACTCCATCACGTTTAACCGGTTAGCTGCTGCGCCTTTGAAAAGCGTATGCCGAAAACGTGTAGCGAAAAGTAAGCGACGACGACGACGAGTATACTCGTCGAACATGCAGTCTGTGTAGCTGTTATAATACAGAATTAAGTTACAGTGAAATCACTGTTTTATTTCCTTTTTCTTTTTACGCATGACGAGTATACTCGTCGTAACACAAAATATTGCCATCTCTTTGTGACGAATATACTCGTCAAAAATAGCTAACCGGTTAAAACAGCAGAAAACGAGAAATCCACATCCTCTTATGCAATGAATTATATATATGTGTGTGTGTGTGTACATATATGTAAATGTGGATTTCTAAAGAAAAATTGATATAGAAAGTTAGAATGTTAAAGATCCAAGTATTTTTACATTAATATAGAGGATGTAAGACAACACGTGTAACCCACTTTGGCAGCTGATTATATACCTAAAAACAATGAACAAAGTTCACGTAAACACATACTCTATCTTGGTTTATGCGATATAGCGAAATTTTGTAAACAGAGCAAAGTCTATGGAAAATGTTGAAATACCAAGGTTCAGAATAGAACAAGCTTTTCAACAAATTCGGCAGAAGGCAGGAACATTGTTCAACGTGTAACCGGATCCACGACAACGCGTCTACCAGGCTTCCCTTGAAATGTAAGCTCGTCATTTTCAGCGTCTTCCATAGAAGCAATTGGACACGAGAATATGAGAACAGAACATTGCCTTTGTTTCTTCTAATTCCAAATTCCATATCTCGTAAACGAAGTAAACGAAGATAGACAGAACCCTACGTTTACACGAATCTTTTCCTTGTTTTTTGCTGAACCATCGGCTTCCAAAATGGATGATTCGTTACACCCTATATAACGCCTTGTTTCGTTCGTGCGATAAGTTTTTTCTTTTTTTTTTTTTTTTGTTTTTTTTGGTTTTTTTTTTCAATTTGTCCTGAAGAACATTTGGTAAAGTGTTATATTTTATTGGTAAAAAAAAATAAAATAAAAATAAATATAGCATGTGGGTGGCTACCCCCAGCGGGGTGCCATCTTCGTGTTTGCTAGGTTATACTATGCGATAAGTTGTGCAATAAGATTGTACAACAAGCCAATCCGTGGCGTATACAAAATATACAAATACAGAAAAAAAATATAATCCATCGGGTGAGTTCAATTGTTGATAGGTTAAGGTATCGACCTCACTCTCGTTCGAATGAATAAAAAACAATCTCAATATCTAAGAGACCAATAGACCTCATAAAAGATATAACTTAGAAAACACGAAGCTGGCACCCCGCTGGGGGTAGCCACCCACATGCTATATTTATTTTATTTTATTTTTTTTATTTACCAATGAGATATAACACTACCAAATGTCCTTCAGGACAAATTGTAAAAACCAAAATAAAATAAAAAAAATATCTAAGAGAGCTAGGAAAATTTACCGAATGTCCAGCTGGACAAATTGTAAAATACAAATTAAATAATAAAAAAAAAAAAAGAAAAAACTGTGACGTGGAACAGTACGCGAGATGAGAAACGTTGCGCCATATTAACAACGATCGTTACACGATATTCTTCGTTTAAAAAATTTTTCTTACCAGAATAAAATATACCAAATAGAATTTCGTCTTTAATTATCTTGAAATATTCAGAATATTCGACAATACTCGAAACTTTCGTGTCTCGTTTTGCTCTTCTCGTCGATAGATGGAAGCATCTACATCCGATTATGTAACGTAAGACTACACATAGAAAGGACACATCAATACGGATGATAAATTGAGACGTCTTGGATATATGAAAAGAGCGTATTTCGTACGCGATTCGATGCATCGAGATTCAACTATATTTGGATGTAGAATAGAGTTACATTGAAATACAAAGAGGGATCAATTTATATCCGATATTTCTTCCATCTCGAAGAACATACGTTTAACAGATAGATCTATCGCTTCGTTTTACCATGAACTATATACATTTGTATTTTTGCCATTACCACAGTATCTCGGTTTCGTAATAATTCTATTTGCGCGTTGACAGTGACGTGTCCGAGTTTCCAGACAGATTTTCTTCTTGTTATATTGGATTGGAAACTAAGTGACTGCGGATTTTGTCATTAGGTGGCAATGAGAAAATCCGCAATCACTTAGTTGCCAATTTAATATTAGCTAGAGCGATATTTTATAGAATTTTTAATAATACTCCACGACCATATAACGGTATCTGCGTGCTATACTACTTTCTTTGAATTATCATACTCTAACAGGTCAATATTTCTTAAGGTTCATTTGAATATTTCGAGTATAAAGTTACAAATTTACTGTGACCGAGAATTTTTGCACGTCGCTGTGTCCAGTTAATCCGCCAGGAGAATTAATTTAATGCGATTATTTTGCCGAAAATTTTACTCAGACAGTGGGAATAAAAATTCGAATGAATTATGCGGACGAAATAAAAATTCACGCTTTGAGAGAAGAAGTCTTTGATTAAATCTATCGCGCTACGTTATACGTTGAACAAATTTCGTCGACCAAAGTGGAATTTAAGTTTCTTGTTAAATGAAAGTTAAATTGAAATTTCTTTTAACTTCCGACCTCTACAGTTTCCATCATAAGCGAATGGCCGAATTAATTCGATATTCCTAACCATGTCTGACTTAATTATTCTTAATATTTTACATATTTTCGAACGATCGATAACGCAGAAGAAATATCTTCCTATACATAGCAGCGAGGAAAAATTCAAACTTTAAATTCGAGTATTTAAAAAAAATAAATAAATAAATAAATAAAAAAGAAAGGGAAAGCAGAAAGATAAAAAGAGAGAATATCGAAAGTTTCTTTACAAATACAGTTATTTAGAAGATCGCGTTCCTGTTCTTTATACAACTTCGCGTGTCTTGATACTTGGCTGCTCTTAATTAACTTCCAACTTTCCAAGAATTAATAAACAGTCTGCCACAAGCCAATAACCGTAACAGCTGGTCGATCGTTCTCAACGATGTATCGAACGTTATCGTGATCAAACGCAGTTTGAGCTGAGCTACTTGTTTGCGCAGCTGTGGTTACGTACCACGAACAAAATCAACGTAAAATTCCGTGTTTTAGAATTTTAGAGATTAGCAAATTGCCGACAATTATTCCAGGTAAAATTAATTTCCACGAACAATTATCGTTACCATTTATTGCGTTTAGGCTCGCGATCGTTCTAACGTTAGAAGCATGTAGGTGATTTTAAATAGCCTAAATATGCATAAACATTGCTATTTGTAAACGTAGGAATGGAAACTATACGGTGACAAACATACAACTTGGAAAAGACAGAGAGAGAAGAATTTGCGAGGAAAAGCGGGTCTAAAGGTAAAGGCGTGACGTTTGGAAAAATTTTGGTAAATCGATTGCTTAAAAAGGGCGAATTGAATCGGGACGAAAGTGGAGAAACCGTGCGAACTGCGTTCCACAAGAATCTGTGAACTGAATTCTTAGAGATCGAATGGAACCGAAGCGAACGTGTCAAAATTCTATAATTTAATAAATTTACAGTAAATTTTCCTTCGAAAATTCAGGCAATAGTTCCCTTTTTTCGCCGATTGAATCTGTCGCATAAATCCGACTGGATGAAAACTAGAAAAATTGAAAAAAAAAAAAAAAAGAGAAAAATGGTTCTATTCATGTCGCGATAGTTCAGTGTGCGTGGGATTCCCAAACAAAGTCCTAACGCGATCAAAATTGGCGGAAAGTCGAGCGGACCAGTTAAATGAATATAAAAACCTAGAAATTCGATGCAAAAAGATAGGCAAGTCGAACGAACGTGTCTCGACGAAAGACGAACAAATTGGGAAAATCCCATTTACAAAAGCGACACGCGCGGTCTCGATGCGAACTAAATCTCCGAGCAAAAATAACTTAATCTAATTAACCACCACTGAGATAAATAAAGAATATCATGCGAAATGAAGGCCGGGATAGATGAAAGACGGAGCGAGAGATCGTGCGAATCCAGAAAAGAAGGATGAACAGACTCGTCGAATAGGGTATCGATTTTAGTGGCGACAGACTCACACGTGGAAAGAATTACACACGCTTTCGGTTGCAATATTGTGCAAGTACGCCGACCGGTTAACCGGTCACGCCAAATATATCCACACCTGGTAATTGGTCTGCCACGATTGGAAACTCGGAGAAATTTGACACACATTCGCCACACTTGTTTGTACACATTTATTTTTTTTACACTCCAGTTTTCTCACATGTCCAATGTCAGCCAATACCCTCGTACTATCGATTTTATTAGCCCTTCAATTCTACTTTCAATTAGCCCTGAAACGAACATACGACGACGAGCATACACGCCATGGCTGAAAGACAACAGTCCCGTTAACAGTCGAACACCACTTTGATCCATCTTCGTTCGAAAACGTCTTTCATCGTCGCGAAGAATACATATACACGAGGTTTGTGGAATTTTCGTTCGTTTGTTCGAAAAAGTTTGTTTGTACGCGCGTGCATACGCTCTTCTAAATGGAAATTGTCACGTTCGAAGTAATTTCCATTGGATAGAAAATAAATTTTCATCGATGTCTTTCTCGCCATGCTGAAAGCGTCTTTCGCAATACCACGCATCTATGGCGCGCTCTAGCTCTCGTTCGGTGATTTTCGGTTTCTATCTTCGATAGTTTTCGGAACGTTGTCCTTTCGTCACCTTTTTTCATCCTTCAAGCCGATAGAAAACAGTCGCTGGAAGCCATATCGGGTGAATAGCGGTTGCGGTATCGATACCGCGCTATTTTTGCAGACAAAGTTTTTCAAAGCGATCGGTCTAAACGTTACTTTCCCAACGAAAACCTCTTTCGTCGATTAATCGTTACGATCGACTCGACTGCAAAGCTGCCCACTGCGATCTCGCACCGCGTCCCTCGTTCCGGTTACAACACTCAACGACCCGAGATGCTCGTGCACGTATATAAATTAGTTAGAAATATTTACCAAATTTCCAGTTGACAAATTGTAAAATACAAATTTAAAGAAAAAACATAAATTGAGACATGCACCGTGTACGGACAATATCATTTGTTCGATACTCGGAGAAGGAAATTAGTTCAACGACTCGTACAACTCAAACAGCAGCTACTTCCGAGTGCGATTGTCTTATTCGCCAAGACAAACGTCCGTTGCACGAACAAACGCAGACTCCGCAATGTTGAAGTATAAATTTTCTTTTTTTATATTTTAATTTGCTTTACAATTTGTCCAGTTGGACATTTGGAAAATATTTCTAACCGAACATCGCACGCGTGAACATTTTTACATCGAGTCTACCTATCACGAGGAGGCGAACAATTCCAGGAAACTTTCCCTACGAAATTTTCACGTCTCGTACGAATCGATCGCCAACTAACGATGCGACTGATACTTCACGCGGTATATAGCAGTGCGAGAAAAAAAATAAAGATTTTACAAGCACGACTTTTAAGCACGTTTCTTTCATACTCGAGTTAATTTCAGTTAATTGTATCGATAAATTGTTAGACACCTGCACGGGACTCGATACATTGAATTCTCAGCAATTCGAATATTCAAAATCGCTCGGCCACACGAGAAACGTGAATTTAGCTGGTAGAGGCCTGCGCTTCCTAAATAAGGCCTGTTCACGGTTGTGCGCGTACGAGGGCGCACACCGAGCGATTTCTCACAAAGGCTCGGGTGTGGATGTGTGAATTCGCAAGGTTAAGCGTGCTTCGAGCCTCGTATCGTCCATCTGAACGAGAAAAATGGCAAGAAGAGAATCGTTCCCACAGGTTGAGTCAGACGGATGCGACTGCAATTCGTGTCCCTAGTTGCGCTTCGCTATTACGAACCTAATTAATCATCGATCTCGACGTGGAATAATCGCTAGACCGCGGCTTTTTTATGTATTTGCGAGAAATTCGAGGACGAGACGAAAGCATCAAATTACACGTAACGCAAGAAAATATATCGCACAAATGTTCAAAGTAACGCAATGTAAAAAATGTAGTGAGACAAAAAGTCTTTTCGATCATATTGATAAGAGAAATAAAGCACGTTGCTAACACACGATTTCTTTAGGTTTGAGGTGTATGGCTAGGGCAAATACCTATGTAGATCATCAATTCTTCTTTTTTTAGGAAAATTTTAACATAGTATAACTTCAATAAAAAATCTCGGTATTTTGTAAACTTCTCATTAGTGAAATTTGCATTACGAATTAATCGCGAATTATTTTCCGAATTGATATTATCAAAAAATTTTATTTATTACAGTATATAGTAGGTAATTTTTTTTTGTATTAAATTGCAGCAATTTTGAACACGGAATAACCTCTTCTCGGAATAATTATTTCTTTATTTAGTTTGTATTCGAGGCACCGTCTACACTTCAGACTGAACTTTTAGAAACTAATAAAAACAGAAGAAAAGAACATCCGTTCGTAGCAAACAAATGGTCGCCTTGTGATTCTTCCAATTTATATTACGGTCCATGTACAAAGATAATTTATTTGCTGAACTGTACTGAACGCACACACTTCTTTCTTATAACAATCCAAGGCAAACGATAAAGCAATAGAACAATTGATCGTTTCGAATCAGATATTTTTATCTTTGTACGGAGATACCAACAGATCGATCATCTTTTCAACTAGTCAGCTGATGCGCTTCCAGTTAACGATATCTCCAGCTTTTGAAAAAGGAAAGGAAAGCTCACATAAGATTACGCTAATTCCTATTAATTGTACCGGGTGCAATGATTTGTAAGTTAAAAATCGACTAAAATAAATAGCAAAGAATATTCCCAGTTGTTAAAAATATGCTAGTAAAAATTGCTAAGATAAGGTGTATCTATGTATATCCGCGGCGCATGTCAGGCCTGAACGTGTATTCTCAACAGCTGCGAGTATCGTTAGCTCAAAAGCGTACCAACGTACCTACTACCTGAAAATATCGATTCGTTGGTATTTCCGTAGAAAGACAAAGATATCCAATTTCAAATAATTAAAAATTTGTCTATTACCCAAAGTATTATAAACGCGCGGGTGATATGACTACGACTAGAGTACTCAGGTACAACGTACCGAGTATCCGGATACCCGACGTCGACAGGTCGGGTAGTAACAGCTCTAATCTCAACTATCTGGTGTAGCAGGGTATCTGATACATAAGTAACAGCTCTAAGTACTAAGACCTTTGTTGGCGATTATACGAAATTCTAGCTCAGCATTGATCGTGTAGAATGTTCAAAGACTCCAAAATTTCGCAGTTTACGATGCTCCCAGACAATCGATAACATCGTCGCATAATCGTCAAACTAACCTAAAAGAATACAAATCTGAAGAGAACTACTTTTACCCTTCTAGAATGTTAAAATTACCCTATTCCATCTATAAAACAAAAAAAGAAAAGGAAAAAGAACACAAATAGTTACATGAACTTGTATTGTTATATCTTAACCTAACTTAATCTGACCTAACCTAACCAACGAGGTATCACGTGGAAGAAGGATGAAACACGATAGTTTCCTAGAAGCTGAAGACGATACGTATCAACGTATCTCGCCTGAAAAATCTTCACACGCATATGATATCGATCGGCCAGAGAGAATCGCGAAATGTACAGTTAGTTTTTCCGAAGCGTATTACGGGCCATCGATTGTTCGACGAGCAAAAGCATGATTTTAGATAACGCGGAGCGATTTAATGATCGACCCAATTTCACTATGAATAACAATGCAGCATGTGAGAGGTTTCCTGTGTTCTCCTCGTGTCGCAATAATCAATAGGAACAGCCCGGCTGCATCAAGGTTAATTGTCCGTCTATTAGTCACTGTTATCCGTAAAAAAGAGCCTGCTATTCTATTAGCTTATTCAATTTTATCGCCACTCAGATAATTCTGCTGGTTATCAAGCAACTATCTATAAGAAATAAAAATGTTTTAGTACGAGAATTTCGAAATTTTTGTATCTTACTATCGGGGTATCTATAATTTTATAATTTTCCGATATCGCGTATATCGCATTTATTGTATTGAATAATGCATACGTCGTGCAAATGTTATTAACTGGAAAATGTATGGAATTGGGAATATTGAATTCCTGCTGCATATAATTGTACTTCTCTTATTTTCCTCTTGGATATTTTATATTTCAATATTTTTCTTCGTACTGTCTACTCTTATTCTTGCAATTTTTCTAACGTTTCAGCTTCATTCTTTTTAATATTCCTTAATTTATATCGTAGATTATTAATTGAACAATTTACAATATTTATTTTGATATTATTTGATACAATTACGATTGTAATTTTCATGCTTTCGCTACTTTCTTTAATATTCCTTGATGCACCTATTGAGAATTATTAATTGAAGGATTTATAACGTGGAGGATGTGAAACGGGAATTAAGAGTACGAAGAATTTGAGATTTTGAAACAACATTGAAAGCTAATTATTATTATTGCTTGGCACCGTGCATATTACACGTCGTTAAAGTGTTTATACATATGTATTATATGTATAACACATGTATAATGTATAAGCTTGGAAAACATACGGACAACGTTGATCTGTTAAATGCTTAATTACATAATCTGCTACAACTGCCACGAAATAATGGAGAAAATCAATGCATAACATTCCACCGGCAGAAATTTTCAATGATGCAACTTTTACTAATTAGATTATGTCATGAAAATTGCACGAAACCGGTGAAGCAACTTAACGAAATAAATCGCTTCCTCGAAAATTTCTGTTGTCTGAGTTTTAATAAATTAATACGAAAATACGTATAACGACTTATATAGAAAAAAGTTCCTTTGTGTTATGCTATTTTACGTTCTTTCGTTATCGTAAAATTAAATTGGTTCCTGATATCGCATAATGTTTCGCGAGACACGCAACGTTATTCAAAACCGATGAACAACTTTAGCGATTATGAAATTTCCACTCGATCAGAAGTTTCGCTGGAAAATTCCATACGCCGCGTGTATACTCATCCCCGATCACCAAACCGATTCGCATCGTTTATTTCATCACGAGAATACCAGACGCAGTTAATTAAAAAGACTATCATAAAAGATTTCGCCGAGAAAGAAGAATAATGTTTTAAATTTACATATTAAGAGATGGAAATTCTTTAGCCTTCTATTATTTATCGTTAAGGTTATCGCGGTATATATATGTGTGTGTGTGAATAATAAATTAGTAGTATCGATAAATAGACATAACCGTACGAAATTTCGTTCAAAAATACTCGACGACAGCAGCGCCACCGAGTTCGATAATATCGGTTACGATTTACGATATACGATCATAAACGGTTCTGACTGCACTAAGAAATGATCGTAAATCAAAATGTTTGTTCGTTTGAAAGAATTAAAAAGATGTGACTCCATTTTCAGTTACTAAATATAGTAATAATATACATATATATATGTATACCGAAAATACTGTAAATTAAGAACTTCTTTCTCCTTAATCATTTTTAAATTATTGTCTTATACGTACATTCTAATGTAATAGAACGTTCTAGAATCTTTTTTATTGTTTAGTGAAATATTAGGTCTTCTTAAGAGTTTATATTTATTTAAAATACTTTATATATATATATAAAAAGTATTTTAGTAAATGGTTTAAAAATCATGTAATGTTACATTGTGCTATAGAGCAATAAAAATAAAGTTTAGATCTAATCTTCCTCGATAAACTCTTAAGAAGACCTAATATTTCACTAAACAATAAAAAAGATTCTAGAACGTTCTATTACATTAAAATGTCCGTATAAAACAATAATTTAAAAATGATTAAGGAGAAAGAAGTTCTTAATTTACAGTATTTTCTATGTAGCCCGTTAATTAATATAGGTAATAACAAAATAGCGTATAATTTTATAACGAAACAAACTATGTACTTAGATCAGTTTAATATGTCCGCATCAGTGAGCAACGTTCGCGAAAGGCGTTAATTTAAAGTGTCGATAAGTATCGCGTGAAAGATACCAGAAGCAAAGAGCCGCTGATCCATTATTTATACGCCACTGCATTTCCACGCTGATGTACGGACGCTTTGCTGAATTATAACCACAAAACCTTCACCTATGCCTATGTAACATAATCGCGACAACAAAACCGGCGTAGCTCGTCAACAATTTTTTCACTATAGGGGTTACGTGTCATTGTACCGATCCGAATTGTAGTAAACATACAAAACGTACTCTAGTTGTAGAACGTACTCTTTCCATAAATTCGAATAATTTTAAATTAGAATTTCACATTTCTAATTACGAACTAATATTTCACACGTATACGTATGTATAATTATAATATATGTATGCATAATTTTATAAGAACTTTTAATAATAATATATAATATATAGTAATATATAATATAATATAATTTTAATAATAATATATAATAATAATAGTGACAAGTAAAGGAAATAGGTATTAACGAAGTTACGTTAGACAAAGATGTAAATATCAATTTCAAATATTATACTATTGCAAAGTCTATTGCAATTCTTTTATATTATACGAATCAACCTCATACAAGGTTCTACTATATTTCCACTGATAATATAAATCGAAAGAAATCTGTCAGTTAGGAAAAGAATATTTTTCCATTTTCGAAAAAATTTGTCGAAGATAATCTATTAAATATATCTATATATATTTACAATGCGTCGTATCTATTCATTCTACCGGTATTGTATATGTATATAACCTTTTTGGCACGTTATATAAATCCCCATTATACACTGGATAATGGATGGGACACTGCATAAATCGCATACCATATATTCTAATGAACACAATAAATCACGAAAGTATTCAAACACTTACCACAGAATGTTTTTATCAATAAATATATCAAATATGTATCATATATAAAGGAGGTTAATCTGTAAATGCTATATAATATTAAAAAAATATTTCGAGAAAATTTTGTAAAAAGATTGCCAAAAAGAAATAACTAGATTTCGTTAAAAGTTAATTAACGATAGATCGCATGCAATTATTTGACGAAAAATGAATGGCCACGAAATATGAACTACAACGTGATATTAATTAATAATACCGTACGAATATTTTTGTCTCGACGAAATGTTACCATTGTGTGAATCTCGTTTCATTATAAGTTACCAAAGAGTTTAATTAAAATATGTTTCTGTAAATTTAATATTGCGAGTCCCTGTTCATAACACACAATTACATATATTTGAATTTATTTAATAATATAGAAAATATTTCTCTCTTTATTTCCATGTTTCAACTGTCTACATGCTTTTGTCTTTCACTGTACATAATATGTTTCTGGGAGTGTTGAAATACTTTCGTCAACCGCTGTAAATACAATAAACTTGAAAGAAAATACCTGTCATCCAATAGACGCGTAAGATCAGTCATCTCGCGCTCGAACTTAAATTTTGACACCTCGCACAGAAGGGCGTCACGTTCTCCGATGACCTCTGAAAGTTCACGTTGCAGCCTCTCGATCTCTGCATATTGCCGGCTGATCAGTTGATTCTTCTCCTCGAGGATGCTCTCGACGTCGGGGTCCAGAAGACCGGCCGGGTCACCGACACTTCCCAGTACCGCGCTCATACCGTTTGTTTACTTTCACTGAGCCGCACCACACACGTTTTCGTCCCGTACTCGTTCGGCACTGGTACTCCGCGAACGTTTTCCACCGATTAGATAAAAAAAATCAACGACGATCACGAATGGCACGCGCGTCCACTATCAGCACGCGCCACACGAACGAACGCCCCCGTCCCCATAACCAATACGAATATCACGCAGGATAGACGCTCTGCCCGTGAAAAAATCAACAAAGAATCATCCACGGCGCGACACACCGTTTCAGCGCGTACTCGCCATCTTACATCTATTGCCACCTCTCGGCCGAATGCCAGTCCTGATTCACGATCGTTCCCGTGTTCCAATTCCGCCGGATCGTTTGTCCAGGGATACTTTCACGCATGCGCATGCGCGCACCGCTGGAACTGTAATGGTCTCGTTCCATTCCAAACAAGGACCAATAAGAATTTGTAGCACCTGACATCTGGTAGCGGAACCGAGAATTTGAAAATTTAAATTAACTTCAATAGAATTATTGTTGATATTTTTACTTATTTTTAAGAATGATCTTTAGGTTTAAGGAGAAGGGTATTGTTATTTTTATTTTCTCGTGTTCTGAATGGTTTAACATCGAAGAGATTTGATGGTATTTTGAAAAGAATTATTTTTATATGTATTGAAGAATGAGTTTGTTGTAATTCGTAGAGGTGACGCTTAGGGCTTCCAAGACACACTGACCGATTTTAGAAATTGAAAGTTAAGGAAAGTAATTGTTGAACTGCGAACGTTTATGCAAATTATATTTTCATGAATAAAGAAATATAAACTAAATAAAAGTTTCTTTCACTTATTATATAATTCTGCACATTCTTGCGCTTAAATGTCGTAGAAATACATAAATATTCTACTAATTATGTTACTAATTATTTTTCAAATTTTCTTTTTACCATAAATATCTTTTTGTCAGAAATAAACTAGTGGAAGAGTAATTTATCCAGTAAAGAAGTTCTATTGGGTAGAAACGATAAACATAGTTGATATGTTCACCGTTTGAGAGACTTACATGCCTTAGATTGGTAAGGTACTGTACCATTTCGAACTGAAACGTTCAAACATTCATTTTCTTTCTCAATTCTTAATCTGTTAATAAACAGAAATTCAAATTTATATTCAAATTGTATGTTCTCTATTTCATTTTCTTTTAATAATAACAATTTTTCGACTATCTATTATTTATAATAACTATTTGATAAAAATTTTTAAAGCGTTATTTCTTTAAGAAAATGTTACTGTTTAAAAACTTTAATATAATAAGTATAATATTAATAGCGTCAATTAGAAATAATTTTCGGTTACGTTTTTATGTAGATTTGCATATCTTCTCTTGTACGATTGTAAGACACACTGTTTACATCTTTGTAATTTCAAAATTTCAATGATTATAAAATTCTGTTTTATGGATTTAAGCACAATTATCGAGGATTTTCTAGAACATTGATGTTTCTTTACATTTTTTAAATCACGGTATGTAAAGACTTAAGAAATTTGTAAGAAAATTTTGTACAACTGTAAATACAATCTCACTTTGATAGCGATGTATAAGAATCATTGCTGCTACAATTTGAATAGATGTAAAACTCAAAGAGGAGTTCTTGGAATTATTTGCATAAATGAATATAAAACAAATGAATTCTTTGTGTAAATCAGAACTCTTAAAATCCAACTTATCATTTAAATAATTTGAAAAAGTATGAACACGTGAAAAATTCATAATGATCATATTCAAATGTATATGATATCGTATAATATGCGAATTTATCAATCTTCAAATGTAAATTTTGTAAATTTCGTTTTAGTATTATCATCCTACAATAATACTGTAATCAACAACTGTTCTATTTAATAAAAATACAAGTAAAACTATATATATATATATATTATAATACATTTCGAATTATCTTACATTTATGAAATAAAATTTATTAGAAGTATGCAAATTTTGCTAGATTTAGAAGATTAGTTTTTACATTTTAGGCATTCAATGTATTTTAATAGAAAATTGTTCTATTTAATAGAAATATAAGTAAAACTATATATATTATAATACATTTCGAATTATTTTACATTTATGAAATAAAATTTATTAGAAGTATACAAATTTTACTAGATTTAGAAGATTAATTTTTACATTTTAGGCATTCAATGTATTTTGAAGCTATGGAATTCTTTCTAAATATAATAACTAGAAATATATGAGATTTATACTGTAAATTTTGAAAAATTGACCCAAACAAATTCCAGGTCAAATATAATATAAACGTAATTAATTAATCCAATCTATGATCCCATTATCTTTAATATTTAAAGATGATAGCTTTTAAGAAATAGAACTACGGCATCAAAAATGTAAAATTGGCTATACCACCGGAGCAAAAGCACGCGTTCTCCACATTGCAAAAATAGGTTATCTTTCTACGCTGCGTTTCACTTCGTACTTTCGTCCTGCCAGACGAGTAGTCTTCTCATCGCTGACGTATCGTACGATAAAAACGAAAGATACGGTTGTTACATACAAATTAAAATTATTTTTCCGTTGTTCATTGTCGCGTGGGTGAAAGAACAAGAAATCAAGGTCGACGTACTGTATTGTGATAGCCAGAGATCGACAGGCGAAGAAGAAGAGGGACACGCTCTCTTGTCCTTTTAAATAACTATAATCTTTAAATGCGACACGTGAACGGTGATAAGGAGATAACAGATTTTTCGGTGTACAACCGAGGAAAAGTAACGAACAAGGCGAAAAAGGATGACAGTGTATTCGGGACAGATTCGAATTGACGCGTGTAACGTGAAACAGATTTTCTCGGGTGTGATGTTTAGGTTATCTCGTCGGATCGAGATTGGAACACGATGAGATACCATGGATATTCGCCGTGACGAACTTTTCGTTTTCACGTTCGAACTACCGTTTCATGCGCATTTTTTAATGAATTTCATAAGGCAATATTAATTAAACGTGTGCCCGCTACGATGAAAGCAGCGTGCATGACTTGAAGGTTAAGTCTTTCCAACGAAAGCGTTCTTGAACCATTGTTACGATGATTATTGTTGCTCAAATTCCTGCTTAAACACTTTTGTAAACGGAACACAAAATCCTCCGTTTGACTTCTGTTGTGTCGATAAATAAATAAAAATTATTTTTGCGGCACGAAGTACAGTTCGAAATTCAAATTTTATGATTTAATATAAAAGAAAAAATAATAACAAAAAGAAAGGATACATACGATTTAAATAATAGAGTGAAGCTATTAAGTGTAAATTTGTCGAACTAGCGGAAATAAATGAGATATAGTACATGATATTCGAACTCTGATGATCAAGACGTTACCGCATTGTTTCGTCGCTATAATTTGTACATGAAAGAAGAAGCTTGTTAAACGATAATTTATAAATTTAAGATTATTTTATTTATTATAATACGTCAACGAGTATAAAAGAGAAATACATATATATGTATATATGTATATTTCCGTTAAATAAGCGACCGAAGAATCGTAGATTTTATTCTTTTAAAGAATAATAGTGCTATTAATACAATGTGCAACTGTGTAATGTTTGTTTAATAATATTTTACGATGATCGTTTATATTTATTTGAAAATAATTGTACAAACATTAAAACGTTTTTTGAGGTGAAAATTCATGCTTTCTTCTATAACTTTAATTATCAATACTTTTTATTTTTCTGACAATCAGCATGAGTTTATTTTATAAATATTCTGTTAATAAATTCACCATCATATTCTAGAATTAAAGCATTCATGTATTCTGTAACTAATATGATGCTCTCATAGACCTTAGAATCTTATTATGTTTACATTTAAAGCAATGTCCTTTACACTTAATAAGAAATCATGACAAGTAGAAAAAAAAGCTTTAAATTGTGATGTGGTATATTTTAAATACAGTATTTGTGCCATTCCTCTCATGCGCAAGACATTGGCTACAATTAATGATTCATGAGCATCCTTATGAAAATTATAGAAACTTAGGACCATTTTAGAAAAGAAACCAAAAATTGCCTGTTATGTTTGGATACCACATACTTGAAAAAACTGCTGCAATCATGACAGAAATTAACATCCAAGATTTACAGGACCTTCTTGTACACTTCTCAAAAAATACCTATAGAGCCAAGGATGCAGACAACATGGTAACTTTTTTTATTTATGAATTAACAAACTTATGAATTAATCTTTCTGCTTTATGATATCACACAATAATTTTTTTTGTTTTTAGAGTCAAGCAATCATGCAAAGATGTCTGCTGCTCACTGATTTAGATTATACTCATTCTATCATAAACAATAATGGAGGTGATCTCAGTGCACATTATCCTAGCCACCTTATCATTTTAGAATATGAGAAGTGTAGTAGGAATCCAAATTTGTGTGATACGCCGCCACCACTGCCACGCACATCAGAAACTATATACGAAAATATGTATGATCCTAATAAATTGAAGGAATTGATAAAAAGTGCTAGATTCGCCAGGTGTCGTTCAAGATTTCCACTGCCGGTAATATTGTATAAAGGTAGACATGTATGCAGATCGGCTACTTTGTCTGGTGGACCAGAAATTTATGGTAGATCTGGGCTAGATTATTTATTTGCTGGTAGTGAAGGAACAGTTTCTATTGAACAGCAAGTAGATGAAGCTCGCGCGAGTGACTCTGTACTTAGTGACTGGCAATTGTTTGATAAAGTTAGGCACCAAGACATCAAGCTTTTGAAAACTCTTAACGTAGGAATTATCATTGATTTTATGGTCGAGAAGAAGAAAGTCAAGTTTGGAATGAAGTAAGTAATCAATTTTTACGGCAATATTTGATGCATGCATTAATTGTGAAAATAATGTCTTTCAGATAATACCTTTTCTCATTCTTTGATTTAACATTGTTTGCAATATTAGTAAAATAAAATTAATTACTTGAAATAGCATAAAATAAATCATAGAATAATATTCTTAATCTTAATTGTAAATTAGTTTTTTGTTATTAATAGCTAGCTTGTATATTAAAATATTTTTAAATATTGTTTGAATATAGTACAATAGATTTTCATTAATGCTCTTGTGATCAAAGAATTGCTTGGACACAGAGAGATTTAGAAATAAAAAACAAGCAGAGTTATGTAGGAATGCAGTCTTTCAGTTTTTCACAGAGTCAACAAAGTTTCATAGTAGTTAATAACACGATCAGTATTTTTTATCTTACGAATCCACTTTTAGAGAAACTTAAACAGAGCTTTTTTGTTCGGTACCCAGCGTGACATCCTCAGAGAAAGTAGACAAAGAGAAGAGGTACTCTGACTTCACCCTAATTTCACTGCCATATCCTGGATGTGAATTCTTCAGGGAATTTAGAGAAAATGACTACTTAGCCCAAGGCTTGGTATTTGATTGGTCTCAGACCCATGTAGACGCGCAGATTGGTGTGCCAGAAGATTCAATTTCTACTCAGTTACGAATCAGTTGGGATCAATATCAAGTCTGGGATCTAGTAAAATTAACTCAAAATTATTTAAAACTGATATTAAGATATTTGAGCGACAGCAGCAGTGGAATATTAATTCACTGTATCTCAGGTATGCTTTTTTCTTAATAAATAACGATTTTTTAATTTAATTAATAACGAATAATTACGTAACATAATCAGAATTAAACTCTGTTTATAGGATGGGATCGCACACCATTATTTATTTCATTATTGAGGATCAGTTTGTGGGCTGATGGTGTAATTCACACATCACTGAATGCGCATCAGATTCTTTACTATACCATAGCATACGACTGGATGCTGTTTGGCCATGATTTAGAGGATCGACTAAGCAAAGGAGAGGAAATATTCTTCTTTTGCTTTTATTTTTTAAAGCACATTCATGACGAAGAGTTTAGTATTCATCTGCGTCATAGCAAATCTAAGCACTTGGTTGGCACACGCAACGACAGTGACTCACAGTTAGACAACGTTATGTTCGATAACGAATCGTTAGTGACATTGAGTTCAGTTAGTTCCAACTTAAGTCTGAATAGTTGGTGTAGTTCTGTTAGTCAAAATAGCCAAGATAACAATCCACCAGCTGTGTTTCATTGTTCTTCCGCAGAAAGTCAAGACGAATATCTTATGGCGACTAGTTATGGGTACATACACTTTCTTTCTTATCGCATTTGGTATACATTTCTCACCAATTAATCTAGTTGCTCATTTTATAGGAACGTGGTACCATGGTCAATTCATACTTCTCCAAATAAAGAAGGAATTGCTCATGGATCACGGTCACCTTTGCCACCTAATCGGACTTCTCCCGTCGCAGTTCCCGTACCTGGACGTCTTCGACAACGAAACGAATCCTCCTCGTCCGGTGGTTCATGGCAGATGATATCCGGAACCGGAAGTTTACGTGGTTCTACAACTGCCAATGCTCCGATCACAGACGGAATGGCATGTAGTTCAATTTCAAAACACCTCAGTGAAAATTATACCGTACATACGTCCCAAGAATCAAGCACGACAATTATCGAGGACGAACTATCTGCGTCGTTGGCACAGTAAGTACCATAAAGATTTTTAATTACCATAAAGTGTTTTTTATCCAATAAAACGAATTACGATTTCTACGTTTAACGTTTCTATTCTAGAGCCCGCAAAGAAAAGTTACAGTGTATAAGAAGAATATTTTACAACGCTTATAGTCAAACTGTTGGGTTCCGAATGAAGGATAATTCCGAATCTGTTGGCTTTGGTCAGCTACTAGGAAACTTTGCTGAGAAAGTTGGAATTCGTTCCGTTCAACGCACATCCTTGTGACTATAACATCATTAACTTCTCATCCCCTCTCTTCCCATCAGCGCAATTATAAGTTTACTGTTATCAATTGTTTGACTCAATTTAGAATTTTATAAGAACGCTATACAATGAAAATAAAACAATTGTATATTGTCGTTTATGCGAATAATGCGTTGTTATACAAAAAAGAAAGAATAGCGTGTAATCGCGTGACATGAATAAAAACTTGATATTTTTGTATATATATAATATTTATATGTATATATATGTATATATATATATATATGTATATACCTATATATGTATATATATATATGTAAATGCGCGCGTGTGACTGGTAGTTTTGCTTTATAATTTACTGACGTTACATGTATGTGTATTTACGATTGCCATCTGTATAAAAACGTTATTTGCACAGATGGATAGTAATTAATGTTCAAAACAAAACAAAATTATAAGAATGTTAAAACGTACAAAATAGTGCTAGTGTGGATCATTTATCCCTAACTTAATAATTAGTGTAAAAAAGAAACATCTGCATGTTGTTTTTTATTAATTTCTCTTTATAAGTAGTTAAAAATATTTACAAATTCATTACATGCACTATTCTAGTAGGTACAACATGTTCTCTACAGAGTGGACACTGTGGTTTAGTATTCAACCAATCAGTAAGGCAAAACCAACAAAACAAATGACCACAGGGTGTGGTAGTTGTTGGCACTTTTTCAAGGCACAACTGGCACATCAGCTTACTATGTTTCTCAGGGACTGTTAAGTATTTATTAAAAGGGCTTTCACTGTTTCTGCTTTGCCAGATCTTTAGCACACATTGTGCAAGCGTAGCAATTCCTAATAGTTTTAATCCCCAACTGATAGTATCAGTAGGCCGATGACCATATACCTTTAAATTTAAAAGAAACTAGTAGAGAATATCTCAACCACCATCATAATAATATTATTGTGTAAAAATTACCTTTGCATAATCTATTCGTGCTATTCTTTTGCCTAAACTATAATAGTGACCAAACATATAAAATAGTCCCTTGTGCACTAATATGAAAATAGGTATCATAGTATACATTTTTGTTATGAAAGAATTTAAAAATATTGCAGCTGCAGGAGTTAATTTACTATGAGGATGATTGACCGATAATTCTAATCTTTTTAGTAATCTTATCAATGCTTTCTCTCCAAGGCATTCTAAAATTACTGCCAGTACCCTTGCCTGAATAGTAAGTTAAATATTGCATGTTAATAGAGCTTAGTGCATTCTGTTTGCAGTATTTTTAAAGTATTTTAACGTACATATATAGATGGAACTTTTTGAGCATCTAAGTTGGCCTGCACAATTCCAGTGTATTCTTCTCCTAACGTCTGGTTCCCCATTCCCGAGGTAAAAAAGAAATAAATTAACTTGAATGGAATGTCTGAGTGTATCAGGGGTAGCAAGCCAATTCGCCTTTCAAGAATTTGTAGAACATCCGCGATCTTTTCTCGTAGATATTTAACAAAGTCATCGTCCCTCTGATGTGATCGTAGAATTTCGGCCTGACTCGCAATTTTTAACTTTCGAATTATTTTCTTTACTTCCATTTTTGGTGAACAACTTGTTAAACTTTCTTTGTACGAAAAATTATGAAATATGATCGCTTTGTTGAATTAAACACGAAGAAACTTCCAATATTAAAAATAACACTCATTGAATTAATGAATAATGACAAGTAAAATTATTCGAAATATACATATATAACCTCAAACATTTAAAAGAATCTTATCACTTTGTTTGTTATTGACCTCCAACGTGACAATCAGAATGAAAATATGTATTTGTTATCTACTAAATGTTAGAGAAAAGTAATGAAAAACCATATAAATAAATGTTTCATAAAAATTAAAGAATATCGTCAAAATTACATCACGCAGTTGTAGAACGTGAATCATAGAGTATATAATCAATGTGAAACAAATTTTTTGCAAGTTCAAGCTATTTTTATATGACAATTTCCATTTTCGATATAGTATAATACTATCTTAATTTTCAGAAAATTAATTTTCTAAACATTTTATTTATAATAAGAAATACACATACACGTATACAATTTAAGTATATGTGTTCCATATATGTATAGACACACGTTTGTAATACTAAGAACATAAAATATCTAATATACGTAAACCAAGTAAATATATCCTATTTTTATTCATAAATAAAGAATTATAGACTTCTTTGCATATTTAACGCACCATATAGTGATAATGAAATTTAAAAAATGGAAAAACTCACCAGTGTTGTAATATTTCGTTATTTCAAGTAATTAAGCGATTGAAACGAAATGCACTGCTCTTTAAACCATTTAAGAACTAATAACACCAATTATCTACTTCTAACGTCATTATAAATTAATAATAAGATAAAAAACGAAGCATAAAAACGATTTGAAAAGCAAGAAACAAATGTCCGCTATAAAGAATTTGAATACGATTACGTCCATTTCCCTAGACAAGAAACGTAACTAGTTGGTTACTTACAAACGCTCGAAAATCATTGCAACTTTTTTCATTTTAAAACACTGCTACCATTTTTAATTAATTCTATAACGTAAGCACGTTATATGCATTCTAATAATTAATTTATTACTAATATATAAATTCTAATCCACACAAATGACTAGTATTTCAGTAAGTTAATTCATAATGAATTAATATTGCCGGTAAAATCGTTGATTGTAAGAACTTTAGAGTTGCAATTTTATTGCCCCATTTAGTTCTTTCATTGTTAAATTAAACTTTTTTCTTATTCGCTAAATTAATAAGATATGGTTAACAAAGTTTTCGTAATTTGTAATATAAACGAGGAAAATAATATTTTATGTATACTTCAAGCTAAACTTTGGAAATTTCTTGTTTTATACCAATAACAATAAAATTTAACAAGAATTTTCATATTACATCATAATTTGAATTTTGGGAATTAAGGGAATTGCATTATAATTTGGATTATGGAAACTCAGAATGGGGTAGTTTAAGGGTAAATATGTGTTATAAATTTTTCTAGGCAGCTTTTCTCTTTCAAGGTTTTGGAGCAAATTGTTCGACTCAATTCTCTTGCCAGAAGTTATATCGTCTTTACCACTCCGTGACCAAATCCTCCTAAGGCATTCTTATCATCCTACATGCACCATAGGATACCCTGTTATCAGGCCGGAACACGTGTGTGCGCATTTCTGAGAATTAATTAGGAAAATATTGGGCTCCCTGTCATCACCCAAAACTATAACATAACATACGCGCATCTGAACTATCTGTCATCGCCATGACTATGCTTATGGATATTGGTAGTCCGTGGTTCTTGTGAGACCTTGACACGTGCCGTCGCCTCCATAAAGGACACGATGGTAACATTACAATACTTTCGTGTAACACGAAATAAACGATTTAAAACGTTCAAACTCGCTTCCCTTAAAATTGTAATTTTTGAGTTGTTGCAGCAAATGAGCGATCTGTATAGAAAATTTCAAACTCGCTCCAAATTTACATATCGATACCGCCAAATCTAAAAAAAAAGCTAAATTCACACGACAGCGAGAACCGTATTTCAATTGTTATCGACGCAGCGCCGACCGCCATAAGTCGGTAAGGTAGACGCGTGCCGCGTATGTGCCACTGAGCACGGCCATCTTCGCAGTCTACGTAGCTGCATAGTCTGAGACGGAGGGCGAAGCGGCGAGCAGCAGAGAGGCATCGCCCTAGATAACGGTAGAATCGTGGGCTGGTGTCGTGCTGCTTTTCGCGAAAGTGCTTTGGAAGACCGAGAGGAACCGTATCGAGGCCGTTCGACCGTATCTAGTAAAATCATTATCCGAACTGAGGTTGTTATCCGGTGGTGTGTGGAAGACCCGCCTCGAGCCAGTGATTATCGGCTCATCGAGGCGATCGTATAGAGGACCGTGCCCTAAGGAGCTTTGGTGCACCCGCGGCGCGCGAGATTTTCGACCGAGTGCGGAATTTTCTCAGCCACCGGTGGAGCACGTTTCGTTTCGTTCGTAGCGACTATATCTGGTTCGTGGCGACCGTATTAGTCGGCACCAGTCCACGGATTCTCCCCGCGGTCGCTTTCGATGTGTTCGCTACGCGTACGGGACGACGAACCGACCAGCACAGGAGTAGGAAGCGAGTAATCGCCGGAGAATCTCTGTAGATTGGGATATAGTGGGCCGTGGACAAGGACGGAGAACGTACGATAGAGAGGGAGGGAGACGAGGAGAGTGTAACGAAGGAGTGTGCGAGGAAGAAAGAGAGGGACGAATACGAGAGTGCGATAGAGGGCCATTAGATCCGAGGGGTACACGGGTGTACGAGTCGAGTACGCCGAACAGATTCAACAAATATTTTCGAAGGTGCAAGGTAAGAGAAAAAAGCCAATGTCTCTCTATAGGGATAATATAGTTTTCTAAAAAAAGAACAGCGTCCATACCCCCCTGCGAGGTCGTCGTGGCGTGGCACGCCAGGCAAACGCCGCCGGAAATCATGCACGGTGGCCGCCCGCGCGTTTTCTCAGGCGGTGCCCGATTCTTTGCTAGATTTCTAAGATTAGAATCACATCTCTTTATCTATTATTGTATTTATATATATTCTCGTTTGCAACTTGTTTTTACGTCGATTGGTTATTAACACATTGACTGCTATGGTGGTCATGTGGGGTGACTCATGTATTACTACATTTTTTGGAGCGATTAAAATATGATCAATTTCGTGGACTACCGAATTTCGAATAATGTGATTTGGATAATATTGTCAGAAAAAAGTGCTCAAATACAATATAATATTTGATAAAAATGAAATGTTATGGTGATGTATATTTATTACGGCTCTCAAATATATAAAATTCGCATGGCAGTCAATTTGTTAATTGCATATATAGGGGTCGTTTTCATGTGACGATATTTCGTTCTCGTACACGCCGGTTTTCCTGTGTCAAATGATGTCGTCTGAGTAGCTGGAAAGGGATCAGGTTTCCTTATAGGTTAGGTTCGACTATCGGATCGTTTCGTTTCGACTTATCGAATTTACGATAAACGTAGTGATTCGCGCGAAAAGTTGCTGGTTTTGAACATATTTTGGAAAAGATAAATAGTGTATAGAGACTCTTTCGAGAATACTTTCGCCTGTTCGTTCGTTCTTCTTCTTCTTCTTCTTCTTCTTTTTGACTGTTCGGTGATTCACGTGAGTCACTGGCAGCGCAGGAAGTGACTCGAGAAGAAAGAAACCCGGCAACATGCAACGACGACGCTTTGTGCCTCGGATATTTATTTCTTGTATTTATAAGTATATTTATATAGTCGCACTCGTGTATATGTTAGTATAGTGTGTGTGTGTACAGTTGTTTAGGTCGAATTTTATTCGTCTTGCACTCGTGTATCAACAATTCTTATAAAAATCATTTTTTTTTTTTTTGTATAAGTTTAATAGCGCACCAAATGTTCATAGGTATTAGCGACATCTTCTGTATTTTAGATTTCAGATTTTGTTTACTAAATTTGCTTACTTGAGAAATTCTATTTTCTTTGTTTACATTGTTTAGAATGGTTAACAGTTCTAATGCCATTAACAGACTTCATGTCTGTGTTACCTACTAATATTCTTCTTCGATTTTTGTATATAGTTTTTCGAAGTTTACAATATATGTGATGAAAAACAGCGTTTATTTGTTTACTATGTTTAGAAATTCACTTGTATTTCTTTGTATTAGAGCTAGATTTTTTTACTGCGTATTTTACGCATATATTTAAAGAACTTCTCAAGTTTCTTTGATTCACAGCCATAATATTTTAAAACGTGTGATAGTGTATCATCGTCAATCGATTCGTTATACGTGATTGAACTATTGACTCGAGCGGTCTATGTAATCGTGTATCAATTCTAATGAATTTTCTTCGTGTGAAAATAACGTGTTGTGTTAGTCGCGATAAAAAATTATGGCGTATAATCGACTTTTCTAACCTTACAATGGCACACTTGGTCTTTTATGTTCCTATAAAAATTGTCTATATAAATATATGATACATATATGTATATGGTCGCCTCTACTCTCTAAAATATTTTCGTACTGACACATATAACTTGAATAAGTGTGTTAGGAAAAGACGAGCTCGATTTTGAACAGTAGAAAGTTTAAGTTAGTATACCCTAGTTTTCAGAAGTGCAAATGTATTTGGCATGACAAAAGAGGTAAGAAAATCATTTTCGCGGGCAGAATATTTTTATGTTTAGTGATTCGATATTTAATTCGAATATTTTGTATAATTTAATGTTTGACACAATGAACGAATGAATAAGAGGCAATTTTTAAAATGTTTGTTAATAGTATTTAGAAATAATAACACTAAAAATAAATAATTGATTGTCCTGTACGATCTTAAATTGTATCATTAAATATAGTTTTTTTTATGCAAAATATAAACATCGAGTTTCATAACCTCAAACTGTATGCATACGTATCTGAATCTACATCAATGCATATAAGTAATAATGTACGTATGTATATAGTAGTGTATATAATGTACGTTAATAAAATTATCTAGAATATTTTACATGATTTAAAAGTGTGAAAGTATCACCTAACCTAAAAGACTCTAGTGTACAATTTGATAGTCCAAAGTCTGCCAGACACAGGGTGCCATTACATGGTTAATTCAACGCACGGAATTTTTGTGATTTTGTGGTTATGTTCTGCGGAGACGTTCTTTGTCGATCAAATCTGGTGCAGATAAGTTGCCATTTGGATTTATTGTTGACACAGATAGACGACAGAGGTGGAAGCTAATTATTAGTGCTGTCGAATCGTTTCGACGAAGAATGCAACGCGCTGTCATGTGACCCGTAGATTCTGTTTCTATGGCAGTCGGGAGCGTTCGTTTTCGTGAAAACAGGTTATAACAGCGTTTCGTTGCCACGGTTGAAATCATATTTGTGGTAAATAATTATTCTAATAAATGAACTCGTTGCTAGTTATTTGTATTCGTATTATTTAATTTAATTGAACGTGCGTCGAGTTTTATTTTGTTCTTATTAATGGTAGTTTGGTATTAAAAATTCCACGGTTTAATATTTATCAAGTGAATTAATGAATAAACGCGGTAAAATAATGAAACTCGCAGCAACTCGCTGGAAACGAGAATGGTGAAGGTGGCAAGTTATCAGGAGCGAAGTAGATAACGAGTTTGAAAGCCACCGCGTGGCTAATTTAACGCGAGTTATTTTTAGTCATCTTTTTGAAATTCGATACGTCAATTTATTTATCCGCAGAATTCCGTGTTCAACTGGCAGACGAAAGAACGGACCGTGCAAATTGAAGTCGTTTGCTCTTGAATAACATTAACAGTAAACCTGTCATTTAATTATTTCGTTCTTCCTTACATTCATAAAATCTGATTAATAAAATGAAAGACCAGAGATACATTCTATAGAAATCTTTGAAAGATTACTGACAAGTGATAGGATAATTTTTCACCTTTTTTGTTTTAAGTTAAATAGAATTCCGGAGATATATCGATATTTATTTATTTTTCTCTTTAACGGTAAATCATTTGATAGCTCGTTACATGAAATTCATAAAAACAGAAAAATATTTTATAGGAATTTTTTGATATTTCTGACAGGATGTACAATTTTTTACGCTCTTTCGAAGTTAAATGTAATTCCGGAGATAAACCGGTATTTAGCCATTTATTCTTTCGTTACTTAATTTCACAGAAAAAAATATAAAAATTGAATGCTACCAACGAAATTAAACAAATCGAATATATTTCGGCGGTACAATTTTATTTTTAATAACGAAATAAAAGAAGTGTATAAATAGAATTTCCTCTAATTCTTTTTAATGCTATAAATCAATCACTCGTGAAAAACCGTATACGTATACGACGAACTCTCTTATTATCTTCAATAGAAGAGATAAATAAAAAAAGACACAGACATATACATATACATACATATATATATATATATTTCATCACGTTCAATTTAAATTATAACATGAATAAAGATGATTTGCCGAACGATATTGGCAACCGTTTTTTCCCCTACTCCTTTACTTTTTCTCTCTTTTTCTCTCTTTTGCTCGCTCTGCTCGCCGATAAAAAACGAATTCCAATCGTCGAACGAACTAACTTACAAAGTCCTGGAAATTTCGCGCATATTTTCAGGCGTGACGCAATATCCGAGATACGAGATAACGAGAAGGTGGCGGATATATACGAGGGGAAAAAATCGGATCGGAAAAGAACACGATATGGTTTCGTTTCTCGAGATAAGTTCTAGGGGAAATGTTGCGTGTATCGAGAAAAAAAGTTCGAATGGTGCAGCAATGACGAACGATAAACAATGGAGCTCAACGTGACGAATGTCAGCCGGACAAACATTTTCAGTATTTTGTTTGGCTATGTTGGTGATACTGGTAAAGAGAACGGGGAAAAAGTTTTTTGACTGAAATACATATTTGGTAATTTTTGTTCGTGACATTTTGTACGTATGTAATATTGTTAGACTTTTTTGTTGGGAATATTCCCCTCGGGATTTTTGTTTGTAACATGTTCATTAGAAGATTTTTTTTGGTTAAACATATTCTTTTTAGGATATATCTTTGATATTTTTAGTCTAATCGTTTTAAAAGAATTGTAATGTATTTTTGAATGTTTATATTTAGTTTTAGTTTCATTTGTAAATGAATTAATTTCTAAGTGCCTAGGGAATTATTGTAAGTAGGTAATACTCTTGCAAATTTCACTAGGAAACTTTGCAAGAGTAAAAGTAAAAATGCGAAGTTAAAGCAACAAAATATTTGGGTAAAAAATTTGCATGGAAAACGAGGGCAGCAGTTTTGTCAGGTTTTTTTTTTTTTTTTTTTTTTTTTTTAGTATACGTTTCATTATATTGTGCGTTTCAAGCAAGTCAGCAGGTCGGTGAGTAAGTTTCGCAAGGACAATAAAAATGTTTAGCTGTCGTCGAGTTTCACGATGGCGTCGTACGTCATCGAGGAATAGAGCTAGCGATGATTTCATTACCTATTATTTGGGTGCACGCTGATTCAGATAAATATCGACCTTAGCTTCCATAAATAAATAGATGGTACAATACACAGTCTCATAGTTTCACGACTAATTTCCTCTTTTATCTCATCGCTCGAATTCCTCGTATTCTCATTTTTTACGATTTAGATGATTCAACAAGCTTTCAAATTTCCAACCATGTTTGACAAATCGGGCAATTCTTTCATTGGAAAAACAGGGATTTCTTTTCTCTAAGTTTGCGGATCTAGGGAATTCTATTTCAAAATCTGGAAACTTGGAGATTTCCTTTCTTAAAGTGTAAAAATTTAAGGAACCTTTCCCCTCGCATTGGGACGTTTGGCAATGCTCTTTTGCAATATCCGGACTTTCATATTCCAAATTTTATAATTCACAAAAAATTGTATATCATCTCCCATACGTATTTCCCAAATTTTATCCCAAATTCCCATAGACACACAATCGTAAAAATGTCGACTTTTATAAAAGCGATAAAACACTGTTTATTTGACGTGTGATATTTAATAAGAAATAAAGAGAAATATTTACTCTAACCTAGATAAATAAAGTATATAGTAATGCGTTACTCGGTCCTTAAAATAAAAATTGTACGCATATCGCTAAATATACATGGCAGATCGTATCGTTCTAATTATACGTATCACATTTTAAGGTGGAGCATTACTTCGCCAGTGTCTATGGAGCAGAGTTCCGTGCAAAATTACTATTACGTTCGCTTGGCGAGGCGAGAGTGACTCATGAACTAATGCAATCATTTGTAACGCTCGCTACGCGAGAAATGACGTAACGAAAGTGTATCGCGTCATATCCGCGTTATTCTCAACGATACTTTTCCACATTTTATCGCGTCACTGTGTCGCTCGCGTCGATTCGATCTCCTCTGCTCTACATTCTATCGTTTTCTATTTCATAGTTCGTTCTCTCCACACACCGGTCCCCTACCTATTATATATATCGAACTACTTAGAAAGTTTTAATTTTTTTATGGCTATACAGAAAACCAATCTGAAAACGTATAACATTCTACAAAGATATTATACGTACATATTATACAGAGAACTATTATACAAAGATTATAGAAAGATATTTAACCAGTTAGCTGTTGCAATCTCTTTGAAAAGTGTGTAGCTAAAATGTGTCGCGTTGTTCACACTGTATACTGTTTCTTCGTAATAACTATTTATATATTTTTATTTCGTCTTGGCTTGCAAATACTTAAAACATTTTCAAATTTACAGGTATATTTTAATTTTCGCTGAAATTGCAATTTAAACGTCAGATTGTAACTAGTTTTTACGCCTGACGAGTATACTCGTCGAAATATTGTCATTCCTTCGCGACGAGTATACTCGTCGAAATATTGTCATTCCTTCGCGACGAGTATACTCGTCGAAATATTGCCACTCCTTCGCGACGAGTATACTCGTCGAAAACAGGTAATCGGTTGAAAGAAACGTACGGTCAATTTATACAATACCATCGCCCTATCTACGATTCAGCCTCACGATCCACAGCGAAAAATATAATTCCACCCGACAAGTGAATCTTCTTCGATCTCGTTTCGTTTAATTAGAATTTTTCTCAATTTTTGTCATTGAACGTTTTCGAGAAAAGCGTGGTAAATGGACCGTACTTTCACGATTTTACAATTCCAATCGGATAGATTAATCGGATATACACTGTCTATAGTGAAAACAATTGCAATTGTTTATCGTAGCAAACGTTGCTGGGACGTAGCTAGCGACGTGAAATGTTATGGATACGCTTAATCTTTCGATGAAAGTATCCGACAAAACGACATTTCATACGCATCACAGAGAAAGGACATTTGGAGGTGAACCGCGTGCGTGTCCATGTATTACGCGTTGGATTACATATACTTTGAGCTTCGATAATGTTGCACGTTAAAGTGCCATAAGATTTCTTCAGTTTTCATTCCAAGTTTCTAAGTTGCTATTTATTTTTGCAGAACATACATGTTCACCCTTTCCGTCGAGAGACTTCCCTCGAATTTATCTACCCTTGATAACTGCACGCTTATTTATAAGTTATTGGTTCTTTATTTATAGTGTAAACTTTGCTTAGTAGACTTTGACGAATAAATGCTTATCGATACTTATCGCTTGATCCGGTGGAATGCGGTTTCTCAGTCTGCTCGCACGGTCTTTTTTAAGAAACTTCTATTCAACAAGGAGAATTTAACTCTTAACATCTGTCTGTTGCTCGTACGTTCTATTGTCTAAGATCTATGATCTACGTTCTGTCGAACGAGACTCGCTATTTTTGCATCTATTTTCCATTTAGAGACAAACTTTCTTTCTTTTTTTCTTTTTTTAAGAAACCAAGAGTCAAATAGATCTCTTTTAGATAGGAAATCTAAAATTTATGACCAGCTTTGCAAAGTGGCTTTTGGTACCAAAGATTGAATTTTTCAATGGCAAACTCTGACATATTGTAATTTTCTTCTTGAAAAATAAAAGAACCTAACTGCGAGACATCTGCAGTCAAACGTATTTGGTTTAATTCCAAATTCTGATATTCACAACGATTCATAAAATACATCTAGATAGCACTTTAAAAAGGAAGTTTCTATTTTTCACGAGTTTATTTTTAACAAATACTGAACTCAAAAGTTTTGAACATTTTAGGATTACGAAATAGATAATGACTTCTTTAAATAAATAAATAAATATCTTGCTTATATTGCTATCTTATAGTACTACGACTGTGATCAATTGTAATTAACCGTAATATTTACAACATGACGCTTAAAATTATTATTAAGGTGGCGGATATTTATGCAAAGTCGTATTTTTGTCAATATAATTTTCAAACTTCAGAAAGATGTTTTATCTATTAAACTCCAAATTTCCCACAAATTCATAAAAATCCACAATTTAATTGTATTGTTATTTCATCCAAAAAAAAGAAAGAAAAAAAAAAAAGAAAAAAGTTGTTTCATCTAAAAAGCAAAAAAAAAAATCTGAAATGCTCATTTCTATGAAACGACCGAGAAGCGAATATTCCAATCTTCCATGAGATATTAAAAATCAGACCTTAAGGTAGCGAGATTGAGAACGAAGAAACAAACTGATTGTAAAACACGTTATCGAGGTAAAAAGAAGGACAGAAAAGTAGAAGGCAGCTGGAAAGAGGATAGTAAATTAGCAATGGTCGTTTAAACGGTTACGGAAGCGGCGATATATCCTCGGTGGCACTTCTGGCTATGTACTATATTTGAAAGGGCGATACATCGCCGCTTGCCACTAAAAGGGTTGATATAGATGCACGCGTTATACCTCTGTAATCGATAGTTTCGGACTAGCCTCGACTACGTACTCGATTACCATAGCGCGATTATGCTGTTAGCTGGAATTCTAAAGGCAAATCTATTTGCTGTTATCAAAGAATTTTCTACATCGTCAAAAAGCAAAATTTCCTGCTTCGGTAGAGAAAATCGTTTCGAACACGTAAATATTTTGGTAAAAATTTCAAAGGTTCTGCGATTTTTCTAACTATAAAAATCGTCTAGCTTGAAATTCGCAATTGTACAATTTTTTTTACATGAAAATCTGCCATATGAGAAATTTCAAAGATTCTATGTACATTACAAAGCTATATATCCAATTTTGTACGGAAAAATCTGCTACCCGCAACGCACGCACGATTTTTCTATCTTGAATCTTGGTACGATCTACGTTTGCAAGATTTTATTAATTTTAAGATCATTCAGTTTCGTAGGCAGAAATCTGCAACCCACGACCGATGTGAAATTTGTTTATTTCGGAAGCTGGTATCTACGTGTGCAAGTTTCGTGCGAATTATGAAATTGTACAATTTTGTACGTCGAAATCCGGTACCTACGATGATTGGCAGACTTTTTACCGTAAAATTGTTGTACGATTTGGGAAGATTTTATAATGAAACTTTATACGCTAAAATTGTTGTCTCGCGCGGCGTACCGAAGCCGCATATTTCTAACGCACTTTGTGGAATTTTATAATCGAGCTAATCTTTCTTATCAGCCTGTTTCCTGTTACGGGAACACGCGAGTACTGTGTTCGAAGGATGTTGATTACGGGAAAAAAATCTTTGTACTTAAATAACTAATGTACGTAGACATTGTGATTGTTTTTTTTATTTTACTTGCTACAAAATTCTATTCAAGCGAGCGAGAGAGAGAGACAGACAGAGGGAGAGGGGAGAGAGGGGGGGGGAGACAGACAGAGAGAGACAGACAGACAGACAGAGACAGAGACAGACAGAGAGAGGCAGAGACAGACAGAGAGAGACAGAGACAGACAGACAGACACAGAGAGAGGGGGGAGAGAGACAGACACAGAGAGAGGGGGGGAGAGAGACAGACAGACACAGAGAGGGGGGAGAAAGAGAGAGTATACAGACACACACAGTACACCCTTGAAGCTTCCTTTTGCAACGTACGAATTAACTGTGCCACGGTCCATACCTAAACTATTTCCAACCCAATAATATTTTTCTATTATTAACAAATTATAGTAAGTCTAGCGCGTAAACGTCTTCAACGACTGGCTATAAAAAGTCGAATAAATTAGGGAAATGAGTAAATAAATGTCGGGTTAAAAAAGCGGTTTTTCCGCATAAAAACCAAGGAATATAATTCACAATGGATTGATACGATCGAACGTTCGGTAACTGGAATAAAAGCCAGGTGAAAGCGGACGAACAGAATTTAACGCGTTATATGCTATCGTTTTCTTTTTCTCCTCTCCGCTGGAAGAAAAACTTGGCAAAGAGAAATTTACACGAGTCGAAGTCGTATTAAAAAAGAATCCGATCCAGCGGAATTATTCATTCGGCCGGAGACTCGTTTGCAAACCATTTCCATATTGAACGAGCTCGTTCACCAATACCCTTCTTACTAGCTGCAACGAACGAATTAACATGGCGTATTAAACGCGATAATATCGATGGAATTCGACCAACAGATCACACCTAACAGCTAACATTCGCCCGAAATTGTCACGTTTTCGTGCAATAATTGTGACAATTTCACGGTTGCAACACAGTCGTCAATTAAAATATCTGACCAACCTGCTCGCCATTCGAAAGGTCAACGGACGCACGTTGTTCTGTCGAAGAAACTTGTCCGATACGATTCGTCGTTTGAGAACTTTGGCAGTGGAGTATAAAAAGATTTGCAAGCGATTAGATTTGGAGTACAAAACCTGTACGCTAAAATACGCTAAATATTCAAAGTATAACAGTCATCGTAATATTCGAACTAAATTTTTACTCAGATTCCATTTGCTCGATCGACTTTGTACAAATACGAATTTGCGTAAAAATCAGCGCTCCAACGACCACGTCGATTCTCTGTAGTCTTGCGCGTCTACCAACATCGCTAATATTACGATCGAGCACCGGGTTCGGACACGCATTTTCCACTATCGAAGGAACCTTCGACTCGATCGTCACAGGAAAACCTCTAGCAATTAAATTCCATTATCACTTTTCCACCGCCAAACCGATTCTCATTTTCTCGTCTCGATCACGACGAGAAAAAAGCTCGTAGCAATTAAATCGAGCGACGATCGACGAGCACACGGCGATATCGGATTTCCTCGGGCGAGACAAATCGATAGTCTGCGACGTATCATCAGCAAGAAATCGTATAGATTTTAAACCTGCAGTCTGCGGTATCGAATTCGAAGTCGTGTGCGGGGTATCGTTTTCAAAATTGAATCACCGTGACCGCTTACAACAGCGTTGCTGGTTCCACGTTGCATCCCCCCGCCACTATTATTTTATCTTTTCGGTTTACTTTTACTTTATATCCTACGCTATTGTATTTATTTATTTATCTCGCTTTGATAGCCCAGGAATTGTATTTGTCTTTGCAATAGTTTTACGAACGCGAAACAAAGCGGAAACCGAACTTAGAGATAACAACAACAACGTGAAATTATATCAATTCTTTGGTCACCTCTTCTCTTTTTTCAGTAAATGTTTCATTTCATTTTTATTTTATTTTCATTTTACGTATAATCCTTGGCTTGCGGCTTCGGATGACTTCCGGTTTGTTGTATATTCGTCTCGTTGTTACGATTATACGCTTATATATTCTGTAGCATAGTGTACTATATTTATTGCATAATATCACGTCTTTATTGCCCCTTTGTTCGGTCTAATGGAACCTTAATTACTAATTCCTTCTTATCTCCTCGTAAATTGTTTCTTTCTTTCGCCAGCGTCTTCTAATTTTTCTGAAACATCCATTCGCTCCTTTGTGGAAGCAAAGAAGCATCGCGCAGCATCGTGTTTTACAAATTTTCGCTCTTAATATCACAATCGATCGCGAAGGTTTCTATCTTTCTGTTGGTCCAAAGATTAGAACTAAAACACGCTAAGCACTTACATCGAAGAGCTATCATCTTCAAAATCGCTAACATTGTCGTTCGGACAGTCGGGCAAGAGTATCCGCGCAGAATTCGTAGAAAATGTCATCTTCGCTGAAAGATTCATTTTTGGAGATTCGAAGGTCAGGAAAAAAGCCAAATGTGACGGAAGGCGAAAAATATATATCGTACAATTACAGATTCTATAACGAGCAGTTTTTCTCTTTATCGACTCTAGGCTCTGTAGGCAACTTATGGTAAAATTTAAAGACGTAGGCAGTGCACAGGCTGCATGTATACGCGAGAAGCGTAGAAAAATATAAAATAACCACTAGAGGCACGATAATCGTTGATAATATTTAGTGGACGAAACAGATCGCTACCTGCGTTTCGTTTATTTAATGGCCAGAAAAATACGCGCGAATATTCGTGGTCTAAGTACGGCTGATACATTGAATGGAAGCAAGGAATGGAAATTGAAATAAAAAAACGCCGGAAGGTTGTACAGCGATTGTAAAGAAACAGGTAGGAGATACATTGAAAGGGGGAAATTTAAGGGAACCCATTAACTTGCCATAAGGTTCACGAACCTATGAGTCATTTTGCGTCACGCAATGACACGAAGCATGTAAGCCCTACAATTTTCTTGGCTGACCGTGTAACGCATCGCTGGTGCTTCCAAGAACCGTCACGATATCGTCCAGTCTTTGCGGAGCCTCTGTTTTCTCCTCCTTTCTTTCCATATTTTTCCACTCGAAGCTTTTCGACTCGCGATTACGATAACCTCGAGGATCATCTTCGCTGCTCTTTCACGCTTTTTATTAACATTCTTACGATCGTTGTTGTTGTTGTCGTTGTAGTAGTGTATTAACCGACCATTGATAGATAAGTTCGCTTTCTTCTTTGTAAGGTTAGGTCAGGTTAACGATCGACATTTTTGAGGTTAGGAGAAGTTCTAGAGGTAATTTTAAATTTTTAGGTTATGGTATTCGTATTCATTATCGTGTTTGTTACATTTTACTGTTACCATTATATATCTTATGTTTGATAATGTATTAATACAGCGATAGAACGATGGTTTTTAAAATTTTTTAATTTCTGATGTCTTTTAACGTTAAGGTTGGCGGAAAAAATATTTTCATGTAAAACATAACGAATTAGATGTACAAACATCGAATTAGTTTCTCCATCCAACGTATAATTCTGTTATCATATTCTATATGTTTATTATCAAGTATACAGTATGAGAATTTCAACGGATGCTCATTTTTCAAATGAATTTATATTTATTATTGTATTTACATTATATTTCTTATATTTTATATTTCATTAATACACTTGACGAACGATGCTAGGAATATTCGGATCATATAGTGTTTTTTAATGTCAAGGTTGGCACACGAAAACTCTAGGATCAGTATTTTGATTTCAAACATAGTTACAATCGATTAATTTGTACATCTGACGTATAATTCTGTCAGTATGTTCTACATATTTATTATCAAGCGTACAGTATGGCAATTTCAATAACGAATGTTCATTTTTTAAATGTCAAAGCGTTATGAGAATTTTTTGTTGGACATCTGCGCAGATTTTCAAATTCATTGGATATACGTAATAGGATATAAGTACGTACAGAGTAACTTTTGCCTGTCGTCATTTATTCAGATCATTCGTATAGTCGATTTTATCCATTCACAGGAATATCTGATTCGAAGGTGAACGTACCAAAACTTTAGTTTCTAAAACAAAGTATTCGCACAGTATCTTTCATCTATCGTTCGCGGAGGCGAAAATTCCCTGATTACAGCTTTACGAACCATCGTTCATTTTATCAAGCTGCTAAAAATCAAAGAGTAGTTGCTCATAATGGCACCGCTCATCAAAGATAAACGTTATCGTTTAATTATCTTTTTTACTCCGCAGCTCTTCGTCTTCGAAGTCTTTGCAATCTTTTCCCCACCGCGAAAATATTCCGAATAAACGTAATTATCCATTGAAATTTTGTAATGAGATTCTTCATATTTCCACTACATTAGCCTGTGCGATGGCAGTCTATTTTTTTTTTTTTTTTTTTTTTTTTTTTTCGTATTGTAATATCGAAAAGAAAAAGAAAAATCTTCCATAAAAAGCTTCTGCATCTCAGATTACCGATACTTGATCCGTATCTCGAATTGTCAATGTTTGCCCTCTTTCAGTAGAGCGAAACTGTCCAAACTCTGCAGCGATCTGTACGAACGTTGCCAAATTTTTATTCGTCTCTTGTAACAGACGAAATTTGTGACCAAACTGTGTCAGTGTTCAAAGATATTCGTATTTTTCTTCGATCCATTAAAATATCAGAAACAGAAAGAATTCTGCGTAATTGTCTCGTTAAAAAAAAGAAATAGACGAACTTATTTAAAAGTAAACAAATGGAATCTAAATATTATAGCAAGCAGATACTTCAGTTTGTATATTTTCGCATATTTCTGCACGTTTAAGCTTCCTACAAATAAGTGGGAAATGATCCAAGTCTGATAAAATCATTTTCGAATTCCCAGACAGAATATGTCGACTTTTAAGAGCGCCACGAATGTTGATATCGGTAAAATATGGCCAAGTGCGTTATTTTTGTGAAATGGTAACGAAATCTCGCGAGAACGATGGTTGTTAAGCGAGGAAGTTTTATTTAAAAAATTTTATTTGAACATTTACTTTCAAACTGCTTCTGACGAACATCTCTTCCTAAGTGTTCTATTTTAATCAGAAAAGTTTCAGACACCCGGTATGTTGTCCAGTGATGGCTCGATGACTATGCTGTGACAATATTAAGCGAAGTACAGGGACGGTAATTTTGATAATGCAAAGCTTAATGCGGTTAGTAGTGGGCCTCATCGATTTTGTATTGCAGAAGCTATTCGCTTAGAGTAATCACCTGCCAGACCACGATTAATTAATCTAATTATCTCGTCTCTATTTTTCTCCTTAAGTTCGATTACTTGTAAATATTTCTTTACCGTCGAAAATAATTGAAATCCCCTGTATTCGATTAGCGCCGTTACTCTTGTGGCAAATTCGGAGATGCAGAAATATATAACATGCTCGAAGCATAGTACTCGTTCTGATATCTAACGGGTCAGACAAATTTTTCAATAAATCTCAATTTTTTAATTTTATGTACAGAAATGTAGATTCGCAGGAATATCCGCAGCTTATTTATTATTGATAAATACAAAATATCGATATAGATATAATACGAAATAAAACGATATCGTTTGTCCCATCCATTGAATATTATAGTACTATAATACAATACTTGGAATACTTGACGTATTTTCGAACACCGTACACGTTCTACGTATTTTGCCACTTCTAACGACGTTGTTCCCCAGCTTTAACTATTTTGGTCGTCCCATAATTACGTAACGCCGTTTCTTATCTTACTTTGGACAAACGCGCGTATCATGTTTCGCTGATGTGTTTACAGTACGCAATTCCTCCCTTTGTTTCGTAAAGAGAATCCTCACGGCAGTCTGTAGCGTGCGTCCGAGGCAATTGGATCGGCACTTTTTTCACGTTAAAAAAAGTTGTGAAATGAGCGTCGACGATATAACCGTCTGCGACATTGTACGGCAGAGGAATTCGAAAAAAGCAGTAACGCTAAAGGATGCTGTTACAAAAAAACATGCTCGAAGTACGTATACGGTGAGTATATGTCATAAACGTGGGAGAAACCGTGGAAGAAACGGTTTTTAAGCGGTAAAAAAAAATTCAACGACTGCGAACGAGTAAAATCAGCGCCCAGCAACGACATTTTATAATTCGAAACCTGGAACATTTTTTTCGGTAATGTGGACAAAAAGTAGGTGGCGGAAAGCGACTATTAAAAATGGACACGAGTATTAATTTTCTCTCCGCGAAGCTAAAGTCAAAGGACGATATTACTTATGGGATACGATGCAATATTTTTAACGCGCTTCTTGTCCCAGTTACGCGAAACGTCCCGATTATAAACATAAAGATAGAAATTAATTAGAAAGATAAAAATTACAGCGATGGAAATTCTCAAGGCGAAGATCGTAGAGATCAAAATGAATAATTAGAATGTTAAAAATTACGTCGGTGCGAGGTAAAAATTTCCAACGAGATGAGATTATCAATGGTGGCCGTGGTGATATTTCTCGCGGAATTGTTCGACGTATAATCGATGGGAGAGAGTGTCCCTGTTCATCGTGTGGAAGGAAAACTCGCGCTATTATTGCAGGGCTCGATATAAGTGACGTTTTATGTAACAAAATATTGAGGTTCGTGCGAGATACCTGTTACGTTGTAGCTCATTTGTTACGAAATGAAATGTAAGAGAAGAGAGGAGGAGGTCGCTGGTTGCGTTCCGAGGATGTGGAAAATGGCGCAGAGAGGAAAGAGGACGTTGTGCCGGGAATTACCAGCGAACGGATCTTTCTTGTTCTCTCGAAAATTGTGAAATCACAACGACGAGAATCGAAAGGAAATTTTCGAAATGAATCTTTAAGAGAGTCTTCCAGCGTCTTTTTACTTCTTAAGGAAACTTAAACAAAGGAGAAGAAAAATGGATTAGTCGCGACGAAAGTTACAATGAGGAAGACGAGAGAGAAAATTTTTGGTAAAATATACAGGTGGATAGAATATAACATCGTTAAAAAAATAGAGCAACTGTTACTTATAGCATCTTCTTTTAACCAATTTGTCTCCTCTCTTCGAATTTCATCGACGTCCGCTTGTACTTAATATTTTATAGTTAGCTTTTGCTTAATATTACAGCGGAATTTTGTTATACAGAATATTAACAAGAGAGGGAGAGAGAATTCTCGTCTGTAATATTCTGTAATTTGTCTTTTCCCCGAGTTTTGTTGATACAAGTTTTCGTTTAATTCCAAGTTGAAGAAACGAAGGGTGGGGGGGGCAATGCAAAAGGAGAAGCAAAGAGAAAATGTGATTAATAAAACGGAGGAATTTGAAACGGGAATAGATCAAATTATTCGGAAAATTCTTGCGCATACAATATTCTAGCTCGTTTAATATTTTCCGTTTCTTTGAATTTTATTTAATATTAATTTCATTTAGTCCGAGGCAAAGAGCGAAGTTCCCCGGTCAGAATTGTAATTAACATATTGACTTTTTATTTCGCAACTGGTTATTCGAATTTCATAGAAATTTATTACTTTTAACCTGGGAATTTTCAACGAGCCGTTAATTGAGAAATAAATCAAACGAGAAGACCGGAGCGTCGGAACGTTCGCTGCGAACAGTTTAGATCCGCCATGGTGCATCAGCCTTTATTGGCTGAATTAGAAATTATTAGAGGTTAAACTCTGCATCGGTAAAAAAAAACCTCGATGGAACACGATGGAACGTGTCCTCCTATCGCTACGACCCTTTTATAATAATTCTCGTATCTCTGGACGCTGGAATTCCAAAAAAACGCTACCTGAGAATTTTCTTCTCGCTAAAATTCACTTTTCCCTCTGATTGGTTTCTCATACTTTGGTAAATTCCAAAGCCTAACTTAACTTCTTCATAGATATTCTCTTCACCACGCACAAAGTTCAATTGTCCGAGCATGCAACTCGCGATTTTTCAGTCTCGAATTTCGATTCGACGTTTCGACCACAGTTTCCACCTATCGATATGTTTATGTCCTTGATATATGTCCGTGATAATGATTTCCGAGTTGAGCATTGAGTTGAGCAAAATCTAATCGACGAATATCATGGCCGCACGTGTTACAACTCGATTGTAATTATCAACAACTCGCCGATTTATCAGATAAAACGAGATACGAATGGAAATTTGATTTTTCCCATTCGTCGATTCGTGCGAAAGTTTGGTGCGTTAATGCAAACTTAATCGATGAATATCCCGTGCAACTTCCTTTGTTTACTATGCTCGAGCACGATTATTAATTGTTATCGAGTTTCAAGCGAATTACATGTATTACGGTGTTCCGTTTCGACGACGTGTACAATACGAGCATAGGGATTTGGAAATCGTAATTAAGGTTACTTGGGGCCGTTTAGCAGCGGCCAATTACGCTGCGATGTTAATTAGTCGTTTGTTCCTGGCCATGGAACGTCGTACGATGCGGAGTTTGAACGAGCATTCGAACAGAGATCAAAAAATTCGTATAACCTGCAGTCTTCGTTAAACTCACTGTTAGAAAGGTTCGACGCGTGTAAAAGTTCTTTTTCTATTTTTTTTTTCTTTTATCGCATCTTTGTTGGTATTTCTCCTACTTTTTGCCTCGGTAGAATTATCTCGAATATTCGTTTCTTCGTCTAACCACACACGGCAACGTTTAACGCTTTGCGTCTTTCGTCTCGTTTTTCAACCGTCGGCCAGAGGGCACGCGAATTCGCGTCTTACACACTTGGTGCAGTATTTTATGAAAATGTTAAATACTGTTAAATAAAATATGGGAAAAGCAGTGGATGGTATAAAGAAAATGTTATGACGATATGTTCGATATTGGTCGCTGGGAAAGTTCGTTCGGATTTTTAAGAAATTTAACAAGATAATAAATTTTCAAGCCTTCGAGCGTATCACGTTACAAATCGTTACGAGTGTTCCACGTTTCAAATGTAACGAACGCTATTTGACAAAAATTGGTAAAGAAGAACGTACGACGAACGAGCGAGCTAATCTTCAAGTAATCAGATCCTCGCGTGCAGACGATTTTTTATCGACATTCTATCGATTCTGTCGAGGAATTGGCGTTCGTCTCCGTGTTATGCTTCAGCGTGACGATATTATCGAGCGATAAGATGGGAATCGAACGAACGATTGTTTTGATTTCTGCGCGTTTACACGCAGCGCTGTGCGTGGTGGCGACCGAAGCAGAAATAACGCGGCACGTCACGCTGAAAAATCTCGTGTATCTTCAATCTACGACAATGAGGCTTCTTGCTAATTAGCCTTGCTTCCCTCCTGTTCTCTGTCTACTTCTCGTGTTTTATTTTCTTCCTTTTTTTCTCTTCTATTTTTTCTTTTTTTTTTTTTCACTCTTCCTGACTTTTTAGCGGATAATTTTGCGTCAGGTTTTGGCCAGACTTAAAATATTAAAAAATATCCAGATGCTTTTAGTTTTTCGGGCGGGGAAACTTTTTAGCGTTACTGTTATGTAACATTTTCCTTTTTACGAAAATGGTCATTGGGACAAGGTTGATACGCGTTAAATTTTCTAGGCATTTTCCCGCTCTTTAATCAACACGAAAGTCTCGTATACGAAAGATCAGATTCTTTTCTTTTTACTTTCTGAAACAACGTGTTCAGAGATTGGTTCCAGCCTTGGAGACCTTCAACGCTGGAATCAGAATTGCGGCAAAGCGAAAGAAACGTAAGAAAATTTTCGAGAAACGGAAACCCGCGGTCGATGATAATCTTCTAATTAAGGTAACCTTAAATTGTAATGCGAGATGGTGCGATTTTATAGACACAGAATACAATCCAAGCTTATCATTTGCAATTACGGAATTAATTCTGATAATCGTGTTCCTTTAATTTTAATTAGCCATGTACAAAGCATCCAAGTATTAAAAGTCGCTACTTGTGCTGTTAATATCATCGAAAAATCAGTCCGAGAGTATCAAATGATTTTTCCACTGGAGACGCCAAATATTGGGTTGGCAACTAAGTGATTGCGGATTTTGTCATTACCACCTAATGGCAAAATCCGCAATCACTTAGTTGCCAACCCAATAATTACGAAATGGATCAAAATGTTGGTGAAAGGTGGTTCCTCGGCCGCTCAATATTTCATGAATATTTTACAAATATTTCACTCTGAATTTCGTGGCTCTGGACGCTTTAATTACACACCGCTCTTCGCTCTTCATTCGATCGATCGCAGGATGGAGATGGTCGAAAAGTATTCGCATTACGTTGGTCGTTCGATGCGAATGTTTCTCGAAGGATGTGCTATCGCATCGTTCAATCGACCAGTGTTTGAACGCAGACGAAGAAAACGTAGCATTCGCAGACAGGCGTTTCCACGCACTTTCGAATCATCGTTCATGAGGATGACGCGTAATGAGCGTGCCCTAGATATAGACAGGCCATACGGTGGCGCGACTCGCTTCCTGTGCAATCAGGTCCGATCAATTAATGGTCGAGTGCCTTCTTGCTCGACGGTATAATGAACGTCGATCGACGATTAACAAGTCTTTCGAAAGTGTGTTGGAGAATGATCGACTCGTCGATCGAAGAAAGAGAAACGTAGGCGCGGTTCACGCTGACCTTACCAGACCCGGTCAAACGACCGGTTTAAAAATGTAATTTCAAATTCTACACGTTCGTCGTTATTTCTTTTGTTCGTCTAATTTTATGTAAATTTTTGCGTTAACAAAAATTAAGAAACTTATTAATCAGAAATCGATGTAGAAATTTAGACGAAGGTAAAATTAAACGAACAAAAGAAATAGAATTTTAAATTCAATTTTGAAACAGGTTGTTTGTTTGACCGGGCCTGGTGAAGTTAGCGCTAAAGCAACAGAAATCGTAAGATGTCCGTGTCTTGGTGCAAGAAGCGTCGGTATCGAATTTCCTCTGCAACGCAGAAACAGAGAATCAACAAGCTTATTCCGTTTGTAGTTCTCACGTTGACTTTGCTATTTCTTGCACGAGGTTTATCTTACGAAAAATTGTTACATTAGCATGTGTACAGATACTACGGGATGTTGCTTCTACGTGGAATTTGAAATTTTTCCTTTTTTATGGGAAGAATGTGGTTGTCTTACAAGTTGTGTATTATCGTTTGCAAACTCGTTATCGGGTTTGACTCATTTTTGCAAAAATACCACGTCGGCGCAGTTCTTGCGTGAAGCCACAAATACGCAGCCTTATGGTGTCGAAATATATACAGGGTGTGGCCAAACAACACGTACCAGCGGATATGACGCGACTGCTGGTGAAAAAATAAGAACAAAAAGAAAAAAAACAAAATTTTTCGTGCGACGCTTCATTTTTGAGAAAATTGAGTCCGAAAATTTATCAAACGTCCTTGAACATGACTAATTGCCAACTGTGCATGAATAAACAATGATCCGGAATAATCCAGAAATTATTCCGGAATAAAATAAAGTCTGAACGTGTTTAGCTGAAAATTGGCCCGGTGCACGCGTACGATAAATGTTGAAATTTATTTTTCTCGGAAGCAAATTATCTTCTTGTGACAATTTTTTTCTACATTTTCGATTTCATTTTTACGTGTAGAATAATTATCTATTCGCGCGCAGTCCACAATCAGCCATGTTTGAGTGTACTTTAAATTAGAAATTTTCAAACTGGAAATGTTCTCGAGAACCAAGCGTCGTATGAAGAAAATTGAATTCTGCGTTCTCTTCTTATTTTCTTTTCGCAAGGATTCACTTCGTGCGAGCTATGTATATATTTGAGAATGTAGTATTACGTATGAAGAAATTAGAATAATGGGCCTGGAGTACGAATAAATTTATTGTTATTATTACGTTATATACAAAGTGAAACTCTAAATAGAAAATATTTGTTATATTGGGTTGGCAACTAAGTGATTGCGGATTTTGCCAATATCACCTAATGATAAAAGGCGCAATCACTTAGTTGCCAACCCAGTAATAAAAGTGTGTTAGCTCGACGAATTTCGCCAACAGTGAAACACAAATCGTAAGAGTCCAACGATTTATTCATTTTTACCTTTGTCAAGAAAAAAGATGCAAAAAGGTAAAAATAAAAAAATTTATGGGTTTGTAAGAAATTTAAAATTCGTAAGAAAGATATATAAAATATCCAAAGTGCAGTACTTTTTATAATAATTGGTAGGTAAAAGAATTTTCTACCGAGATGCTGCATTTTTAATTGCATTTTGAGAAATTTGTGTTTGCATAAAAACCCGCAGACTCGTTATAAAGTGTAACGTTACGAAAATTACATACACCTGTTATATTTACGCGAGACCATAAAAATAGTAGACTCAACATTATATTAATATCTCGTAGGTCTGCCTGCCCTACGCGAGCGTCCACAACGTTCTGTTATCTCGTTGAAGAAATTCAAGATCTTGTAATTTCTGTTGTAACCTTATCCCAAGATTTTTGTCAGTTCGATTCTTTAATTTTTTCTAGTCTTCCTCGAAATACACAAATAATAATTGTATCGTTGTGTACGTATAAATAATTCTGTTGCAAAGTGCGTTTTTAGTTTCTTTTGCGACCCTTTTCTTTCTGTCTTTGTATATGCATTTGTTTTTACATTACATTCTATACATTATTATGTATAGGTATGAATTAGGTTAGTCCATATGAAACGTCGTTTGTCCTTTTTTTTTTATTAAATGTTAAACACACATATACAGTGGCTGACAAAAGTACGTGAAAACTTATAGAAAACATTGATATACGTACACGAAAATCTCACCAATAACACCAGTTGGTTAATGTTATCGATTAGCAAATTATAGTGCAAGAGAGCTGGCAAACAATTATCTTAGCTTGTTCGGAAGGTTCGCAGCGAATATTAGCAAGATTCTATTAGAACGAGACTTTTCGCTATCTGTAAGTTGCCGAGTCTTTTCTTGGCAAATGGTCCGGCATTTTCAACAGCGAATCGCTCGAAATAGACTCCTACAAGGTAAAAAAAAAATTATCTCTATTCAGAAAAATAGTAATTTCCATATTCATCAGCGACCTGTTTATGATTTTTCACAAAATCTCGCTCTACTAAATTACAAAGATTCTTCTATTAAAATCGATCTCGAAGAAATACAGTTCTCCCAGTAAGTAATAAAAATTCAATCCAAGTCTCTTACAAGTTTGATTCATCCATTGGCGAAGTGACGACCCTTCTATGAAAATATCTCGGAAAATGTGCCACGTAGAATATAAAGCACGAAACTAGTATAAGGAAACTAGCAGCGCCATAAAGTAGAAAAATCGTGAAATATCGAGGATCTCTGCAACCGCGTTGAAACTGTAACGATGGCCAAAAACGCAAAATTCATTCTGTCGTCGGAAATGGAGTAGAAGCACCGGCGATAAATTAAACCGGCTGGCTGCCAGCGAAATGTCGAAGAAACGGTATCAGCCAGTGCGTTTCGTTCGGATTTAGATATTCGTGAGAGACAACTGGGTCAATCCGCGTCCTAGAAGCGGTTAGACGAGCGGCGTGACGCTAGAATACCGGAAACTGGCTGGCTGGGGCCGGAAACCGACGCTGCAACGTAAGATTATCCGCGCTCGCACATAATCGACCGCTTCCATCTGTCTTTGCTTTACCAATGTTTGTTCCAACGAAACCAAAAAAAGAAAGAAACACGAGAATTCTTTGTTCTCGCGTGTTTTCTTTCGCCATATTCTTCCTCGTTCTCGATCATAGAAATATTGGAATGGTTTGTTGTTGTAGTGTTTAGAGTACACGAAAGATAGCAGCACGTTAGATATACGTGGAATATCAACACGAAATTGAATATTCGAACTATATGCGTATTTTATTTAATGAAACGTTTTAACATGTCTGCGGAAGAAATGGAACCGAGAAATGAAAATTCTTTGTTCTCTTACGTTTCCATTCTGCTACTTTTCTCCTCGTTTCGAAGCATAAATTTATTTGAAAATAAGAAATACTTTGTCGTCGAAACGCCTGGAATACACGAAACGCGGGAATATTTGAATATATCGAATAATATCAAATTATATATTTAAGCTACCCACGCGTATTTTATTAATTTGGAATTTTTATTTTCTTCTTTTTCTTTATCGGCGTAAAAGACTGAGAAATAAAGATTCTTTTTCTTCGTCGTTTTATTCCATATTTGCTGTATTCTCTCTCATTTTCAACCATAAATTTCGAGATATCTCGTTCTTGGAAATTCTAGGATACACAAAATATAGTGAAATTTCAATGTGCTGTATTATTGCGAGTCTAGATATTTGAACTATTTTTAGTATTTTGTCAATTGAATATTTTCATAGCTTTATGAACGTACCTAACGTTGTTGACAAATGACATGAAGTATATGACAAATACATTTTCTTCTGTTTTAAATTCTACGACAAATTGAATGCTAATGAAAATGCTTATAGAGTTAGGCTAATGCGAACACGATAATACTGCAAAGCGATGAAAAACGAAGAAATACGAATATTAGCAGCAAAACTAAAGCGTTTTGATCTTCGAGAAATCCAATATACCGTTGAAAGCGATCAGTTTGTTATTTATTTTTCTTCTCGCTTCGAATTTTCTGTTTGAAGTTCTTTATGCTCTTTTTATTTCTCAATGTTTTATGATATTTTACTCGATCGCAAACGACCGACTAGAAACAGTCGATGACGATTCGGACTGAAAATAAAAGTGAGCGCACACGTGTGCGACGTGTAGGTCGTCTCGCAACGTGTATTTTTCCCATCTACCCACGTTTCCCACTATTCTATATATCTGCTTTCGTTCTTCTTATTGATTTCGTGACTCTCTATGAAGATTAAGCTTTCTGTAAGAATCGCCCGATCGTCAGTAGCACGTTCGTCTTCCCGTTTCTTCCTAAACGAAATTCCTGCGTTAACGTTACTGGAAATTTTTAACACACCGAATTGTAGAATTTGTTATATCTTTTCTTGTCTATAATTTCACATTTTCGACTTACAGACTTGCGTTTCAGATGAAATTTATATTGTGCATCGTTGAGCGAGAAAACACCGGTATTTTTAATTTCTTAAAAAGTTCGACGTTTTATCTAGAACTAAAGATAAAACACCTGCTAACCCTTTGCACTTCGAATTTTATTTCACTTTCGTTGGCAAGCAGCTCCCAACGCTTTTAAGTGTTTTATTTGAAATTTACTTTAACCAAAAAATAAGACAATTTAAATAAATAAAGGAAGAAACAAATTCACTTAAATACCACTTTTATTCACATTATTATTGTATTTTCTAATTTTTAAGCGTGCCATATATCTTGCAACAATTTCCAGGATGCAATCCTGGTTTTCTTCCGCCCGTTTCATAAAAAAAGATAGAACTGAAGGAATGTCGAGACTCGAAGGAGCTTTTGAGTTAAAAACTGATATCGAGTCATAGAAGTGCAAAGGGTCAAACGCGTACGAAATAATAAAAAATAAATCGATGGCTTAAATTAAAAATGAATAATAATAATAATAATGAAGAGGAAAGATATTCGCAGGGAATGTGATAGTTGGTATCTGTTTGATCCTTGAGAACATGTCTGGCAGTCGTTTACCGAATTTGTCAGCGGCAAGATTAATTATGATCTTCGTAATAGCACGTCCCAGCACACGAAATTAATCGTGGAGACAGTTCGTAGACGCATCTGACGCGATCTAATCCGCCATTCTCAAAATACCCGGGCAGAATCAGGTCAGGATATACATTTGTTCCTGTAAAATATGATATAAGAATCATTGCCTGTCAGCAAGATTTAAGTTACCTATTCGAATCCAAGTATGTAAATTGCAACGTGATTTGAAATAAAACTTTGATATATCGTCGCGTGCAGTTCTATGGCGAATATAAAACAAACTCTAATGTACTGTCTTTTACCAGGATTTAGTGTGGCGTATTTAAGTAGAACATTGTATGGTACAGAATCAAAGTTCGAAATACAAAATTTGTATATGGCGGGTCGTCTTTGGAAAACGGGGCGTGTAACGAATCTTCCTGCGAGTTGTCCATCATTGTTGTATACCGGATGATATTGATTGGAGTGAATGTATCGTAAAGGTTAACAAGCGATATCTGTGGGTGAATAATTGAGATGTCGGTGACGATGATGAGTTTAGGTTTGATAACGAATACGCGGTCAACGGGATGAAAAACACCCAATAGACCTCATAAAAGATATAACTTAGAAAAAAACGAAGCTAGCACCCCGCTGGGGGTAGCCGCCCACATGCTATATTTATTTTTTATTTTTATTTTTTTTTTCTTCACCAACAAGATATAACACTACCAAATGTCCATAAGGACAAATTGTAAAATAACCAAAATAAAATAAAAAAAAAAAAAAAAAAACGGGATGACGAGTGCGATTTTGAACTTGACGTACGTGTTCCCTGAACTAGTCGAACTTATCGGATTCAGAGACAGTCCAAGTGGAACTTCCCTTATATACTCCTCTCTGTATTTCTTTGTATCCCTCAGGTCAATCCCTGTTTTTAAGGAGAGTTGCTTAATTACTTTATACCTCTGTTAGGTACACGTCCCTCCCGTGACCGTGGCTACGTTCAGCGACCCATTATATCACTTCGAGCCTAAGTTCACTGTCATAACTCTCAGGCATCCATAGATTAAATCATAAACAACTATTTCCCAGTTTTATTATTTAAATACAGCTAAAATAAAAAGTCTGGACTAAAGTATCGAGGACCTTCTCAAACATTCCAAAAGAAAGGCCCAATGTCCTTTCATCTCTGACATATATATTGGGTTGGCAACTAAGTGATTGCGGATTTTGTCATTAGGTGGTATTGAAAAAACCGCAATCACTTAGTTGCCAACCCAATATATATATATATTTCAAATTATTTTCAAATTAAATTAATGATAAATTTAAATTCGATAAGTAAATTATTTAAGACGGATGACATAAATAATTAAGACCGCGATATCCTTGCACGTGTTTCCTTTTTTTTTTTCTTTTTTGGCACCTCGTTTCCTCTGATAATCCACTGTACAGCGAGTAAATGGCCAGAGGCAGAGGAGCCGCCGTGTCGTGGTTGTTAAAAGTCTTTCGGGCAGGCTACGAAACTTGCCGCTTAAGCATCGTCAAAGAGCTTCATAATGCTTTAATGGATCACTGACAGCGTTCTTAATTGCCGACTGGACGAAAAAGTCAATAATAGTAACTACTCTTCAACCTAAAAATGATGGACCACGAAAGGTCAGCTTCAGCTATCCTGCTTTGTGTCGTATTTTTTAGTCAGCAAGAAAAAACCAAAACTACGTTACAACGCGTTAAAAACGACTGAAAGAAACTCTGGAACATTCGTAGAAAACACGTCTATGGAAGAAGCACAGCCATGAAATTTGCCAGCTTATTTTTATCGATTATTCCATTTTCATGGGAAATTTCTTTTCGACTGGAAGAAACTCTGAAACATTCCTAGAAGACACGTCTATGGAAGAAGCACAGCCATGAAATTTGCCAGCTTATTTTTATCAATTATTTTATTTTCATGGGAAATTTCGTTTCGAGATTCTCGACGTTCCGTTTACGAAGCCATAAAATTAGGCGTTGCTTTTATCGAATATTTCACCTTTCCAACAGCTATCGTCAAAGAGAAGGAGAAAATTTCACTGAAATTCCGTTCAATTTGAAAAATCAATAAAACCAAACGAATGTAATGAACGCAAACGCAATCTTTATCGCTTGTAGAAATTTCCTGCTGGCAGATCGTGTTCCGATATTAATCCATCTTCTACGATCACAGATACCAGCGTTACAATTGCTACAAGAGAATTTGCTAAATCGCTAGGACAAACCGATCTACTTGAAAGGTTCGATCGATTAGCAAGAGGAAAGTTGAAATTCGCGACATTCCCATCAGCTGGTTAATTGAATTTACAACTAGATTTAAAATAAAAAATCGAAGTTAGAATGGGAACTTTAAGCTGTTCGAATTTCATTTCACTTCGTCAATTTCGTCGTTTTAATCTGCTTCGCACCATGTCGAACAATTCTTTCTCTTTGCCTCTTTGATAGAAAAACAAAGTAAAAGCAGGTAAATTAAACCGACGTTTCGCGCTCGATTAATTCAACGTTCAAAGTTAATTCGTCGTTCGAACGTTCGCTTTACCCGTCACGTTGCACTTCAGTTTCTTCGAAGAAACGTAATATTACGCCGGTGTATAGCGATGTTGCAAAGCTTTTGGTAGCAACTGTGCCGTAGCTAATAACCGGAAATCGAGGAGAGAAACGCGTCGCGACAAAGAACGATGACGTGACGCGAGCGAAACGTATTAATCCTTCAAACTCGCACGATCGAAGGATAATTGCTCGCGAGTTGGAATCGAGACGAGTCAACCGGCAGAGCGTGTGCCGACGTGAAATTCCGCTGCTCCTTCTCTTTTTATTCTTCCTTTTTCAACCCCTTTGCGCGCTCACAGTGGCGAAAAAACGAGCTTTAAAGTTGATACACGCGATTAGATCTATCGTATCGAATATCGTTGTTCAATGGACGAGATTGGAACGAAGAATTTTTTTACAGTCTAATGTTGACCTGTGTCAGGATCGAGTCGAAAGATCGAGTCGTTTGATAGGTAAAGTAGAAAAAGTGGAGTAACGAGGGTTGATAATCGAACAATTTAGAAAATTATCAAGAACCGCGGTGTATTTCTGCAGAATTTTACATTACCAGTGACAATGGAAACTCGAACGACCAGAAGAAAAACTTGCAGATTTCCCGTGAGACTTTTTAAACCTACCTGCTGTTCCTCTTCCAAGGTCACGCCTTTCACATCGTCTACATGTGTCTGCTAACGTATTTCCTTCGATAACTTAGACAATAATACATAGATTGAGTGTAATTCTTGGAGTTTGAGGCAAAAATTGTTGCTTTCGTCCTAGACCAACAATTCGGATTGACTCTATTAGAATGGCAACTAAGTGGTTGCGGATTTTGTCAATACTACCTAATGACAAAATCCGCAACCACTTAGTTGCCAACAAAGTAGCAACGAAAGATAACGACACATTGGTATTCCGATTAGCGTGAAATTACCATACGCCTGGTATCTCTGGAACGACATTTTTTATACCTAATAGTTTCTAGTTATGAGCTAATTACCTCGTAGATTGCTTTATCTTCCGAAGAGATATCGTGTTTGAAGGAAATAACTGAATGCGTTGTTGAGTTCCGATAGAAGATAGAGGAAAGCCAGCTATGGCAGAATCTTAACATGGAATATCTGAGCGTAGAAGGAATCTACAGCTTGTTCAGCAATGATTACACGCCAAGAGAATCAGCTTACTCCTGACATCGCGTCATGCTACGGAGAATATAACGTGTTCCTTAGATACACCGTAATTCTTGAGTAACGTTCAACCTGCCACAAATAGCTTCTACACCTACGTATTAGCCGTTTCCCAATTTTGCCTTCGCAAAACAATCGCTCATAGAACAGTCGCTCGTCGAAGTATGTTCGTATGTTCGCAAACTATGTTAGGGAACATTTTTTTTATCAGTTTATTATCGCGAGTTATACGCAACTTTTCGAAATTTTGTCATTGGCCAAAAGTCAGACGCGATCGTCGTTATCGTAATGGTATGATTTGAAATCAACGCGAAAATGTACATGGAAGTTGCAAAACATGTTTATTGTGAATATACTCTTCGAGCAGAATTAATACACAGCATGAATAGTAGGCTTAAACGTACAATTACAGCTAAAAATAGTCTCGCTAAATAAGCACGTTATCGCATATTATTGCCATTATATGTCTGGATTTTTTGAATTGAACTATATTTAACATGGACCAAAAGTCTCCTGTTTGTTCATGGACTTTGATTATCATAAAACTCTGCAGCGTTTGGGCTTTCAGAAAATATACATTTTTGTACCATGTTGCGTGTTACCATTTGTCATTGCTACTGTGTATTTTAATCTTTTAATTTGTTTATATTTAGCGTGAAATAAAGAACTTTTATATTAATTCACATAAGTAAATCATAATAAAGGTTCATAGCGTCTGAGCTTCCAAAAAATGAATGCTGTTATACCATGTTGCATGTTATCATACATTATTGCTACTATGTGTTTGAATCTCTTAGTTAAAACATATTTAACATTAAATACAGATCTTCTATTTGTTCACATACGCAAGCATAATAAAATTCCATAAGATTCGAACGTTTGAAAAAATGTATGCTATCATACCGTGTTGCATGTTATCATATATCGTTGGTATCGTGTCTGAATGTTCTAGCTGAGACGTATTTAACGTGGAAGAAAGATTTTCCATCTACCCACGCAAATGTAAATCATAAAATTTATTATTAATACCTACACGTGTAAAACTAACCTTTATTTGCAACATCTTATTCTACCATCTCTGTGTATCTCGCCGTTGGTTTCATAAGAAAACCAGATGATAGTAATCGATACATTTTTTGTCAGATTTTTTTGTCTTCAAAGATATGTTGAGAGGAGATATTTCTCTTGTCTGGAAAATGTCTCTTTCCACGCAGTGAAATTTAATTCGTCGATCTCGAAGCTGAATCAAGGTTCAGTAGGTCGTGTACCGTTTTAAGATACAGCGGCTGTAATTCTTCGTGTTTTTTCGTGTCGCTGCAATAAAGCGAGAAACGCTCGGATTTCCATGGATGCGATGCACCCGAGCTACTGAACCGTGGTAAATCCGGTTGGTGCATTTGGAATGCCCAATGGAAGCACGGAATACAGTGGAAAAATTACTTTCGGTTCGAAGCACGCTCCTTAGGAAAATCTTTCCTCGGAGAATGGCGACTGTAATCTACCTGACCATCCGATTCTCTGGTTATTTTCCTGTATTCTCTTCCTGTCGATACTTTACGATTTCATCGGTATTTCCGATTTCCTGCAAACTTGGATATATCGAGTGGCGTTATTTGAATAAGCAAATTGTCAGAAAGAAGTGTCGTTAGCTGTTATAAGTACTTTTGATTCTACTTTAAAACTACCTAAACCTAACCTCGACCTAGTACAAACCGTATCGTATTTCGTCATTTTTATTTCGCCACTCGTCCGCCAGAGGCGAAACCTAATCCTAATCCGAACCGCGTGTAAGATTCTTTTAAACGTTGTTCGTCGTATGCCTCGTAATCCTTTTTTGTTGTTTGGCCGTTCTATCGATACAGGTTAATTTAAATTGCTCTTCTAACTGTTTACTTCTGTCGTTTAATTTGCTTAATTCGCACTTAATTCTTTATTTTCAGAAAATAAGAATATATTTATATAGTTTGTTTTAGGTTAGCTTTAATTTCGATATGGCGTTAAGTGTACGTAGTACTGTTTGTGACGCTCCACTTTTTAAACGATATTTTATCTTTTTAGATAACTATTTCCGATATATTCCAAGTTTAAAGAAAAAACCAGAGTGAAATTGTAAAGTGTCGTCCAGTTTCTTTTACAGAAATTTTAGACTTTAACAGATTCTATTCTTCTTTTATAGATCCTATTTTATAGATTTTAACGTAAATACCTTGTGTAAATATATATAAATAAATTTCAGCCGCTGTTCAGTGTCACTTGACTGTCGCGAGTAAGAACGATCGTGTAATAATACGTGTTAGGTTATGTGCGTAGCAGCGACAATTCTTCGTGCTCGCTTCTATCAATCAAAAGTTCAATTTATTCTTGTTCTAACGAGAAAACAGTCGTCGTGCAGCCGCGTCCTCAGACGCGCGCACGTTCGTATAAAGTAATATGAGCGAATGCCATTTTCGTAAGCGACAAATTGTCGCCGGTGTGCGCGAAGCCTTATTGTCGACTTTAGTCCACGCCCGTACGGAAGAGACTAACACTAGAACTACCACACAAAGGAATAACATAATGAATTTTTTTTTTTTTTTTGTTATTTATTCAAAATTAAAATAATTTTGTATCGTGGCTAATTATACCAATATCAGTCAAAATAACTGGTACTTGTCAAAGCGTAAAAGGTTTACCGAACTCGAATTAACCAGTTTCCTCGTTTTGTGTAACTTTCCACACGTTTTTAGAATTTTTACCGTCTATCGGTCGATACGATGGTGTCGATTATCAGGAAAATTCCAGATCGATCACCATGCTTGACACACTAGAACTACCACACCGGTCGAAATGACTGGTTTTACAACTTTTTATAAACGTGCCAACTCTCATTCAGGGATCATATTCCCAGATGAGTTAATAATACCAAAAATATACTACGTGACATGGAATTCCTTTTGTAAGGAAGCTACGATCAAAAAAATATTACGTATTCTTTATAGATCAATCATTTTGACTGGTTTTATACTGGTCGATAGTTCTAGCGTTAAATGTACTTCATTTGAAATATCCTTTAGCTTGGACATCATTACAATCTTGGTGTCTTTCAACGCGACTATTCATTTTTCAGCTTTATCTCGCTTTTCAGAGCATTTAACAAGGAAAGGGTTCTTAAACGCCAGATTTCCTCATGTGCCTCTATTGTTCTCGTTTCAGAGAAGTGGCGTTGCGTGAATTAGCAAGAAGGGGGTGCAAGGTTGAGCGGCGGTACTCGACTCGAATATTCTTGTAGTGGCTCATCGATTGCGTTTCCCTGGATTTTCTGACGGTGAGTCTTCCAGTGAATTTTTTCCACCCACTTGTCCCACCCTGAAATTAACAACGTGTATTCCACTCTTGCTCTGTCGTATACAAACATATAATCTTTACGTGACACCTTCACTAAATACTAAATATTAGTATATTATATTGTACGTACACAGTGTCGTGAATAATTTTATAATTATTCAACTCTTAGATTTTTAATTTTATTTTTTAATTTTTTATTATATGTATAATTTTTTAACTTATATTTATAGTAAATTTTTTAATTTTATATTATAATCTATAAAAAAAGAGAACTGAAGATGCGGTAGACACAAATATTTTTCTTTCAAAGTCTGGACAAAATCAAATTCTTTTTTAAATTATGCACTTTGTTGTTTGTGAAAAACTATAAACCCAGTGTTAATATAGTTACGTCTTTATCAAATATTCAGTGAAATTTGACTCCATTTCTGATTATTTCTATTAATCTGTTGTTGTCACGCTATCCACTGATCTTGTTTAAAGTTTCGTTTCGAATATCCGCTCACGTGGATTTCATTCTTTCTCTAGGTTCGACGATATGTTTTATAGGTGGCCTGATCGTAAACTTTCCTTGTTAGAATTCACCCACAGGTTCCCGATCGCGTTCAGATCGGCATCCGATGCTGGTCACGGTAATAATTCTATTCCGAAATCTTTGCTGTAGCAATTGTACGAATAGCAGCATTGTCTCGTTGAAGAATCGTCCCTTCACCCTCAATTTCAGTTATTAAACGCAATAACTCGCCACGTAATATCTCCTAATGTTCTATAGTATTTGCAAAAAGAGAAAGAAAAATTTCGCTTAGAATATCCAGGCATGATCACTGGTACGTTGGAAATATCGAGGAAATAATGCGGAAAGTATGTTCGAAACTATAATTATTCGCAATGCCGTGTATCGTACAAATTTTTTGAACGAAAATTAATTGGTTAGTTATTAGGAAACTCGTAATACAGTAGAACTTGGTTCATATGAAACTGACGGGAGACAAGTTAGTTCGTATAATCAGGTCGCTCGTATAATAGGAGTCCATCTATTTCTCCCTATGACCTATTTCCACCTGTGATTTTTTGCTCGCTTAATAGGAGTTCGTGTTCGTACGAGACATAAGAGGATTCCACGAAACATTTCCTCCCAAATAACGTTTAATAACGTTGCAAACTTTTAACAACGGCGAATTGTGTTATACGACGCGTGGTCAGCTTTTTGTGATAAACGTTCGTACGCATCTGCGACTGTTTCTACGGGGTGGATGTGGTAAAACGTGTAAAAAGAGTCGTGAAACGATTAGTTTGCAACAGAGTACGAAACTCGTGTTAAACCAAGGCAAACAATAGAAAAGGCAATTCAACCAGTTAGCTGTTTTTGACGAGTATACTCGTCAGTATGATCGACGATTATACTCGTCAGTATGGTCGACGAGTATACTCGTCAGTATAATCGACGGATATACTCGTCATAAAGAAATGACAACATTCTGCGTTACGACGAGTATACTCGTCGTGCGTAAAAAGTAATCACAATTTGCCGTTTAAATTGCAATTTAATAATGGCAGTAAATTGCAGTAATAGAATTGAAAAACAAAACAGTCATTCGGTTACAACTTAATTCCATATTATAGCAGTTACACATACTCTGTCTTTGACGAGTATACTCGTCGTCACTTACTTTTTGCCACACATGTTAGGTACGCGCAATAGCCAACTGGTTAAAACATAGAGGCGCGTTCGATGACGACGTTCTACTCGATAAACGCACAAAGGGGAAGGTAACCCGTTAAGGGAAATGGGAAAAAATACTTTTCCCAAAGATTAACATTTTGGTCATCGTTTCTTTCCATATTATTATTGTACGAGCACGTATTACAAGTTTTCTGATTAGCGGCGAAGAGGTCACTTTCGTCGTTCGAAGCATCGTTCGTCCGATCTGACCGGTTTGTATCAGTCGCGTCGATGTACGTTCTTTCCTTTGATAATTCTGCGTAACAAGCCGTACGAGTTTCTAAATCCCTTTGAAATCGCGTTAAACGTTCAAGATTGGTATCGTTTACGGTGGAACGATGAAACGCGTGAAAAAAGAAAAACAAGCGGGACGTGTAAGAGTTAATAACATAATCAATAACACAAGAGTTAAAAAGAACGTGTAGAAGTGAATAAACCGTTTAAAATAAAAAGACCGTGTTAAAGTGAATCGCGTAGAGGAAGAAAGGTGCCGTGTAAAAAGAGTCCCACAGGTGTACGTAATATGGTGGATTGACGCTGAGCGGGTAGTTCAGGTGATAGAAGCTCGGCTAATGTTCAGGTAATCAGCCGACGCTAAAATTTCGTTCGTGTAAACCAACTTCCATTGTGTATTTTCGAACGTATCGAATGTTAGATGGGGTGAACGAATAATACGTCAAACAGGGTACTAGATAGATGGAGCAGATTGTTCGAAATTAATGGGACGCTATCGTGTTTCTAGGAATAGATAATATTTGATATTACATAGTTAGCTCTTCGACGAATTCTGTACTTTGATATGCCAGCAGTAGGATTTCGAATATTGTATTTATGTTTCGTAGGATATATACGTTGATCTCGGAAGACGATAGTAGCGAGTGTTAACCTAACCTAACCTTGTCAGGCTTCGAACTTTCATTCGAAATTGTCCATTCGTTGTTGCTTCTTTCGCTCGTCCAACTTTACATAAATTCTTGTATTAACGAAAATTGAGAAACTGATTAATCGGGTAATAGAAGAATGTACATAAAGTTAAACGAACGAAGGTACAATTTTAAATTAAATGTCGAAACCGATCGTTTGACCGGGTCTGGTAAGGTTAGTGTTAACTAAATGATTAACCATAATTATATTACTAAACTATAACTGTGTATAGCCAATAATTTGGTTAACTGTATTTATTAATTCAATTATATTATTAACTAAATATTACGATCATACCTTCAATATTATACATATTTCTTTGTATCATATTTCGAAGTATCAAACTTGACACAAATGCAGAAAAATCCGCAGTTCACTAGTCGCCAAGTAAAGTCAATCGCGAGCCAACTAAATCACCCCCTTACTACTCACGCTTTACGATCCCATTTCGAGCAACCATAATCTGTCCATAAAATCCACTGTGCGTCAATATTTGCGAGGAGGCTGGCGGGTGGCCGGCACAATGAACTCGCTGTAAACCGTCGTTGGCCGAGTATTTATGTTAATTAGAAGCGAGGTCGTCCTTAAAGCAGGGTGAAACACGAGTCTCGAGACACTCAATTGGTTGCACTGCAGCGCACTTCTCTGCAAAATAGAATTAATTCCAGTGTCTCTCTTTCTTTCTCTCTCTCTCTCTCTTGCTCATTCTACGATTCTCTTCAATCTAGCACGCGTGAAGCATTCTCGAAGCGCTAACGAAGCGGAATTAATGGCAGAACTATCGGTTTTCGCAACTTTCGCGTATCCTTTTACCTAGGGGCAGGAGCTAGTAAACCCTTGCCGCCAAGGTAGTAGCTACGAGTCGATGCCTCGTTCCTCTGATAAGATTAATCGAGTTGCGTCGGTTACACGAGTTTCCTCCGCACTTTTTACGCGTTCTGGGGATGTTGCACACGGTGGAGAATCGACAAGGTGAATTTTTTGTTGATTGAAGACAGCGGAAGGAACGTGTGTACGTCGTACGTTTGGTTAATTTTTGCCTCTTGGATATAAAAAGGAGATTGTTGTTTTACATAGATTTCTCATTCCTCTTCTCGTTCGATCTCGATGTACGCCGGAGGAGGAAGAAATATAGAGATATCTATCAGATGACAGATTTTAAATTATGAATTATTGTTCTTAAGTAAGAAATTGTTTAGGTATCTTCGTCGTCCCATAAGTTCGTTGCGTCTCTGTAGCGTGCTACTTGCAGCAAAACCTGAAACATATCTTGTTAAATGTTACGGAGCTACGTAATCTCTCGTTCGCAACCTCTTGCCACCATTTTCCACAAAGACGTTACGCCGTCGCTGTGAAGCTCAACACGTAAAAAACTATCAAGAACCCAGGCGTTCACATGGCGTAAGTCGGTTTTTCTAGCGGACGTCGATCGCATCCAAAAGACCGGTGCAACGCCAGCGAACGTTGAAGCTGTTCCGGGAACTGATGGAGCACGGTAACAGTCGGCGAAATTTGCTCTAAACTTGATACATTACTTCGTGGAAGTATGGCTTTTCCTCCGGGGGAGAGAGAGTCAGAGTTCCACAAAATCGCGACCATTTAAAGAGACGTTAGGAGGACGACGTTTCAACAGCGACGAACAAGTGGAACAACTCGCGTGCAATTAGCTTCCGACCTGGCCCTCCGCTTTCACCCAAGCTGTGGCGAAAACATTGTGGCAATTCGATGGCGAGGCAACAACAACCGAATTCCACTTTCTGAAACGTCTTATCGAAATACAAAGTTACGAATAGAGTCTTCACAAAGATCTATGTCATTTGATCCTCGTACTACGCGTAACGCTACGTATAATATACGTCTCCTTGTTGATACAGTAGAACCTCGTTTATACAAAAAATTCAGACCCAACCTCACACATACAAACTCCTAAGCGAGCCTCTATTACCTAACACGAGGATCACTGATGTATTTTGTTCTTACGTATATATATATATTGCATTTCACGAAGTCCTGCGTGTGGCCGAGGAGAAGCACCAACGAGCGCACTCTGTGGCGTAAACAAAAGCGCGAACCGCGAGTTTTTTTGTCACCTTATATCCGCAGCATTTATATATTTTGTATTCGCATATATATATACACACACACATACACAAATTTATCGCACGACATATTGTTGGGTAAACTGATACGTGCCGTTTCTATAGTTACCATCGCGAAACCAAAGATCGTGTAATCGTGAAAACGAATTAGACAAACTCGGTTATCCGAACGGCAGTCTCTCGTATCCGAACTTATAACGGGTGGGGATAGCCGGTGAGCCTCTCTTATCCAAACTTTCGGATAAACGAGTTTCTACCTGTTGTAGTTGGCTGTTCTCGCGTCAGTCTCGGAGTATTTCAGTCGAGTTTCTCTTTTCGTTCTGTTCTCTTTGGTCCTTGGAGCAAAAAACTGTGTCAATTTCGTGTTTGCCTTTGCACAATTTGCTAGTTGGCATTTTCTTCGTATCTTCGGTTTTTATCGTTATCGGTTTTGTCCATTCCATATTCCTCGATATGGTCGGCCTTATTAACGCGAATAACCGCAGCTCGGCGTTCTGGAAATGCGAAGAGCAACCGGATAAGACGAACAGAATGGAATACGTGCGTTGTTTCTCTATATTTTTGTATGTAAGAAGGTTTTCATATTTTCATGGCCTCTCTTTGCCTGTCTGTGACCCGATGCGAACACGTGCACGCGTACGTCGGATGTATCGCAGGATTCTCGCGTTTCATAACGCGCTTTTCAATGCCGTGGAAATTCCCCGAGCAAGACGAACGATAAACGAGAAATCGCTGCTCGAGAAAATCCTTCCTCGTACGGTACTTAGCCCGTGACCTTTTCTAAGATAAATCCGTTTCTGTATACGATTCTACTGTATATCGTCGTTTTATTCAAACTGCGTTGTTCGATATTCCCTATTCACAGATTCGAATAATTTCTTTCACGGTAATTTCCCTGTAAACGGTATTCGAACGAAAATTTTGTTCCAACAGAAGATTCTCTTATCATAACGTTAGACGGTATCAACGTATCGTATCGATTAATTCAAAAAATTCATCTCCAATTCTGAGAAGGTTTAAAATTAACATCTGTGTAATTTAAACATTCTTTTCTCCTTGAAATGATCTCCGAATAAATAAACTTCGTCCCATAGCGATATTTATTTTTGCTTTAAAAATTTCTCGGACATTCGACGAAAATTTAGGATACTCGAACCAATTTGTTCTTTTTCTTTTTACCATTCTCCATCCGTACGTATCTCTGGATTTACTTATATAAATCGTATACTTCGATGATTTAAATCGATGTCTTTCATGGCCATTCAGTCCATAAGTCAATCGTGCTCGTTCAATTTTACAAATATAAAAATCGACGTGCTTGGAAATCTCGAAATAGAGAACAAATTACTTTATATACATATATATACATTATATTTAAAAATGGCTTATAAAAAAAAATATAAGAAGCAATTCATTTCCGCGTCTAATATGTTTTTGAATATGCAAATATTTCGCGATAAAATCGTTGGTACAGGGATGATGAAAAATTGGCGTGGACAGGGCAGAGGAAAATCCGGCGAGATCACATAATTCTCGAAGTAATTTCTATTACGCGACGGAAATTGAATTACTATTCGCATTACAGGCGGTTCGACTTATTCGCTTAGCCCCGGCCACCTGACATTTTCTTCTTCCTCGCCTTCTTTTTCTTCTACTTTTTTATCCTCTCGTGTCGCGGAAATAAATTGCACTTACTAAGTGCTGCAGGAAGTAATTTTTCCGCTAATATATCGTACAGTTATCGTGATATATTCGCCAGATAAGTTACAACCGTGATAAGAGGAGGTTGAAAGGGGGCGAAAATGTGGAAACGAAACGTTCTTGATTCATAATGAATAAGGATAGGATGTCAGAAATCTCGAATGAAAAATGTTGACTTTATTACCGGGGAATTTTATAATTTGCTTAATGATCGGTTAAACGTAGATTGAGGCATTCTTGATTCACGATGAAGCGCCGGATATAATGGAAGAAATCTCGAATAAAATATATTTATTTGATGATTGGAGAGTTTTACAATTTGTTTTAACAATGGGTCAAACAGATTAAGAGATTCTTAATTCATAGCAAATTGCCTACGTAAGATAAGAAGACTATGACGTGGGAAATTTTGTGTAGAAAAACGCGCAGTCAATTATTTCTGATAGAATTGAAACGAGAATTTGATAATTTGTTCGACGATGAGTTACGACGTACGTAAGATAAGAAGACTATGTTGTGGCAAATTTTGTATAGAAAAACGCGCAGTCAATTATTTCTGATAGAATTGAAACGAGAATTTGATAATTTGTTCGACGATAAGTCACGAAGTACGTAAGATAAGAAGATTATGACGTGGGAAATTTTTGATAGAAAACGTGCGACGTTGGATAATTTGGTAATTTGTTTAAGGATTAATGAAATAGCCGAGGGTAGTTTTATTTCATAGCGAAGATGGTATGGTGTAAGATATTTTGAAAAAGAAATCGGTCATTGCATAATTTCATAATTTGTTTTACAATCTATTAAACAGATCGAGGAATCATGTAGTTCTTGAAGATTTTCCAGTTTATCAGTTTTTCTTCTTAAAGTAGGCAGACAAAAGTATCGGAACTTTGGCAATTGAAATGTTGATTCAATTATCGAAGAGTTCGATAATTTGCTAATAGTCAATGAAACAAATTAACAAGTTGTACGATTTTTCTCCCAATTCTCGGAGTTTGAAGTTTGTAAGTTTCTTCGTAAAGTACTTACAATCGTTTAGTACCTTTTTCTTCTTCTTTTCGAATTAGTATGAATTACTTAGTAGATTTCTTTAGTCTTCAGAAATCTGGAGAAATTACATAGTTCAACCTCCAATCCCAAGAAACAATTCGATTTCTGTTTTCGCCCTCAGCTTTAAAGTTCTTGATAATCTTTCATTTGCCTGCTTTTCTTTTCTTTTTTCTTACAGGATAATTATGCGTTTTTTGACAAAATTTCATCGTAGAAAATCCTGACAAATCCTGCGATAAAAAATTTCTTTGTTTGTTTATAAACATGATATTATATAACATGTACGTATACTTTCTATCTACTTACTAACATAACAAATATTCGATCATCTTATTCCGTTTCTCCTCAAAAATTTTAAAAAACCCTTGTCCCTCGAGTTTCAAAAAATCGTCAACTTCCCTCCTTTTTTTTCATGTATTCTACTAGGAAATTGTTTTATCGATTAATTGTTCGTCAACAGGCTTTGAATCCGTGGTATTAATAAAAAAAAAAAGAAAAAAAAGGAGAAGAATTAGATAATATCGATTTGACCCAGTGTAATCGGAGGTTTATATTAGAATAGGGGTTTGAGGTACCGTTCAAGGTCTCGTTTTCATGAAACTTTAGTGACACAGTTCGATGGTTCGACGTGGTTTTTATGAGCTCTAATTTCGGATGCAGTGCGATTCGATGCCCATTGTGATTTTTCTCAGCGACTTTGGTAAGTTTATACGACCAAACTTTTTCCTTTTGTGTTAAAATCCAATGATAGAGAACTTTCGACCTAAAAGTAAACGGAAAATTTAGCATATTATTAGAACATTTGATTTTATGTACCTGAACGTACATTGATCTTGGATATTTAAATTTATCACATCTAATCGAATCAACTATTCGCAACACTATAATCTTTAATATCAATATTCTGGTCAATTCGTTTTTTTTTTCCATTTTTTTCATACATCTTCTCATTCCGTAGAAACGTAGCTGTTTCGGTTAGTTTCTTGAATTTTCGAGTTGATACGCTTGATATACTGTATACGTGTGTGTGCTTGCGCGTGTGTGTAGGTATCGCATTCCTCCGTATGAATCGCATGTGTTCGATCCTCGAAAGCTACCGTCAAAATATGCTTTCATCTCCGGTTTCCAATTCATCAGGTTAAAAAACCAAACATCGCCGGGAAAAAAACACGAGAGCGAAAGAGGACAAAATCAGGACGGTTGACAAACCAATAACGAGTATCAGCAGGCCATATATAAAATGAAAAATATAGAAAAGAAAAGAAAAAAGAAAAAAAAAAAGATGTTTGCTATTTCTTGTAGCAAAGGATGTCGTGACTGCTTTATTAATTAATATACTTTAGAAAACTTGTGCATAGTTCTACATAGTACGTACATGTACTTTATAGAAAAATTCAAACTGAAACAGTCTGAAGCAGAAGTCAGACCTTCATTCTAAATTCGAAGAACGTTTCAGGCCAAGAAATGACACTGATTTTCATTTTTTACTTCCTTTTTCTCTCCAACTAAATATAAAATAATAATTAGTACAGGGAGAATGAGACGAAGTTGCGAAGAAAATCTACGAATAATATTACAAAAGCGAGTGTCTAATAATTTCTTCACAGGCAGAATCTTTTCTCAAAATACTCAAATTTAACCGCCATTGGAAACCCTGTTACGTACGTACACGTGAAAATTCACATTCTTCCATAGGATACTGTATACTGTACACCGTATGGCGAATGAAATGGAACTTCTTTGTACGAGATTTAGGGAACAAGCGGTACGAGTGAAAGACTCCATGGAGAATTCCAAGAAACACCATCGTCTTACGTATAATACACATATACCATGCAGAATAACTATCATCGATAATACGTATGTAATAACGTAAATGCTTGATGTAAATAAGACGATCGATTCTGGAAAATCGAGTTTCGTGAATAAATTAAATTATATACGATAACAGTTAATAACAAATCTACTACAAATTTGATCTCGATTTTCCAAGTCCTAAATTACCGTTCTTCTCTCGTGATCTAACCTATTCGGTAAAATGGCTGCCGGTAAAACAAAGCAAAAGTAAAAATATCGTTCGGCGGGTAGTTTGAATTCTATAGAATTTACCACATATATTACAAATAACAAATAGCGGTTACTGTTAATGTAAAAATGCGGCGAACCATTGCGAATGTACGAAACTCTGAGTTTTCACGAGGCCGAGCACATCTCTCCCCCTGGCCGCGCTTCCCCTCTCTCCTCCCTAACCAGAAGCAGAGTTTCGCGCACCAGCGATAACGCCGCAGAAATCATTTGTAGATGGAAAAATGGACGGCGAGAGGCGGCTCTTCACTTTGCGCACTTGCCTTACGGACGCCCAAGCCCAGTCCCTGTGACACAGTTTCGCACAATAGAGCAGTCCGCCGCTTTCACCCCCCGATCCACGCCCACCCTCTCGTTCTTTCTCGGCTTCTTAGAGGCCCACGCGGCCCCGACGTTCATTTTTAATCGTCCTTGCCTCTGCAGCCTAGCGATTTTCGTCGATATTAAACATCGCCAGAGAGAAACAACGGGACAATGGAGGGGCAGCGGCAGGAATCGAGACGTCTAATTGGATAACGACGACGTCCCACAAAAGGGATGGATGGGGTGGGTGGGTGAGGATGGCTTCGGGGTTGTTTCGAAGGCCGAGTTTCTCGTCCGTGGATCAGAGACGACGAAGAGGAGTTTGAAAGAGAAGTTTGGTCAACGGTGGATGAGACGGATTTTTGAACAGTTTTATTACGGTAGCAAGTTTTTGAGGCAGTGAACAAAGAGTTTTTTTCTTCTTCTATGCAAGCAGAAGTTGACGGTTTGTTTGGGTGTTCGGTTACGGTGGATGCCGTAGCCGTTTCGATTCTGTGTACGTATAAATACGAACGTACGAATTACGTGGATGGTTTTTTGTTGCGGAGTGTCGGTCTTCTTTCTCGGAAACAGCGGACTCGATTACATCGATAAACGAAGTAGTTGTTGGGGCGATTAAAGAAAGAACTTCTCCTCTTTCTTTTTTTCTTCTTTTTTTTTTTTTTTTGTGGAAATACGATTTTTTGGGTATTTTGTCGTGCTGGATGATGTAGCTGTTTCTTGAAGTACCATGAATTACGATGGATGGTTTTATTAGAGGGACGTTGTTCAATGTTTGTTTCTCTGGGAGAGGTGGAGTTGATGGTATTAGTAAATCGAGCTTACTGTCGTAGTAAGTTGTTGGGGTAGTCAAGAAAGAATTTCTTTCCTTTTACTTTTTTTCTTCTTTTTCTTTTTTCTTTATGGACAGAGAAGTTGGCAATTCCTTTGAGTATTTTATTCTAGTGGATGATTGTATTAGAGAGTATTGAGTTAGACGTACGAAGATTTTGAGACGATTTTAGTTTTCTAATAAGAAGAGTAGCGGTGATTTTTAGCTAGTTCCATTGTGGCAATTCATTCAAAGAATTTCTTTCTTCTTTTATGAGAGGAAATGTTGACGATTTCTTTAGGTATTTTATTATGCCGCATAGCGTACTTGTTCCGCTAGTACTCGTCGTAAATTACGGTGGATAATTTTGCTACAGATTGCTAGGTACAAAAATATGTCGAGGTGGCTTCGGTTTTACAGAAAGAAACAGCAATGATTTTTAATTGCTTTTATGACAGTACGATGTTCTTTCGAGGTAGCAAAGAAAATATTTTTTTCTCCTCGTGGAAATAGAAATTGACAATTCCTTTGGCTATTTTATTATGATGCACGATTTTATTAGGAAACGTAGAGTTAAATGTATCAAGATTATGATTTCCAATTGTCTATAAGAATTTATTTTTTAAAAGATGTTTCTTTTGCTGAATGTTATACTTGTCTTGGTAATATGGTACTATGCTATAATTATGGTAGATAATTTTACTACCTTATGTTGACAGACATACAAAGAAATTGCGATGGTTTTATTTACTAGAAAAAAATTGCAGTTGATGTTAAGGTAATTCCCTTTCTTTTAATAATTTTTAGAAGAATTTCGTTACATTTCTATCTTGTAGTACACGTACGTCGAGTATAGTCGCTTGGAACGATATAATAACGACCTTGAGCAATTCCATTAGAAAACCACTTTATATAGACTTATCCTTTTTTATTCTCATTCAACAATACCCAACAACTACGGATAATTCCTTCTTTCACAATCCTCTACACGCATCCCCCGTAGCGTTACACAAGCATTTATCCCGCTTTAAACATGACGTTTAATTTACCCAACAATTTATAATACACTGTTAAGCTGATTTCTATTTCGATGGAGTTTTCAGCCGCATTTCCCAATACTTGATTCTCCGAACAGTCAATTAACGTTTCAACTATAATTTCGCTGCAGAATCCGTTGCATTCTATTTTTCGTATTCGCGCACGTTGCTCGTGTCGTTTCCATTAGCCATTCCCTGACTAAGAGTCCAGGAAGAAAAAAGCCCGATGATGTTACGTCAGGTCAGGTCAGGTCGCTGTTCTATTACACGTTTAGCTGTTAAAAAAAAAAAAAAAAAAAAAAAAAATAAAAAGAGATTGCATATTGCTCGATAAAAAAAAAAAGGAGGGGGAGAGTACGTTGAAAGCTGCGATTGCAGAGTAAAGAAAAAATGGAAAAACTCAGGCTCGCAATGTTGATTAAGACGTCGTTAGGAATTTTTTCTGTGTCCTTTTTAATTATCGACATATCGATCTTTCGTAAATTACGTAATTTGTCTTGTCTCGCGATCATAATCATCGCGGAAGATAAATTTTTGGAATTAACATTCTCCGCAATTCCTTTGTTTTAATATGATTAATACTTTGTAAGAAAGTTTTGCTCTGCTTTATGAGAACAAGAAAACATCAGAGTGTTACTAATAAAAAGATAATTAATAAAATTCTTCGTGGATTACAATGGAATAGAAAGGAATTTTCCTTGGAAACTGGCAATGTTTTTGATCCAGAAATTAATCCGGATTCTTCTTAACGAAATTTTCTTGAAGCTTTTCGTAAGAAAGTTTTCCTCTGATTTACAAAAATAAGCAACAACGGGTAGTTTTACCGATAAAACGAGGGTTCTTTGTGGTCACGAGTTACGATAGAACGAAAAAAGAATTTTCTTTGTAGAGTAATGTTTCTAATTCGAAATTTAATTCGAATTCTTTCTCCTAAGAAAGTTTCGCTTCGCTTCGATAATAAATGGCAGAGCAATGGAACGTTAACGTCTCGTGTTTACAAATTAAAAAGAAGAAACAGTATTGGTGGAGGCGAAAGAAACATGGAGTTTCTACGATTTCACAAAGAGAAGGATGTCGCAGAGAAGGGACGTCGAGCGAAAAATAGCGACGAAAGTGTCGAGCGAACGATAAAATTAGCCAAACTTCGGTTCCCTTCAAAAGCACAGCAGCGCAGTTTAACGTTAGCTCCTCTCAAATTCGCATCGTCAATTATTTGAAATAATTATGAATATCTGGAACAATATTTCAATCGTACGAGATCAATATTCGCTTGTGAAAGATAAAACGTACGATTGATTAAAATCCTTTGATGGTTGAACGAGAATTTTATTTTTCCACAGCTGGAAATCGAAAAAGACGAGTTACAGTAATTCCCTTTCATCGTTGTAAATATGAATTACAGTAATTCCCTTTCGTCGTTGTAAATACGAATGCAATAATACATTTGTTAAATATTATCTATTGATAACTGATTAATAAGCGATGTATCAATGATATATTTTTAAAACGAATGAAATGTCTGTTACGAATATTACGAATTAATTATGAATATCGTATAGTGGCGGATAGAGGGAAATTAATAAAATGAAAAGCATCAAAGGCACGGCATAATTCTGCAAAGGGCAACGAATAAAACATACCACAGAATAGATAACTATGATGTGTAGCTTTTACTTTGAAAGTTACTAAAGTTCGAAGTGTATCGATTTGAAGCTTCCTTTCATCCGCCGCAGTGTAACTCGACAATAATCATAAACTGTAAACAAATTAAAATATCTATATAATAGGTTAAAGCCTCGTTTAATATAGGCCAGTTCAAGAAGGTCTAAAAATATAAGCGATTCTAAGATTAACGAAGCGTCAAATTCTCTGTGTCGAAGAAAAGAAAAGAAAGAAGAAAAAATATATATAAGAAAATAGCTAAGGAACAGGCGAAATAGAATTTGTTCGTAAATCGTAAATAAAATTTCACGTGGGACTTTTTGAAATACCCGCCAAAGTACGATAGATGGAAACGTCGCTTAAAGTTTAAAGAAAAATCTGAAAATTCGAAAGGTTTCAAATTGTACGAAGCGTCAGATGTTCCGTACAAGATAAAAAAAAAAAAGTAGCCTTAAAAAAAGAAACAAAGTGAAGCAAAATTTGTTCATAAATCATAAATTTCCACCGTAGAATTTTCGACGTGTGTGTCAGAGTATAATAGATTAGAGCCGCGTTCAAAATAGGCCGATCTAAAAAAAAATTCTAAACATCGTCCGCGTCAAAGAAAGAGGTAAACAGCTAAAAACAGAGGTGAAAACTCGTAAATAAAATTTCACGCGTGATTTTCATCGGCGAACTTTCGACGCGCGTGCCAGTGTCGCGCGATATTTTCCATCGCGCTTCACCGTCGAAAAACAATAGTTGGCCGCGCAATTAGCGTCGCGCCGCTTTTCCTTCGCGTTATTCTCGAAACCAATTAACGGTCCGTTGATTCGGCAACCGCGTATTATGAGCTCGAAAAGGCCGATGAAGCGGCCACGATACTCTCGACCACGCGAGAACTGCTGGCCAATCCCCACCCCTTAAACCGACCGTTATCGCAGCAAAAAGTGAAATACTTAAAATGGCTGACGTATTAGGTTACCCCAAAAGTTTGGATTCTTTCTTATACAAACAATATTTCTCTTCTTAGAATGCGTCTTCTTAGAAAGCTGAAACCTAATCCGTCGAACGTTGCGATCTTTATCTCGATAGAACAAAATGGATCACACGTAATTCAATGGAATAATATACGAGAAAAATTGTTGCTCATCTATTATTTCCTTGTAAAACGAAAGATGCTTTTGGAACAACCTGGTAATTGAAAAACTATCGGTCCAACGATGTTTCAGTGGGAGAACGTTCGATTATACTGACACGATATTATTACTGGCGGAAAACAGTGGTTGTCGAGGAATTCAGTTAATTGAATCGATTTCCTAATTTGCACGGGGCACACGAGGTCCCACGATGCGATGGATCGTCGTGAGTTCAACAATGAAATTTAATTTTAATATTTGGAATTTTGGCGAGCTGTCGACGCTTGAACAGTGTATTTCCAGTCGATGTGTGGAAATTGATAATAACGTTTATAATTCAGCGCAGGAGATGTTTGAGGGAAATACGAGCGCAGTTGATTTTGCAGCTCGATAATAGAACGTGGAGTTTTGATTTGCCATTTAGTTGGAATATTTGAAGGTCGAGGGGAAAATACCTATTTATCGGGAGTTAAAATTGGAATTTAATAATAAAATTTATTTATGCGTTTCTACGTAAACTGATATGGAAATTTTCCGAGCTCGAACAAAATATCGCAAGTGGCGGTTAGGGTCTTTCTCTAACGAAGAAGCAAATTTATTTTCAACTCGTAGTCCGGCGAGAGTTTTAGGGCACGAGCGAAATGTTGAAAGTCAAAGTGGCAGTTTAATAACAAGCAACATGTAAATTTAATTTATAATTTATAATTTATAATATCAAGGATATTTGAGATTCAAAGGGAATATCACGAGTCAATATTCGTGCCTCGTAATAATATTTAATTCGAATTTTTTATTTAGCCAACATTTGACATTCGAGTAAAACACGTAGTTAACATCGATGATTAATAATAAAGTCTGGTTTTAATGTACGTAAAGCGACGAAAGTTTGAAATTCGCGTATAATATCAGAAGTGAGTGTACATTCGGAAATAAAATCCAATTATAATTTGCAATTTGGTGAGCATCACTCAACCAAGGTATATGTTGTAAACTGAAGTGGAAATTCAGTAGGAAAATTTAATTTTACTTTGTAATTTAACAACGATGTTTATGAACATATTTATCTCAGCCAGTGTATCGTGAACATCACGAATGAAGTTGAAATAATAAAATTGAATTCTCTTGGCTCGAATGTGGCTTCCATGTTGAGATTTACCGCTGCAACGTGGTTATAACTTGAGTCGCCATCATAGTATTTATAGTATCGAAGCTTCGAAATTGTAAGGTAGCAGAAATTGGTGTTGTGATTCGCTATTGTAATTTAATGTTGTAACATGATATTGTACACTGGTGTACGGTTCCAACGTAGTTCAATGTTGTGAGTCAGTGGTGTAATTCGATATTAAGTGACAAGGTTCGAGTTAGCGTCAGAAACTAGTGTTGCAAACATGACATTGAAATGCTCTTCTTTCGAATTTTAGTCCAATTTAACATCGAACTATTGGGACTTGATGTTGTAATTTTTAATTTAACTGTAACACAGATTCAGCGTTGACACATGTTCTTATTAAAAGTCTAAGGATGGACTATCCTTATTGGCAGTTACTGCTCAACTTCGCCTTGTTGTGTCGTAATCCACCCTTCTAACTTAACATTGTGAGCCAAGATTGCGACTCACGTTACAACTCTGTTTCAACGTTGAGCACTAGATCAACTTAATGTTAGGTCTCAACGAGTTAACTCGAGAATCCTCAAGGACTAGTGGCAGGACTTCACGTTGCAACTTGGCGTAATTAAATAAAAAATAAAGTAGCACAACCAACGTTGAAATTTTCTTTTTATTTCTTTGAATTTTCATGTTTCCAACGTACCGTTGTCATCTTGGTACTGCAATTTTGGTTTTCAAAAGTTTCAAAATGATTTTATTGTATTTATAACCTCAATATGTAATGCAAAATTGTACAAGTGGATTACATCTTCTTACATATGCGTGTTTTAATCAACTTATAAACTCAATATTAACAAATATTGTTATTAAAAATTTAGTAATAAAATTCTCGCCTTATTGCTTATTATCAGACTGCAAAATCATGTTTTTACGAATATAATGGAGAGAGTGGAGTGTACGAAACAAAAGTATTTTATCTAATAGATAATGGAAGGAGTATCACATTTAGGACATTTCGTGCAATGCACTCTGCTAACTTAACATCGTGACCCGAGATTGCGCCTCAAATTACGACCTTGCCACAAAGTTGAACAACACTAACTCAACTGAACGTTACATGTCGACGCGTTAACTCAAGAATCCTCGTATGCTTCTTTTTTTGCCTGACCTTTTTATCTGACTTTCCACACCTTGTTATCGCAAGACAACACCACTTTCTCCACTCAATTAGCGTCCACGGGGCATCGTTTCGACCTAACTCACGCGACATCCTGATCGCGTTAACTCGTGAAAATTAAACGCCTCTGCGGCGCGATCGATCTTTCAATTTTCACTCGGGAAAATACCTCGGTTTTCCATTGAACATAGTATGACTCTCCACTCAACCAGAGTTCCATGATATAGCGAGGTCTCGCAAATTGAAAAATCAAGTAACAGGGCATCTATTGACGCAATTGACATCCCGTCTGCAGTATTCCACCTTTTTTAACCCTCAACTGCGGCGCCATTGTCGTGTAATGGATGACCCGAACGGTTTCGGGTAAATTCCAACTATTTAGCTTACGTAATTGTATTATTTAACTTCACATCGTATTTAATTTTTTATTTAACTTTTATTTTAGAATGTTTCAAAGTATAGCACCTCCCATAATACTTTGCAGGTAAAAGAATTTTGTACTACTTTCTTTTTTTAATTATTCGTTCGGCAACATAAACCAATATATTCCGGAAAATATAAATTTAATATAAATTTAGTGAAAATTCGCGCTCTATTTTGTTACAGACACAATGTTGCGAGACACAATGCGCGCGCGTGTGTGTATCATTTAATCAATTAGCTGTAGAAAATTACCAATTATCGCGGATATCGAAATTTCCTTTTCTTTTTCGTTCGCCGGAAACGGATGCTCGATCGAACGTTTCTAGAGCGTCCAGTCGACAGCGTCATTTTCGTCACTCGACTCTGATGAACCTTGATCAACCTTCATCGCTTTTAATTGAACGCATCAGTGTCAAGATGTGTCCACTGGAGACAATTGCGGCCTTTAAATGCGCTCGCACGCGACGTATAGTTCTCTTCTATTTATAAAAATGAGGGAAAAGAGGAAGGAGAGAATTTCACGTGTCGCGTCACGTGCAAAATTTATCACCAACGCGAGCGTCGTTGTAAATTCCTGTTTTGCATGTTTTATTGGCAACGTTGGCAACTAAGTGATTGCGGATTTTGTCATTTGGTGATGTTGCCAATATCAGCAACCATTTAGTTGCCAAGTCAATACAAGTTCCTGCGCATAGTACACGCTAATGTCGTACAACCTAAGCGCAGATTTGTCCGATTCGACTTAAATATTATACTTCCGATTGTTACATCGTACTTTTCATATTTTATACATTTTTCTAAATTTTTTCTGTAAATTTAATTTTCAAACATATACAAATCCGTGAAATCTGATCATAACGGGACTGTATTTTTATACGTTTGCGATAAAGTTAAAAGTAGAAAAATCAACGAATCGCGCGTAGTAATTCGAAAATACAATAAAACATTCGAAATAATGTTACGTAATAGCAATAAATGGCAATGTTCACGATACAATGTACAATATTTGTAATAATACAATATACATACAATAGAAATAATACGATATATAAGATATAGTAATAACGGTAATATTCATGGCAAGGTAAAATATTCAGCTGTTCGTAATTTCTGTGGATGAAATTTTTTACGTAGGTTTCTCATTAATTTCATTCCGTTGGTAAAAATATGAAATTGCGTAAAAATCCTCGATCTAATAACCAGTTACGAGATATAATTCGTAGCAACAAATACAACACGGTGACAACAAGCCCGACGATGATACAAAAACGAAACGTTTTACGTTTAAAAATTAGAAATTCTATAAACGTCGTATATTTTGTTATAAATTTTATCGAGAAAGATTGTCGTTGGATCGAAACGAAATATTGAAAAATATACCGAGCTCGATGAATTTATCACGTGCAGTTGTATGTGAATTGTGGTGTATCGTTGTTGAAGATGATGGCGGCAGGGGGATGGTATTGTATAAATTGATTATCTGCCATCTTTTAATTAACGTTCCTCTTCAGGCTGCGCGTTAAATTTTAATAGGCCGAGTATTAGTTTAATTAATTCCTTTGTTTCCCGTTTATCGAGCAAATTTTCTGCGACCCTTTCATTAGCCAGGTTTGTTTATCGGAAGGCAGCAGCTTCTCCATGCAATTTTATGAATTTTCGTATCTGCAGCTTCCATCGAGGCGAGTCAAAGTGGACATGTAATTAATTACTAATTTGCAACGTTATTAACAATCATCTTGTTAACGAGAGATATTGCATCATACGTTATATTCGTTCTCTGTTCGTATTTTAATTGCTTTATGATGCTCCTCGATAGCTAAAAACCTATGAAATATTGCGGAGAAATGTTTCATCTTTCCTCTTTGAGTCTCGTCGATTAATCTTTGAAATTCACATTTAAAAAGCAGCTTTCATCATCTCGTACTTCAGATGCCACACACGCTTTTCCGCGGTGTATCGAACTTTCGTGTTTCTAAATTTTTAATTAACGCCAAACTTGCCTCAACTTTTCCTTTTTTAATATGACGCAGTTTGCTGCGAAATAGGAGGAGCGAATTTTCCCTCCTTAGTACGAAATCAATTTCCGAGAAACCTTAAATGGCAAATACGATTAGCCAACTTGGATTTACATTTAATAGAATCCAAAGTATCGAAAGCTTTTTATATTTCTCGAATATTTTTATTCTATTCTTCCTTTGTTTTTTAAATCCCGCCAGGGATTTTCTCCTATATCGAATTTCAAGTAAATTCCAAGTTTTACCTCAACGCACCACCCACTCCTCCCAAAATACACTGTAAATAAATTTTGTATAATATACAGTAATAATAATAATAATAATAAAATATCTAGAATATCTGTAATAAATATAATATTTAGTAAAATAAATAGTACAAATGAAAATAAAAGTATAAATAGAAAATATTCACATATAAATATTAATAAAAATGAAATATTTGTATGTAATATAAATAAAAAATAAATGTAGCGTACGACTCAGATCACAGACTCGGGATGCAACGAATTTTTCACATTTATTGTCTGGCAGATTGGTTTCGCGTTGGCGAAAATTTATTCGTCGAAAAGGAGCGCAAAGGACGCGACGGATGAAAAATCAGAGAAAAAGAGCGGATTGAAAATCAGAAATAGCGTGATCAAAGCGATCGTTCGCTAATTGGATGAGAGTGGCGTATCAGCAACAAGTCGACGAGGATCGAGCCACCCCTTTGGCCAACGTCCAAAAAACTTCCCCCCCCCTGACCGGGAAAAATATATCGGTAGCCGCATACACGTCCGCAGAGGACGTTCGACCTGCGACCTAATTTACAATCTACCCCCGCGGCCGAATTTCCAACCGAGACAATTAAAACGTCAACTTTGACGTTTCAACCTTCTTTGTTATTGGTCGAACCGTTCCGAGGATTAGATTTCCCGAGATTCATTTCGGAGCCTATGCGAGTGGAAATTGATTCCTTCCAATGGATGTAGCAGAAATTAGGGTGTTTTAGGGCGAGTTACAGCGAAGTTTGATGCGAGAATTATTGAGGGAAATACAACATTCAACGAGGATAAACACACGAGCGAATTTTGGAAATTGAGAATAGAGGAAGGTTGTTGGTGTAATTTTAGCGATAATGTGACTTAACAGGGCAATTACACTTTGAGTTTTTAAAGGATTTTATAGAAACTAAGGTATTCTACGACAAGTTAGAGCAAAGTTGAATAAAAGAATTTGAGAAAATAGAAAATCAAAGTTAGGTTTCGAAACTGAGAATAAAGGAAGGTTCTTGGTGTAATTTTAGCGATAAATATGACTTAACAGGGCAATTACACTTCGAGTTTTTAAAGGATTTTTATAGAAACTAAGATACTCTACGACAAGTTAGAGCAAAGTTGGATAAAAGAATTTGAACTCAGACACACTAGTCAAGTTTCGAAATTGAGAATGGAGGAAGGTTGTTGGTGTAATTTTAGCGATAATGTGACTTAAGAAGCAATTACACTTTGAGTTTTTAAAGGATTTTATAGAAACTAAGGTGCTCTACTGCAAGTTAGAGTAAAGTTGGATAAAAGAATTTGAGAAAATGGAAAATCGAAGACACACTAGTCAAGTTTCGAAACTTCACATTGGATTAATTTTCTTTTTAGGCAGATTTAAGGTATATTTGAGATAGAGGACCATTTAGTTTCGATTTCAGTTAAGTATAAAATTGAATTTACTTGGTCTTTCGTTTTAGGAAAATTCAAGGTGTTCTTGTTGTGATAAGGAAACTTTCAGCTTAGGCTTGGATTAGGTTAGGTTGTTTTTCTTTTAGAAAACTCTAAAGTGTGTTCTTGTTGTGATAAGGAAACTTTCAGTCGAGATCTCCTTAATATAGAATGTCCTCTTTGTGATATAGGAAAGCAGACTACATTTGTAATTTAGATTTGGTATAATGATACAAATTTACAAATCCCCTAATTATTCGGTAAATCCAATTTTCCATCGCTCGAAACTTCCACTATTCCTGAAATATATCTTCTTTTCTAAAAAATAGAAAATTCACGAATTCTTCAGTTTTACACCTCTACAACTTCAGCTTTATACCTCTTCAAACCCTAATTATTAATTTTTCCAAAAAAAAAAAAAAAAATCTCTAAAATTCACATTCTCCCAGCAAACAAAAGCTTCGCAAAAATTGTTCAGTTTGATCAATGCATAGCACCAACTTTCTATAAATATCAACTCTAAACATCAACAGAATCTATAGAATCCACATTTTTCCCAACAAACAGAAGCTTCCACATTGTTCAGTTTCCCTGTGTATAAGTCCAATCTTCTATTTATAACTTAAAACAAAAAAGTTTACCTAAAATTTCAACAGAATCAGCAAAATCTATATTTTTGCAAAAAAATACAAATTTTTTCAATTTGTCTGTATAAATTCAGCTTTCTATCTCGCTTTAAACTGAAAAAGAAAAATGGAGCTCTCGCGTCCAACCAACTTTGTCATTCATGAGATAGAGAAGGGTCCACTGCTTGGACGACACCTTCCTTTTTTCAGTAGAAACACGTGTCTTTATATCGCGTATCCTGTGCATTAATTCCGAACCGAAACAGGGTTAATTGCAGTCCACGAGCCATCAAGTATACAGTCATGAAATTCTTGACCTGCATGCATAAAATCGCTTTGATCAGGAATTCGAAGAAGCTGGACATCCCAGCCACTGTGCTACGAATCTCCGGTTGCTTGCGTCTCTTGCTTCCCTTGCTTCCTCTGTTTCTCTTTCTCCGAAATTCAGAATTATTCATTGAATATTTGGATCGTTCAGGTATTGCTCGAGTATCCTTACTATCTCACGGATGAACATGGAATCTTTAGACAACATCGCGCAGTTTCTAATTTCATTGTCAGTCTTGTACATGATCTTATCGAAAATTCAATTATTCAAATTGTGCTTCTTACATTGCATCGTAACTCGAGTATCTCTTTTTTGAATTGATCATCTCAGAATATTTTTCAGTAATATTTATGGAATTTCAGGAACGATTTTGAAGTATTTAAATACCATCGCATGTTTTTAAATTTCATTGTCAGTCTTGTACATGATCTTATCGAAAATTGAATTATTCAAATTGTTGTTCTTATATTGTATCGTAACTCGAGTATCTCTTTTTTGAATTAATCATCTCAGAATATTTTTCAGTAATATTTAAGGAATTTCAAGAATGAGCATGAAATTTTCAAGATTTATCGCGTGATCTCTAGTTTTGTTCGAATGATTTTATCGTATTGATATTATTTGAGGATTTCAATTCAATTGGTCATCATCGATTACGTTAGAATTTCTACTGCACTTTATTTCGAAAATTTTTTTTACTATCATCCTATTTCGATTCTATTGAAATTCAAACAGATATACTCAAATACCGCAAACCTATTAAATCTCAAATACTGAAATATTTAGAATCTATTAAATAGGAATATTTTGCAAATTATACTGTCTCCGTATTTCGAGTTATTATTTTCTGTATTCAGCCATCCATCCTCTTATTATTTCAACTCTATATCGCCATACGAATATCAAATATTCCACTTCCATTGGATCCGCAATATTTTACTACTCCGCCACAACCACATTCCAACTGTATTTCAATTCTATATCAATTCCAATATTTCATTCCAGCCAACCCCATTCCTACACACTTCACTTGCACAACAACCGAAATCCCCCATTAGTAGCCTAACTTTCCCCCTATTTCCTCGTACATCCTCGTGTCCCTGCACACCTTCACACGCCATCATTCTCAATACAACCACCTAAAATTACCTAGGAAACCGTTTCGAATATTAAATTACTCTACCAGTCTCCTCCCGTTTCCATCATTTCCATCGTCCTTCCATTTCGCTTTAAAACCATCGAACTAAAGCAGAAGAATCGAAAATACTCAAGCGAAGACTCTGTACATCGGCTCGCCAAAGCGAGCTTTATCCTACGCTTATCGTCGAACATTTTTATTTTCATATCGCGCGCGTTACACGCAGACGGTGCACTTCTGTGCGTTCGCGGGAAATTTAAAAATTTAGAAATGCGTATAGAGTACGCGTAATACACAAGAACATAGAGAATACGTAAATACATTTGGTACAAGTAAATGGTATTATAAGTATTTGTTGTTATTTCTGTATTTAGAGGTAGGATCGTAATAGCTATTATTTTATTCTTTCGATAAAATCTATCACATCACACCGTTCTGAGCTGAAAAACCTTTATTGCAGTTTCTTACATGGACTCTAGGGATAAAAACAAAAGGACATCTTAAACCTATCGATTAAATTTATCGATTGTATCTAGAACTATCTTCTAGTTACTATTTATTGTAACTAGTGCGTCTGCATATAGATGGCGAGCGTGAACTAACGTTGTCATTTTCAACAGTATCTAAGCATACTATAATGGTATATATAGCGAGTAGATAGCAAGCAGAAGCTTGGATTGCGTTTCTTCCAATTCTGTTGATAGGATTATGAATTTGCGTGAACGACCGCGGCTAAGTTACGCGAAACACACTTTGCCAAGTTGCATTATAGTTGCATATTTAGTCGAAATGTAATTTTTTTTTTTATCGAAGTACTTCGAGGAATGTGAAAGGACGACATTTTACGAGATGAATTTATATTTAATAAGAGCAACGAATAAATATGTGAGCATATGAGTTGTACGTGACATGCTTTGGCAAAAGGAAGTTAGCACGAGAAAATGACTTCTCGAGATGCGATGTTTTTGAAGTTAGATATATGCACTGTCTGGCGGAGCTGTCCGTATCGTTTCCAGCTGTTTTAGGATCTGAAGAAGAAAATGATGAAAGAAAACAGTCTTGTTACTCTCTAAAAAGAAAACAAAAAATAATTGCTTCTCTCATTTTTTAAAAATGTTTCGAAATTTTTATTCATTTTTAATATATATACAATACTATACTGATATTATAATACGCGATTCTAATTGTGAATTGCCAGGTCAATAATTCTATGAAATTGAAATTAGCCTCACTACTAACAGAAATTTTACCTGTAAAAAAAGCATGAAAAATCCGGGAAGCACTTTCTTGCAGCTCAATCTCTTTTTAGTAGACTACGTTACATATGGTAACAAACTTGTAGTACTATAATAACAATAAGAAAAACAACAACAATAATAATATTTTATTACTTAGTCCATACATAAAACATGTGTTTGGAAACAATATCACTTATCGCAAACTTTCCTTAACCTCTACATGGCCGGTCGGCTATCGCGTTCAAGTTAACCTAACCTATACTCTTCGCGTAACCTTTAAATCGAACAATCTCAACTTGTAACTTAAAACTTAAAACTCGAAATCGTATTAACAAACTTTCGGTATAAAATTCATAGTGTGTCAATTTAATAGAAAAGTTATGCTAAAATTCATACCGTACCGATCCCGTACGAAGGTTATTGAAGTTTATAGTCTATCAATTTTAAATCTTCTCTCATCCGCCTCTGTATGTATCGAAGCAAATATTTGAAAACTTAGCGTAGCACGCTACGGCTTGTATCGTCTTAGATTACAACTTTTACAAATAAAATCGTTCACCTCGTGCAAGCTCCCTGCTTCGATAGAATCGGTGCAACTACCGACACTTGGCGCCAAAACCCCCTAGATTCTAGTGTCTGGAAGTAACCAAGCAAACGCTTAACCTCACTGCTAGGGTCGTCGGTGTTTTCGTGGAGGATCGGATTTAACTGGAAACACGGTTGCATTTTCTCACAGACACTCGAGTCTCGTTATACCCGGCGAAAATATATATATTAGCGCTCGTTAGCGTGCAAACACGGGGTGAAATGCAGATGGAGGGGAAATTATGGATCGTACGGGGGGTTAGTTTAATGACGGCTGGTGCTTCGATGTGTGACGAATTTATTCAACCGAACTTTCTGCCATTCTGACCGATGTGCATGGGTAATGTTTACAAAAATGTTCTTTTTTTTTTCGTTTTTTGTTTATCTGATTCCAGAGTTCGATGATGCATCGTACGTTCCGAAGCGTGGAACGTCGTTAGTTGGTTGTTAGCCGCGCGCAGAGTGACTACAGAATCTGGATAGCTGGAGAATTTTAAAAACAAACATCGATGAAATTGTTGGCTATTCTGTCGGGAGAAATCGTACGGCGCGTTTTTTAATTGGACGGCTTTTGCTTGATTGAGAGTTACGAAGTTATTATTTACTGTTTTCACTGCTCGTTTGCTTTTACCGGTCTATCGTCTAGCCCCCTTCGATTTCTATATTCTAACCTTACTTTTGTCTCGACCAAGAGATAGTCTGCTAGGGACTTTTGCGTAAGGAGCTCCATGGATGTATCTAAAAAGATTTTTATCGTTTAAGAGAAGTTCAAATTAGACCGTAGTTTACAAATATACATTAAAAAACGTATAAATTGGTTTAATTCCCTTTTTCTAGAGATCCGAATGATATTTTGCGATTATGTGCGAGCAAATGTTTCTTCTCGTTGCATTGTAAATCTTGTGCCATTTCTTGCGCTTTAATTATTCTTCGATACGACAGTTTGTTCTTCTTATACGTAGTTTGCTACACTATACACTTTGCAGTGTCTGTTGAGTAGAACGTGAGAATCGATGGAATGTGACGTAAGATTCTGTGGAAGCCGAGATGTTGCTGGCGAATCTCGTAGTATGTACATATCTTGAAAGAAACGCGGGTAGCGTAAGCGTGTCCCATTCATAAACCTAAAATCAATGACGGATTGGTAGAAAGAAATTCGTGGCCTGTGATTGGACGCGTACGGTCGCCATGATGGCATCGTTGGCCAATCCTCGCGTTCGCCTCGTTTTCCACAGCTCGTGCACTCGTGGCCGACTCACTTTTTCTCTCTTTATTTCCTTTTTTCCCGGCTTCTTTGTCTCTCCTCTCTGCTTTTGTTCTCCTATCTCCTTGACTCCCTTCTCTCGCTGCCGTTTAGTTTTTTACGAGTTCTTTTTTCACCCCGAAGCGTGTATTTTCCTTAATTCCTTCTCTTTATGATTTCCCCTACATTCTATCCAATATCCCTCCAGATTTGTCCTCGATTCCTCCGCCTTATCTTTGACCTTCCTTTTACTCCATTTTCATTTACTTCAGTTGGTTTTCATAGTATCATCTGTTTTGGATTCTTTCTGCGGTTTAGTTTGCTTTGAAAAGTTCCTACAGGCTCCATTTAATTCCGGTTACATTTTGGCATCTTTGGCAACTGCTATCGTTATTATCGACTTTATCCTATGACCTTTTTGCACTGAAACGTAACCGTTTATAGTTTTATCTACTAGGAAGAAAAAGTTAATCGAAATTGGTTCAAGCCTGGCTTAAGCTCCACTCAAATCTAACATGAAACTAATTTAAAAAGTACTCGATGTCTGATCCAAACTTGATCTCGAGCCTGATCCAAACCTAACCTAAGCCTATCCAATCCCATTCTAAAACTAATTAAGAATTAATTAGTATTCGATCTAAACTTAATCCAGTTTTAATACAGATTAATCTACGCCTGATCGAAATCTAATCGAGCCTTAATCCAAATTAATTTAAGGCGTCCGATCCAAAGCTAACCTAAGTCAGTTCAGAGCTAAGCTGAAACTACTTTCAACTTAACCTATTCTTAGTCGAAATGAATGTAAGCCTAATATCTAAACTAACTCGATTGAAAATTATCCTAACTTTATCTGATCGCAATGTAAATTAATAAAAGTCTGATCCTAACCTAAGCGAATCCAAAGCTACCCCGTAGCAACGACTATAATTCACGTCACTAAGAGTCGACACGAGTTGCGCGAGAAATTCGTTCAGCGAAAAAAATTCTCGTTTCTGAGACAGCATATGAAACGCGTTCCAATTCTCATTACGACGAGTCCCTAATGCTGCAATCCGGCGAGTTTGTCTAGTTTTTAAGACAAATGGCGCATTGCGTGCATCAGGCAGGCGCAGTGCGCTAGTTAAACAACCAGCCGACGAAACTTTCAAAGCCTACAGCCTCGACACATGAATTCCACCCGTGAATCTCTTCGATCGAATCGCGTTAAACGCTTCAAACCACGTGATTCTCCAACTGCGATCTGTAATCCCTAGCAACTGTTCTTTTTTAGGTTAACCTATCATTCTTTGGTCATTTTAAAACGATCGACCGACTGATTCAAGACACTCGACGATTACTTGATTACGAGTGAAGTTAATCACCATTTGGAACGTTCACAGGAGAGAATAGTTATTCAGGAGAAAATACTCCACTTTGCGTGATCTTCTCATATTGTAGTATATTTAATTTTTATGTCCAGCGTATATTACTATATTTAATAACAAAACACTTTTGATCGATCGATTTATCTTATATGATTTTACAATTTGGTATAGCATTCTTTAAGGGCGGATTTCACTTGGATAAAATTGCCTCGAAGGGTCGGAAAGCAGAGAGTTCAATTTTCAAAATGATTTTTGTCTCATCGATCTTGGATGAATTTTAGCAACGCTATGAGCATTTGAAGATCCAACAAACGTTAAGATAGTTTCGTCCAGCTTTTCAAAGCAAATATCTCACTGTGCGTTGAAGGGAATATAAGGTCGGAGACAAGTTAACGTTGGGAATGGTAAATGTTGGGGGATGGTTAACGCTGGACGAAATAAACGGAGGGTGGATAAACGTTGGGGGTGGTTAAGGTTTGAGAGAGATAAACGTTGCGAGTGATGAACATTGGGGGACGTTAAGGTTGCAGGAGATAAATGTGGGGTGTTGGTAGTAAACGTAGGTAGATGATGAACCTTGGCGATGTTCAAGGTTTGCAAGTTGAAAGCAAAAAAAAATTAACGTTAAAAGTTAACGTTGCAGGAGGTAAATGTAGGTTACGGTAAACATTGGCGGTGGTAAATATTGGGCGAAGTTAACGTAGGATAAACGCTGTAAATGGTTAAAGTTTGCAGGGTTACAAGAGGTACATGTTGATAGTGATAAAAAATTAGGAGAAGTTAACGTTGCAAGAGGTAAATGTAGGTTACGGTAAATGTTGGCAATGGTAAATATTGGGCAAGGTTAACGTAGGATGCTGATAAACGTTGAAAATGATTAAAGGTTTGCAGATTTGGAAGAGGTAGACTTTGAGAGCGATAAACATTAGGCGATGTTAACGTTGCAGGAGGTAAATGTAGGTTACGGTAAACATTGGCAGTGGTAAATATTGAGCGATGTTAACGTAGGATGCTGATAAACGCTGGAAATGATTAAGGTTTGCAGATTTGGAAGAGGCAGACTTTGAGAGCGATAAACATTAGAAAATGTTAACGTTGCAGGAGGTACAGTTGAGGAGATGTCAATAAAAGCAACACACGCTTAATTAATTAACACTTTCTCAAATGGTCAACCGTGGAAACATTGCTCTGTATGTATTTACGCAGTTTTTACAAATCACAGAGTTAGGAGAAGAGCACAGACGAGGATCAAAAACCAGAAGAATTAAATGCCCCAAAAGCTTACGCGATATTTCTCACGTTTGTGTTCCACGTTTGGACAAACATGTGCCATTTCCAAAGAACGAAAAGGGAGGGACAATCGTAACTCGTATTAACGTCGCGAAAGGGAGAAAGCGAGAGAGGGAAAAAAGAAAGGGCGAGAATTAATTCAGCAGTGATTTACAACAACTATTACCATGCAGTATAGAAAGGGGAAAGCGGACATTCGACGTTATATTGTTCCGTAGCTCTAGGAGAAAAGTGGGTAAACCCTGCGGCCAGGCCATCCTTCATTTACAAACAAAAGTGTAGGAAAAAGTTTTCCGAAGCGAAAACAATGGGATCACGGAAAAAGCACGCGAGACTCTCCATCCTTCTTTCCACCCTTTTCCTCTTTCCCTTCGCTGCTCGTGCTCTGTCTCTGTCCTTCTCTTTTTTCTATCATCCGTCACAAACGAAATTTCCTAACCGCATCCCTGCAAAACCTTACGTTTCGTGCAGAAATTCAAAAAGTTTCACGGATCTAGTCGACCGTTTTTTGATGTTAGAAATCGAATGTCATATTGCGTTCAGATTTTGAAGGAAGTTTTCAAACAGACAGAGACAGAGAGGAGGATTTTTCAACGGCTGATAGTTTAGGATAGATTTATGAATTATAATAAGTTACTTGATCTTTATTTTAGGTATTTTGTATGTTTCATTTTTAAATTCGTATTGTCGGCTCTGTGGCTGATCTCAATGGAGCGTAGATCAGAGTTTCGTAGTTTTGTAAGTTTCAAGAGCTCGACAATCCTCGAGTAAACTTTCAAGTATCTAAGAAACTAAGACGATTATAAACAATTTTTAATTCCGCGTTAAAGGAACAGCGAATGAAGCAAATATCGGTTTCAGGCAGAAATATTAGAAATTTCCTTCTTTTTGTTAGGTACGGTGTTGTGTAACGAAATTTAATGCCCGCGCTGTTGCAAGCCCTCGGTGTCTACATCGTCGTCGTTTAATAACGCACGTGTAGTTGACGCGATGTTAAAACCCTAAGAAAAAGAAAAAAAAAGACATTTTTCACACTCGAAAATTATATGTTTAAAAAGATATCAAACTTAAAAAATGTAAGGAAAAAAGGAAATTTTAATAGAGAATTTATATTCCAAAAAAAGATGTTGCTACATCTTGAAAACCGAAGGAAAAACGGAACTTTATCAAGGAATTTGTATTTCAGAAAGATATTACAATTTTTTTTTTTTAGAGAAATTTTATTAAAAAATTGCTATGAAAAAAATACCAAGTTTAAAAAAATAAAAGAAAAAAGATCGCGAAAGAGTAAGGGAAGTAAAAGTGTGCTTTTGTCACCAGCAGGTCTGGTCTAACTGAAAGCAAAGAGGAGCAAAACGTGGCGGATTCGGTGACCCCTCGGCTGTGACCAGAGGCGCACAGAGAATTAGGGCAAGGAAATGCGTGAATATAAAATAGTGGTGTTGGGCAGTGGAGGTGTAGGCAAGTCCGCCCTCACTGTCCAGTTCGTACAAGGAATCTTCGTGGAGAAGTACGATCCGACGATCGAGGACAGCTACCGCAAACAGGTCGAGGTCGACGGTCAACAATGTATGTTAGAAATCCTAGACACAGCTGGAACGGTGAGTTTTTCTTTTTCCCCTTTGATATACGCATTATATCTTTTCTTCTTTGCTTTATTATTTCAATTCTTTATTCTGTTTACTGTTCTAGTAGTAAAATGTAGAACAGACGTTAGGATGATATTTTATTAACTTCTTTATATTTGATGTTGTGTATATTCTGGTCATAAGGAAACGTACAAAAGAATAGCGTTTTTGAAGATCATTTTTAAGGTTTTTTTTTGTATTAATTCTTTTATATTTGATGTTAAGTTTTGTATATACAACATTGTACTGTGGCAAACTATTATATCACATTTATCAGGTTATTGACAGACAATTGCATTTGGTTTTGGTGAGCTTTGAAGTAGATGTTTATTGATAATAATAAGAACAGTGATAGAAAAATATGTTTGCCATAGTCTGAGAAGAAGTCAGAGTGGTAAACGAAATTTGAGTTTCATAATATGTCTATCATTATGATAATGTCATAAGCAGGTATAATAAATAGTAATATCATAATATAGTACACAAAATCAAAGTAAAATGTGTATCTTGTTCAAAAGGAATGTTGCAATGGTACAATATGTATCGCATAACTTGTTACTAATGCCATAAGAAATGCTAAAACTATGCTAACACCAAGTGAATTTCCATAGAAAATTTAACATAGGTGAAACAATCTTTCTACACGTTTTTCAAAATTGCTAGTTGACTCCAACATTTCTTTCTCACTTCTCATATAATATCTTTTCAATTTTATTATTCAATATATATTATACAATATGTATATATATATATGTTTTTATATTTTTCTTTCGTCGTTGAAATTTTTCCCATCTGTAAAACCGTTTCCGAGTTACCCTTTAAGGTAACCAAGTTCTGAAGGATGACTTTTACCCCTAAACTCGAGTCACCGTAACTAAAAAGAGATACTTGTCTGTTAAATTCGACAGTTGTCGAAGCTAGCGTGGTTTCATCCAAATCGGAGCCAGACGTTTCCTCGTGGGACAAAGGAGCCATAAATTGACAGAGTTCTCTTCTTTCGACAGGAACAATTCACAGCCATGAGGGACCTTTACATGAAAAACGGCCAAGGATTCGTGTTAGTGTACTCGATAACGGCACAGTCGACGTTCAACGACCTGCAGGACCTCAGGGAGCAAATCCTGCGAGTGAAGGACACAGATGACGTGCCGATGGTGCTGGTGGGCAACAAGTGTGACTTGGAGGACGAAAGGGTAGTGGGCAAAGACCAGGGCGTCAACCTTGCCCGGCAATTTAACTGCGCGTTCATGGAGACCTCTGCCAAAGCCAAAATTAATGTTAACGATGTGAGTAGTAGGTTTTGCAGAGGTCATCTTCTGCACACCAGTCTCTTTTCCCAGCCTCTTGTAAGCCATAGATAGGTGTTATCTATCTGCGGATTTTTATCCATTTTCATGAGAAATATAGAGGTTCAGAAATGCACACAATGTGTATGATATGTATAAATATGAATTTGCATAAATATCCGCTGTCTAGTTGTTAGCTTTGGTTCTCCAAGTGTCCATTGGTTCTTGAGAGACAGAGGATTGGATGAGAGTAACATGAAGATTATGTAGGAAGAATAATCGCTTGTAATTTCCTGAGGTACTTTGCCTAGAGAAGTGCAACTATTAGTAGTCTAATGAGTCTTTGATATTTGTTTCTGTTATTGCCATGGATATTTAGAAGCTTCCAACTTCAACACCTTCCAATCAACAGCTTCCAATTTTGCTTGCTCAGCCTTGTAACAAGAGAGAGACTATAGTCGCAGGTAAAATTGGACTTTGATGCAAATGTAAAACTGGCTTTCCTTTATATTTTTATATTTTCCCTTAATCCATGCTGTAAATATGAAATTGGATATTGTAAGGCAAGGGATTAGATCCGATTTCTAGTAAACAAAATTACACTAAAATATTCAGTTAGAGAAGAATTTATGAGAAACTTGAAAGATTCAGTCCTTATTCGTATCAAATATATTTCACCCATATGGCATGGAACTTGATAGTAGATGAAACTTGCAGATTCGAATGAACTATAGCTAAGAGGATCATGATATGGAATGATCTATAGAGAGTGCGTGTGCAAACTGTGCAAAGTTGTAGCTGGAGGAAGGCGAATAAGGAACGTTGTTACGAAATAACAGTAGCGTTGCCATCGAGAACAGGCTATTGTTGGTTTTTAATTAATACCACCAGTGTGGGAGTTCAAGACCGTTACGAAGGCTGAGATATTCTAATTGAACGTGGGAACGTAATCGCCTAGGTGTGGGAGTATGATTCGCACGTCGCTGTTCACCACAGTTTGTATGGTGTGACTTGCAGTTCACGATCATCCTTCAAATAGACCAGAAGAAGAATAAAGATAGCAAGAATCGTTCGAACATCCTAATGTTTCCATCATCCTAATTCACCCCATTATAGACTAAGCAGTGAAATAATAGGCAAATGGTGCTTTAACGATATTCTGATAAAAATGAACGATAGAGTGAAGCCATAAGATTAATCTAGTTTGAAATACTGATGAGGCATTGGAGACTTGCCAAAACTATCGTCAGTTCAGAGCTGTTCTTCCTTTGCAGCTGTAGATTAATTTTTAATGATGCAATAATTATTATGGTATAGTAAACAAAATATATATAATTAGATATTATAATGTAATTTTAACGTATGGTCGTGGACAGAATATTACTTCAAATACCAATTAATAATCAACTTATAAATGACGTTTGCAATCTGAAATTTAAGAAGTTTCCATTTTATGTCTTCTTCAGACTGGTAGCCCTAATTGTGATTATATAAATTAATCGATATGATCAACGTTTTAATTTATGATTTCATCGAATCTCTTCCAACAGTGGGAGAATATATTAGAATAATAATAGCCTGTTATATTTATTAATAAGAAAGTCAGTCGTGCGCAGATCAGAAGGAAAAATGATTTTCACAACTTGAAAAGAATGAATGAAAGAAGAAATAGCGATAAAACGGATACTAAACAAATCCCCTTGGAATATCCTTTCACAGCCACAATGCCAAACAGATGGAATTTATTAATATAAATTATAGGAGGAAAATTGGAAATTTGAGTTAACGCGATATTGGATCCTCGATTGTAATTTCATTTTTAAGAAATTACACTTTCCCTCTATGTGAAAACTCTTAAAGGTGTTTTACTGAAATTTTATTCTACTGGATCCTGTGCACTTGTTTGAAAATTATTTTACAATGTGAAAGCTTGAAACGCAGATATTTAGCGATAACAATGATTATTTTTCTCGACGGATATGTCTCTCCATTCGTCTCCCCTTGAAAACACTCTGTTGAGACAGGTTTCTAAAGATTTCACGGTGAACTGTACTTCAGTTCACTTCTGAATAACTTCTCCTCCCCTGAGAATTCATCTCTTTTGCTATGTTTGATTACTTTCGTTATTTCGTTGGTCGGGAACTGCAATTCACTTGTATAATTGAAGGCAGGGTCCTTTTAATTCTTTTCTGAATACAGACTGTATTATGCGTGTTGTGTGTATGATTCTATTTATTATCTAAAAGCGTAAAAGCGTGATCAGATGATAAGGAGAAAATGAAACTGAAGATGCGAAAGAGCGTAGACAAGGAATTAATTAAATTTTTATAGATTAGTTTAAATAAATTTTTATTTACATCTATCTGTATCAACTTGGATAGAGAATTCCATTTTTCGCCAAACTTCCACACATAGACACGCCTGAAGTATTTTCATTTTACACTTCTGCCAGCGATATTAGGCTTACTAATTTTGGCTCAATAGGAATAAAGTTCTTTTTTCGTCGAAACAGCTAATTGTTTGTACTATCACAGCTAAAGTGGAGATAAGTTCTATCTCATTAGTAGATAGCAACTTTGCGAACTGTAAAGCAGTAATACAAATACTTTCTGTGAAATAATTGCTTTGGAGAAATCTCATTCATACATGTCCACATGCTAGTTTCTATTCTTTCCCTCTGAGACTTATGAAACCTAACTTTATCGAGTTACTGTAAGGATTTCCTTTTCTACCTTCAAATTGCTTCCCTTCCTATGATAAATTAAATAGAAATATTTCAAATTCTAGAGTTTGATCTTTGGATATGGCTTTCTCCTTTTAGCAGAATAAGCAAACAGATTTCAACCTTAACACATAGCATTGAATTATTCTTGATTTTATTGTTGAATTTTACTGTTGGAAATTGTGAAAATCCATTCCTGTGGTGACACAAAATCTCTCACGATGAGACTCATCGACTAACTGAATCCTATTTTTGTTGCAGATCTTCTATGACCTGGTGCGACAAATCAACAAAAAGTCACCAGAGAAGAAGATGAAGCAGAAAAAGAAATCGCTGTGCCTACTTCTGTAAGGTAGATCTAGCAGAAGCCCATACTCTCCTGCATGAAACAAATTCACAGAAATACTAAAGGGACAAAAAATCAACCAGCAACAACCAGCAACAAATCCGGACACAACCAGCGGATGATACAGGGGTTCAGGCGATCACTGAATAAAACTAAAGCTAGTTGACAAGGAGGGGGCTGACGGAATCACAATAAATAGAAGAAAAAAGGGACAAGAAACGGGGAACACACAAGAAGGAGACGTAGAACACCAAGAAGAAAAGGAAGAAAAAAATAAATGAAGGAGGCGACAATGAGAGACAGGGGCAAGAAAGAAAGTGTGGAAGATGGAGAGCGTGGAGAAGGAAGTTGAAGAGAATAAAACAGAGATAGAGGGGGAAATATAAGCAGGGAGTAAAAAATAACAAAAAAAGAAACTAATAATGTTGTACATACGTTGGTCCCGGGGTGGTTCGTGTGCACGCGCAAACAAAGAGGCGCACAAAGAGTTTTTTAGTGTTAACGAGACCCCGTGACGTCGGTTATCATTATAGTAGGAGTTTTGCATTAATGAATAAACAAGAAGAAAAAGAAAGGAAGAGAGAAGACAGAAGAACACAAGTGGGGATGAATAAAAGAAATATGATTAATTAATGATAGTATATAAATATATATATACATATATATTTATATATATATATATTTAGGAGAAAAGGATGAAAAAAAAATTAAAAATGTTTGGATGTGCGCGTGCGCAGGCCACTGGCCCCCATGCATCGCTCGCCGCGCACTTCTCTCTTTTTATATATATATATATATATGTATATATAATATAATAATTATACATAGACAGTACACATACACACAATAAAGAGAAAAAGAACACGGACAGACAGAGACACACACACGAATGATTATTATTACTATTATTATTATTATTAATTATTATCGAAGCATCAAAATATTCATAAGTTATATCAACCGTTTGTTTCTCGAACAATATATGTTTTTTCTATATCTCTCCGTATTAAAGCAAATAATAAAAAATCTCTCAGTGAATGTTAAGAAAAAGATAAAAAACGAAAACAAAGAAAATAAGCCCAGGCTCTCTGGTTCTCCTCCTCATTGCTACGACCTAGACACCTGATCTGTTTTTTCCCTTCTTTTTTTTATACGATCGTGTAAGTTTCATATATATATATATATATATTTAATCCGTTTAAAATTTGATTTTGTTTCGTAATAAATATTGTTCGAAGCGTAAAAATCGTTAGACTGGAAAACTTTCTGCGAACATACACCACTTTGCCTTCTCAACCTTTCTTTAATGTCCTAAGCGTTTTCGTTGTCCTTACGACCAAATTAAATTTATTACACCTTTACGTAAAATGCTAAACGATGCTCGTAATGCATCGGCGTTTCGCATTTAGGTCTGTTTTTATGCAGCCATCGCGTGCGTTATAAAAACACAAGCCATAATGCGGCCGATCGAGCGCAAAATGGAATTAATTGAACGAAGAACAGACTATATTACAAGATTCATCTATAAAGAAGATAATACGAACCAGGACGCCCTAAACTCATCAACGTTTGTATAGAAGAGGCTCCATCGTACGCATGCAAAGGAAATCTAAATAATTCATCGACTACAATTCCAAGCACCATAACATCGTAACAACAGCGAACCCACTTAAAACAACTCCATAAGAAGCTTCTCTCCATGCAGTGGAGTGACTGGTCATGTTGCAACAATTATTCATCGTCTCTTTAAGAATCATCGGATAATATTCGTTCCAGAAAGCCAGTGCTTTGTAATCAATAACATTGGAATCGCTCATATCGAGATTTCTATCGATGATTAAGATTCCAGGATCTTCTTCGGTGTACGATTCCCATTTAACATTTCCTGGATTGCCATTCTTGGCGAAATTACCCAGCATGCCCATTACTACCTCGGCCATTTTCTTGTCGGCGAAATTCCATTGAACAGGGCTGTTAGTCATTTGGGGAAGTCCCCAGAAAAATGGAAGCTCGAACATGTGAGGAACCCCGGCCCATTCAGGCACATCCTTGATGACAGACTGAGTCTTGGGCCTGTAGTCAAACCTGTAAACATACGCCAGCTTTTCCTTGGACACCTTACCAGCCAACAGAGTGAGCCCAGCTGCGTATTTCTTCTCCGTTTGTAGATCCAAGTACCTGTCCCGAAGGTTACCTTGATCCTTGCTCGGCGGATGAGGCTTGTAAAAGAACAACACCGCCTCAGCAACCATCTCTGGTTTCAGTTCACAGGTACTGTTATCTTCCTGGACCAATGATACGAACTCGTCAGTGATCATCATCTCGAAATTTCTATAAGAAAGCTTTCCATCCAAGTCCCCCTTATCTAGGGACTCTATATAGGCCAACGCCTGTTCATTATTGGTGTAACCGACGATTAAAGGAACGGAGTTCAAAGTGCCACTGTCTAATATGTCTTTTGGATGCATAGGTAAAAACGGTTCCGTGGAGTTGTTTGTCTCGTAGTCAACGATGGGACCCCATGTCTCGATAGAGGAAGTTAGATCGACCAAGGCGGTCACGTTTACTCGACGAAGACACTCCATCAGCGCTGACGTTGGTCGTCGATAACAACCAAACGTATCGGTGACGATGTCGACCACCGGTAATTCATTTTGAGGCGAGCCAACCGAGCTCACCGCGTCTCCGCTCATGGCGATGGCTTTGGAGAATTTACCTCTGCTCAGAGGACTCACCAAGTGTAAACCCACACTTATAGCACCGGAGCTGTGGCCGTAGATCACCACGTTGTATGGAGAACCTCCGAAATGATGGATCTTTTTCTGGATCCAATCCAGAGACGCAATCTGGTCGAACATCCCGTAATTCCCTGGAGCCTCCGAATCCATGGTCGTGAAGAAGCCCAGGATATTGAGACGATACGCCACAGTGATCACCATGATCTGAGGAGAAGATGATCGATTAGATCAGTTAGCGTGTTAGAATTAGAGATTCTAAAGAGTTTTTTTCTTTGAGAAGTTGAGAGCGAGAGGCAATATTGTTAAACGGATAGGCTAAGAGTTTTCGAAGTTACATGTTCCTTCTTAGAGGGGTTAGGATCGTTTAACTGCGAGAGATTGCAGTCTGTATTTTCTGAACCAGTGTTTTTCCCGTATTTTTTTTTTTTTTTTTTTTTTTTTTTTTTTTTTTTTTTTTTTTTTTTGTTTGTTCAACTTTCTGTAGATCAGTTTTTTGAAGTAAAGAAAAGGAGCTTCGAAAGAGAGAGAGAGAGAGAGTGAGAGAAAGAGAGAGAGAGAGAGAGAGAGGTTAGGAATGTGTGGACGTTACGTTACGAATTAACCTATACGATTCATTCTGCTTTGAACAGTATGTTAGATAGGGAAATGTTTATAAGGTAGACTATTAATATTGTCTATATAAGATTTTCTATTATAACGTCGTTTTTACATTGCTTTGTAAGACTATAAATGAATTAGTAGTGGTTAGAAGTTCTTAACGATATAGTTAGATCACACGAGGTCCCTTGTATTACTGTATAATACATCGTTGTACGTTTCTATAACAATTTTTAAGAGTCGTTAAACGTGTTCCCCTCGATAACGAATTCCCGCGTTAAAATAACATTTTCTGTGGCCGTTGTTCCTCGATTAGCATTTACAGCGTAACCTAACATATGCATCATGGATGAACCCGTTGGCCGGTGCGATTCCAAAGGTCGAATTTACCTTTGTATATCTAAAGCGCACGAAGAAACACCCTAATTTCCTTCGATTTTCTGTCGACTTTTAACATTCACTCTGATTGATTCGCAATCTGCGATTCTTTTCTACAATATGTACAGGATATAAGGTCAGAGCATCGCTTGCCAATCACAAAAAGTCCTTCCAATGTAAAAATAATAAAACCTAGGCTTGTTAAAAAATAATATCTGAAAAAAATTGTAAAAAAGTACACACACACATTTAAATTTTCGTCCTATTTACAACTTAGTTTTCTATCCTTTATTGTTAGATAATTGAAACACCCTGTACATGTAATTTCATAATAATTGTTACATATGTTTATATGGTCATTTTTGAAATCCAGGTTATGTAGTGGATGAAATATTGTAATTTTGGAATTTTTAGAATCTAATATATTTGTTGAGTAACTCACTTTCTGTCTGCTGACGAAAATTGAGGCATTCCATATGGCTGGGGTGCCAGTGTTGAAATCACCACCATGAAACCACACCATCACTGGCCATCCATCGCTTGGTTTGTTCCCTACGAAAATTTAATTCCATATATATATACTATAGAATATTTACACCATAATATGATTTAATTATTTAAATGATATTGATTAACGATAATGATTCGTATTTTGAAACTTCTGTATAATTTCAAATTAAAAGAACTTAATACGTTTCCCATTCAATTATTTTTTTTATCATAGACCATAGTTATTTTTATTGTTTGCTATTTTTTTTTTTTTTTTTTTTTTAAGGCAGAATTAAAATAGGGAATAGAGGAAGCAACAAATATTACAAATTTTATAGACGTCATTTTTTGGTTGAAATTCGAGGAGTTACTGAGCCTGCATTCGTAAATTCCGAAGACCGCAAAGAACACGTGCGTTCTCGCAAGTATGCATCGGTGAAACCGGTGAATCGATCGCGACAAAATTTGCATACCATCATTCTTCGCCACTGATGAGTACTGAACGCCTCGGAATAACCACATTCCCAAAAATGAAAAACACTTTGATATTATTATTACTATTATCGTCATCATCCCCATCATTGTAAATTCAAAACTTAAAAAATCTTAGTAAAAGTATAAATGTTTGGAGATGCAAGGAGTTCAATGATTAGACAATAAATTGAACAATAAATTTACATAAAATACATATGTATAATGTTAGGGGTATGATTGAACGTATTAAAAGTCTCCTTACTGAATTAATTAATAAAGATTTGATGAATATCGAAATACCCTACATAATGCTTAAAGAACAAATCATTGAACAAATTTATATCTTATAGATAATTTTGTTCTTCTAATTGAGAATTATGATAAATTTCCTAAATCAATATACCTTAGACTCTAAACGAACGATCCAGAAGATTCCAGAAGAGGTCATGTATTATTTAAAACCAATATCCATAATGCATTCAATAATTATAAAATTAAATTATATTAAGTTGTTTAATAAGGTATATAAAAAGGTTAACTATAATAAATATAAAAATAAATTATAATAGATTTCCTATATCAATATATTCCATATTAAAGAATTATATGCCTATATATCGATAACTTCCAAATATCCAGAGAAAATACCCACAATTCACGAATAACTACGAAGTCCATTTAAACGTTATTCAGCGGAAAAGTTACAAAAACTTCCATGAAAAGGTTGGATCAAAAGCACGAAGACCATCTGGTCGGGGTTACCGTTTGAATAATTAATTTCCGTGATTTCTTTCAAGGGGCTATGTAACGTGTAGCGTGTGGCCGGTTTTTGAAGCGTGCCAAGGTCGAGGAAAATTCAGGCCATTGCTCGGCAGGATGCTTTAGATGGCGCGATAAGCATAAGCAGACGATAGAAGCATATAGGTTCGGCAACCGGAAGTTCGGCCTGGTCTTCGTTATCGGTACCTTCTGTCATGGCGTCTGAACCATCCAAAAATAACCATTCACGGGGATACGGAACTGCCACAATGATTCATTAAACGACTATCGTGATTGCACACGGCACGAATCTTTTCCAAGTTCGTATGTGGTTGATTAGTTCAAATAGAAGAATTGATTTCTGATTTTTGACGCGTTTGAAACTGGTCAGGATAAGAGGGATGCTTCGTAAAGCTGCATCTGGAACCAGTTTAGTTGATCATCAAATTTTCACGTATGAAATGTCAGAGGTCAGGTGAGTATAATAAAGTTTGAAGATATTAAAAACACTTGTGTACTTTCATTAAGTTTGAGATATTTTATGAATTTTTTTACATCTGAAACTAGTTTATTTACTAGAGGTTAGGTGCACTAATAAGAGGAATAGTAAGATTTGAAAAGACTGTATTGTAAAACATTTGCATACATTAAGTTTCGATTTGATTAAAAATGTATTAGTTGGTTTAAGCAAGTTTGTTCATTAAACCCTGATGTACTAAATATCAGAGATTATGTGAAGTAATGAAAAATGTAACAAGGTTTGAAGATATGATATTACAAACATTTTTATAAGTACATCAAATTTGAGTTTAATTCAAAGTGTATTTGTCAGTGAGACAGATTTAAGTCATGTCAGAGGGTTAAGTTAAAGGGTGACAGATAGGGTGAAAGAAGAAATAAAATATGTGATCAAACTAGAGGTATTGAACTATGAATTGCCTTTATTGAATAAAAAAAATGCAATTTAAGAAATGAAAATGTTCAATTTATTGAATTACAGCTATATAGTTGTCTTTAAGCTTAAGGAGATCCTAGGAGATTCAATAAGTTCATTATATAAGTCAGGTTTAAAAATAAAGACAAGTTATATCATAGATACTTATTACAAACTTTTTTATCTATGAAGTTTAATCAAGTACTTAAATATACTAGGGACCTTCAAGTGCTATCTAATCATATACAAAACCAAACCTACCCTTAATATAATGTTTCATCTAAAAAGTTCGTTAAAAGGTCTCAGTAGGGAGGAACTAATAAATAAAATTTAACCAAGGTTATACTTAAAAAGTTGGCTACAGTTCTTTAATGTATAAAAAGTTTTACTTTCCTAAGATACCTGAGACAAACTTTCTTCAACAAACTGTTTAAAAATCTTAATAAAAATCAAGCGAAGAATGACAATTGAGGAGATTTGGGGATAGTGGTGGGGCAAGGGGTAGCCAGGACGGAGGTGGTTTCGTGACCGGCCTCAGCAGTATCTTAACATCTCGACTAACCCTAAAAGATCGCGTGCCACGACGTGCACCAGTTACTGTTACTCTTGCTCCTTGCTGTTTCTATATCGACCGGGGTTGACTTTGCGGGATCGACACGATTTCCCGATTCGCCGGCTGTCCCCTATCCTATTTTTTCTCTTTTCGAGTCGACCATCGTGACACGCGTACCTTGCACGCGTTCATTTCTTTTCAAACAGTTTACAAGGTGATTCGAAACTTTTACGATATCCCTGCTAATTCCGGTCTATATGATAGTCGAAGTGGATATTATATTTCAATAGAGATTATTTCTTCGCGGCTTTTTATGCAAATTGATACGTTTATAAACCTAATAAAACAAATGGAATCTAAAAGGGAGATCTATTTCGTCCTACTTTGGATATTTTCTACATTTCTGCATACTATGTGTATTTTGCGCAGTAAATTTTCTGTAAATGCATGAAAATCTAAATATAATATTATTACTTTTTGTGTATAAATAAATAAAAGAAATAAACATTCTATTCGAATCTATGTCTTGAAATTAAGGATGAAGAGTTGTATCATCCCGTTGCTTAAAACCATTTTTGTCCATATGGACCCAATTTATTTTTGGTTAGGAGATGCGATCGTTTTAGGTTATAATCACGTGGTACCATAATGTTTTCTTGAAACGATCGCCATATTGAATACTACAATCACCTCTGAATCCACAAGCTAATTTTTTCGCTCGATTATATACTATGCGATATAGTATTTTGTAAAAGCTCCCAGGAGAACGAAATATTTTAGGAAATTTTAAGAACTTAATAAGCAAATATTCATTGAGATTGCTCGACTCGGCCTGTATAATATCATGTAACCCGGAATTGACTCTAAGACAGATCTTCAGATAGATGGCAATTTCTTCTGTTGCAAGAAAACGGTTGTGAATTTCATTCTATTAATCTGAATTTATCTTTTCACGGAGCCATGAATTTTCCACGTTTTTCACAATAATTCACACTGCTATAAACCTGAAATTGTTTTCTAACATTATCCTTGCCCATCTCAGAATTTTCAAAGTAATCAGTCCTAGACATCTAGACATGACTTAGTACGTTTCTAACCTCTCCATCTCGTCCATAGAAAGAATGAAATATTTTGCAAATTGGCAATAATTGCTATCATAAACCTGTCCTGTATGATTGATCGGTTTCATTTATCGTTTCACATACGTGTTTCTCTTCCATTAACTATCTTGCAGACCAATCTTCGAATCCTTGTTTCCCCTACTACGTTATATAATCTTGTCCTTATCTTCTCACTATTGTGACTATTTTCATTTTTTTCTTTTTTCTTTTTTCTTTTTTGATGCTTCATGAAAATTTCATGGCGCAACTATATAAGCTAGAAAGAAGTCACAGGCAACGTCCTCGACCTATATCGAACATTTATAAAATTGGCGACATAGTGATCAATCTCATGACTAGAGGTTTATCAAGGGTTTTCCTCAACTAAAATTATAGCGTTCACGTTTTCCATCCTAATAGCCGCTTGTTCTACCAACGTATTAGACTAATCTGGATAATCGTTGCGCAAGAAGTGTGCAATTTGTCATCTAGACTGTAATCTATACCAAGTAAGTGCTATCATTGAAATCAGAAACATAACCTCCATCTGTATCGTGCTTAAACCTCTATACTTGTTGAAATCTTAAGTCTTGGAAAAGAAATTACACGAGTTTTCCAAGCGGTTAAACTTAGAAGCCTGGCAATTACGCGGTTTAGCGACTTTTCCCAATTTTCAGTATTCTGGACTCTAATCTCTTTTTACGGAACGAGGAAAAGATTTAAAGAATTTCATTTCCTTTCACTTTAGTCCGCTTAACGTTCCAAATTTATCAAAAGGGTTAGATTAAATTTTGATTAGGTTTAACGTTAATTCGGTGTGCTTCTTTTCAGGTTACATTGGGCTTAGGTTAAGTAACCTTTTTAGCGATGGAAGTAATTTAATCTTCGATCGTCCGGACAGAGATTACCACAATAATTGACTTATTTCTAATTTTAATTTATAATTGATTAATTTTCCTTCTTACGTGACAAAGATGACTTACAATTTTTACAATGCAAAACGTAAAATCTAAAATATAATTAAATACTCGAAAATTCAGTAACCTAAATCAAATTATTGCAGTCGTTTATTGTAAGATCGGTTAAGGGTTAACTAGTTTAAAGGAAAAATCTCTTTCTATGCGTATTGGCATAGCGTCTTTTGATCGACGCTAAAAGGAGAGGTTAGGTTACGGGATGAACCTTGGGAAATCTTTTCTTCCTTTCGCCATTTACGAGCGCCATGATGCACGAGACATCCGAAATTAGCTGAAAATGATGCTCGTAATGCCGCTATTATCCTAGTCCTTAACCGACATCCTGAAACTACCAAATTTACGTACCATTGACACGCAGCTGCCCGCATTTATTGTCAATCGAGAAATTGTTCGATAAGTCAGAGCCTATGTTCTACGTAAAAATATATAGGCTGTTTTACATAAAATATATAAGCAAAAATTGCAGCAATTATTCGATCAATATATTGTGAATTATGAGTAGACACGTATATATTTTCTGAACGAGTAGTAGACCTATATTGGTGAATAGATAGAGTTAGGAATGGGGGTAATGGTGACCTTGAATATTGACAAGCTGATTTTCAGCATGTCATACATGGACTGTAAAACATTTATAAAGATTCCACACGAAGCTTTCGATATCTTCGCTCAGCTTTCTTTAATTAAAAACTTTTGCACTTTCGAACTTGGAAAATCTTCCTGGTAATCGTAAACTGATTTTTTAACTTTTTATAAATTAAATAGAAATTAAATATTAAATTTTTTAGTCTTTAAATAACGTTCGATGGTTTTCGTAATTTGTGAACAAAAAGCTTTTTCTGCTTCGATTTACTAATGGAGAAATTACTCTTTACAGAGAGTCTATACGCTATAGCATACACGGTGGAGGAAAATTAAGTCGTCAAAGTGCAACTCTGCAACTGAAGCATTTTGAAAAACATCGAAGAAAGCTATTTCCCAATTAGCATCTAACTTCAAAGCACATAAGCTCTAACGAGTAGGTAGTTTACACGAGTCTAATTTCCTTACTGTACAACTGAAACTGTAGAACGGCTCTTTAAACGAAACTATCGGTGTGGATACGGCGTTATTAATCGTCCACGCGTTGCTTAGAGAAAAAACAAAACGAGGAAAAAGAAGTTAAACCTCGTCGATACACGACGACGTTCTAATCGTGGGTTTTTTTTCATGACGAGATAACCATCGAGTCACACCACCTCGTTATGGCGATATGTCGTCAAAGACGAAGAAACGAGCCACTGATCATCGTCATTCGCGTGTTAGCAAAAAAGTTCAACTTTTGTTCGAACGAGAGGAAACGATTCACGTGTCGGGTATCGAAAGTTTCATCGAATGCGCTGTTATCAGTTCCATTTGGAATTACGATTACGATATTTGATTACGATAGTAACGGGATCTCAGATATTTCGAATCTGCGTCTCTTTTGAACAGCTTTTGCTTTTTTTTTCGAGAGAAACAGAAATATCGATATTAAAAATGTCGTTGCTGGATATAATTCGTTACAGTTTCGATATGATGAATAAAATATTCGTTTATCGAGTCGTTGCTACTTTCGAAATCCTGACACGCCCCAAAGTTTTGAGCGGACGCTTATGTATGACAAAACATTTGGAGCTTAAAACCCTCGATAGATCTTGAGAAAGTCTCGTACGAGTGTTTCTAAAATTATACGTTTTCCCATTTTTATTCGTTTTTGTCTCGCTTTCTAATTTTAACTTTCCATATCCTGGGAAGAAAAGAAACTGGAAAGCAGGAAAAAGAATACCTTCCAATTTATTTTTATATCTTTCTCTTTAACAGCTTTAAAGTTGTCTTCACACGTTTTAATTCATTTCTATGCTGCCTTTTTGTTAATTTTTCTACCATTAAAAAAATGCAATTACAAAGTGCAGAAAAACGTGTCTTCCACGTTTCATATGTTTTTATATGTCTGTCCTCTCTCGTATTAACTTTTCTCTACTTTAACTTTATTATTATCTCTACTATTAACTTTAAAGGAATTAATTGCGAACTGCAGACAAATCTGTCTCCCACCTTTCGTTTCATTTTCTAGCTGTTCGTCTCGTATTCATTTTTCTCGAGAAGATAAAAAAGAAAAAGCAAATCCTTGCATTACCGATCCGATCATAATTTTACTTACCGTCTGGGGAAAAGATGTTCAAGTACAGACAATCCTCGCTAACTCCAGGATCGGGTTGCTCAATCGGTAGCAATCTTTTGTAGTATTGTTCGTGAAGTTTCGGCTTGTCGGTTATTTGTTGACAGGACGGTGCAAATTTTGTTGCGTTTCGCACGCCGCTCCACGATGGTAGGGGGTCGGTAACAGGCGCAGCAAAACGTAATTTTCCCAACGGTGGCTGGGCGTAAGGAATTCCCAGATATTCTATCACCTTTATCGAATTTATGGTTACCTGTAAAGTAGAAGAAAGACGATCGTCCTATAATCGTTTGCTCACAGATAAAAACGGATGCTCGAAAGGTATTATCTGGCTCATTGCTACTTTATGTTTGCAGGTTAAATATTGGAAAAGTTGCAAAGTAAATTTGCAAAACTAGGAAGAGCATGGAGACCAGGGAAATAAAAAAGAAATTATGAAAATTGAAAACTTAAGATACTACTATGTCTAGTTGCTGGAGCTGGAATGGTGAAATTTTTGGATGGAGATTAAAAGAAGATTAAAAGAAAGGTGGGAGGATCGCAAAAATGGAGGCATCAGGAAAATTAGAAAAATTATGGTACCGTTGTGTTTAACGCTTCTGCCGTAAATTTCATCTTGTTACGCATATTACAAAATATAAAATTTAAGCGCAACGTAGAAATTGAAAAAATAAAAAAAGAAAAAAGAATAGAAAGATAGAAGAATTGGAAATTGGACAAATTAAAATGTACCGCTACGTAAAATCCTCGCCTCGATCGATATTTTCTGATAAAAGGAATATTCCAGATATTACACTCTCAATGTCAAATCATTTTATCGGAAATGTGAACGGAATTTCACGTTATTCACTGGCATTACGATTTCTGAGGAAAACGCCTAATCGACGGCGTCGTTTCTCGATGAAACACGAATTTACGTGTGACAAATTACTCTTCCACGTACAGCCAGGCATAATAATCAAAAATTGGCTGGGTCTGAATCAAAGTTTCGAAACTCATGAACTTAGCATTAGGTTCCAGTACAACGTAACGATGGTACATTACATTTTTTTTTTTTTTTTTTTTTCATGGACAATTAAAGTTACATTACTCATAGTTCACCTAACTTCTCGTGATTTTCATCTAACTACACTGCCACATTTTATCGCGTGAAGAAAAATGGCAGGGAACGGAACTTTTTAAAGAGAATCCTTTCCTCGCTTTAATCTCGATGTTTCGCTTGTAAAAATACCAACGTAATTCCACTTACTATGCCATAGCCTCTCCTATTATAACTTTTTCTACGCAAAATTCTTTCCTTTGCATATAGAAATTGTTTTACGTTTCAAATTAGTAAATGGCGAGTTTACAAATTGAAATTGAGTGTTGTCAGAATGTCGGACATAATCAAAGATAAATGAAAGATATTCGAAACGCGGTACTTTTTACGATACTCGACGGATAAAACAGTTTTCCACGATTTGTAATCAAAATTCATAAAAATGTAAACTCTGGTAAATATCCGCGGTTTAATAATAATTTTTACATTTAGTTCGATCGAATACAACAAGCAATTTCGCCTGATCTTTCGCAATTGTAAATTTGATGATAAATTTCGTTTTTAGGTTAACAACAAAGAAAAATGTGGGACACTAATTGGAATATCCGATTACCGAAAACAACTACCAGTTTCCAAGAAGAACATGAAAAAACATAATTATGCATGAGAGCCAAGTACGTGCGGTAAGTTCTTTGAACTTTTTGTTAAAATTCCGTGGTTGCAAGAATTTCGCGAGAACGAAGGGAAAAAGGAGAGAGAGAAAAAAAAGGGAAAAAATGCTAGCCGTATAGTATTAAAATTCATAAATGTTGGCCCAGTTTATACATTCATCGCGCATATTATCTGCATATACTTAACTGTAACAATTGAAAGTTACAGTGCTTGCATGTTATTGTTCGTCACACGTTTAAAATGTCAAATATTTATTCAGAGGCAGCTTTGAGGTTAGGTTCAACGTTTACATACGGGACAGTGATATATTCGTTTCTGCCACTGTACTTCTTTCTCCTTATGCAAAAAACCATACTAGTAGAGAAAAATGTAACGATAGTTCGAGGACAAGCAAACGAGGATCCTCCGAACGTGGAATCAGATAACATTATACCACTCTGCCATTCTGTAATTTTATGTAATAAAAAAAGTACGAACACAGAGTGAGGATCTCGTTTAAAGTTGCCCCTAAAGATCTTGATCATTTGCCAAATACTCGTAGGCGAAAAAGAAAGTTAAATTTACTTTTTCTTAGGCCTGATTTTTTTAGGATTCCAGGATTGCATATCTTCTTGTATCAATTCTACATTTTCTTCAATTCTACGTGTATAATTTTACATGTATTCTGCACTTATCTATATGTACCATTCCGTGTCACTGTTCTATAAAATTATAAAATGAAAGCGAAAGGGAGATGAGAAATCAAAATAGCATTAAAATTAGTAACAACGAAGACAAATGAATTTCAATCAGGACTTTTTCAATGCTTGAAAATACCAGCAATGACGTAACTTACTTGTAACGAAACTGAAATTAAAAAGCAAAAAGATAGGAGATCTGTAAATAGAAGAATTATTTTGTTCGAACGACGAGATGGGGAATTTGAGTGTGAAGGGGCGAAAGGGGCGACAAATCGCCTCTATGCGATCTAACAGGTTAAACTTCCGCATCGCAGGAGCGAATACCCGAAAACCGCCTCACAATAAAACTTTCCGTTTGATTGCCTAGCAACCTGCGAAACACGTCGACTCGATTCATTCGCATTATATATATTTTTCGTCTAAATTGTGTGTCTATGTGTAGGACTAAGCTAAGAAACGACGATAAAAAATGTTGAATCTTCTCTTACGATTAATTTAAAGCTACCATTTCATACGTTGATAACGAGAAGTTTTTGAACAAAATAACCTAAGCGTTTTTTTAAAGCGTACAACTTGTTGCAACAATTTGATACATCTATAATGCATCAATTATGTTGTAATAATAAATTGTAACAATAAAATTCCATCAAACAGTTTACATACTTCTCTATCATATATTATATGTATATTTGTCTTCTTTATTCTATTGGATAAACGATACATTCTAGGCACACTTTTGCTACCATTTTACAAAATTGATCAACTCACCTATCTGTCTCTACCTTCTCCATTTTCTTAGTTCAAAAATCCTAAGATGCACAATGGCTCACGAAAATATTCGAATATTTCTAGAAACTTCTTAAGTATATGTTATGCGAAGCATTTTGTATATATATATATATACATATGTGTTTATAGCTACGAGCGACGACTATTGTGATTGTATCGGTGAAACTTGAGACGGATCTGAAAACGTATCTAGAAGTCACGAGACGTTCATTGCAAACATACACCTCGCAAAGGTCGCCAAAGGATCTGAACGGTCAATTATTCGCTATACTAATAGCCGTGATATTTAGCGAGCCCACTCGTGCCTCTAATTGCGTGCTTAAGACAAGGTATTATCTCGTACCAATGTTTCATTAAACGTATAATTTCTAATAAATAACTTGCTGTAACTTGTCCGAGTAAGAGACATTTTAAGAAACGTTTTCGATCCTATGCTACCGAAATTTCCAATTTCACAAATGTCCCGCTAATACACCTTAAAATCGCCCCTTAAAATGTCGTAACGCTAGTCGAAATTTTCCATGGTTAATGTTCGAATTATTGGGTTGGCAACTAAGTGATTGCGGACTTTGTCATTAGGTGGTATCGACAAAAGCCGCAATCACTTAGTTACCAACCCAATACCTTGAAGAGCCGGTGAACGGTAACGCTACGTTAAATTATCCGTATGAGCGTACATGGATGGCCAGAAGAAAGTCGAAAGAGCGATAAAACGAGGCTGAAACGCTGTAATTTTGCAAAGGTTGAATTACGATTGACAAGAAAATTTCAAACGCGCAACATAATCCTGTGCCTGGGAACAGACGAGTGTTTGGTATACGCGAAAAACGTCTCGCGAGGATTTTTTCATTTTTCATGGCAGAAAAATACAAGAAACGTAAGAGACAAGTATCAACTTTAAACTTTCTTTCGACCATCGCTACTATGACTAAATGACGATAAAATCGTATCGCACCTCCTTGCCAGCCACCGATCCTTGGCCTGAGATCCTGACGATTGGCTGCTCTCGACCTACACCCTGTCTACTCGGGATCCTCTGGCCCACGATTTGGGAGTTGGTGACCGGTAAGACGGCGAAGAGTTGCGGCAACAACGCGAAAAGCAACCACGCGGAACACTTCATTCTGCAGACTGATTTGCCACGGAAAGAATCAGTGGCTCGGCTCTGGGGTCTCGGTTCAACCCTCGCGTGACTTCAATCGGCCACCCTCGACCAGTTTCTCCTCCTAAGGCTGTTTCGAGACCTGCGCGCTTTCACCTGCGGCTTTCTTGCGTCGTTCAAAGTCTCCTGGTAGCCATGGTGTGCGACCTTTATGGTCAACGTGTTTGGTGATCACGTTAGAGTCGTCGAAGGACAACGTCGCTTCGATTTTCCTTATGGGAATTTTTCTTTGTCTCTCGTCTCTGTTGTCTGTTGCTGGATGTCTTATCTCTATGTGGCGGACATGCGACGACCGTAACGGCGTCAAGGTTTCCAAATAGAATTGGTGTTTTAATTCTACGAAATATCGCTTAGCTTTCATTGTATAATTGAACGATTTACGAGGTTTATTATTCTATGTAGCGACAGGTTTTCACGATTGGGGGCAAAATGTAATAAAGTCTGTGTAACGATAAACGCAGACATTTGACGAGCAACAGCAGTAAACTGACTGCCACCGCTCTCATTCTCCATCGTCTATATTTTTCTATTTCTATTTTCGTCCAGTTTCTGAAGGTTTGTGTTCGGAGAAAATTGTGAAGGGAAAGGGAACCTGCTTCTGTCGGTTTGCCCTTAGCACGGTGGAGAAGATCTTCTACGATGGGACCGGAGATTTTAACGAATTTATGGGAAATTCGAGGCCACGAAAATGCACACGACGCGTACGATACGCGAAAATAAATAAAATATTCAAAGCGGGCTACTCGTTATAATTGTTAATGAACCTCTGTCTAAATTTTATTTCTTCAGTCGCGTCCACCGAGGCATACATTTGCATAAAAATCCGCGGTATACTCGTTAGAGCGCTCGCAAAACTTCGATTCGTATCGCGTAATTTCTTATCGCTCCTCTCGTATTGATCGTTTATCGTTCGATATCGTTCGTTTGATTTCAATCCGTTTTATCGTACGTACAAACGGACATTTCCAATATCCTTCAATCTTCTTAAGTGAAACCTCAACCGGTTGCGATCGAACGTTATTTACAGAACGAGGATTCACCGGCGATAAAAAGGGACAAACAGAGACAGAGAATGTGGAAAGAAACGGCGGTTAGAGGAGGATCGAAAAAGGCGGCGGTTAGCGTGACCGCAAAAATCGCAGAAACGAAGAGATAACGAGCGGGGCATTAGACAATATGCGCGTTCGACGTAGGTGAAAGGTGATATTGTAGTTTACGGACTGATGACGGCCTATTCGACCGACGAATTCAGGCTTGAAACGACTCAAAGCCACGGGAAGAACAGACAGACCATCGTACGTGACCCAAAATTTTGTCGTTAACCTTTTATAACGTCGTATGATTTTTTCTTTTTTTTTTCTTTTTTTATTATTGAGCTTTCGCTCAGACTGTTACTGCAGCAGGCTCTGTGCAGAGTTAGCTGAACGTAGTATTGCATTACAAAGCTCGTACAACTACGTTCGTTTGAAACTTGCATATTAGATTTTTCATAAAAATTCACGTACGTGCCTTGAGACTCTTATATCGAGAGAATAATAATATATTGAGCGAGAAGAGGTTTTACGTTGAACGAGGAAAACCTTGCTGTATGATTTTGCTCGTTATACGTATATCGTGTTTTCTGGCATCTGTATCTGTGACTGTATCGGTGCAAGAAGTAACATTGTCGGTATTTACGAAGCTGTGACAGTAGCTCGCTTGAAGATACGTTCAAAAATTCATGTGCAAATAATTTCTGATACGGAAGTTTCTGCTGTCTCGAATTTCTTTTCTGGTACAGTACGAGGGTATTGCTATTTGTTTCTTTTATATTTTGATTTTGGTATCTTTTCCAGAAAAGTTATTTTGTGCAAAATTTTGACACTCGCACGTGCAAACGTCAACCTAACCTCAATCTAGATAGAGTTTCAAATTGTCGCTTCTTTTATATGGAGTGTACGATTGTTTAGAAGCTCAGTACCAGGTTTATCTTATTTTTTCATAAATATGACATTGGCACAGTTGTTGCACCAAGCCACAGACTTTTCTTAGAATCTCCTTTTGTTCCTTTATGACTGTGATATAGTATTATGTGTATCCTTGGTAGCGTATTATCCTGATGGCGACAGATAATTCATTCGTAGTGTGATTATTGGTTTTGATATTCAAATGAAAGTGGAGTAACGTAATTGGAATTTTGTTCAGTATAGGTAGGTAATAACGAGAGTACATGCATAAAGAATATGTACAATATGTATTACTATATTTCCTTAAAATAAAATAATATTTAAATCGGTTGTATAGGAAGATTAATAATAAAATTACATATATGTAGAATATTTTATTATAGTATCATATACCTCGTTAATTACTTAATTTCATCAATCTCAGTAATTTTTATATATAGAATAATTGTTCTCATTATTTCCAATGTTATATTGCACACGTAGGTGCATATAAAAGGTAAGCAGGTCTTTCAATCTCTTTCGAAGTACATTGCGTACGAAAGAAAGAAAAAATTACAAAATTAATTAGGGAAATATTCAAAATTTGCTGTGTGCCGCAAGCAATTGTTCTACATTACGTAAATGCGATGTAAATATGCGGTTATTTCTGAATTATTCAATACCTCGTTATCTGAAAATGCAGAAACAAATCAGAAATTTGAAATGTTACGCATTATACATATACGCAGAGAAAAAGGTTACTCCATCAACTTAGGCCAAATAAATTGACCAATATACATGCACGGATAGTAATTTCATGGATATACTGGGCAAGTGTCCTTGAAAATCGATATCGAGGGTCTTTCGCCCCTGTGGCATGGCAGCACGCTTTCATTAGAATACAATCTTCGTGCTAACGTCCTTAGCTGTCGTGACCTTGAACTTCAAATCCATTAAAAAATCTTCATGAGTATTAAAAAAGTTCTTTCTTTAATTTGCAGTTTAAAACTTGTAAAAAGTTTACGATATCTTTTCTTAATAAAGCCATGGATATGACACTTGAAGATCTATGGGCGATTATCGCGTCGATTCTGAGTCATAAAAAGTTTTTACACTTGGATCTTTAATACTATGATATCGATAATGTTAGAGGAATTCAAGTATTTTAATTTTAGACATAGTGTTAATCAATTGTTAAAGACTTTAAATTAGCTTCTTGTCTTCTCGCTGCATTTAGATAACTTGGAGTTTTCATGTTGACTTTGAAACTTCGAGGTTGTCGTGTTCTAACCTTGGAATATAAAAAACACGAACCTTTGATCTTGGAAGGTTAAAATTTGTGACCTGAGTTAAAAAATTCGAGATCGATAATGTTTGTATTCGAAAACTACCCTTGGGAATTGAAAGTCAATATCCTTCGAAGTTTTTTTGGAAGTTCAAGATTAATTATTGACTACATATTTCGAATTTTTTATTCGAGAATTCCGACGATTGTTTAATTTGAGAACGACTGCTTTACTTGGAAGTAAATAGCTTACGCTTTATATAAAATTTATTTTATTTAAAAAATTAAATAGAGGAAATTATGTTCCTCTAGCTATAAATCAAATTTCACACGAGAAAGGGGAAGATATGTTCTTATATTTAAAAAGAAGCGATTTAATTCGGTGCTTGAGATCGTTGCGCCACATGTTGTCTCGCGGAAGTTTTTGTAAAGTCCCTTATGGTAAAAGGATTTCTGTACTATCGGTAACGAAGGTGCACTTGTCCAAAAGTAAATACGTGCATGCATATGTATATATACATGTAATCACGCAACATATTAAAACGAAAATACTAAAAAGGTTACCATTCACATACATTCGTATAATAATACTATACTGCAGAATTTTATGCATTCATGGGAAATTTAAAGGTGCAAAAATGCATAGAACGAATGTAATATGCAAAAATATGTAAAATCTTCAACGTAGAACACTCGGCATAATTTTTAATAGGTTAAACAAATCTCTATTTAAATTTTACTTCTGTACATGTATTCATAAAAATAGAAATTTGCATAAAAATCCGCAGTCTAATTATAACATACGATGGAACTTTTATATCCCAAAAACAGTACCCAATACATTAATTGATGTTCTAATTCGTTAATAAAGAAAGTATTTGGTCAATATCATGAAATATTGAATTATATGTGGACACAAATTTATAATATTTTTAAATTACGAGCGTCGCGTTAACATTTTATAATTATTCCACGTGCGCATGTGTATTTGGCGAAAACAGAGAGTAGGGGAATAGAATTTAAGGTAAGTGGGGGGAATGTCTATATATTGTTAGTCCATATACGTCTGTTATTCGAATGTTTCATACCGCGGTCGAGTTTATTCGCGATCCAGCGCAACTATTTATTTAACCGAAAATAATGCAGATTACAGGTAACACTTCTTAAGCAATTATATATATATACTATATGTATGTTCGCAGTATGTTTTATAGCTTCCATCCTTATAAATTAATTCATTTTATATAATCGAGAAAAGTCTTCGATGATTCCATAAGGATTTTAGATGAAAAATATTTATTACCAATGAAACTCTTCAAAATACTAATCACATAGCTACATTATGCAACGATTAAACATTTAGACGTTAGATTATCTCTATAATTTTGTTTGTTTTAATAAATTATTCAAAAAAATCATTAGTAACCAAAATTTAAGCGATTAGGCCGCCATATTGTGACGCCGTGTTGTTCATAGGATTTGGCGGTTTTTCTTCCATTTTCAACACTGCGATAAAAGATATTCTAACTCGATATAGGTTATGACAAAAATTCATAAAACATAACGAATAAATATTCAAATGTTTAGTTAATTTAGAATAGTATATAGATTTGAATTTAGAACGGATAACAAAAATGATATTTGGATAAAAATCATAATTATTATAAAAGTAATTCAGTTACAGGGAAGTCAAACTTCATTGAATTTAATTGTTCAGTTATTGAAAAATTAAATATAAAATTTTATACGATCTAACTTAAACTAGTTTTATTAGTTTTATAATTAATAATAATTCTACAAGTCGAATTACACGTTATTAGTATTAATAAATTCTGATGCTTAATGGTAACAAGTCTGGTAATAACATTTGTTATTTCTAGATTATAAGATTCACTTCTAGGAGTTCGCAGTTTTTTATCAAGTAGAATAATCAGATGATTCACACTATGTAAACATAAGAAGCCCCTAGGGACCAAAATCCAGAAATTAAGAGGTTAAGAAAATAGAGTTGGCCAATTCGTCTTCAACGATAGCTCAATTGAGTCATCGTTGAAGGTTTTCTTCCCGTTCGAACCGCACAATTCCAAATAAACATAAAACTGTTTCCCAATATTTCCAGTTACGTACCATCCTAAAAGTCACATACAAACGGCGCGGGAACGCCGGAAAAAGGCGCAACAAGAAGCAGCACCAGCGATGCCAAGGCAGGCGGACGGCGGCGCAGCGTGAAGGGTTAAAAATACATATTCGATGCTCCTAATTCAATGACCGGCCGACGTACGGCGATTTGCAGCAGTGCCTCGTTAACTGACCACGAGTTATCACTTTATCTGGCCAGTAATCGAGGGAGGTATGTGTATTTCTTAGAAATCTCAAGTATCTATTATTTCTCTTCTTCAATGAATGCAAGTCAGATATGGATATTTATCACGCATTACTGGTCTATTGAAGCAAAAAACAGTTATTTATTAGGACGTATACTACACAAATATTAAAGTGGGAGTACATTATAAAAAATTAAAGCAATCCTGTACCTTTCTCGGTTTCCAAGAAAATTAACAAATTTTCTATAAAACTTTACTAAAAAAGGAAAAAAGATTCTTGTAGCTAGGCTGTAGATCCTTATGTATTTATGGGAGATCTGAAGGTGGAAAATTGCACAAAATTCATATAATTACAAAATACAAAATATTATATTATATTATATCCAATACCAGAAGCTAATTCTATGAATTCATTTTCAGCATCCAGCGGGGATAACAGCGGCCAGGAATGGAGACGAAATCGTGGCCAGTAAACTCGGCACTAGCGTATACATGAACGGCGCTCGCCTCCGCCAAGAGGACAGTCGTTGCATTGAGCGACTCGCCGGCGAGCAGAGCGGAGGAACGCTTGAGCAGAGAGCGAACGAACGGTTTAGTGTATGGGTTGGTGGCGGCTGTTTGCCGATTCGTTGACTTGCCGGCACGGTCGGTCGGCTCGGGTCGAAGGCTGCCGCTCTCTCAGTCCGTCTCGCGACCGCGTGCTAAAGGGATGTCGTTTTACTTCTTCTTTCCGTCATTTCAATTAACTCGTCTCAAATAATCGATCCATGTACTTGCCCTTTCTCGCCGTTGCATTGCCCTTTTGATGAATTTCCAACGCGCCAAATAAATCGGTGGCGCGCACATGAGATATGTGACGTGTGTTAGACGATTCGATATTAAGAGCAACGTCGGTGACGGCAGTAAGGACCATTCTGTGGTTGTGCAAAATTTTATGGACCAGTGACAACGAGAAAGAATCGTCGGTTGTGTGACTGTTTGCGGGAAAAATCGTAGGATTTGATGCGACGAGATGGACAGCGAGGCGGACGCGGAGACCACGGCTGCCAACGCCGTGGATTCGGATGGATCCGTTAGCTGGGAGGACTTTTTCGGTGAGTTCGTTTCCTTTGATGTGTCTATTCCTTCGTATGTTCTCTGGTGATCATGAAACTTGTCTTAGAGGTTTGAAAGAATTGAATTTATCTCTTAGATTGTTTCATGTGGCCCTATAGTAATAGGACAGTATTTTTGTAGAATAGATATAGCGCATATATGTTCATATTTCGATTCCAGTTTATGCTAATTTTGATAGGGATCCAGGTTATGTATTCCCTGGTAAATTTATGATTTGTTAAATAGGAAGTAATTATTATTCTGGTATGTGTTATCAGGTAATAGTTCAAAGAAAGAAGAATATTAAAATGATTCACGAAGATTTGTTGCATTCAATTGCAATTATAAAATGAATAATAAACATGGTTCTTCCTAATTCATTTTCGTAAATGAAATTCTTTTGATTCTGTTTCTATAAGTCAAGTATAAGATACATTGATTTTGAAAATAGTCTGATATATTTGAGATTTCTTACAAGTTACTTACAAAATTTACCATTATGGAAAAGATTCATAATACAAAGACCAGTATTTTATAAAATATTTTGTTCCATAACAAAAAGTTACATTTTATATTTAAGCGCGAAAGTTAAACATTTCCAACAATATACAAACTAGACCTACATTCATAATCACCAGCGCACATGTTTTCAAAGCTATATATATTATACAAATGTATATATAGATACATAATCTGTGTATACGCGTGCGTACCGTGTCTCGTCTGTGTTTGATATGTGATGATGTCTGATATCTGACGATAATGACGTCAATATATGTACTTTTAGATTGTAGAGATATATATTTTTTAAGTTGACATAAAACAATAGAGAATATGGATGATCGTATTCTTTTAATTCTATGGCTTCGATATCGTTCCTTAAGTTTGTCGATGAGTAACAGTTTTCAGGTTTCTACAATGTAGTTTGAAGTTTGACGTTAGCTGCGCGCCGGTTCTTTATCGCTGGCATGTGCGTGGTTATTGTTTGCTTGTACGTGGACGTTGTTACGAAACGATAAACAATGCAAGTAAAGCGTGGGCTTTACTAAGAGGAAAATAGCATTTTAACCCTCTGCGTGCTTTTCTTTTTGCTAACACCATGTGCAACATGGAACGTTTAGGATCCAGATCGTTTTTCTAACCTATCTCAGGCTTTCAAAAAGTCCAAGAAAATTCATAGCTACTTATTAATATTTCTACTACAATACCTGATAGGTTTCCACGTGAAATATTTGAAATATTTGTTTACGAAAGACTGAAATTTAAATAAAATTATTTGTCCTACACTGGATAACAGAGGGTTTAGGTTAAATTTGGTATAAAGTAAGGCGCGAAACGATATTGCGTTTCATGTCAGTAATAATTCACGAACGGTAGCGAAAAGAAACCGCCAATCATGACCGCTTGTAAACGATCGTCGCGTGTTTATTGTCTCTAATGCAATCGCGCGTCCTCTTTCGAGTGGATAATTCGCCTCGTTGGTTGTCTGGACGAGGGTAACGCGATACCAGACGAACTGTTGAAAACAGAAAAAAAGAAATGATGGTTTAAATCGTTATGTTCGACGAATCGAATTTAAGAACGTTAAAATATGAGGAATCATAGGTGAGACGATACTTATTTGATATATCAACATAAAACTGAACAACAAGCCAAAAACTGAGGATATAAAAATGGAGATAATAATAATTTTTAACTAACTTCCGACCTAACCTAGACCAGTTTAAAGTAAATTTGACGCGATTTATTGATATAAGAAAGAGAGTAACCTACGTTGATATATCAAACTAACTTATGTCCATATATCAAACTAACCTATTGATATATCAAACTAACCTGTTGACATATCAAATACTAGTTGGTAGAACTTTATGATTTTAATTACTAAATCAACTTTGTAATGTTGAGTTTGGAATATTTTTTTTAGGAATATTAAATATGAGAAACAGCAATCGAAATTGAATCTATGCTTTTATTTGAACCAAATGGATTTGGGTAGTCAATCAGTTCGACAATATAGAGGTTAGGTTAGAATATTTTTATTATTGTCAGACAGGGATTATAGCAGGCTCTTTATTTTACTTATGCAGATTTATTTCATTTTAAGTCCTTCTCCCTCCTCCATTTTTCTAGTTTAAGATTATTTTCTCCTTTGCTAAGTCGATAGTCCCCAGCCTCAAAGACTTTCATCAGCCAATGATTACAGCATAAAAATCTCGAATAGGATAACTAAAAAGATTATCTTTGTAACTGAGGTTTAAGAGCAATAAAGTAACAGATAATATCAGATATGAAATTATTTTTCAAGAGAAAGTAACGATATGGTAGATACACAAGTACTCTACGTTATCATTTGTTGGAATCGTAGCATACACGCGTATTTAATTATATGCTTCTCAAATTATTTTTCATCTTAGTATACGTTGTTGGCGAGACAAAAATTGCTTACTTCTCGGAATTTCGAACTCTTTCGTTGCAGTTTTCAAGACTGTGGACAGATTGGAATTTGCTTCTCTATTTTCTGTGTCAGCATAATACTTCAAATTAGCGATACCTATGGATGAACTAATTCGCGCGATTAGTATACAATTAGTACAAACTACGTTTTTCCCAACGTGTATCAAATTTAATATTTCATTTTTTCTCGCACCAGTTGAAAAGTGCAATTCATCCTTGACTACGGTCTTTGTAAATTTGTATAAAAATTCGCGGAGGAAAATGTAAATAGAGAATTGTATTCCTGGAACTGTAAAATCAGAGAAGTGTACGCGGGATTGATAACAGCTATTGCGAATATCGATACTATCAATCGGAACGAGTATATTGGCAAGTATTGGTTCGATAAAATTATCAATGGTTCTCAACCGCGTGTTTGCTCTCAAGATGACGGCGTTCTCATTAACAGGAACAAGATAAAAATTACAATATCATCCACTTTATTGCACAAGAAAACTAGACCAGCGAGAAGATATCATTTTTAATGCTGATTGAGTTAAACCAATTTTTAATGAAATTATGCTTTCCGTAAGTTAAAAATAAAAGAAGCAATACCTTTGAATTGAAAACCCAGAGACATCAAGGCACATATTTCTCATCGCACACATTATGACATATTTTAGTTTGCATTCTGAAATTTCCTAAGAAATATTACAATGGTCATCGATATCGTATCGCAAAGAAAACAAGTTTCTGTTGTAATTTTTTTCTCGGTTGGATCGAAGGAACCATCGAAATAGAAAGTTTTTAAAATAGAAAATGATTCACAGCTTATTTTCATGTAAGCTTCCGAAACACTAGGAATAACAAATATGAAAAATCACGGTTTAAAATTACCTAAAATTTATGATTTTATTTTGCATAGTCGATCGACGTGACGATGTTGAGGCTACAGGTTCAACTAATTCTACAGCAATGTAGTCAATTAGACCAGGAAATTCTCACAATCGATCCTTTTGTAATCTTCACAGGATTATAAACTCTAATTTAGAAAATTATACATATATCGTTAAAATAATCAGGGAACACTAAGAAATAGTAGTTGGTGCGAGACATTGGAAGGAAGATGGTAAACGATATTATGTACTTTTTATTATCGTATTCGGAAACACAATATCCCATAAATGGAAATTTAGATTGAAATTAGATTTTTGTAAATCTAACTTTCTTTTGATTCTGCTTCTGTATCTTAGCATAACCTGTAGTTCCTTCTTCTTCGTTTCGCCTGTTTTTTACTGCGTTGATAAAATCGCGTGCCAACAGCGTGTATGTTATTGCGCGAGTTACATCGCTAGCCGGATAAGAGAGAAACTATTGGGAAAAAGGTATATCGATACCAATTAAGGATTTCCCTAAAAGAAACAGAGCGATAATCAACTTTGCTTACTTTCTACTTGTAAAAACCGACAATAAATATCGCTTTGCTCCTTCATTTTCTTCCACACTCCTCAACTAACGTTTCATTTTATTTAATATTCGAGTTTCCGCAAAAGTAACAAAAGTCTTCGAGGCAAAGAATACACAAGAAAAGTATAGACAGATCTCCTTAGACTTTGTTGGGCTAACAACATTGAATTAAATCAAATAAATGAGTTCAGTTGCAATTAACATTTACGATTTTGCATAGACAAACTGAATTTCACAAAATTTTATTCCTATTCCTATTATCAATTCGCTTATTTCCTCTCCCTAATTGTACGCCGTCTTAATAGCCATACTGAGAGTTTAAAATCTAAGAGGATCCTCAGACGTTCACTGTACGTTGCCAGTATTTCCAGATCTTCAACGTTCATGCTGCGTTCACGTGCAAAGGGAAAATCTGTCCCAGCGAATATTCGAATTTCGTTCGACGAACTCGTAGGCGAAAATGTATATATTCTTAAAAGCCACTGCCTCTACTTTACTCTTCCTTCCCTTGGTTCCTTCATTGACAATGCTGAGATAACAGTTGCACGAGTTTTCTGTTCCAGCGAACGTTAACTCGAAACCGAACGTATCGTCAACGAACGTTAAACCATTAACGTTAAATTACGAGAAAAATGCGGTTCGTCGATGTGTTCATATTATTTATTCGTTAATATTTATCGACAAGCCGCAGTGGCGCTGAGAACCTTGAAACGTTGACAATATCTGCTGCTGCTTTCGACTATTCCGTAAATCGTAGACGAGCTCACGATCGCCGGCAGAGGGGCGGGACGAGATGAGAGTAGCTCGTGGACTCTGTGATCTATCAGCGCGCGGAAATTTCTGATTTTCAGTTGCACGCTACCATGAAGCGCGCCTCGTTGTTGCGCTGACCTGCGCGCGCGCGCTTCCACGCTAGCGCACCATAGTCGCGAAGAGGACGCTGCTACTAGCGAAACAAGTGTGGCGAACTTAAGGATGCGACGCGGTGCACAAAAAACTGCCGCTCTGCCGGATGTAGCTTAGAGAGCGTCGTCGCTTTCCTCGATTCGCTTACGTGTACACTGACGCTCATAAGTAGACTGCGGATTTTTCTTCAAATTCGTACTTTTCGGGATATAACGAGAAAAAGTAGAAGGTGTGTAGGAAGTTGTATTATCTGGCAAGTATCGCAGAGAAAGCACTGTAATTTGGATATTCTGTGTACCCTCTCGTATTGCGCGGATTATGTGCAGTTTCGCGCTTGCGAATTTCTTCTAAATCCAAATTATTCAAATGCGTCTGTTCGCGAATATAGATTTTTATTAACAACATAGTGGAACTTTGAATTTTCTTACTAAGCGCGTATGAATGAACCCTTTGAAAAGCACTACGTCGAGTCACGCTCGATTGTTTTAAATTGCCGGTTCAAACCTGTATTTCTTTTCACTTTTTGCTTTTCCAGATGAACGATATTATATATTCGATATAATTGTCGCAAAAATTTGAAATATTTGTAAAATTTGAAAGTGAAACATTTGAAACAATGGGGAGTTATTTAAAAAAGTAGTTAAAGAAGAATTAGGAGTTCACTGATCAAATGCGATATATATTTACTTGTGACGTGTACTAATTAGTATCTTCTCGTGGAATTAGGTACTTTGTACGTCATATGAAATTTTTTCTTTTTTTTGGGGGGGTTCATTTATCTAATTTCTTTTCTAAATTGCTCATTTGCATTAAATACATGTTCTGTCGACGTATGAAACGGTTTTAAATATCGTTGCTATTATCGATCACTATAGTTTCTCAGTCAATTTGGAATATCCTTCCTTATCTTATCTGAAGCTTGACAATCAGGCGAGCCGGGTATAATGAGCTCCTTAAAGCAAAAAGAGCAGCTCCGTAGTGTTTGACGCTTATAAATGTCTCGAGCATTTTATTGCATATTAACTTTCAAAAACAAATTTTATCACGTCGTAATATTCTACGATAGCCTTAATAAAGGATAAAACCGTGCCGAGTCTTCCTGCCTGTAATTTTCCAACTATATTGCCTTATATTATATAACTATCGTAATTATATACCTTTATATTTGGATAAAAGTAAGTAAGTGGCTGTATATATTTTTGAGCGGCAGTGTATACAGGCGTCTGTATCCGCGCTCGCACACAAAATGTGTGCGTGTGTGTCACGTGTATTCCCGTCCTCGTGCACGCCCAAAAATCGAGCAACCGACTCTCTGGTTCCGTCTGGATTTTTATAGGACCGGACTAGCCCCGGAACTGCTTAAAATTCGACCGAATAAACGAACCATCGTCGCTTGGCATCGTTAAAGCGGTTTCCATAATATTTCTTTTACCTGTTTCTGTTATATTAACGGATAGAGTAAATTTGTCCTACTTCTTTTCTTTTTTTTTTATTTTTTTTTAAAGGTAGAATAGTTGATTTTTCATCCTACGTATAAATGTTTTACTTTTCTGTAAGTTTCGCGTTTTCAGTAAATCTGCTTCCTTTATTTCGATTTCTCTTCTCTATCTTCTGTTCGAGCCAGGTATTTTCACGTAATCTGCAGTTTCTACTATGTTTTACCTACTTTTCATTTTCTTAATACATAAATATACATTTAACAACACTGTTCACGCGGTATATTAATTTTTCATCAAGGCAATGTTTACAACGAATGTCTCCTAACCTCTTATATATGTACATACGTTTCTTGGAAATTTGACTACATCGTGTACGTACTACAAATATCGCTACTACTACTACCTCGTTCCAATTTTGCTATTAAATCACGAAACTCGTGTATCGTGTTCTTTTGTACTTCTTTTCTTCTTCACCGTTACTTTTGACATGGTTTTGTTAGCGTTTTACGGAATTGGCGAACTCAGGGTTATTCTTTCCTTCATTTTCTTACGTCCGAATGCCACGGGTACGTATTTTGCGTTGTACTAATCGCATACGTGTTCATAATAATAATAATAGTAAATAAAACTGTCCTTTTAATACAGTTCATGATCCAGTATGAAAACAGCCATTTTCTCGATCCGTTAACATTCCTGGTGGATCGTCCCGTTGACAAATAACATTCCACCATGTGACACCTGGGTCACAATACCTACGGCCCTGTCCTCGTGTGGGCTTAGTAAAGCGTAGGCGTGTCATGCTCCTCCGGCTGCATTTGTAACGCCAAGTGCCTGCGCCGCGAATATATAGACTCATAGGTGCATCTACAGGCTGATTCACATCGCATCCATTAATCCTGCGTTTCGAAGCAGATGAAGATAAGAGGGAATATTATCTCTAATGCTTATTGCGGGCTCATTTGTAACTGCGGCTTAAGCAATACGATTTATCCTTCCTTTATTGTATACAGGCTGATTCACATTGTATTTCAGATAACGTGTCGATTGCGTATCTTTTATGCTGGACAAATTTTAACTAAGATTCTGTTATTGTTGAATTTAGTGATTTCGTTAATCGTACGTCGACTATAGCGGGCTCAATTTTGATGGTCCATCTTTAGGTTATGGTTAACGTTGCAATAATTTTGGGGAATGTTTAGTTGCTTTTATCGATTGTATTAATTTTTTTTATCAACTACAGTGTATTCAGCGGTGATTTTCCTAATCGTTCGTCGATTATAGCGAGCTGAATCTTGATGGTTCCGCTTTTGGATGATCTTTAACGTTAAAACAATTTAGAGTAACATCTTATTACTTTCATTAATTTTATTAATTTTGTATAAGCCGATACATGCTAATGGTGATATTATTAATCGTCTGTTGACTACAGCGAGTTCAATTTTCATCGTTAACGTTAGTATATTTTTAGAACTATATCTTGTTGCTTTTATACATCTTATTGATTTTTTATGAATTACAGTCTATTCAGTGGTGATTTTGTTAATTATATATCGACAATAGCGAGTTCAATTTTGTTGATTCTACGTTATTGCGTTACGATTAACGTTAGAAAAATTCTCCACAATATTTTATCACTTTTACATTGCTACAGTACATTCAATTTTGGTGACCCACAATATTTCACGGACGAAACTAAACATATAACTTTGCGGCATATTTTCAACCGTTACAGTCATACTATCTCTGTATCTTAAAAATTTCTATCTCTCTGCTCTATTATCTCCGCGTAAAATTTCGAATTTAATCTCGCTTTTACGTACATAGGATTCATCCATAATTGTAAAATGAGTCACCTGGATACGCAGCTTAGGAATTACGCCTTTACTGCATCGTGCTTAAAAAGAGCTCTTTCATAGATCTTGTCACACGCGCGGGTTAAGTGTACCTATTTCTTGTCATAGTTTGTATAGCACCGTGTGTACAGTTCCGTTGGATAAATTCGGTTAGCCCTGCTGCGCTGCTCTTAATCTAAATTCCCTATGTTTTAATCTCATCTCTGTTTCCATTCAACAACGGGCTTATACAACCGGAGAACTTTTTTAGAATAAAGTTGAAACGAGAAATCAATAACGATCGTTTCTTAGATCTTCGAGTCTCGCAACTAGATTATGGATTCTTAGACAAATTTATATTTTCATGAAGTAGACTCAATAGAGATCTACTGAAAATTATGTATTTTCGTGAATATTATTTTCTATTATTTCTAATATTCATACTTTCCACATTTCGGAATATTAATTTTAAATTAAACGCTGTAGATTTTCCATGAACGCATAAAAATCCACGATCTGCTTATTACGGGGCTAACAAAATTTCGAAATCCTTGCTGCAGTACGTATAGTGCATTTTCATAATTTTATAGTTATGAAAATTGGTTATAGGATTCTCTTGAAAAAGAGAGAGATCTTAAACAGAGAGATCTGCTGGATAGAGCTCACACGGAACAGACAACCTGTATCACGCGATGTGGGAACAAGTGGGCGACACATAGAGCGGAGGACGATGGGTATTTGTGTGGCAATAAGGTTATGGTGGAAGGAAGCTGACGTGATAGTCTCGTTTGTCCGTCTCTTGACGGATATCTACATAAAACGAATGTTACTGCGACAGTTTCGGCATAGGGAATTTTTCTTGATTGATCGACATCGAGTTGGTCGCTTGATAGATTTTTCAGATTTGTGACTAGACCGGGGATATTTATGATGGTTGGTAGAATGGTTATGCACTTACATAGGGAATTTAAAATTGTACAAACGCACATAATATTTGGCAATATATATAATATCTAAGGTATCGTACTATCTATGGTGTTCGTAATAGTATCATATTTATCATAATTGTTATACTTTTTAATAATTTCTATAATAGCGTCTGAGACAAATACTTTGTTAGTTTCATTCCTTTAATTGGGCTCATAAAAATATAAATTTACATAAGTCTATCTGACGCTCGATCGTAACACGTATAGAAAAATTTTCTAGTAACTTCATCGTCTTGAACGTGGACAACACGATGTTCGTTGCCTCTATATTTTCAATTTTTCCTAATGGTCTACAATTTAGTAATCTTTGTAGTAACATGCTTCTCTCCAATTTAGTCATTTTTGTAATAATATCCTTCTCTCCAATTTAGTTACTTTTGTAACAACATTCCCCTGTTCGATTCTGTAACTTTTTGTAGTAACATTCCTCCTCTCTTCGATTTTCCAATTTCTATAGTAATTTTCTTTCTGCGATGTACGATCAGCGATGAGGTTTTTCACCGCGTCTTGTTAGGGAATTGAGAATTAAGTTCGGTATGCTGATAATTGGATCTCGTTACGCGCGGCGTACTACAACACAAGCACGTGTTAAAGTTCGGAAGCCTTACATATGAATATTCCATGGAAGGAGACGCGAGGTTTACCCTCTATCAGCAAAGGGTTATTCGAACCCTTAATGAGACACCTGTATTACGTTTCTTAGGGATGCTTCTATATACAGGGTGTCTCGCCTGACACTCGCTGCACGAATTTAGAATATCGCTTTAGTAAACAATCAATCAACGTTTCAAATCGATCAAACATCGTTATTGAACAGTAACGATCGACACGACAATAATCAATTATTGATCCTTAAATACAAGACCAGTTTTCATTATGCTTAGCTACAGATATACAAGACCAGTTTTCATTGCGCCTAGTCATAAATATAAAACCAGTTTCCATTGCTCGAACTAACCTTAAAATAAAGGACGGTTATAAAGCGGAAATAACTATTTTCCGCGATACTGCTTCTGCATTCAACAGTTGGTCCTTGAACTTAGGCTACTTTTTATGAAATATATCCTAAAACCATTAAATAGTAAGAAACTTGAGGATAATTTGCTTTAAGAGTGTGCGTTATTACAGATACAAGAGATTGGATCAAACTAACCTCCAAATACAAGTGGGAACAGTGTCATTTCTGCGATATTATTACAAATTCGATAATTGTATACTTTATAAGATACCAAGTGTCAGTTTCCATGGAAAGTGTGCTTCAAGCTGTGGACGTAAGATGAAACAGGGAGAAAGTGAAAACTCATTTTCTCCAATGCTATCGCATTTGAAAAGGATTCTAAGAATCTAAAGCCTAGTTTTTTTCTTATAAATCACGTAGCGTTTCAAAGTACAGAAAACTCTTTGATGATGAGGGATTCGAACTCGTGACAGAGTAATTCCAGTGAACCTGCCACTCTACCACCTTCGCTATCGTAGCGTTATTCGTAATAACGTTCAATCGAACGTACATATTTCGAAATAGCAGCTACGAAGTTTACATTCGCAGTGTCTCAATGTACAAGAAACGTGGCTCTGAATTTCATATTACGAAACAACAAAAAGATAAAACTTTTCATAGTACAATTACCATCTTACATCGAACTTGCAAATAAAATATATAAAATAAACATCTCTCTATCTATACTGCTATTTATACTATACTATATCATATTCTCGGTTGCGTTTAATTTTCGATACGCTACTCGACCAAACAGTAAGAAACGGACCGAGTCCTGTTGAACTTTGAGTCCCTCGGAATAGATGCGTCGCTGCGTTCACGAAAACGTGCTCGTATGCGGCTGGGGATCGGTGCGCGTCCGAGACGCCATTGAACTTGATTTCCCGACACCAGGTCTCCGTGGTTGCACGTGCAGAAACTCTAAAGGAGAACGGCGTTGCCCTCGACGCTGTCTCACGTATCGCCAGGCCTGGGATTGCATATGGATCTTGAGAACGGGTCGACTGTCTTAGGGCGGCCACAGGCGGGTCGACCAGCGAGAAATTTTAGTAAGCGGCTTCGCGCAGGGAAAGTCGTGCAGTACCGACCGCTGCGAGTATTTTTCTCATATCTCGTGCTACAGTCGGTAAAAATTAGAATCAACCAAGATGAATTTTCATTTTCTGAAATTTGATAATAAGAATCTATAAGAACGTTATAGTTTCCAATGGAAAGGGAAAATTGTCCGATACCGACTGATTATCCGATTAGTAGATTTTCCGGTTTAAATGATCGATAACGTTAAAAGAGAAGTTACTTCAGTATTTGGACCCTGGAATTCACGTTTTCAAATTGTATTTCTATTCCTGTTATTTCAGCGGTAAAGTAGTTGATATTCTCTCGGTCTGTACGTCTCGATCGTGCGCCCAGCCTTCACGTTCGTCGTTTTTGGAACATCGGGAACCTCAGAGCGGCCTGCCTCTGGATCATTTTATTTTACAGTGGCAGCTTTGAAGTCGCATTCTTTTCCTGTTTCCGAATCTCAGGCATTCTACCGCGGGAAAAGATAGCAGAAAGATCAGACGATCGTCTAATCCAATTTCACTTTAATTGCCAACAAATCGAACTTACAGATAGAAAATATTTGGTCTGTACTGGGCGACAGTTGGATAGTCGAATATTGGACGATTGGACTATACAATGTAGAAAGAAAAAAATTGTAAAACTGCGGCTGGTTTCCATAGCCCTTACGGATTTTCAAACGTTCGTTCCCGCGAGTTTTTTCCTGTTTTTTTTTTTTTTTTTGCTTTTCTTCTTTAATGGCGAACCCGCCATTAATCGTCGAATCTTGGAATAGCAAACTTTCACTGCGATCAGCCAATTCACTGGTGGAAATGTTGCGTGGGTATGTACCTGTTTGAGATTGGCATCGATTGAGTTGTAATTGTTTCTTGGCAGATAGACGTTTAACTGGTAATTTAATTGGCGATTTTCGAAGCGGGTAATCCATAGATTTTCGTTTTTCCAGTAATTCGCGATTTACTGGTTTGGTCGTTACTTATTTGACTATTGCTATTTATTAATAAATTGTATGTTAGAAATTCGATTAAATCAACTTAGTATCTAATTAGGTATTTTTTTCATTTAAATTGGATTGAATTCTTGAAGCATTTTGATTAGTTGGTATAATAATAATTTGGATAATTAGTAATTCTATGCTCGTAGTACTTGATAACTGTGATCTTCTCAAAAGTAATTCCGAAAATTTTGTCTCTTTTCTTCTATCTCATTACCCAAATTGGGAGATATAGATTGTTAAATAATTATGAAACATTTGTATTATAATTATTATTAAAATAATTATTGCAGCCTTATTTTGTTACAATTATCGTAAGAGATAATTATTAAAATATTTGTTATTAGGTGACGATTAGCAATTGGGATTTTTCTTAAATAAATCCTCAAATTCTGTTCTCTCTTGCAACTTTGTTACTTGGATTAGTTGCAGCGATATTTATTCCACGAGCATTACGATATTTATCAATTGAAATTTCCTTTTAATTATTCTGAAACTCTGCTTCGCTTTCATTATTACTGTCCCTGTTAATGAACGTAATAAGAAAAAAGGAACGCGAGTTCTAAACTACGATACAAATTGCTACAGATTTATGTGAATTATACCAACTATGATTATCAAATAGCGAAAAATGTGAATTGTGAATTTTATGGAAGCTTGCTAAGTATTATGAATAAATTTCTTCCAAAGCAGAGAAACAAGTTTTTAAATGATCCAAAGATTATTCTAATTTTTACCAAATACAGTCGTCATTCGATTAAACTACAGAAAAGGAGAACTGTTTTTGGATCACATTATAGCGCCAGTAGTTCCACACAGTCTATTTATTATAATCAACGTATTGGATTTCAGTATAGAAATCTTGGTTACATAAAATAATGCACAGGCGACAGTTATGAGCGAGCGCGGAACAATACAAGCAACCAAGTTCGAAGAACAAAGTTACCGCGCGATCGATAAAACCCTCTTAAACCCTGTTAACACTTTGACTGCCACGTTGGTCACATATCACTGGCCATGGTTTCTCCTGTGACGTCATGGTGATCATTGGTGACCGGAGCGCTTCAACTTCTTACAATTGTAAAAATTGTATGGAAATTTATAATATTAAATAGTTAGGGCATTTTGAATATAACCGATAAATAGAAGATACTTTGAAATAAGAAGTGCCCCATTGAACAATTAAACATTTTTACTAGAACATTAAAGAAAAAAAAAATGAGAACAAATCTTATATCTGTGGCGGCATACGAACGGAACATTCCGAGGGCTTCACGATACGAAGCGCTGTACCTTCAAAGCGTAAGGCCGACATGCCTAATGTGTACAATCGATATTCCTACGGTCCTCCCGCCGAATATTTGGAAAAATGCTTATACGCCAACGGTCGCGAACGTCCAACAAACGCGTGCATAGTGGGGATATCGAGAAGCAATAAAAGAAAAGAATCTGTCCAAAGATTCATTCGGTTTTTGAACAGCGAAATGCGAAGGGTCCAGTGTAACAGCGAAGCAAACATAGTCGACAACCGTTGATTGTTGATTGTTGATTGTTGATCGTTGATCGTTGATTATTGATTGTTGATTGTTGATTGTTGATTGTTGATTGTTGAATGTTGATTGTTGATTGTTGATTGTTGATTGTTGATTGTTGATTGTTGATTGTTGATTGTTGATTGTTGATTGTTGATTGTTGATTGTTGATTGTTGATTGTTGATTGTTGATTGTTGATTGTTGATTGTTGATTGTTGATTGTTGATTGTTGATTGTTGATTGTTGATTGTTGATTGTTGATTGTTGATTGTTGATTGTTGATTGTTGATTGTTGATTGTTACATAAAGTATATTGTTGAACATCGAGAGTATTTCTTACACCTTAAACCATCTCACATCTAACGGTGCACTGTGTTTGCATCCATATCTTTGAGGGGTAATCTACGAATATTATTATAACCACAGCTTAGAAAATAATCGTAAATGCTGCTTTATAATCATATAATTGAAGTTACAAGTGTGAACATTTCTTATTATTATATATAGAATGAGCAAATGCCGTTTACTAATATCTTCTACACGTTTCAACAATATATTCTGCATGGTTTGCTTACGACGAAACAACGAATACGAATGATTTGTTGAAATAAACGAAGACTTGTTATAATATGTCGCTATCAACTGTTAGCAAGACGCCACGGTGGTCACCCATGACCACCAATAAGATGAACAGTCTATTGGGGAAGAATGTTGTCTTACATCATCAATTTATTATTATTTTGCTATTATATACTTTGAATAATAAAAATACTCCCGTGGCGTTCTGAGCGAAACATGTGATTTTGGCGTGGCAGTCAGTGTTAAACGATCAACAACTGCCGCGTAAAGTGATTTCTCTGCACTATAATTACGAAGTTGATCGTTTTCTACCCCTCACCGCGTTTTTAATTGAATTCGATAGGAATCTCGATTGGATATCACGCGGAATATCCTAGCATCCTGTTTGTTTCAAAATTAACTTTATTTAGCGCATGAAAAACCCGTGCTTATTTCACGATACTCGACGATAACGATTTTAAACGAATACTTTGTAACAAAGTAGAGAGAAAGAGTGGTTATGTATATATGTAATATATATTATAACAGAAAAATTATATAAATGGCCAGTGTTATCTAAATTGTAGGATGAGTAATTACAGCTAAGCAAAGGCAAGTAATATATTTGAACATCCCCTTATTTATAAATAATTTTCAAATGATCTAATCTTTTAAGAAAGTTAGAGGTAACTATGAAATGATAAAACAGACATAAAATTCTTTAGAATTTCTATTTTATTTAATTCTTTAGAATTTCTATTTTTTTAATTCTTCGCTATTTCTATCCTTTTCATTTTGGATACAATTTGTCAATTCTTTCAATTTACATCAAATTTCTCTGTTTCCTTCTTTTCTGTGTATTTTAAATTAAACCTTCCTGTCTTTCCATTTTCCATTTTCAATTGTCTTATTTTTCTCCACTCGCCTCAAATCCTCCTCTTCTCTCACCCGAGTCAAATAAATAATTGCAATCACGATTAAATTAATTACACGTGTTCGTGCTGAATAATCTACTTTTTCATCCTCGTCTGCCAAATAGTCACGGGCGAACGATTTTGCGAAAAAGAGAACGCGAGAAACGATAATTAACGATAATTACTATCTAAACGGAATCAGGACACATCCTTTTCCTCGTCTGTAATAAACAGCAGCGAGAGAGCACGTTGCTTGCTCGCAGGATGTTTACGAGTTTAATGCGTTCACGCGACCGCCTATCTAAACGTATCTTGTCGGCTTTTTTAATCCCATTCGCCCACGTGTTGAATCATACGCCACAGCGATATCGTCTTCGCGCGAAAATTCCTCCATTCCGCTGTCGCTTTATAGACGCGTATTGGCCACGTTGATGATGATGATGACAACGATAAGTACGTTGCCACGCAGCGATCGTCGTACGGTAACATGCACCTGTCCACGAAACAGCAGCCAACCGTTTTTGTCGCTACGCATTCTCGCTATGACTACTGGCGTTAACACTTTACTGACCGCTAGCGGCTAAACAGCACACGCACGTCCGATCGGCAGCTCAGGCGCAGATTCTCCCTGGCGCCGGCTCTGTTTCGGTTTAGACTCTCCAGTACCATTCTTTTCGTTTATCGCGAACGGTAAGTTTTTCAAATTGGTATAAAACTGTGGGAGCTTACAAAGCAACGCAACTGACGCAACCGAGCAGGGTACCTTGGTACTAAATAACAAATTACTGCCCAATTAATGATAAAGATTTTCGGCGACAGAAAACCGATTCATAGGTTACCGGTCGATAAGCATCGGTGGAAAAAACCGATCAATCGGCTATCGGTCGGTAAACTGTTGACATCGTCGTTAGCGACACGTACGTTGCAGTCGTAAACGAACGTAACGATACGAAACATGTTCGGTTGGCAACTAAGTGGTTGCGGGTTTTGTCAATACCACCTAATGACAAAATCCGCAATCACTTAGTTGCCAACCCAATGTCTTCCGTCTAGCGAAATCCATTCGTAATGATGGCCTGGTCAAACAGTGGATTTCTCACCGCGCCAATTCCAACGAGATTTTCAACGCTGCCAGAGAACTCTGTTCTTTGCCAAACTGCTGCTGACGATTAGGAGAATGACGATAGAGAAAGAGAAACGATAGGGAGAATGATCCGTGGTCGACGCATGTCGAAAAAATGGGAACATCGTTGCTGGCAACGGCGCTATTCCCTCGAACCTCACCGTGTGTGGTTAAACAAAAGAAAGAAATACTAGGGACATTTGAACCGAGCCAGGAAGCAGAGAAAATACCAACAAAGATTCACTGGGCCTCTACTCACGTGGACCCCCTGATATTGAGTCTGGGGAAAACTGCGCGTTTGTTAATGTTCGTCGCGAATCCTCGTGACGCGCCGTTTAACGCGCTACAAAGCTGCGAATCTGGTGTGCGAACGTAGCCAGCGAATTCTCACCTTTTTCGTGGCAAATTTCCCCAGTCCGATGTTCTCTTTGAGATATGTCGAAATTCGAGCCTCGATATTAATGGAAAGCTGCGCACCAAGATACGCACGAGACAGCAATCAACGGAAAGGTGAGCAACCTCGCGAATCAGCCTAATTGCACGTGGCGATCGACCACATTGGATGATTTTTCCCTCGTTAACGGCATCGTCGAGCGGATCGTCGGAAGAAACGCAACGCGGTTAAACGGGTCTTCTCGCGGTGGCTCGGCCACCACTTTAGTGTAAACGAAGCTTTATCTCAATCCCTGGCGCGTTACATATAAGGGAATCGTAACGAGTAACGACATTAGGCATCGAGTTTGCCGCGTACATGGCAGCAGTCAGCTTAACCCCTCGCGCGGAGATCCGGTTTTATCAGCCATATTGGATGCACGCGCAGTCAATTGTGGACTTAAGAAGCGTGGGTCGGCCGACCCTGCGGGATCGCCACAGACGACACCGGCCCGCTTTTTCTTCTACCTTACCTTGTCCATCTTCTCTCCCTTCGTTGCACCGTGATTCGGTCTAACTGTTGTACGGAATGCCGATCCACGCGGCATCGTCCGAGAAACCGGGCAATTGGACAGGTAGCACGTTCGTGTCAACGGAAAACGCGCAGAAAGATGCACCTGGGGGGAGGTTGAAGGAAGATTTCTTTGGTAGTACGGCCACGAGTCGTAGCTGTTGAAGCATCCGTCGGTTACGTTTACCGAAGAACTCTAACAGATCTTATTTTAGATCGGAAACTTTCACGACGGTGGCGTGTCACGATGTCGGTCCGCTTGGTTCCCTGCGTGTCCCAAGGGAGAGCACTGTCTAGCAAGTAGAACGTCTAGCGCATTGTTTCAGGGAGCGCGAATCGCGCGCCTTTAGTCGCCAAATGGAAAAGTAAAATTCACTCGTTCGTAAGTTTATTAACGTAGAGTGGATGATGAGCTGCAGCATTCGAAGGGCTGGGATTTTCCACTCGCTTGGCCATCTCAAACGCACGCTACGATGTCGATGTTATAGTTATAAATGTAAATGTATAAAGACACATATGAATATTTAAAAATTTGGCATGACTTATGGCAAGGTATGAAGGAAGCTAGGCGATTTTGTATTATATTAGGTTGTCCGAAAAGTTTCTTTCATTTCATAAATGAAATAATAGATGCACACATTGGATTTATGTATGATCCATTTTGTAGTAAAATGGATCACACTTAATTCAATAAAATAATATAAAACAGAAATTGTTGTTCATCTATTACCACCTTATGAAACGAAATAGATGCACAACATTTTCTATTTAGTTCATGGATTTAAACATAATTCAATAAAACAATATAAAACAAAAAATGTTGTTCATCTATTACCACCTTATGAAACGAAATAGATGCACAATATTTTCTATTGTATATTATTTTATGGATTTAAACATAATTCAATTAAACAATATAAAACAAAAAATGTTGTGCATCCATACTACTTCCTTATAAAACGAAAGGAAGTTTTCGGACAACCTAATAGAAGTATGAGTCAATCATTTCCTATGGCTTGTGCAGGTAATCGGGTAACAGTTTCTGGACGAGCCTCGTATATCGAGAGAAATATTTCTAGAAGGCATTCGAACAGGATTTGTCGTTCCTCATCGGTTTCGTTATCTTTGTAGCTGCGCTCGTACAACTCGACAGTACAAATGCATGACTAACGCGTGGAATATGTAGAACAGTGCTCGTTATACAATGTACGCGTCGCCTTTAACTGGCTCTGTTCCTTTTGCAATTTGTTAGCGCCCCGCGTGCAAGCGTCACGTCGGGCCGCGCGCATTTTTCGCCGTCACCGCAAACTTTGCGTGACGCTATTCAAAATACCACGTTACCGCACCGACTGCAATCGTGCGTTGCATCATCCGCTTGATTTTTCGACGATGACGTTGTATTTTTTTTTTTTTTTTCTTTTACTTGAAACGGTAATAAAGAATCCCAAGTTGACACCTGGTATAAATAATCCAGTTTCGCTCGTGTCACATCGAAATTATTTCTTTCTCGTTGCGACGTATATTCGTTTCTTCACCAACGAGTGTATTAAAGCCGCGGATAAACAATCGTTTCTTCTTCTTCACCGACGAACGATGTATTACGAGTTTACTGTTCAGGAAGATTGCTTGTATTTTCTATAACAATGATTCCTTGTATTTTTAGTCCTTTCGAATCGTATTCGAATTGAACAGCAATTAAACGTGCACTCGTTTACGTATCCTGCGATAGATTAAACAAGAACCGTAGGATTTTCTGCTTCGTAAACGTAGGAGATTCTTTCATTCGGTAATTTTCGCCTCTACTTATCTTCTTTCGATAATTTTTCAAAATCGTCCTTATCAACGGAGCAGAATTGATGCGAGACGAGTGGTGCTTGTACATATGTACCTATCTGTCGCATCGAGTCAATTGTATAGTAGGTTGAGCAAATGTATCAGGTTTTACGATACAGTTTAAACTTTTCTGTTTACCTTCTATATCTTTTCGCATCGTACGTTATCGTATTTCAAGCAATAAGCGAACCAACGTGTTCAAAACAATATACAGTAGAGGAGATACGCGATACCGAGAGACAGATGAATTTATACGTGCAGAGTGCGGTCTCTTGGCTTTCACCAATACCACCTGAAAGAAGATTACGCTAAAGCCGGTCAAAGAATATAAAAATTATACTTCTCGTTAATATTCTTCGCTTTTTCCAGCAAATTTTGAATAAGAATAAATAGAAATCCCAATTAAAAAAAATATGCTTAAAAAAATCATCGTCAGCCGCGATCTTGCAGTTAAACGACAACTTCACTGTAGTTCGATTACGAGCAACTCGTTGGGTACTCTTGCAAGTGCGTGTCTATGGTTGATAATTATTGGCAACTAAGTGATTGCGGATTTGGTCATTAGGTGGTAATGACAAAAGCCGCAATCACTTAGTTGCCAAGGCAATATCTTCGTAAAACGTATATTTCTCTAAAATATGTAATCGAACGTGAACGTAGCACGTACCGTACATCGCACGTTCGATGATATTTCATGAGCGAAACAATGCTTGAAACGAGACTCGTGGAAATACGAATTGGCATAAAAGTCCACCATCTAACGACAATGCACGAACCGTTTGAAACTGGTTTTCTCAGTCAGATGAAAAAGTGGCATTACTTTCGCAGCCAAGCCAAATGGCGGTGGTGGCGTACCTAATATGCAAGCAGAGTGTGAACGAACTCGTAAATCGCCAGCCTCGAGACACTTTTGTCTGGTGGTGCATTAGACGCGCACGCGTCGACGCGTCGCGACTACGCGTTTTAATCAGCCACCGAGCGCGGCAACGTCCCGACGAATTTTATTAACGTTTTTCACCGAGAAGAATGGCTCGTAACTCAGTCGGAATGAGAAAACAAGGTTGAGAAAAGGGAAGAAGGCAAATGAAATGAACGTGTCCGTGGTGCGTTTGATATACACTACCGTGTACATAAATTTGGATATTTCGAAATTATTGCCAACACGTACACGTTGCGTATATTACGAACGAAACTTTTCAATTTTATTTTCTGATCGTTTGCTTCTCGTCTTCTCTCAGGCAATCATTTGCAGTTTGTAGATAATTGTATTACGTTATGTATCGTATTGGGAGAGAGGAAACGTGGAATTAATTAATACACATTAGCACGTATAAGCACTTGGGCGTTTCTAAATTATTGCAAGTACGTAAAGTATAGCTGGAACGAAACTTTTTCACTTGATTTTAGTTTCTCTTTTTATCTAGGGCAACTATGTGCAGATATTACCATATTACCATGTACGGAATCATTTACCATTAGCATATCATTTGCGGATAATTATATCACATTGATATGTTAGAAGGAAGCAAGTGAAATTAAATATACGCTTTGCGCGTCTTTGTATACACCACCGTGTGTAAGCATTTAAACGTCTCTAAGTTGTTGCAAACGCGAAAGGTATACTTTGAATGAAACTCTAATTTAATTTTAGTTTCTGATTTTATCTCATGCAACCATATATAGTTAGTAGATGATCATGAAAAAAGATATTTAATATTAATTAGTATAAATAACAGAGCGATAATTGAAGACGGATAAAAGTTGCTTCTGTAGATGTACATGTGCTTCGGTTAAGCGACTTTGAAGCTTTCATTTCATTTAAAGCTGTTCAAATTAGTAATCGTCTTAATAGACGAGAGGAATCTTCCAATTTGATATTCGAATTGGTAATCGTCTTAATAAACTAAGGGGATATTCCAATTTAATATTCTAATTATTAATGGTCCTAATAAATCAAAGAAACGTTCCAATTCAATATTCGGATTAATAAACTTAATAATAATAAAGCAATAGCTTTAATAAACTGAAACACTTTTCCAATATAATATTTGTATTATAAACCGTGTCTTAATAAACCAAAGGAATATTCCAATTCAATATTCTAATTATTAATGATCCTAACAAATCAAAGAAACGTTCCATTTTGATAAACACCTTTCCAATATAATATTCGTATTAGAAACCGTGTCTTAATAAACCAAAGGAATATTCCAATTCAATATTCTAATTATTAATGATCCTAACAAATCAAAGGAACGTTCCAATTCGATATTCGAATTAGCGACAGCTTTAATAATCTGAAACACCTTTCCAATATAATATTTGTATTATAAACCGTGTCTTAATAAATCAAAGGAATATTCCAATTCAATATTCTAATTATTAATGATCCTAACAAATCAAAGGAACGTTCCAATTCGATATTCGAATTAGCGACAGCTTTAATAAACTGAAACACCTTTCCAATATAATATTCGTATTGGAAACCATGTCTTAATAAACCAAAGGAATATTCCAATTCAATATTCTAATTATTAATGATCCTAACAAATCAAAGGAACGTTCTAATTCGATATTGGAATTAGCAATAGTTTTAATAAACTGAAACACCTTTCCAATATAATACTCGTATTAGAAACAGTGTCTTAATAAACTAAAGAATTTGTCCACTTCAATATTATAATTATTAATCGTCTTAATAAACCATGTATCGGTATATTTCCCGATCCGCAGAAGAAAATCTGCGAAACATCGAACGTAGTGCGTGTCTCGTGGAAAGGCTGGATCAGAGCAAAAAGCGTGCACGTTGTCGAGTAATTGTGTTACGTGCAGAAATCCGCAATGTATCGTGAACAATTAACTGTCGAGGGTCTCGGTAATAATTCGAAGCGTCCATTTTCCTCGTTAATTGTACGGCATCGCGATAATTGAATACCATGGTCCGTGGTAAATAAATTGAACAATCCGCAGAAACCGAGCAGCCGGATCAAGTATGCGATTATACTCGCGCCAATGATTTAGAACGCAATCGTATTACGACCCCGGGCGAATTTACCTGTCGATAGGATCGATGCGTCGAGTTAATAAATGCGGCCGTGTAAATGCGCGGGACCACTCGATAATTAATCGATCGCGTCTTTAAAAGTTAATGCAGTCATTGCAATGGAAATTAGATCGCTTCATCGATGGATATTGATGAGGACTGGCTAAAATGTATTTTACATTAATTTTATTGGTATCATTGTACCATCAGATTGTGGATACTGATACCAACCTTACGACGATTCTTGAATCTTTACGTATCGTACATTATTTGAATCTTGGTCGTATCTTTCTCATATTGATCGTTCAAATTGATTCTTTAATCTTGGATCTAAAATATAGATCTAGAAGAGTAAAATATAAAATATGTTTCGGTGTTAGAAAAATACAAATCGGATGGAAACGAGCAAAAGAACCTAACAAGGTTAACATGAATATCGGAATAAAATTAATAAATAAAATTAATGTAAAATAATGTCAAGTTGTAAAATAATGTCATGTTCGTCTTGGATAATACAACCGGATAATACGTTTCATAAATCAAGGTAGATTTTTCGAATATAGCTAAAAACACGTATTTCAATCGCTCTGAGATACCAACGTCGAACAGACAAAATTTTATCTTCCTTTTTCTTTCTTTTCTTTTTTTTTTTTTTTTTTTTTCTTTGTAAAAAAGATAAACGGGATTCCCTAACTTTCTAAATCGTACACGTTTTCTGGGATACTATGTTAACGACGTGAGTCAGAGAGCGGAATAAGTTGCATTTTCAAGCTTGTAATCCAAATAATGTATAGCTGAACTGAATGTGAGGTGCGCGTGCGGTCGATATTTAAAATGCAAATCAACCCGTTTTACTGTTTCATGGTGTCGTAGAGAAACATAAGCAGCTTACGCTTACACGCATTAGTTACCACGCTTCCCACGCGTTCTACTACATTGGATCGTGATAATTAGCGATCATCATGATAGCAAACTGTGCTTGTGGACAGCTGAACAAAGAAATACTCATTGAAACTTGTCATACGAGTGATGCACATTTTTTCATCAGCTCAACGACAGCTGGTACTTTTTACATTCCATTGTGAAACATAGTGATCGAGATTGTTTCTTTAGGACAAAGGAATTTTATAAAATAAATCAAATTATAGCATGTTGAAGTTATTAAATGTATGTGAATACAAAGAATGCGTTGATAAATCGTAAGGTAGAAAATATATATTTTGAATACAATGTATAAATGCAAAGTTCGGAATATAATTGAGCTGATCCAGATCCGCACGCTAGCAGTGTTACCTCATAACTGAAAAACCCTGAATCGTCGAAAAACCCATCATCACCTGTCTACAATTTATGGTTTGCCTTTGACGCAGTTTTTTGTCTATGCGCTGTCGATGGCTTCAGTGCTTGAGGAAACTAAAAAGACCAGATGTAGAGTTTTCTTAGAAGCAATGACCACTTCAACAAAGCACGTGAAAAATTCCCATTATTTCAAAAAATTCCAATTATTATTCTTGTTGGATCCAAATTTACATGCCTCAACGTGTACATACAGTGTAGGACAAAGGAAAGTTGGAAAAGCAAGCGACACAGAAAACATCATCGTTTCAGAAAAAAGCATTACAACTGATCAAGAATAATTACATTATAGATAAAAAATGTTCAGTACAACAAAGCTACTATTGACGTAGTACAGTTATTGTTATTGTACAGAAGTATGGACTTAAGATTTCTTCTTTTGTCCGCCAGTGTATATACACTTAAGGACACGTTTACAGCGAAGTAGCGATAAACGATAAGAGCTGAGAGCGATGAGAGCGAAGCGTAGAAATCAACACATACGTGTAATTATTTTACAACAGTACTATACAACACATACTTCTACTATAAAACAATTACACATATTTTCTTCTACGTTTCGCTCTCCACATTTCCCTCGTCACGAAAGAAAATAAAAAATCCACACTTGCCTGTAATAACAATAACAATATCTACTATATCGATAATAATAATAAAATAATAATAACAACAACTTCTTCTATACACAACACATACTTCTACTATAAAACAATTACACGCATTTCCTTCTGCGTTTCGTTCTCCACATTCCCCTCGTCACGAAAGAAAATAGAAAATCCACATTTGCCTATAATAACAATAACGATAGCTACTATATCGATAATAATAAATATCAAATATAAATATATAGTATGTAGTAAAATAATAATAACAACAACGTTACACAACACATACTCCTATTATAAAACAATTACACGTATCTCCATCTATGCTTCGCTTTCATCGCTGCGCTCTTATCGTTTATCGCAGCTGCAATGTAAACGTTAGCCTTAGGTGTAGATACACTGGCGAACTGGAGAAAATTTCAAATCCATACTTCTGTATAATAACAATAACTAAATATACTATATCGATACTAACTTTGTTGTGCCGAACATTTAACTGAAATAATTTTAAAATTTTATAATTCCGTTATATAACACGTACTCCTACTATGAAACGATTACACCTATCTCCTGCTACGTTCTGCTCTCATTGCGAAAGAAAATTTCTGTATAATGAGAATAACTTTCGTATAACACTATATCGACAGAAACATTATCGTAGCTTCTAACGTTTCACATTTTACAAAGTAGCTTCAATAACATTTTTAATCAAAACTGTTTTATAATTCTGTTATACAACACGTACTTCTATTATAAAACAATCGCAGGAATGTTTTTGCACGCGTCGCTCTCATCGCCGCGCTCTTATCGTTTATCGCAGCTCCATTGTAAACGCGCCCAAAGCACGTGTCACGCGCCGAATTCGTAATTCCGCGAAAGCGCGCTGACTCGGTCAAAGCTTGGTCTGGCAGCAGACCACACCACGCCACGCCGTGCCTTGCCACGCCACGCCGCGTATGTGCATCGAAACGATTTCGCGCGAGACTCTTTTGTCCCGTTCCGCGCGGCCTGTCTTTTGTGCCCGGCCTGAAATCGTTTCCAATGCGTTCGCGTGGGCGTACACGGGTGCGTTGTCCCGCGTGAAACGTTTCTAGTTTGTCACCAGTGCTACGAACCATTTTTCCCTTACATACTTTCCATATACTCTACACACACATATATATACCTGTATATGAACTTTGTTCCGGAACGTTGCACTACCTTGGAATGCTTTGAACCAGCGGTTCTTAATCTCTTTCGTTTGCCACGGACCCGCTTTAAATAATTTTTCGTTCTCCTAATTTTTCAAATTTTTGATAAATGAAAATTGAAATTTAATTGAAAATTCTAATGCGTCAAATTATTAAATTATCTAGTATAATTTTAAAACACTCGTCAGCTACTTGCAAATACAATCTTTTCTGAGGGAACAGCTAAATATTTGTACATTTGTTATTCGAATAATATTGTTGTACAATGCGATAATAATTTGCGTGTATGGGGAGTTTGTGGCGTCTTGGAGGAGCTTGGATTAAGGCTGCTTTTGAACTTTAAAGCTTCGAGTTTTCATCGTTTCAGTTCGCTAGTAGAAACATCTTATCTTTATCGATCATCTACCTTTCCGCAGGCTTTAACGCGTCTTTATATTTCGCAACTTTTAATGCTAAGGTGTTTCCTGTTAATGGTATGCTGGTTGGAAGATTACTCGTTCTTATCAATGTTTGCTTTTTCACGTGGAACATTTTTATTTACTGGTACGTGTACTTGTGCTTTGTTACCCGCAACTAATTCCTCTTTACAGTAAATGAAAGATCGCATTTTCTTTATGTAAAAAGGTTGGAACTGCCTTCTTCTTCCTACGAACCCTTCCATTATGAGAACGATCCTAAACGTTTCGACTTTTGTACAGGTACAGCGATGCAAGGCGCAACGAAACAAAATTTCATTGAAAAAGTGCGACGTCGAACAGCGAAACTTACAACAGGCGTGGTTATCGCAATTTCATTTTATCGTTTCCTGGCTTAAGTTCTAAATTACGATGGTTCCATGATCGCGAAATAAACACGAACTAATCTTCCGCCGTTTATCTTCTTGTTTGGTGTACATCGTTTGACATTGTTTGAGAATGTTTGAGATCGTTTGAGACTGTTTGATATCGTTTGACTCGATTGTTTGAGATTGTTTGACGCGATTTAGTGCGTGTATAATTTACCTCTGTTTAGACGACGAAAAGGATCAACTAGTCCTGGAATGTTGCGTAACGTTGCAGTGATTCTGACGCGATGTTTCCAGGTTTGTCGTTGTAGAAGGTGGTTTAGGCCGGCTGTTTATAATTTTCAGAACATACTAAATAATAGGATGGCGTATAATTTTGACGATGAGATCATAATGACGGTGATGAGGAAGTCGGTTGTTGTATGTAAAATAAGGGTGTGTTTCGAGTAAGCTTGTTCTGGCGTGGAGTTTGAATTCTGATTAGAGGGGGTTTCCGGTTCTTCGATGTCTAGCGTTAGGTGTTGCCTACGTTTAGTATATTTGACACGTAAAATTCCTCTTCTCTTTTTTTCTTTTCCTTGATTTTTACAGGATGTGTCCAAGGCGCGCGGAAGTAATAATTCAGAGATTCGATTCTGGTAAAATTTTCGCGACATTTTCTTAAAAATAATTCAAACAGACGCTTATTACGTTTGTCCAAACAGATACGTATTTATTCTAATTTCCTCAGCCTTTTGTTATATTCCAGAAACCGAAAGAGCGATCGAAAAAGTAGCCGGTTTTTGGTCGCACGATTTTGCAATTGACGATTTTGTGAGACGAAATCCTCGTAAATCGCGGCCAATTTTCTAACATTGCCGCGGGACGAAGCAATCGAAACGCGGATGCCGGATTCGGTTTTGGGAAAAAATGTTATTTAATAGCGCGTGGGCAACGATATGGTGCGCCGTATAGCGCGTTGCGTTTATCTCGAGGATTATATGGCTGGAAAGTGGGCACAACGAGAAAAACTGTCATTTGACGGCTGGTCAATGGGCTTGGCAAAGCAATACACGATGTGTTATATTCGCAAAGTTGACGAAGTAAGCTCAAATAGAACTGCCTGCTTTCTTGGTGTCTCTAATTCCGACACGCTTGTAAATAACGTTTCTCGTTTGAAAATTTCTCGCGTTTCGTTTAATGCTCGATTATGCAAAGTGAAAATGAAATTTATTTACCACGTAAAGCATACAAATTCCAATGTTATATTAAGAGCAGGGATTTTTTTTAATCCAGATATGGATACAGGAATTGTGACGATTAATAATAATTGAAATAATTGAACCACGTATGCTTATGAAAATTTATACTTTCGCATAGACGCAAGTAACGAAATGGATTTTCAATAGAAACTTTTATTCTCCGAGTATCGCTACTTTGTCTTATCATAGATATTTCGTAAAGAAAACTAGAGAAATATGGAGTGCCTCATCTTGTTTCTCGAATGTCATTCTTAGAAAATCGATCACGATAAGAAAAGATTCTTACGAGTATTCCATCATAAATTTACGTGCTATTTCAGATTTTTAATCTTCTAACGCAACGAACAATTTTCAATATCGAACTGACATTAAAAAAGAGAAAAAATACACAAGTTGTAGCCAATATGCAACAGATACTGAAACGTGAAATACCGAACTGGCTACTATATCTTCGTAGAAAGCAAACAGAAGATAGTTATATTCCTCTATGGCAATGAAAACGCATTTCAAAAGAATTACATTTTAAAAACGAATAGCACAGTACTTTTTAACATACCGTGGAAAGTTTCCGAACAACAAGAAAATAAAACGATTGTGTCATAGCGTTAACGTTTGCTCGACTAACGAACCACGCAACGTGTACTGTACCAAAGTGAACGACACGGTGCATAGCTGTGTTTGAGCGATGTTAATTTCTCAGATGTTTAAAAATTTCATATCGGTTACTTTCCTCTGTATCTTCGCGTATTACCATACATCTTGCACGTTTCTGTATGCATTATGTTGTTCATAATATTGTTCATAATGTGACCGGAGTTGCATCGATCGATCCTCTCAACATCTCCAACGAAATCTTAGCTAACGTAGCCGGTTCATACTATTAATAGTTGTGGAATATATGTCGGAGCTTGTAGCGGCCTAGTTAATCCGCGAATGGCGCCCCGTGCAAAGCGCAACAATAGAATATTACATTTTATTAGGGGTTCGCGTGTCTCTCTGTATCCTTCCCGCTCTTTGTTCCCTTTGTTTCGGCCGGTGTTGTGCACGGACGGAGAATAGAGTCGACGTCACGCTGCGACGGTGCAATTAGCGTCGTATTAGCGATAGCGATGGGATCAACACCGATACGTACTCTGCAGTGTCTCGTAAAAAGTATTTCGATGCTTTCAAACTATAGAAAAATTCTGTGTACGGTGGTTGGAAAAAGCATTGGCACGTTGTATTAATTAATTGGATTTGAATATATTAAAAGTTTTATGAATAAATGTCTTGCAGGGAAATGTCTTTAGGAAAGATATCAATTTATTGTATTCTTTCTAATACCTGCTTTAACCTAGCAGTAATACCAACAAGAATAAACAAAGTTACAAAATCTAATGTAATCTAGTAACTCCCTCAATCTAGTAGTATGCAATACCAACAGAAAGAAGAAACCAAAATTACAAAATTTAATAGAATCTATCTACTTTAACTTGATGTGATCCAGTAACTGCTTCGAGCTAACACCAACAAGAATAAACAAAGTTACAAAATTTAATATAATCTAATAATTCCTTCAATCTAACAGTATGCAATACCAGCAAGAAAAATGTAAAAATTACAGATTTAATATAATCTATCTAATCTAACTTGATATAATTCAATAACTGCTTTAGGCTAACAGCAATACCAACAAGAATAAACAAAGTTACAAAATCTAATATAATCTAGTAAATCCTTTAATCTAGTAGTACGTAATACCAACAGAAAGAAGAAAACAAAATTACAAAATTTATTATAATCTACCTAATCTAACTTGATATAATCCAGCAACTGCTTTAAGTTAACAGTAACACCAACAACAACAATGAGGAAAGAAATTACAGAATTTGCTATAAACTGGCTAAATAAAGAAAAAAAAAAATAAGAAAAAAAAAAGAAAAAAATAGAAAGAAAAGAAAGAAAAAGTTCCATAAACATGACGTTTTACGTAACGCTAGTTTCCTAGGCGAGCAAAGTGGCACAGCACGTAAGGGTTGAACAGCGTTTCCTGTGCGCCGGAGAAATCAATCCGCGAACACGATGTACGTCCGGGTGAATTATTTTTTTCCCGTGGCCTGCACGGTTTTTCCAGGAAACCGCATACGAGCCGCACGATTTCCCTTCGCGACGATGAGCATAAGAAGCATGAGAAGTTGCGTTCCACGTGATCTTGGTAGCACTCACGTACTCCGAGAGCAACCGAGCAGCAGATTTAGTAGCCGTCTAACGGTTTCGCGAGGTTCTCGCCGTGTTCTTCGGTTTACCAGCAAACACACACGATGCAACACAATCGGCCAAGTGGCAGTCCCACACTGCTGCCTTTTCCTGTTTGTTCCTAGGGTTCTTCGATACCCGGTACCCGATTCTCTCTTTGTTCTTCTTTGTTCAGTCGAGTCGATAGTCTCGTAAGGATGCGAGTGCACTGACCTATGGAGGATGCTTGGCTTTTTAAAAGAGGCGTTCGATTTTCTGAAGGACGTGGCAGCAGATTCACCATCTTAAGCTCCATGCGATCTTTTCCCTCAGTATCGAACCAATAGGATTTTTCTGATGTTAAAAACTATCTGCAATTTGAAAAAGTAGGCACAATCCTCCCTCAATTTATTCGATTAAATTCGATGAATATGCGTATGGGGAAAACAATCAGCTCAATTTATGAAAAGCAGTACATTGTACAGAACATAATCGATATAGCAAAGAGAATAATCAAATAATCAAACTTTTTTTTTATAAAATACACAATAGCTTTACTGCAAGTATAAAAGAAACGTCATCTATGATACTTTTTACCAAAATTTTGAGCTTTTATAATAAATGGCAATTTTTTATTTCACACGCCGAACGCAGTTAACTGGTGAGAAGAGACATTCGATTTTCTGAAGAAAATTGGTAGATGGTTTTCTTCTGTTGAATTTCTCTGATGTTAAAAAAACTAATTTAAGTTCGAATGCGTATAAAAGCTATGATCCTTCAAGGATCGTAGCTGGACCGAGAGGTTCCTCAGAGGCTGACTTCTCGGCTGATTTTGATTTTTTCCGTAAAATAATAGTCGATGTATTTCGACCGTGATTATGACTAAAGATACGTTGAAACTTTAGCGGAAACCCTCGAAAGAATTTTTCTTTCAATGACATTGCAACGATATACAAAGGACGATTGGATTTTTTAGAAGACGAAAGACTCTTCAGAGAGTAGAGCTTCGGGCCTAGTTTGCCTGGTGTATCGATCACTTTCGCGCCAATATCGATACTATCAACAGTATTTTTTATTTTCTACAAATTTTACAAATATATACTATTTGACAAATATTTAAATTAAAAGAAACTTACGATACGAATAAAATCTGACTTCCACCTAACATTTTAATTCCTATTTTAAATCTGAAAGAATTAAATTTCCATCTGATAATCCACGGAAGACACGCGCGTATTTCTAATTTTCTCTTAGAATTCCTCCGACTGCCCAAATTCACTGAATCGTATGCGCAACACGTAAATCATCAATAATGCATGCACGGCCGATAATCACGGAGAGAATGCGAGCAATTTCCTGTAAATTGCACACGATCGTTATCGGTACAAACGGCACTAATAAAATCGTTAGCAAATGCGAGATTAGTCGATCGAGCTTCTACCGGAAATAGGTCAACGGTATTCCACAGCTAACTACACCGTCCGGAAGGGATTTGCGGCTTCTCGTGTCGCTTGCTTTAGCCATAGACGTATTTCCTGCGTACCTGCTCACGAACATGTTTCATTCTTGCACATAATATTCGGTTGGCAACTAAGTCATTACCACCTAATGACAAAATCCGCAATTACTTAGTTGCCAAGCCAATAAAATAAAATGTTCTCATTTTCGGCTTGGTCTTCGAGCAAATCGAGTTTGGAAATTTATTTCACTTTGAAAATTAAACTTAAGTATACTGGAACATGGCCAGTGCACATGGGCTTATATACATACAGCTCAGAGATATCGTCGAATAATAGGATCGAAATGGAGCAACAATTATTTCGATTTTTGTCGTTCGACACACGAAGCGCACGATAAGACGTACATTTTGTCACATCGTTAAAATATCGAGCTAAAATGAGAGACAAACTCATCGTATTGGGTTGGTCATTATCACCTAATGACAAAACTCTCAATCACTTAGTTGCCCCTATAGCAATAATGGCTTACAACCGATAAGCAACAAACTGTGTGTGTATTAATTGAAATAAGAAATCGTACAAACTATGTCAAGTGTTTATCAAGACATCGGTATTGTTATTATTATTCGTTGGAATAATGTCTTCGTATAATACGAACGAACTAAACGCGTATTGATTACTAGTCTTCAGTGAAGAAGGTAAAGAAGAAACCGATAGAAACTACGTTTATTCATAATTGCAAATTCGAAACATCTGCGAGATAGAATCGTTACTTTCTTACTGATATATTTTTAACCCAAGCTTGTTAACTAAGCTCGTAACGAGCGAAAGCCTGGCGCTTGTAATAATAATAATTACAATAATAAATAATATCTTCGAATCGGAGTTACGCAGGAATAAAATACACCGGACGTAAGGAAATGAATTTTATATACCAATTTTGCGATTTTATCGACTGAATAAATAGACAAATTCCAACTAACTCTTGCGCAAAGTTTTATCGTCGGTAGAAAACTGTTTTACCACGTATCGTAGAAACCATCATGCTTTTTTTTTAAATTTTACGTATCTTCTCATATCGTATTCTATGTTTCATTTGTACTTCCAAATTTCCTGTCCATCGAAAAACGCATACTGTTCGAGACTGCATGAAAATCCGCGGTCTAGTAGCTACATTTATTTTTTACTATTTTTCTATTTTTCTTTTTCTCGTAAAATAGAGTCACAAGACAAACACGTGACAAATATAAGGCGTGGAGCGATCTCTAGATCGCGCTGTGTCTGCAAATTCTAAATTCGCAATCAATGCGCCTTCGGGTAATTTCGCGAGGACGAGGGAAACGAATCGGATCGATTTGTCGTGGAATCCGCACGTGTACCGTGAGTTACAGCGCAACTCAACGATTTCTCCGCTCAAGATCGGCATTTCGAGCGGTTCGCGCGGCACGTGGGAGGCGAAACGGTCTACTCGATGCTAAGCGAACGCAGTGGCGTAACCGGTAAACAAACTCGGAAAAGAAGGACACCCTGCGACGAGATCGAATAAACCTGTTCGGTTAACTCGTTATCGGGGAAACGCGAAACGGGTTATTAAAAGCGATCGGTTTTATGGTTGGGGATGCGCGGGGCAACTTAATGTATTTACTTCAGTACTTACAAGAAGCTCGTATGGTTACTCTGTTCCGTTTCTTTCTGAATTTCCTGCATACTATAGATTATAGTATCGCGGCAGAATCTCGATAGTCGTGATGGAGGTTCGGATGAAAATAGACGAGTCCATTAAAATCCTGCGATGAATGGTAGCTTCGAAAATTGGAGTAGCGCGAGGCAAAGAGAAATTGGTGCGCGAAATTCCAATCGGAACCGAATTAAACACAAAGTTTCTTCGTTGCATCGTATATTACGATACGTGTTACATCGTATCGAGTTTATCGTAACTTTGAGGCTGGAGCTACCCAGGCTGAAGCACGAAGCTCGTATCAGAAAAATTAAAGTGCAAGATACAAGATAGAAGTTCGTAATTGCGATAAAATACGCATGTCAGACTTTGCTCGTATTGTTAGGGTTATTGGATGTATGTGGATGTATGTGTATTTCAACACAAACATTGTGTCTTCCACAGATTGTTAATCTGAACTTCAAGATTAAATTCTAACAAAAATATATTTGACGCTTTCCTAACTATCCTCTATACTAACTATCCTCTACAACGATAAAAGACGCGCAGAAATTCCAAGCAAAAGCGAACAAAAGCTTGCAAATAATACGTGGAACGAGAGTGAAAAATCGGATCGATCTTGATCGCTAGTTAACGCAAGAGTAGATCATGTAGCTGCCACCGACGAAGCAGCTGATCCTTCATAGTCGCCAGTCGTGTTATCCGACCGAGTATAGAAAGAGGAAGAAGGACCTGGTTCGATCGACGGCGACGACGCGTGGACTCTCGTTCGTTTCGTTCGTGAGACCGGTTTTCTGGTCTATGCTTGAGACAGAAAAGTGCCGTGGCGAAACGAGACCGCACCCCGTGGCTCCGCGGTGGTATTCCTGTCCCACGTGAACCTTATGCGATACAGAAACGGTGTGCACTGGCAACCAGAAGTCTCCCGCACTGGTCGCATCCTCAGTGTTTACCGTGCTGTCTCGACGACGACGACGACGACGACGCGACGTCTTGTGTCTCGACGCGTCGTCTCCTTTGCCCTGCGCGCTCTTCCAGTCGGACGTTGTTCGTTGCGAGCTCGTACGCGAGTGGAAGACGAAGAGAATCGATGGTCGATAGAAAATAAGAAATCGTGGGTGTTTCCTTTTTTCTTTCTTCGTATTTTTATTTTTATCGTCGTTCGGTTTGGTTATATAATAAAAGTGGATCGAAAGTGGAAAGTCTGGGCACTTTAATCGATCAAGATGATTTAAAGCATCGCCAACACCGATCATATCGATCAATACGAAGGTTGAACCGTACGAGCACTTTATTTAGCCATAGAAAATCCTGTCTGCTTTTCGTGTTCTTATTGCAGTCGCAAATATCCACGTTCCATCAGATATAATTTACAGACATTACGGTTCGCTTTGTTTTGTTTCGTACAGACGGTTTTAAAATATTGAAAGTCAACGTGGATGCTAATAACACGGAGTATTCGTCTAATTACTAATTAGAATAGGAAATCGTGGCTGTGTGTTTCTTTAGCTTTGTCGTTTATTCGGTTTGATCGGAGTAAGAGCGCACGCAAAGTTGGAGATTTCGTTAATGGGCACGATTCGAAACATTGTGAATTCCGATAGAAACTGATGAAGATACGAAGATTCTGTTTAGCGATAGAGTCTGTGATTTGTAATTGGAAAATCGGTTCAACGCGATATAAATTAAAAGATTTGTAGTTTCATAGAAACTTGATAGGAACATTGATAAAATCTAAGTACAGAGAATTCTCTAAGATGAATATAATTTTTGGAACGTACAAGACTACAAAATACAGTTTCATATGAAAATGAAGATCTTCCTTTACAGAATAAGAATCATTTTGATGTGTACGTACTCGCGAATCTTGGTACTTCTCCTTATTTAAGCGACGGTTTAAGCGAATTTTCATATTCACGAAAAAAAAAGAGGAAATGCAAAATACTATTTCTCAAGAATATTATCAGCATAATTATCGACGATGAAATCATGTTCTCGAAATAACCGCGACGAGACCTCGTTTGGAAACAAGGATCGTTATACAACAACCTAATGCGTATATTAAGATTAGAAAAATTAGTCGGAAAGGGCAGTTCGATTTTTAAAAGTCCATTTCCTCGACGACTTCGTCAGAATCCTGTGCAACGCTGTTAACATCCAACGTAGAAGACCTAACATAAAAGAAGATGGTATCGCGATGATGACGCAGAGAATCGATTCGGTAAGTGTGTCCTCGCCGAACGACAAATTTTCAGGAACAAACTTCCACATTAACTTCCAGGCATTGTGCAAGTTAGCCAATAGGTCGGTTTGTTGAAAAAACGCAAGACGGAATCGTGTTAATCGCTTGGATCGATGTATTGGTTTGGCAACTAAGTGATTGCGGATTTTCTCATTACGTGGTATTGACAAATCCGCAATCACTTAGTTGCCAAGCATAATAATTCGCGGATGAATGGAGCAAAGATCGGTTGAAGGATCGTGGGCGATCCGCCAAGGTATCGTCGATCGCCAGGACTTATTTCCCCCTTGTTTACGATCCTTATTTCACTACCACGTTATTATTATTATCATGATCGCGTCCTCGATGAATATTCATAGTTAGCGGGGTTTAACTGAAGCCGATGATGATAAACATCGGGCCTAATGTTTCATTCATAGCGGTCCCGCGTTGCCGGACATAATGAGCCGGTGGAATGAGAAATTAGCTGCGTGCATACGATTTTAATATCCCGTTCATTGTTAAGCGCGCGATCCGATCCTCGGTAAGCAATTTTCCTGGTATTAATTGTTTTTCGTTCGTCGTTGCGCAGGATATTGGGTATTTTGTTATTAAAATTATGAAATGTTGGGAGATGGCTACGGGATTCTGTGGCTCTTTGTTGGTCCAACGTAGCGTATAGCTGGCACGATATTCTAACAGTGGAAGATACTCTTTGTGTTTGCGTAGATTTTAGATATATTGATAAAGTGATAAAATCTGTAATCACTTAGTTCTATATCTTCCTAGCTAATATCTTCTACCTCCACGAACATATAAATCACTTAGTTCTATATTTTCCTAGTTCTATATCTTCCTAGTTCTATATCTTCCTAGTTCTATATCTTCCTAGTTCTATATCTTCCTAATTCTATATCTTTCTAGTTCTAATATCTTCCACCTCCACGAGTGTATAAATCACTTAGTTCTATATCTTCCTAGTTCTATATCTTCCTAGTTCTATATATTCCTAGTTCTATATCTTCCTAGTTCTATATCTTCCTAGTTCTATATCTTCCTAGTTCTATATATTCCTAGTTCTATATCTTCCTAATTCTATATCTTTCTAATTCTAATATCTTTCACCTCCATGAGCGTATAAATCACTTAGTTCTATATCTTCCTGGTTCTATATCTTCCTAGTTCTAATATCTTCCACCTCCACGAGTATATAAATCACTTAGTTCTATATCTTCCTAGTTCTGTATTTTTCTAGTTCTAATATCTTCCACCTCCACGAGCATATAAATCACTTAGTTCTATATCTTCCTAGTTATATATCTTCCTAGTTTTATATGTTCCTAGTTCTATATCTTCCTAATTCTATATCTTTCTAGTTCTAATATCTTCCACCTCCACGAGCATATAAATCACTTAGTTCTATATCTTCCTAGTTTTAATATCTTCCACCTCCACGAGCATATAAATTAAAATCCAAGATATTGGATTGGCAACTAAGTGATTGCAGATTTTGTCATTAGGTAGTACTGACAAAATCCGCAATCACTTAGTTGCCAACCTAGTACTTAGATATATGTTGGATTTCAATTTATATGCTCGAGGAGGTGGAAGATATTTATCATAGTAGAAATTCAACGAGTGCGATGTGATTGATAACGTAGACTAAATTATTTAATACAGCAGAATTCGCTATCTAATATAGTAAAATTTCGCCACTCGATGTAACGGGATTTCACTGTCCAATATGATACAAAATTCACTAGGATTGGAAAATAGGGAAAATCATGCGTTTGATTTACGAGTAGAGTAGTCGGTTTGGATTTCGATTTTTGCTTTATAAGTATAGCGTAGCAGGGTTTCTCAAGACGTGAACGTTCCTCCATTAAAAGTCAGTGTTACGTTAGATTTCGAAGGTTTCGTCGTTCGCAGCAACAGCAAGTGGTTGAAACAACATAGAAGAAACGTGAAATGGAAGATTCGATTTAAAAGTGTCGACATTCAATTAATAAGATGAAAGTGGCTGACATCAAACGCGATGGCACTTTCACAAAAAAGGCTGAAAAACTTTAATGGTGAATTTGGTGGAACGAATTCGTTGGAAAAATGAAAAAGTCGAGCGGCCTTAGAGAATAGCGACGGCAGAAAGGGAGAAAGTGGTTTTGACGCGGTGAAAATTCGCGCGATTGTTTGCAAATTAATACAATCCGTTCCGCGATACACTCGGCGTCGATATCGATCGCAGCCGACTTTCGATGAAAAATCGTCATTCTAAAGACGAATAGCTTTTACTCTTTCCAACAGTGAATGTTAACTTTTACGACTGTCGGGTTCGATAAACTTTAGGCTTTCTATGAAATTCTTTTTATATTTCGTTCGCAACGAAGATCGCCAAGAATGTAGCGCGAATATTTTACGTAGAGGTCGTCGCAATTATAGTCTGCTCCGAATATTTCGGCTCCTCGAGGCAACGCTCATCCGTTTCCCCCTCTTCGAAGCCCAAGTTCCCCCACTACTACCCCACTCCTTAGCGCGTCTTACAGAATCTTCAAACAGGAAAAAGATACTATATGAGGATACTAAAGATACTATTCTATAATTGTGAAAATTCGAAATTAAAAGTTATTCAATTTCCAATCCTCTTCCACTGAAAATCCTATTAATATTTGATAATTGTTACCTTTTGAAATGCATTGACGAGGGAGTTTGAAACTGAACATCGTGTGACTAACATCAACAACAAGTAAACAGCAAGGCATTTGATTTTCTCTTTCATTGAAATACAACATCTACAAGTTCAAATAGCGAGTCAACGTACGTATGTTAATTGCCCGATACATTTTCGTAATGTCCCATTTAAATTTTGATTGGCTCGTCTATCCTTGAAATTCGATATATTATTTATTATTGAACATAAAGTTCCATGCACGATATATTCCATGATATGGGAGAGAAAATAAATTAGACTGATAATATTTTTTGTTATAACTAAGTTTCCCAAAAATATTCTTATTTTCGATAAAAATATTGATTTCGTAAATAACATCCATCGATAGGGGATGAAAAATGAAAAACTGAAGATCGAGGGGCTAATTCGAGGACTGAGGCTTCGTGTTAACGGAGAATGTAACAATTTAAGTTAACGACAAGGGAAATATACAACAGCTAAAAATCACTACGAAACGAACAGCGTTGATACTTGGGCATCGACGTAAGATTTCACGAAACATTTCAAGCCAGATTTAGTAACGAAAATAATCCTGACTAAGAGGAAAGTTCAGCATGGGGTGTACACTGGCTACATACGTACGCGGAAGGCAACGTGTTAAAGTCTTGTTCTACACTATGCTTTTTAAACATCCCGTATAGTAAAAGTCAAAAGTTCTGTCTGAAGATGACAAAAATAAATATCCTCCGAAGCGTTGTTAGCTCCGATTGCAGTCTCCGTTGGAAAAGCTTGGCGTGAAACTAATATTTCCCATTTTTCATGGTAACTTGCAACGATCTACGGACGCAGCTTTAATTTTGTGCCACTCTGTGATTTATTTTTGCAAATTTTATTTACGCGTTATCGATAGAATTATTTAGAAACGTGGAATTAATTATTTTACAAAATTGATATACTGGCTTGGCAACTAAGTGATTGCGGTATTGACAAAACCCGCCAAGCCAATATTACGATAAAAGTATTGCACATTATTCACAAATGTTAACACTAGAACTACCGATAGTTAACACGAAGCTATTTCTACCAAAAATCAGTGAAAATGACTGGTCTTTAAGAAATACGTAATAATAGAATATTTTTATATTTATTAATTTATTACCTTCTCACAGAAGCAATTCCATGTTATGTAGTAGATTTTAGGTATTATTAATCCATCTGGGACCGTGAGCCCTAAACGAGGGTTGACACATTTATAAAATTGTAGAACCAGTCACTTTGAATGGTGTGATATTTCTAGTATTAGTATCTAGCGATTTAGCGATCGCTCCGGAACTTTCCTGATAACATCGTATCGAATGATACGCGGTAAAAATTATGAAAACGTGTGGGAAGTTGTACGAAACGAGGAAACTGGTTAATTGGAGTTCGATAAACAGATTGTAGGACCCTTTTACACTTTGACAAGTATTTGACAAGTTATTTTGACCAATGTTGGCATAAGTAGCCTTGATACAAAATTATTTTCAGTTTGAATACATAAAAAACAAAATGAAATTCATTATATTATTCTTTTGAAAAAAATATACAACATGAAGTAGGAATTTCAAAATACAATTGCAAAGCCAGTCAATTTGTCTGGTGTGGTGGTTGGGTGGTTCTAGTGTTAAATGGAAAAGACAAATGGTGGAGGATGCAGCAAACGAAGAATATAAATCGGTGGTAATTCGAAACAAGTATCGGCAACATACTTCTACTTTCACGTTATTCTAATAATCTTGGTAAACAATATTTCGTAAGTTCACGAGTCCGAGTTCGGTGAGTAACACGTACGGACGACCAGTTTTCCCTTAGCCTTTGCTCGTTTCGAGAAAACGTTTCTCTTTTTCTGTTACAACTTGAAGAAACTTCCAACTTTTTATTTGCTCGAAATAAATCGGTTTGGTCGATTCTCTTAGGAAAATTGATTTTCAGTCGGTGGAAAAATTAAGCTTCTCCATTAAAAGTTTCTAATAATCAAATTATCAATGAAATTAATTCGTCTTCGATAAAAGAAAATCAGCTCTATTAAATTACCTGGCTAATTTACGTAATTTTTATCAGTTTGACTGCCCTGAAATTAATCTACTTCAATGCGACTGTATGAAAATTAAAATCAGCTTTAGTTTAGTAGAAAAATTAGTTTCGCTAGAATTAGCTAGCCTTTGCAACTGTATCCCTTTATTAAAATTAGCTTAACCATCCCAAAATTGAACTCAAAATTTAATTTAATTAATATTATACCAAGATTAAAATCCATGTAACTTTGGTATTAAAATTAGTATTAAAATCTTCTGTATTAATACTTCCTATTAATTTTTTTTACATAAAAATTAAAATCTGTCCAATTTCGATACAAACGTTAGTTTCGTTAGAATCGAATTTTCATAATTTGCCTAATTTTATTAGAATTAGCTTAATTATCCTACAGCTAACCCACCTTAACGAATCTAATGCACGATCAAAATTAATTCGATTTCAACAAAACCGATGTTTTCTGATCGCTTAGCTAGTTCACTTAGCTAGTTTTACTTCTCTTCCAATTTTTCTACGCATAGATCGCGCGTATTTAGTTACTGTGTTACTATTCGAACGCAAGAATCCTCGCCATTGCCAACTAGCTGGCGTATCGAATGGCCGTACACGGTGTTCGATGTCGTTCGACGGATCTCTCGTTCAAATTTAATGCCGACCTAGTATTAGGTCATTATTAAACGCGTCTGACTTTTTTCCCTTCGTGACACCGCGTCGATGTCGGACTTGGACTCTACGACGACCACTTTCACGCGCGCATATATTACAGCAGTCGGAAAGCGTCGTAAACAGAACGTAGTTTCGCAATGGACGCGCTGCAATTGGATATAAAATAGCGTGTGCCCTGTCACGGACAGGCTATTCAGAATTTTCGACGGCGATCCGTAGGAATTTGTCTCACTTCATCGAGTTTCCCAGAGAAATTTCTAGTTTGTACAACGTTACGCGAAAGGTACAGCGATGAGAATATATGTTAAGCGTGGGCGGCAGTGGACACGTGAAAGTATTTTTCTGTTCTTTTTTTTACATTCGTGGAGCATAAATGGTACACGATCGTTTATAATAGCATAGACATACGTACTGTTCGATTTAATTTTATTTGGAATTTTTCTGATTTTATCAATCATGAGAAAATATGTTAAGTGTGGACAATGGACACGTGGAAATATTTTTTTGTTTTTCTTTTTACATTTGTGGAGCAAAAATGGTACACGATCGTTTATAATAGCATAGACATACGTACTGTTCGATTTAATTTTATTTGGAATTTTTCTGATTTTATCAATCATGAGAAAATATGTTAAGTGTGGACAATGGACACGTGGAAATATTTTTTTGTTTTTCTTTTTACATTCGTGGAGCAAAAATGGTACACGATCGTTTATAATAGCATAGAAATACGCACTATTCAATTTGATTTTATTTATTTTTATATTCTTATTTGATCAGAGTTTTATCCTCCCATTAAAGTTTAAAAATAACATGGAACTCGATCGATATTTATTCGTCTAGATTTCATCAAAATCGAAAACCAACAGTTTTGATACGGTTTCCTACGAGAATTCAGGAATAGTGTTTGCTATGTTGCTGAATATTGTAGCCAGCTACAAAATTTCAGAGAAACCAAAAAATGCGTATCGAACGTTATTCAAATTTTCTATCCATCCGCATAGAGAATTTCATCAAAATTTAGAAGCAACGATATTGCCATATTTCTCGATATTCCATCGATTTGCGATACTTGCACCTTCAGAATTTCCCCAATTCGAACAATTACGCTTCCTTTAAAACGATTTCTAATAAAAATAACGAATCCCCAATAAAAATGTTTCAAAATAAAATTTCTCTTTCGCTTCCGTGAAATTTCACCTTCCGTATGGCAGCTCTGAATATCAAAGCCGAGGGCACAGGCTATTTCAACCTTCCGACTGTGGCATCGAAGAGGTAGGTAGCCACGGTGGTTCAAAGCTAATGCAGCCAGCGTAAGATGGAATGGAATGTCCTTTGTGAACCGGCTGTTTCACCTCCATATATGTACGTAGCCGTTCGCTTAGCTAATATCTCTGTGGAAGCCGACGAAAAGCCACTGGTACCTCCTTCGAGGCCACAAACACCACGACCTTCGTTACACCGATCGGTTTCTACGTTACAAAAGAACACAGTTCAGTGTACCTACGTCTCGTCGAAAAAGAAGAAGAAAAGAAAAGAAAAGTACTGAAATAAATTCTAAATAGCAACCAGAAGACTCGAGTCATTCACTGTCTCTGCAAAGATGTATATGTATGTCTTTGCAAATTTATTATTGCATCCACATATCAGTTAACATTAGAACTACTGATAGTTAACTCGAAGCTATTTCTACCAAAAACCAGTGAAAATGACTGGTCTTTAAAAAATACGTAATAATAGAATATTTTTATATTTATTGATTTATTACTTTCTTATAGAAGCAATTGCATGTTATGTAGTAAATTTTTGGTATTATTAATCCATCTGGGACCGTGAGCCCTAAACGAGGGTTGACACATTTATAAAATTGTAGAACCAGTCACTTTGAATGGTGTGATATTTCTAGTATTAGCATCTGGCGATCTAGCGATCGATCCGGAACTTTCGTTATAACTGATATGATCATATCGAATGATACTGGAGTGCAAAGGGTTAAATCATATTCACAAACCTGCGATTGTGTAATCTACTGATAAAAAAAGACGCCGCCTACTAATAACAGAATCTGCTCCATTGTGTACAAACACTGTCTGCAACCTTCGGATTGCCAGATCGGACGAATCGAATCATTAAATCATGGCCTGCCGTATAATATGGTAATTTACCATGTTCGTCGCGGTTGGAATTTCTCAGTGGAGATTAGACGAAGCAATTCGATGCTAGTTTAGTCAATATACACTCGATGCTCGTTTAGCCAATGAATATCCAATACCTTCCAACAGTCACCAATAGCCTCCAGCAGCTTCCAACAGCCTCCAACAGCTTCCAACAGCATCCAACAGCTTTCAACAGCCTCTAACAGCTTCTAACATCCTCTAGCAGCTTCCAACAGCCTCCAACAGCTTCTTACAGCCTCCAACAGCTTCTAACATCTTCCAACAGCTTCCAACAACTTCCAACAGCCTCGAATAGCTTCCAACAGCTTCTAACAGCTTCCAACAGCTTCCATCAGCTTCCAACAGCTTCTAACAGCTTCCAACAGCTTCCATCAGCTTCCAACAGCTTCTAACAGCTTCCAACAACATCCAACATGTTCAAGGACTGGAAAAATTGAGGAAGAGATGAAAAGTGACGGACAAGGCTGTGAGATTGTTCGCTATAGAAAGGGCCAGCCACTTTTTATGAGAATTTTGAGGACGAAACGCGGCGAATTGTGTTATGCGTGCAGTAATATGCACGAGCGAACAGCTGCGTTTGATTCGTACTATAAACCCGCCGTTCTAATTACGTCAATTGGCCGTCATTGTTCTTAGGCACGTACGTAAGACTGGGAGAACGATTAACGCGATGGCGACCAGTGACTACTTGGAAACTGTGGCCCTACGGTGACTGCCGAGGCAAATGTTTTCGAACCGCACGTGAAATTAAGGTCGATCGTTAATAATAGAAACGAGACGAGGATATCGGGCTGGTTATTATTCGCGTGTGTCTTCGTGAAATCTGCATCGCGCTCGAGATATCGTATAATACGATATGATTGCTTGAAAAACGAAAACGGTTCGTCGTTTGGAATATTCCGTGTGCAATGGTTCAGGGAAGTACTCGAACGCTTTTACGCACTTTTTATGCGATGCTTGAGAATCTGTAATAATGTTTCTAAGATAATTCTAAGATAATTTCTAAAGATAATTCCGTGGTATATAGATATTTTTAGTAACATGGCGCGCAACTGTAGCTATTGACTTGGCAACTAAGTGATCGCGGATATTGTCATTACCACTTAATGAGAAAATCCGCAATCATTTAGTTGCCAACCTAATATCTTTGCTGAAAACGAAAAAGGTAAAAGGGATTAGGCGCCATGTTGTGTGTTCATTCACGTTAAATACGAGGATTAAGTTCATAACCGCAGTTGCATCGGTGATACTCGACGGATTAATGCGGTGGAACGACGGGCTGTGGTGCACGTAATTAGAAAGCACACGCGCGCATTTACGCGGAATCGCCGCGTTTGTTTTGCAATTAGCGAGTTGCCTCAGCCTCGAACAATTGAATTGCAACGTTCGCCCATCCCTGGCTTTTTCTTCTAGTTCAACGGGATAACTAGCTACGATAACGAAGGATAATCGTCGGGCTCTCAGAGCCAACTTTATTCGCAGCCATTGTCGTCACGATTTATCGTCGTTGTTTAGAAACCACTTTGGAGAAACAATGATCATTATCATCGGTGTATACGATCGACGCAATAATTTTATATTTCAGTTTGAATCGTTGTTTTAGATGGAATATGTCGGTGTTTTCTTCTTTTTCTTTTTTTTGCTGATAGAGTAGGATATTTCGAGGTTTGTTACGAGTTAGAAACATTCTTCGCAGTTTCAACGTCGTTGTTTCGATGTTTGACGAAGTTTCAGAGTTACACGTTTGGGTTATCGGCTGTTGGAAAGTTGTGTAACGTTGGGCTTGGGATTCTTTCGCGTTTGCAATGTTACGACGTAAACATTTGCAAGTCTCAAATATTCCGACTATTTTAGCTTAGAATATTTCCATGCTTGCAACGACAGGAACGTTGAAATTTGCAAGTGTTCAAAGTTAACATTGCAATATCTTGAAAATGAATATATTGTAATCGGAATGTCTAGACGTTGGAATGTTTCACTTTCCAAAGTTATTGCCCCGATATCCTCGAACTTAAACTGTTACAATTTGTCGATATCTTAATCACCAATGTTTAAAATGCATACTTACGTAAATAAAGATTGTACTAGACTTGAAGTCTCGTTACAGTAAATATTGGGTTGGCATCTAGTTACCACCTAATGACAAAATTCGCAATCACTTAGTTGTCAACTCAGTAATATATATCGAATTGTTACATGTTTCGTATCTACTCGAACTGTGCAATATATCGAAGTATTTATATATTAGGTTGTCCGAAAAGTTTCTTTCGTTTTATAAGGAAATAATAGACGCACAATGTTTTTTCTTTTATATTAGTTTATTGAATTATGTACCAACATAATAATAGAAATATAACGAAATGGATCATACCTAATTCAATAAAATAATATAAAACAGAAATTGTTGTTCATCTATTATCACCTTATGAAACGAAAGAAACTTTTCCAACCAACCTAATATTTTCGTATCCAAAACGTTACAATCTAAGTATTTGGGAAACGTATTAGTCGAACATTTGCCAACGTTTATAAACTCAAAATTTTGAATATCTTCCAAGATACGAACGCTTAAAGTTTCTCGAGTGCGCCAAAATTCGAACACGGAGAATCGAATATTTAGCAAAGTGTACACGTTACTACTACAAAATGACTGCTTGAATATTCATTAAAATTCGAACATACTGTATTACAATAGTAATTAACAATACTTCAAACAATTAACCTCCTCGACTTCAACCGTGAAGCTAACGATGTAAATGCCGCTGCATTACGTAATTTTCGTTGAAATAAAATCACCGAAGAAAGTGTTTCAGCGATCGGTTGCTTCTTTTAATTAACAAAGCCGATCGTGTGCATAGCGATCGATCTTTCCCACAGAGCGGCGATATGCAAAATTCGACATTAGCCGAAGCGTGATCTATCGACGTTCTTAATTAGCGGCTTGCCACATTTATCTCTCGGGTATTAGCAGTCCTAATCGTCGCTCTTCCGGTGGTCACGGGATCTTTAACGATAGTTTGATTCTATCCGCGAAAAAAGCTCACCTTCTACGAGTAAATTCACACATGCTACAGCTACGTAAACTATTATATAATTTATATTCTATTTTTACACTTTTTCTTCCCTGCTGATTGAAAGTTAAATGATAATAAGACGAATTGCTAAAAAATCAGTTAAATAACAAATTCTAAATTATACATATTTCTCGTTTGAGGTTAGGATCTCGTATTTAACATTTCACGTGTTTAGTATCCCGTGATTTTCTATTTAAAAATTTGCCAGACTCTTAAAAATTGCTTAAAAATGTTTTTTAGACAAACTCCCAATTACAAGCATCTTTTTTTAGAGGTTAGGATCTCGTATTTAACATTTCACGTGTTTAGTATCCCGTGATTTCCTATTTACAAATTTTTTTTTTATTTTATTTTGGTTTTTGCAATTTGTCCTGAAGAACATTTGGTAAAGTGTTATATCTCATTGGTAAATAAAAAAAAAAAATAAAATAAAATAAATATAGTATGTGGGTGGCTACCCCTAGCGGGGTGCCAGCTTCGTGTTTTCTAAGTTATATCTTTTATGTTATTTACAAATTGGCCAGATTTCTTAAAAATTGCTTAAAAATGTTTTTTAGTCAAATTGCCAATTACAAGCATCTCTTTTTAGAGGTTAGGATCTCGTATTTTTAACATTTCACGTGTTTAGTATTCCATGATTTCCTGTTTCAAAGTTTGCAGTGATTTTTCTACAAAATAATTCTCCTCTAATGTAAGATATTGTACCATTTGAGTATTTTAAGGATTTTTCTAAATATCTTTTTACAGTTGAAGATTTTCCAACATGTTGGATCTAATCTTTTCTCTCTTTTCCTTTTAAATTGATTTTATATTTTAACTATCTGTGAACAAATACATTTCCATAAATGTACATTATCGAAAAGACTATAAAAATATGCACAAGCCCCGATACAACAAAAGAATATAATACACTACGATAATATTCACGTATGTACATTATTTGACGAAATTGGTAAGAATTTCAAATTTCCCGCCAATTTACCAACAACTTGTTTCGACCCTCTGTTTCTCCGATTTTTTCCGAAAGAATATGATAAAACAGGCGCTGCTGTTTCAAGAAGGTAATAGCACGGATATTTTTAGTGTTTATGGGGTAACGGAGGGGTCTGGCGCGATATCGTGTTCGGTGTGAGGAAATCGCGAATAGTCTGGCTGAACTCTGTTGAATGGCCCTTTCAGCGCCTTCGACGGGACGTTCAATAAATACGACAATTAGAAACGTCGCGTTCGTTCGAATGTAATTTTTATTACTTACCAGCCAGCCGGCTCGTAGCAGGAATATTTAATAAATACTCGGAACGTGCCCCTAATAAATCCCCTCGTTTCCCTTTCGAGCTATTGCCCTTCCTGCCAGCTGCTTTCTAAGAATTGTTATAACATAATATATATATTTTTATTATTACACTGTGTCGCGTTTAATTTTTATATGTTTTTCAGTACATTAAAAAATATCTACATTTTTATGACGATGTACGATATTATCGTTACTTTATTGTACCATATTTAATTTTATTCTTAACTTATTTTCGTCTTATTTATCGTATTCCTAATCGACTTATACCAAAACATGTGACAAATTATTTTCTCATCATTTTAATCCAATACTTTTCCTGTATATATTTTTGTATATATATATATGCGATATAATGTGTACGATTATTATTATGCTATAACATATTCATCTAATATGTCAACCTTTTAAAAATATTTTAACACGTTAGAAAGTTAGAGTCGTTGATTTCTATAAATTCTTTCGGATCGGATTTAATTTGATTGGAGCGAGAGATTTTCTATTTTTGGAATAGAAAAGACTGGCTCGACGTGCAGAGCCGTGGGAAATAGAAAATCGATCGCCGATAAAATTGGCCGAAGCACAGCTTCCGACTCTGAGTAACTCGATCGCCTCGTTACGTGAAGGTTCACGTCCTTCCGGAGACACTCTCACTTCTTTCTTTCTCTCCTTTTTTATTTCCTTCTTCTAATTCCTTGCGAGGGAGGTAGCGATGAAAGTGATCTCCTCCTGCTCGATGTCGGACATTCGACCTTAAACAAATTTGTTATTCTAAATCTTGTTCGTGATCAACGAACCGAGATCTTCAAATTCGATCACCGCCTACAAAATTGGCGCGAAATTTGAAGTTTGAAGAATTCTAATTGAATCCGAAGAACAGGTCTTTTTCCTAGATCTTGCGCATAATTAACAAACCAAGGAAATTAGTTCTAATTATTCCCTTCAAGATTGGCGCGAAATTCAAAGTCCAGAAAACGTCCATCTACTCGAGAGAAACACGTTTTTCCCCTAAAAATCGTATCGTCCATAAACAACGAATCGACGCGTCTGGTTCTAATCGGCCCTTCCAAAATTGGCGCGAAATTCAAAAGCGATAAGATTCTCCGCGCATCTTGTACAGAGATCTCGTTTAAAAAGCACGTTTTCATAATCAGCGAGTTAACGTAGTCGATTCTAATGATACATTTCCTTCAAGATTGGCGCAAAATTCAAAGTCCAGAAAACGTCCACCTACCCCAGAGAAACGCGTTTTTCCCCTAAAAGTTGTATCGTCCATAAACAACGAAACGACGCGGTTCTAATCGGCCCTTTCAAAATTGGCGCGAAATTCGAAACCGGTGATATTCTCCAGGCGTCCTGTACACAGATTTCATTTAAAAGAACGTCAAAGTCTTTTCGATCCGGGTGCACCTGCGGGCAGGACGATCCACTTGCTGGACGAGTATTCAGGTGGAAAGAGTTGACCGGCTTTTAAATTTGTAGGTTAACGACGCGTGCGCGCACGAGAGCACCTTTGTGTCCTTTTTTGGAAACCGGCTGAGCCTCCGCTGAAAAATCGATCTGAGTTATTTTCGTGACCAGCCACTGCCGATGTTCCTCCCCTTTTTTTGGGAGCAAGAGGGGGCCGTCTCGTCGCTGGCTCCTCGTGTTCGTGGTTGAATTACTCCCGACAGCGGAGAAAGTGACGCGCCCTTTCCCTTGACAAATGTCGCCCGGCCGATTGGTTCCATTTAATGGTAAAACGCTCCCGTGATCGCCTGGGCCCAGCCCCTGATCATTCCGCGCGATTCGCTAGATGATTTTCTGCGAATTTTCTATCCAAAGCAAATTCCTTGCTGACCTTTGCATGAACAGATTTTTTTTTTTCTTTTTTTTCTTAATAGAGAGATTTTAGGGATTTTGGCCGTGGATTTTTCCCTGATTGGTACCACTGTCTTTATAAGTGGACATTTTTGTCAGATAAATTGAGATCATGTTATTGGTGAATTAGATTAGAGATACATAGTAGATTATTAAGATGTGATATGTATATGGTTATTAGTAGTGTTATAGGTGCCATTGCAGAAATTGTTACATATTAATAGCGTTTCCATGGTAACATAATTATTTAGGTAACTTGATATTATATAATACGTATCTTCCAGGTGTGGTCGTGAATGTTATTTTTACGAGCAATTCGTAGGCTGAAATGGTTAACTACGGTTTTTGAAATTTTTGGTGCCCAATCAATCCATCGATGCTTGTCTTGACTAGATAATTTCATCGATTTTCCCTACTTTTACTTGCTTGACTTTCTCCTGGATTTATGCAATAGCAAGATGTAACAGATCCCAAATAGTGATTCTCAAATTTGGAAGTGTACACATACTGAAAAGAATACACATACATGTACACGATTAATAGGTGAAGTTTCGTTATTAATTTCTTCAAAAAAGAAAAAGAAATAATTCTCATTTCTGTTGCAACGTTGTTTAATATACTTTGAGATTTTTCCGAAATTCCGAAATGGTAAAAAGTATCAGCTTATCTGTGGCGATTAAAATTTAGAAAATTATTAAAAGAAAGAAGCTTTAAACGTTGATATTTCTCCTAAAGCTGAAGTTGGACGGTGATTAGGTTATTTTTTTTAAAAGAGGAGCCATTAAATTTCGAAACCATCTGAAGGATGGCACCAAGACGACGCGACGGTCCGGCAAGAATTAAATTGGGTTCAATGAAGATAAGATAAATTCGTGGGACTTCCTTCGTAGCCAAAGATATTTACGAAAATTGTTCCAAGAATAGCCTTCCCTAATCAAAGTCAAGTTCAGTGGATGGAAAGATAGCGAGAAATTGAGACAATCGTTACACGACTCACCAAACCGTGATGTAATTTCCTAACGAGAAATTTGCCTCCCTTTGCGTAAGCCTAATAATCATTAAACCTCTCCTCACTTTCGATACTTTGGTCGTTGTCACGTGAAAATAGCACCGATCGACCGTGAAGCGTAATAAATACCAAATAATTTCATAAAAAGTCACAATCAAATTCCATCTATTAATTTCTAATTAAATGGAAAAATACATAAATTGGTATCAGAGTGTCCAATAAAGAAAGGAACATCATGTAACACCTTTTTTTAGACTTAATATTTATAGTTTGCTTTATTGGGCATAATACAATTGGCATAGCAATCGCAAAATAACGATAAAAGTATCAACTTTTATGTATAAAACAGCGTTTGAATTTTCGAATTCCATCCGTTTGTTAAAAAGTTATGATCAGTCGAAGTTAACGATTGCCAATTTTTCGCTCTATTGGCTTTATATTTCGATTGTTTTCTTTTGGAACTTTCCGGTAGAAAATTGTATTTTATAATTCCTTGGAATCTATGAATGACACAGAAGTTGGCCATTTTTACCATTCTCCTTTGTGCTGAACTTTGCTTCAGGGGACCAAAGTTATTCACTTTTTTATTCGCAACCTCGTAGGTTTCGACGTAAAGAGTCTGAAAATGTAAGTTTTAAAACGCGGAATACACTGGTTCGAAAGTTACATGTTTATATAAAGCTGAGGTACATTTTTAGGTTACTTTAGGTTAGGTTCCAGGTTAGATTTTAGGTTAGACCTTGCTTTGACGCCATATTGGTTTTTATCCATGATTCGGCCAATGGGCAGAGCCGCTGTAAAGAAATCCCCGTGGATGGCGGCCATTTTGTGGCGGCATTTTGAATCGTGAATACCGGATTCGATTTGAATTATTCTTTATCCTCCGATTACGCCAGTCAAACTAATTTCCGGCAAAGCTCAGTTCAATGCTTATTCGTGCGGATCAATCGGATGATGGATAAAAGGCAATCAGGCGTAAAGTACCGTGTAAAATATCTGAAAAATGCTCAGTTTCACACAGTGGTAACCTCCGTACCGGTAAATTGCGCGCCTTAAAATTTAAATTTACAGATTCTACGATCCAAGGACGATAAGATGGCGAATAAAAAGATGGACAATTTTTCGTCCCGTAAAGTAAGATTTAACCTAAATTTCTAATATACTATACGGATATTATAAAAAAATTCTTAGCACAGCGATTACTAAAATTCATAGCGTATCAATTTCAAATTTTTGTTTACACGCCATTATACCTATCACAGAAGATCGAGAAAATAGAAAGACGCAAGGACTAAATAGAAGAAGCTACTTAACGAGAATGAAAAAGCCGAAGAATAGAATGCAAATGAGAATCGGGAAGGGTTAACTGGGAAAAACGGAGAAAAATGGGGGGAAGTAGCAAAAAAGGCGACAAACGGATCAAGAAGAAAAAGAGTGAAAAATGAAAAGTGGAGAGACGGAGTGAAACAGGGTGGACGACAGCGGTTGTTGGAAAGGCGGGAGAGGGAAGGGCAGGAAAAAGAAAGCAAGTTGTCTCGGATGTCTGCTCGCCAGATCGTTTTTCTCGGAGTGGCGGCGCCTCCGCATGGGATTGCTCGTTCTGATCATTCTCCGCGGTGTTGTCGGCCTCGAAAAAACGCCGACGAGCTGTTTTCATCGAATCCTCTCCGTACGGTAGCTGTCGAACGAATCGACGAGAATTCACTCGTATCGTTCTGAACACCAGATACGAATTATAGTAATAATAATAATAACAATCATGCCATATATATATATAATATATGTGATATAAATTACAAGATAATTTAGTGCATAATAACATACAGTGGTGGGCAAGAGAAAGTTCATAAAATAAGGAGTGTAAAAAAAGGACACAGTAATTTAACAAAATGGATTTACATTTAATAAGAGCAAAGAATGTAATATATGGCACGAAACAGATTGTTAACAATATGGTAGAAAATTGCTAGTACAAAAATTACTAGAATTCGTAGTGTATCAATTTTGAATTTTTTTTCTTTTTTATTCGCCTTTACATTCAGAGAAAATATATAAAATGATTTAGTATAGCTATATATCAACTTACATCAGGTATTTTTTCCAAGATAAATCTCTAGACCTAACAAGGTATTCCATCATCAGATCGCACGTTTCTATGGATTTACGAGAAACTTGAAAGCGAAAAATCGTACAGTACGTGCATAATATGAAAAAGTTTAGAAAATGTGCACAGTGCTTTCTACGTAACTTGGAACTGATAATGGCACAACTCGAACAATTTCAAGTTTCCTTTTATCGAGTAGAACGTCTATACGATGTTTCTATTTTTATTGTAAAAAATGGTATATTTATAATTTCGTAAGTTTCGCATCAAGAGGCAAAATTGTTAATTAGCTGTTCGATCTTAGTTTCACGACGGCACTGACTGTTGTCTTCGGCTGTTTTGTGAAGCTACAAGTGGAAGGTTGTACCGATTTCGCGGATAGTGGCATACGTTCTGTTAAAGTCAGCCTCGTAATATCGTCGAAATGACGGAAATCGGAGATTTCACAAAATTGTAAATTTTAAAATGCTCCAACATTTACATTTTTCCAGTTGTACTAACATCAAGCAAGCAAGCAGAAATATATGTAATATTTGCTACGTAAAACAATTTTCTGCCGAGGTTTCTGCCCTTTTAATTTCACGTATTCTTGGAAATATGAATCTGCAGAAAAATCCGCGGTCTGCTTACGAGTAAGAAATTCGAAACTGCAAGCTTGCGCAGAATCCGCGTAATACGAAAAGATACGTAAAATATTCAAAGCATAATGCTTGCTATAGTAACATAAAATAATTTTCTACCGAGATTCTTCTCTTGCGATCCTGCTATTCTCGTTGCTTCTTCTTCGCGTTTGTATCTCTTTAGACATTTTTATTTTCTTTTGTTTAGCCATTTTCTTCATAGGAATTGTGGTGTACGTAAAAGGTAGAAAAATCACATTGAACAATAAAACCGGTGTTCTTATGGTTCGACAATTGGGAAAACTTTCGTACAATAATACGATTTCGCCTACCACGATTTTTCGCCTGCCACGATTTTTCTACCACGAGCGGTTCGAGAATTGGAGAAATTGTAGAAATCCGCCGAAAAAAGTGATTGTGGATTTTGTCACTGGTGATATTGACAAAATCCGCAATCACTTAGTTGCCAACCCAATACTATTTTCGCGTCAGTTCCTCGTTTCGTATAATACGATTTTGTATAATACATTTTTCCAGAACCTAATTTCCGCGTTATACCTAACTATCGTCGGTTGCCGTATTTAAGAACTATCAATATTTTAATAATATTCATCGAAATGCGACATCAGTTCCGGGTCATCGTAGAGCCGACGAGGACAGCGGAATCAATTATATGGATGAAAAAAAAAAAAAAAAAAAAAAATGAAATTTGCATAAAAATGCATTAAACCGATCCGTTATTATTGATGATAAAGTAACATTGAAACTATAAGATGAAGAAAAATCACAAGTGTTGGAATACTTTCGTCCGCAACTCTATTGCTCTTTCATGATACATGCCTCTCTCTTAACCCTTCCTTTGGAGCCTTAGTCCCCACTTCTTCGTTCACAGTCGTCTGTGCGAGACGCGCGGCGTCGTTCAAGGAGGAAGAGGAGCGAGGGGTAACGCGTACTGGCGCCGTCCTGCTGCACGCATTATTCCACGCGCATTTTTCCGCGTCGATCTGTGCCGCGGCACGAGGCATAGCCCGCTTTCTGGGAGAGGATACCCGGCCCGGCACGTGACCGCTACGTAGACACGTTACACCGCGTACCGTACACCGGAGACGCTCGTGCGAACCTCGACAGGTTCGGCTAACAGGTTAGAAAGATAAAGATTCTAGCGTTATTATCGAAGTTTGTGTTACATAGAAATTTTGTAGCGGTAGAACTATGTATTAGCTTGTTTGTTGTACGTGGATGGCGGGTTGGAATTGAGAGAGGCATGACAGTGGTCCGTTACGCGTGGAAATTATAAAATTTACAGATGCTGCGGGTTTGAGAGGTTGAGAGGAACGTTAGGAATTTGGGAATTATTAGATATTTGAAGATTTATGGTATGGAAGGTTTGAAGGTTTGAAGGTTCGATGACTTGGAGGTTTGACAATTTGTACATTTCAAGGTTTCAAGTCTTGAAGGATTGAATGTAGAAAGTTTTGAAGGTTTGAAGGTTTACGAAGATCTGAACATTCGAAAATCTGGAGGTTTGCAAAGGACTTCAAGGTTTGAAGGTTTAAAAATTTGTACATTTGAAAACTTCAAGGTTTGTAGCTTCGAAGATTTTAAGGTTCGAAGGTTTATAAATGTTTGAGCATTCCAAGATTTGGAGGTTTAGGAATTTGTACATTTCAAGATTTCAAGGTTTAAAGAACCGAATGTATAAAGTTTTCAAGGTTTGAAGGTTTGTAAAGGTTTGAATATTCGAAGACTTGCAGATTTGCCAATTTGTACATTTCAAGATTTCAAGGATTAAAGAACCGAATGTATAAAGGTATAAAAATTTCAAGTTCTGAAGATTTTAATGTTTGAAGCTTTATAGAGGTTTGATTATTCGAGGATCCATTCGAAAGTTAAAAAGTATAAAAATCCTATTCTCTACAAAAACCATCGCAGCACAAACACACTGAAAAGCGGATTTACTTTGCAACGATGCTTTCCAACCGCGCGAGTTCTTTCGCCGCTAGCAAGTTTCCGTTCTAGCAGCTAACCTACTAGCTACTAGTTCAACAACTGTCCCAATCAATCTGTACAAATCTACTCGCGTAGCTGTCAATTACCGATTACTGCAAAAACACTCAGTTTCTCACACAGTATCTTACTTTCGTGCAATTCCTTCTGATTTACCTCGACAATCTTCCCAATTGCTTCTCATCGACGAGTAATCCTCTCAAATAACGCTACTTTTTTAATTAAGAAAATTCAATCTCTACGTAAATACCGATATGTTGAAAAATAAACTTCACTTGTGTATCTTGTTGCAACCTTAGAAGTTCGAACACATTGTGCATTTTTTCGTCTTTCTGATGGCTGTGTGTTCAGCGTTTGCGATTAATTACGATCGATGTAAGAATTAATAATTGCGACGAAATATATTTTCTGCGACCTCCTTTTGCCGGTTTGGTTGCCACTTTGAAGCCTCTGAATCGGAAAACTGCGATTATCTAACATCGATTCGACCCGATTGCCTTCCACACCGTATGCTTGCGACGAGTCAGTGATCGAGCAGTTTGATGGAAGAAGAAACACGATGATAGAAAGATGGTTCAGCTGCTGCGAGTTTCCATGCGGTTATCTTCATGGGCGTAGCCGAAGAAATGAAAATTTTTATTTCTACCAAATATCCCTAATGGACGCTTATATAATTCGTAATATAATTATACAACGACGAAAAAATGATTCAAGTTTAATTATTCCGTGGATTATTAAATGTTGCTATTTCTGTATTTAGAGGTAGGATCGCAATAGCTATTATTTTATTTATTTTATTATTTTCTTGGCTGGAAAACCTTTATTGCACTTTCTTACATGGTCTAGGGATAAAAATAAAAGAATATCTTAAACCCATCGATTATATTTAGAACTATATTCTAATTACTATTTATTGTAACTAGCGCGACTGCATATGGTTAGCGAGCGCGAACTCGCGTTGTCATTTTCAACATTAAAATTTGAAATTACAAGAAGTAAACACTCTATGTTGGATATTTTGTAGCTTTTCGTATCTTAGAATTTCCCACGAATGAAAATAAAAATTTGCCATCACCAACGATCAACGTTGCATCGCGATTTCCATATCGAAACGTAGGAAACTGTTAATGGAAATATGGCAATAAGGAAACAGAGTCGAACGTTTCACCTGAAACAGAGCTCAACGATCGTTTGATCGAGTCGATCGCACATTGCACAGCTAAGAATTGTACGATTCTTTTCCCGTTTTACGCTTGGCGCCAGGCCGAAGTAGGCCGTCGTGCCAGAGCGCGCCCAATGACTGTCGATGTTCATTAAATTCGTTGCATGGAAATTTCGCTTGTTCCATGGGAACCGTACAACTTCATTTTCATTCGACATTATCGCGATAAATTCCCCATTATACGGCTTTAATTCGAACAGTATGACAGCATAAATTATAAATATGTAAATAAAATATTGAATCCGAGTCGATCTTCAAATTTTGTAATCTTCAACGTGTACAATCTCAAATTGAATTTCGGGCCTGGTAAAGTTAGCGTTAAGTTTCGTGGTTACCCAGGTTCGGTATCGTCGTACGTATGATCGCTATCGTGTGTTAAGCCTGTGTTAATTCCATACGTTCGTCTGCACTCTGCCCTTCGAAAGCACACGCGCGTCGTCCGCTTTCAAGATTCGACGAGTGTCGAGGGTCGGCTACGATCTCCAGCGTGCAACAGTGTCCAGAGCGTTGATAAATATAGAGATTGTTCGGTGGATTTTTTCGACGCGCAGCGGAATCGAGGCGCGGAACACGCCTCCGCGTCGCGTAATTACAGCTTCGCGGCCCATTCTGCCGCTGAATAATGCTCGTAAATAACTGGAAATCCGCGACCACCAGATACTTGGCTGGTTCGCGGCGGCGTGAAAACTACCGTGCGAGCGTTGCAACGTGTAATGTCGGGCAATTTTTCAGCGATCTGACTGCTATCAGAGGTGAAGTTGAACCTTTAGGAGGCCACTCGGTTATCGAATAAATTATGCGCCTAACGGAGCTGCTTTTATGTTTTATCTGCATTGAGATATGTGTAATTTTGTGTGCTAGACTAAATTAGCAGCGTAGTAGTGACACACGTATATGAGTATGAGTGTGTGCAAGTATGTGCGTGCACAGCGTCTCGTAAAACAGATGAATGCAACTGTTCGATGAGTAGTGTGGTATAGAAGATGGTGAGACAAAGAGAGTGCCGAGACGCGTGCAAATTTATATCCACGAATATCTTGTCAATCGCGTGTTAATTAAATCTGAAACTATGTTGACATCGATTCTAAGTATAATCTAAGCGTTCCTATACGTTTATTTCGGCGATTAAGATCCATAATGCTCAACAATCTGATTACGATTGTTGATTATAGTTTAATCCTTTTTACGATAGGAAATAACATAATACGAATATGAAAAGTATACGAGAGACATCTAATTAGTTGATTTTCCGTCGATTTCTATGTGGCGCTAGTTGGCGGCAGAATTTGAAATTATAAGTTCTGAACAAGCGTTTCTGTTGCTCGTTCCAGCGATGATAGAAGTTGAAAGAACAATCGTCGGAACGATAATTTGAAAAACAACGTAGATTTGTTCGTCAATCGAGACAACTTGTTTTTAACAAAGCAACAAAGCAGATGCTTCGTTAGAGCGGGCAATTTTAACGTTTCTTGCGAAGCATTGTCATCAACTATAGCAATGACTAATTCCTTATGATTGTAACAATGTCTACGCGTAATAGCGATTAATATTGAACCATTAGAATAAACAAGACAGTAGTAAATTATTCTAATGTCTTATCAATGTCTTGTCAATGTGTCTTATCAGCAAAGAATTATTTCATCCGCTACATATTACAATTATACTTTGCGTGTGTTATACATTGGGTTGGCAACTAAGTGATTGCGGATTTTTCAATACCATCTAATGACAAAACCCGCAATCACTTAGCTGCCAACCCAATATATTTGATATTTCGCATATTTCGTAAATTTTCCAACGTTACGAGCGCTATGCTGTTTATTATCCTGGTTGCAAGCGGTTAACGGTTCGGTTGCTTCTTCTTTTCTTTCTCGTTATAAGAGTGTTAACATGGCAAGATGTCATTAGGTGTGCGAGACGAGCTGGCGGTTTGTCTTTGTTCCAGCGTTGGTCGCAGGATCGCTAACCTTGACAGTCCCTTATCTTTGATTTGTTACGTCGTGACTGTTCTGCGAGGATTTTAGTGCATCGACGTCACATAGTTGGCGCTGTTCGACCACCAATCGAGTCATATGCGTTTCGTAATTGGACGAAATGATTCACTAGAACTAGTCCCTTGTTACGGGCTAACTATCGACTACGCGTTATGCTTGTACGTCCTCGAACGTGGATTTCATCCGCGGTCGTAATTTATACGCAGAATTTTTACAATTTTTCAAAATTTCCCCTGTCTCGATAAAAAGGAGAATGCAATCGATCGATCGACTTGCAAAATTTTTGGGATAAAGCAGAAAGTGTTGGATAAACGAAAGGAGAATTATCGTCGTTAGCTGACTAGGAATTTATAGTACAAATTTATAGTTTCAACAGGCGATTTCATTTCGATTGGTTTTCGTTGTTTCGTTCAAATTATTGGAAACTAATCTGCTTAAATAAAGGGACCGATATCAAGGAACTGTAAGAATTGTGAAGGAACGAAGAATATCCACACGTATAGTAAAACATAAAAGATATAACTTAGAAAAAACGAAGCTGGCACCCCGCTGGGGGTAGCCACCCACATGCTATATTAATTTCTTTTTTTTCACCAATAAGATATAATACTTTACCAAATGTCCATAAGGACAAATTGTAAATAAACCAAAATAAAATAAAAAAAAAAGTATAGTAAAAAGAAAAAGAAATTAATCGAAAATCTTGATCACTGGCTATGTCGAATTAATTTGAATTAAAATTCCCTGAGTTGTACAGTAGCTAGAAATTGAGCTGTACTTTTACAACTTTCTACAACGTACTTTTCATTCTTTTACAGTTAAATTTGTTAGCTATATATTACGTAACGTTATAGTAAAAGTTGAAAACAATGCGGAATAAGACGAAGAAGAAAATGTTTCATTTCGATATGCAATATTTAAATTATTTACAAGCTTTGATATCATATGTTGAAAAATATATTTTCATCTTCTGAAGCATGCTAATACTTGACGCTATTTCCCGTGGATCCATCGAGTGATTCCGTGCACTGTGCCTTAGGTTAATGGAACGTGCTTTCGAGAGCAATTCGTAGAAGCCTTTCATAGACGTAATAACCAGCGAGTCTTTTGTTCAATCACCTAATTACTTCGTTGAACATTGCATAGGTTGCATAGGACGCGTCTTACGTGTGTTCTCACGAGCGCCGATCATCCGACCGTTTCACGATGAGAAAGTCCTACGCTAACTATAATATGGAGCAAAGTTTCTATCTGTGAATTTGAAAATGTTTAGAGAAAGAAGGCAGGGGAATTTCAATTAGAAAATTATCATGCATTTAACGGATCACGTCTATTTAATTTATTCGACTCAATTTAGCTTGACTATAGTAGACCTAATTTATGTGAACGTGACTTAACTCGTATTAATTCAATTCCAATTAATTTAACATAATTATATTACATTAAATATGCCACTGTACAATATACTACATACAGTGGACCAAAGCAAGTTTGATGTTCGTATTTATATACACATTTATGAATAATAGTAATTTAAATAAAATATTCTCAACTGTGTCCCATCCGTCATAGATATAATTGCGTAATTTGCTCTGCATGTAGCATCAAAGTAACAAAATTATAGAAACCCAAGTTCCAAACGCAGATCATAGCTTCGATCCCAAATAAAATAGAAAAGAGGCACGACTTTCGAGAAAGACGAGGATCGGATTGATTTTCTCCTTTCCCGCGACATTACTCGGCCGCGTTCGGCTTTAAATATAATTTTCTTATCGAACCCGGTGAAAGGTATGAATAAAACATAAGCGCCGAGTGCATCGACTCTCGCATCAATCTCTCACGCCAGGCCGTGGAACTTCCGTGCAGAGAATAATTGGCACGGTATGCGCGGCTCGAGAGAGCGACCGCTTCGAAAAAATAAAAAAAGATACCCAGAGATACTTAAGGAGCTGGCTCACGTGGATTCCGATTTTTCACGGTTCTCCCGCCGATATGAATTCTGGCGATGCGCCGCGAAACGAACGTCTCCTAGCCCTGATACATAGAAATTGGTCACTGATGCGAGGTTAGGTTGACTCTTTGAAGGTTAGGTGTATACATATGTATCGTAGGTTCGGTGTTATGTCAGAATTGCGAATTTCATGGGGTATGGAGTGTTTTTTTAAGTAGATCTAGAATGTTTTATAATAACCTAGCTGAAGGTTAAGAGACGAGAGTGGAATCATAATTTCAGTTCTAGGTTAGGTTTCGCTTCAGTGGACTAGGATTTTAGTTTTAGGTTAGATTTGCGTTTGGTAGACTAGAATTCTAATTTTAGGCTAGGTTTGGCTTCAACAGAATAAGATCTTAATTTTAGGTTCTTCGGGTTAGGTTTGGATTTAGTCGGTGCCGAAAAATGCTCTGTACCCAGATCGGGGAAATCCAAGTCGGTGGTGGCTAAAATAAAAAGGAGGTTTGAATTTAGTATGGAATTTTAATGTTAGGTTCGATTTGGAAAGAGTGTAGGTTAGGTTTGGATTTAATAACATAGAATTTTAATTCGTGATTAGGTTTGGAAAGACACGTGTAGTAGATTGCCAAGAGTGGGCATTACTGGTAACATTCCTAGTGGGGGAATCATTGTTGCCTAACCAATAACCAATGTTTCCACTCTGCCTATAGACTTCTTCCTGTAAAATTTTTTAACCAAATATTTTCTTACAAATCTAATTCGATTCTAAATGTAATTTCAAATTTCCCGAACTAAACAAATGCTGCAAAGTCTTCACGTCATAGAAACAATTATTTTATGAAATTTATCTATTAACATCGTAGAAAATAAAAATGAGCTTCGCAGCGAAACAATTAAACTAACTACTATACTATAACAACGTAATAATTACTACGCACGCGTTACGACTACTACAGCACAGCTTGTTAAACAAGTAAAATAAGTAATTGTCCTTACCGAAAGCGAAAATCCTCAATTAGTACTAATTTCCCATTTCCATCTCGAAATTCAGTTATACAACCCCAGGAACAAAGAGTTAGTAGCAGGGAGCCATTAAGAGCACTAGAAATCCCGTTAGGTTGGCAGTCGCGACGAACGAAAGTCCTCTTGTTCTCCGACTGTACTGTGTGTCCCCTCGCCGAAGCATTTTGCCCGCGTACACAGATGATTCATAAGCGGCCGCTTCTGTTGGCGTTCCTTGAGCGCCTCTCTTTCTGCTCCCCGGGGCTCTCTCGAATTCCTCCGGCACGAGGAGGGCAAAGAAAAAGACTTTTATCGAGCTGCAGCGGCTAGAGCAGCGTAGTGAGTCACTCTCGGTGACTGGCTCGTTGTAATTCATTGCGATGATTGAACCCCCACCACTAGTTCTTTGCGTCGAGTACGGGTCCATTCACAACGGACGAACCCAGTGACCCTGGGACCAGCTGTTTTTCTCGCCTGCACTTTCGATTGATCGAATCACTCCCTGGTAATGCAGGAATTCTCGTTTTTTTTTTTTTTTTTTTTTTTTTTTTTTTCTTAATATGGCTGCAGTTAGGGTGGCGAATACGTACTCTACGCGTTATGTGTACTCACGCTCGAGTTTTATCTTTCTTCTGCTTAGTATAGGTGCAATTAGGATATGCATTTTATACATTATGTTTTATACAAATTTTTCTTTTTATATATAGGCACATTTATAAATATTTGTAAAGTAGACTTTTACGAGTAGTGAAATATGATTGGAACGAGGAGGTGTTCTGCAACAAATTTGTATATTACAATGCAGATGTTGCACAAATGTATAAAACGTAACAATATTGGGGTGGTGGATAAGAAACTTAGTTGTGCAGTATTCTTATGCGATAACCGATGGAGATCTATTATGGAAAATTGTCATTGTACATTATGGAATATTTATTCCGCTAGTATTTTTGTGATTAGTATGTTTATTGATGCAGTATGGAAATAGATGTACGTATGATTGTGATTGGGTCGATTGAGATGTTCAATATGTTTTATGCATTATAAATGTAGTATTGTAACGTATGGAGATATCTCCTGAATGATATATGAAGAACTGTGTTTGTATAGCACATATTATCTAGTATTGCGGGTTATGAGGGAATGCCACGATTATATTTGCTGATATACACGAGGTACGAAGGTAATATACAATTTATAGCGCATCCAGCATCATGATACATCGTGATATATGTAAAAATGATATCGACACGTTTATTATAATAATATAAAAAGTATTCTATTAGATGTGTATTTATTAAAAAGAGTGAGATAAGAATACGATATTTATAATACTATTTCCATTATACTTACATAGTATGTAAAAGTATCTTTTCTATGTTATCTGTATTATTGTGTAATATATGGCACATAGTACAGATATATCAACATCCATATAGTCTACATATTTATCGTACCATATTAATGTTTGGAAATCTGATCAATGTGATAACATACAAAACAATGTTCTCCTTAGTATATTGACTAATTTAATACATTGCACCTTGTGTTTACGTATAACATAAATATTATTACAGCATGTGAAAACATATTCTGCAATACTATCTTATATTTACTCATTACTATGTATGAAGAAATATAATGTTCTAACAATGGTGCGTTGCCTACAATATGTCTAGCATTCTAAAGTGTGAAGATGCATCCCATACACCGTATCTTCCTTTTTAATGTATGCAAATAAGGTCTGTACAGTGAGTCTGCTATTATGCAGCCCCTCTACTATTACAGTATAATGAAGTCTGAAGGTGGTTTGATGAATTCTAATGAAAATTCAACCAGAGTTCCTCATGGAAGAGCCAGTACCTCGTGTAGGAGTCAGCTGAAGAATCTTTGCAATCGGTGCAAATCTTCCACTGTTTTGCGACATTTTCCTCATTCTCTGTGTCGAATCTTTAATTCACCGAAACTTATCTGATAGATGAATTAAAGTGGTGCGAATCTGTAATTTGAAAACGATGAACGAACATGATAATAAACAGAATTTCACATCCATCTTATGATCTAAATTCTAATAAAGCTAGGGCTTTGGGCAACCGTCTGTCTGAGACAGATGAAGAGTCTGATGAAGCTTCTTTCGATTAACTGTGAGATAATTCCACGCTAGATTTTGAGATGCTCGAGTTCAATGGAAAGTAAATCCTATAAAACCAGTCACGTATGTGAGCTCTTTAATTGAATCTCTGGCTGACCTGCTATGTTTCTACTACCTGTACGAATAAATCTACTTTTTATCGCGATTATGAAATCCTCGTGAAATCTAGGGAACGATTATTATATTCCGCTTGCATGATGCTGTTGATGAAACTACATAAGAAATAAAAGATATCTAAATTTTTCTATTCTAAAAACTTTTGCTGTGCCAATGTTCGAATTGCAAAAGATTTCATAGTAAATTGGCTTTGGTGTTAGGCGTCTTTTTCAAAATGAAATATGATGGATTAAACGTGAAATTAGGGCGAGTTTAATTTTGCTAGTTTCTGATTTGTTTAAGAGATACGAAATCTTGAATTTTGTCATCTTTATCTATGAGAACCCGCTGTACTTGTAGATTTTTATTTCGCAAATTATTCATCGCATATTTTTCTGTTTTTACTTTAATTTAGAATGTTTCAAGTATTCTAATAATATTTGGTCACATTGAAAAATTGATTTCTTAGTCTGGAGAGTTAGAAGCAAATTGTTTGCAAATTTTTCTCTGAAAATTGAGTGTTTTTAAGTTACAAAATATTTTTCATTCGCTATAGATTAATTTCTACATATTCAAAATCCTTTTGAGACTTAGTTCATAACCTCGTTTGAATTTTCCTTGTCAAAAATCCAAAGGAGAAGATTTCGCTTTTAGAAAAAATGTAAAATACGGATTAAATTCTATATATCAGAAATAAAACAAATTACAATTTCGATTCGATATTCCTCGCATAAACCAAAGGAATTTCGCGTCGAGAGAAAATTTACATATATATGTATTCAATAATTCTCTTTGAAACGGTACCTACAATGATGTATGTGAGTTACATTATTGCTGAAAGAGACGTAAAGAACGCCAGACACGAGTCTCGAGACAGATGGTGTGATAATCGTAACACGAGTCGATCTGATAGATGACATCCTTAGCCGTACAATTTGTTAACCTTCTCGTTACGTACAATTGCGCGATACGTTCTTTCTATTTCATGCAACCATGTTACACTCGTTGAATGATTAATAAGACCGATAAGAGAGGCTGCATTACAGTGTACTTATGGCGGTGAGACTGGACAGATAACTTCCAGTCCCCTTCCCCATAATCGTTTTGTAAATGCATATGGCTTTTTCATGGAACAATTCTCGTGGAAGGTTTCGTTTTCTTGACGCAAGTAGTTTCGTTTCGATGAATTTGAATAATAATGCTATGAAAGACTCGTACATCTGGACACCATCACCTGCAAAAACAAACTTCTATCAGTTATGTGAAAACGTTTCAAGCTCACAGCTCAAAATCAAATGATATGCGCTGGAGTTTTCTCTGGATGACACGATTGAATCTCCGAACGCTATTTCAATTCATAAATCTCATCTGCAAAAATAAACTTCTACCAATCATAGGGGACTGTAAGAAACTCATAGGTTATAATCAAACGATGCGCCAGAAATAACGCTATAAGAAATGCATAAATGCCAACACCATCATCTGCAAAAACAAGCTTCAATTAATTATACAAGAACGTTTCGAGCTCATAATTTACAAACAAACAGTACACACCCTCTTTGGATAACAAAGGACTAAATTCCTTAATGCCATCCGAACAGCGTTATCTGCGATCTAAACAGCTCGGAACCATTCGTCACCGCATTGTGAGTGTTCCTTTACGTCCAGTCCCGCTCGTCGTCGGCATTCGGATCCGTCTATCCGAGTGGCACACTCGCTCCATTCCCATCTTCGCCTCTCTCCACAGTATCTACCTGTTGCTCGAGCAGCGAAGGCTGCGCAGTACCTACTCGTTTGTGCTCTATTCACACGATCTGCGCACCTGATTCCTAACCGCAACTTTATATTTCAAAGTATTCATTGGTGTTTGTGAAAATATTATTCTATAACTTGAGAAAAGGATTCGAAGAAAGGATCGTTGTGTCTTTTATTGCTTGTTGCATCAGTTTCTCCTGGACGAAACAGTGAATCGTTTAACTCGTGATCGATATCGTTCTTCGGCGAACAGTGCGTGATTCTTTTCCTTGAAACGACGATCAGTCGCAGTGACACGCATGCGCGTGCACGCGTGTTTCTTCTTGCCGCTGGAATCAATTACTTCCTGAGCCATTACGAGGGCTTCGATTAGGATGCCATCGACTGTGCTACTTCGTGCCTGATTTTATTCCACGACTATTTTGGTGAGTGAGAAAGTATCCACATAACGACACGGTAAACTGCCAATACAAAATTACCGTAGGAATAACAAGTTGCTAAGCTTTTTAGAATAAGACAAATCTCAGTTGCCATTTTTCAAATATATATAAATTCCATAGACTAAGAAACTGCTCGACTATGCGAATCATTTAGACGATATTGTCAGAGGAAAAGCGTGCAACTATAATACGCGGAAGTTAAATGTTACGGTGGAGTATATTTCTTTCAATCTTTTGAGGATTCCAGGGCAAAGTATGCACGAGACAGCCCACGTGTCAACCCTGTTACGTTCTTCCGATCAATTTCGTGCCGCTCGTACTTTTCGTAACGCTAACAAATATCTTGAGTCTGAAGAAAATATGAAACGATCCTTATTCGTCGATTAAATTTTGTATTAAATTTTTTTAAAACACCAACGATTCTTTTTATTTGTCAAAACGAGAACAAGCTTGAAAAACGTGGAAGCTTGAGGGCTGAGGTAGCGTTATATCGTAGTGTGGAAAATGCGCGGCAATTTTAAAATGATCCGAGCTGTTGCACAAACCGATATCAACACTCAGAAACATCTTTCTTTCGCAGAACAATTTATTGGATAAATGTAATAAATAATTTATTAAATTGAACCGATCATTCACGTTTATGTCTAGAGTATAATTATAATATTCGACATGCATTTTAAAATTATTACTGTTCAATTATAGTAGCAAAATAAGATTCCAATAAACTCGTCGATATTAGAATGTGATTTTGAAGAATTTTTATCGTACGTTACATTAAAGAGGAAGTTTAAAGTGTATAATCTTCGAAATTACACGAATTAGCCGATATAATCGATATTTAAAAATATTTTTAAGAGCGACGATAGTCCGGTTATTGACACTGATAATCTAAACGATGGTAAAGATAGCGTTTTCATGAAAATATTAATAGAAATTGTTATTCCAACCCAACGAATGGGACTTTGTACCCGTTTGGAGTTCTGTTATGAGATAAAGTGATTCATGGAACACTCACGCTCTAATGGTTGTCTCGTGGGAAGTCTGTCAGCGACATATCTATTTCCGGTTTATGAAATTACGAATTGTTTCAAGGATATACGAGCTTCTTTAAATAATTGCGCAATATAAAATATCAAGCTAAGCTAATTAGAACAACGAATAAATTAGTTGAAGAAGTTTGTTGGGGAAATTTTATTCTAATTTGTCGATACAACGGTCCATCATTTTTTCTTTCTTCTTACAAATTGAAATTTCCCGAACGAAAGTAAAAAATAGTCTGATATTTTATTAATAAATTAATAATAATATTATTGTAAAATTTGTTTCACAGTAATATGATATTTCGTTTTAAAATAAAAGAAAGATGATTTGTTTTGACAAGAACTCACAGAAATTGTTTGAACGAGACTTAGAAATACACAGTAATGGAAAAAGCAAATTTAAAAGACGATAATTGTGTTAGAAAGAAAAAATAATAAATTCCAAAGTTTTACGTATCTTTATAATGTCTTTTTCATTGCAAACATATACATTCATTCTTCAACAATTTTCAAATAGGAATAGAGAAAACGTTCGGTTTAAACGCAAATAGTCCTAGATAAAACGCATGGGAGTCACAATTCCACGGCGATTATCTTCATAGAAGATAACACTTATCGCACGTTCGATCAATTATTTGATCTTCCAAGCGGCAATGGAAACCGGGTTATCGTCGTTCAAACACAGTGTTCCGATAGCGTTTGCGTGCAATTTTCCTTTATCGATCCTAGATGTACTCGATTACGCAAGAATGGGAGAGTAGAACATTAACATGCATAGAAATCTGATAAAAATATCGTAGACTGTAATGTTATCGTATCTCTGTGATTCATTTTTAAAAGGATTAATGTATTTACAAAAGACTTATTATTATGTGTAATTATATAGATTGTAAAGGGAAGAACAATTTGTTTCTTCTTACTCAATACAAATAGAGATAGAGATAACTATGTGTAGAATAAATGAATCAATCTACAGTTGTCTATCTCGTGTACTTTCATCAGCATGATTGTAAAGCAATTTTGTTTCATAATTTTTAGGAAAATTTGCAATCAGAATTAATAACGTTTTTGGAATATGCTGTATAATTGTTACTTGTATATTTTAGTTTGCAACCCCTAAAGGCTTTTGTTTAAGTATCCATAGTCTGATACTATATATATTAGTCCCAAAGTCCCAAAAGCTTCTTTTGTTCTATTTGTTTAAGATGGAACCCTGTTCTATTGGAAAAAAATTATAAATAATTCAATAAAATAATGTAAAAGAACATATGTTGTGCATCTATTGTTTCCTTATAAGGTGAAAGAAACTTTTGGGACAACCTAACAGAATCCATAAATTTATTAGTATTCAGCAGTACTGTTATTGAAATGTATTAATAATTTTAACACAAATCTCAAATCTATCAGCAATTGTGATACTACTATTCAGATTTGCTAACGTTAACAATTCCTTTTAAATAATATCTGATACCATATACATCCGCAAAATCTATTAGCATTCAATCTTTTACTTTTTAAAGCAATGGACAAGTACCTACACAATCTTTTATCTTTCATTTTTATTTTTTTTTTTTAACAACCAATACAGATTTGTTAACTTCCTTAGACACTTTGTACCTCGCAAGGGGTTGAAAATTATTGCGTATAAATATCTATAGAACCCTTTATTTTTTTTTTTGAAGTAATACAATTTTTCTTTTTACTTTTCTAAGTACTTCGAATTTAATCCCAAAGTCTTCTACTTCGATTTTTTAATCTGAACGTTTCGCCTTCATACTTGCGTTGCGATTTCCTTTGCTCCTTATTACGTCGAGGGTTAAAAGTGCAAGACATCGTTCGAGGGTTAAAAAGCGAGCAAATATTCCCAAAGTATTCAAAGAATCTCTTAAGCAATTTCCTAGCCTGCATAAACCTATTATTATTTAGGCGAACCTGTTATTATCTTCCACGAATATTCTCCAACCTTTTGGGATCCTCCCCCTTCAAACACCTCATTCCCATTATTTTTCCTTTCTTTTTTTCTTTTCTCTTCTTTTTTTCTTTTTTCTTTTCGCCAAACAAAAAGAATTATCCTTATCCCATTGGCCAACGTCCAAAATTCACGTGCCTTCGAGTTCGAAGGTGCACACAGAAGCTAATGGCTGCGCGAATCCTCCGGTCACGTAGAACACGATCAGGCTCTCTGTTCAGGGTGCAGGGAATGCTGGAAAAGACAGAAAAGTCGCGAGGACGATGGAGGGCAGAGAAAAGGAAGAGAGAGATCGTATTCGCGTCACGTAGAGAACCGCGCGAGGATCACGTTTAAACCAACGTGGGACTCCTTTGCTCCGGAATTCCAGGCCTGCCTTTTGTAACCCCTTATCTGTTCCCGGAGATGCACCCGGAAGCCGTGCATTCCGCAGGATAATGCAACGTGACCGCGTCAAAAGTGTCCGCTTTTAGTCGGCTCTTACAGTCGGTCAAAATCTTTCAGGGAGTTTGAATAATTTTTGTTTTTCTTTATCCTTAATATTCATCCGATGCTGTTCGATATTAATTTACAATAATAGTAATAAGAGTTCGGTGTACGTGAATTTAAAAAAATATCGTAAAAGCAAATCTATTTCCAGTCTGTGAAACTAAAATTAAATAAAATAAATAACAACAGTTTATTTTTCAGTCTTCTGGCCACGAAAAGACTCGTATTTACAATTGGTTTTTCGATTTACCGTACACTCTCCAATATAAATCTGTTTGTTTATCCGATACGTTTATTTATACACACCTGAAATCTGGCTATTTAATCATTTCTCTAGCTGTTGCCTATTTGTCCAACTATAATATTCATTTATAATAATAATCTTAAAAATAATAATAATCTTTGCAGTCATACTTATGTATAATCTATTTGAAAAGGATTGTCCAATTCAATTCTGTAACTTAAAGCCATCTAGTAGACGAATTCCATGACGGAAAAATGTTGTATCTTTAGACGAGATCCAATTGTCAGAACAAAGAATACCTGGGAGTTTTGACGATTAGGAAGTATTCGTCATATTGTGTTGGCAATTAAGTGATTGCGGATTTTCTCATTAGGTGGTAATGACAAAACCCGCAATCACTTGGTTGCCAACCCATTATTTGTTTCACTTTTATGCCATGGGCATCTATGCAGACAAATGAAGCTTTATACTATTTATACATAAAACAAATAAAGCTTCCCAAGTTGCTTGTGTGAAATGAAGTTTCCTTTATATTATTGTGCAATCATACAAGTCAATTTTAGTAACCACAAATCTCGTTTGAAACTGGACTTGCCATTTAACTGCTTGTTAACTCTTTGAGGTACAGGATCTTAAGATAGGAAAGGAGTCTAGTTGCGCAGAAATTTTATTAAAAATTAAATTATGAACTTCAATACGAATCAATTACGAACATGTTCTGGCTAAATTAGTACACGTTTTTCGTGTTATAATTCTGATTAATCGTGATGATTAATCATCGATTCCTGTTACGTAACAGGTTAAAATTCGTCTGTCTGTAAATATCTATGAGAACTTTGCTCAACTTTGAAGCTTACCCGAATAAAATTGCAATCTCTTGAATACGGAAATTCAGCTGCGATAAACTATAATTTGATAAACTTTGAAGTCTACGCAACTCAGAACTTCGTCAAATTGAAGCTTAATATCGTTTCAATATTAATACAAATATTACCATTATATTAAGGAATATTTACTCCAATACATACGTTCGATGAAATATTTGTGATAAATTATATGCGACTCAGGATCCAATGAGTTCTTAGAGGATGTGAAGAAAAAGAAGAAGAAGATATTAAATGATAGGTGTAACGTTGGGTTCAAGGTAAATTCGACGAGTTTCCGCCGCGGTTCTTTGACAGAGATTAATAAATACGTGGATGATGGAATGCGCGGGACGACCGCGAAAGAAGAATGCGCTGGAATGCGAATGACTCATGGAAAAGGACCGAACACCAAAGAAGAAGCTGCATCGTGAAGATCAGCTACTGCCGAACGAAGACTGTTCGATAAAGAAAAGTAAACAGCTCGTTTGGGAAAATAAAATCTTTATGACGATGTTGAATTAAAAAACAAATTTGGAAAGATACATATGAAAAGGAATTATGATCTACTCGTGTAGCCATTTCAAACGATATCAGATTCAAATTCAATTCGAAGTTCGTGAACGAAAAGTTAACTCAACTATTGATTTGTCTTCGTATTTTAATGGTAGTAATAATTTTATTACTTTTCTTTTGTTATTTATTAAAATGTAGAAGAGTATTTTATATATAGGGCGAAGTTAAAGAAATTGCAATGACAATTTTTTTTTCTAATTGAAAAGATGACTTAAAATGTTAGTTTATTTTCTATTTGTTATCTCGGGGAAAAAAGTATCTTAATAAAATAAGAATGTGTTTTAAAGTAGAATCTTTCTATTTCGATATTTCACGTGGTTGTATTATTAGAATGATTGTAATAACAATTGAGTTTGTTATCCCTGTTTGAGTTACTCAATTGGATCGATTCCAAGCAAATAGAAACCGCAACGTCATCTAAAACGTGATTTATGAAAGTAACGAGCGAAAGTGGCAGCTGGAAGCGTTTAACGTTTATACTGCGAATTATATCGCCGACAGTAAACGCCGCCTTTTAATCGACTTGCAATTCAACAGTACAAAACGTCTACTATCTTTATTCAGTTCCTAGATTACCAAGAAAAAAAACTTACGTAATATCTTCGAAAGTTACACTATTTATCCCATTCAAATTTCTTAGAAATAGATAATACTTAAATATTATTATATCCAACTCACATGTAGTTAAAAATATGGACGTATACAAATTTAATGAACAGATAAAATAGATAAAAGATTATATAAGTATACTTACTGTGATCATTTTAAACAGTCTTCCTTGAAACATTTTTCGTTATTATCTGCGCAAGAATTTCAGATAATGTCGTACTGTGCGATTCTTCCTTTTATTTAATTTCATTTTTTGACTTCATATCTCATACGTTTCCTTTTTGGTAACGGTATGAACATAATTTTTATCTCCGATGAATTATAGTAGCAGAGTGGTCAGGATGATCAATTTTTGAGTTTTCATAATAAGATTCACAGTGGTGGATTTGCAGAATTTTGAATTATCCTTTATATAATATTTCTTCTTTATATTGGGTTGGCAACTACCACCTAATACCAGCTAATGACAAAATCAGCAATCGCTTAATTGCCAACCCAATATAATGATAGGTTTGTCCATTTGCTTTGAATTATCTGCCTTTTCGTATATCTGCAATTTTTACTTCATTTCTTCGCCATTATAATAATATTTATATAATACAATTTGATACAAGTATAGAGAGGGTACACAGTCCATAGATAAGTAACCGAGTCTCGTACGTAGAATCTCATTGTGAAGACAAATGTTTGCCTTCAATTTTTTTTTTTTTTAATTTTATTTTGGTTATTTTACAATTTGTCCTTGTGGACATTTGGTAAAGTGTTATATCTCGTTGGTGAAGAAAAAAAAATAAAATAAAAAATAAATATAGCATGTGGGTGGCTACCCCCAGCGGGGTGCCAGCTTCGTTTTTTCTAAGTTATATCTTTTATGTTGCCTTCAATTTGTCAAGATTATGCTAAGTACACCTGTATCTTCTTAAATGGAACTGTACAATTCCGCATGGAAGAATAGCAAGGTATTTGAAAGATAATTACTTTTGAAAGATTTAACTTCAATCGTAATCTCTAAAGATTATCCATAATCTCGTAAAGCTTATCGCACGAAAGACAAGAAAAACATAAAGAGTACTTGTTGTTGTCTTTCCTCAACTTCCATGCGACAAGCGTTACAACGTCCGAGTTAAAATATCTTTTAGACTGATCGTTTCTCCACTGAAATGTCTTAAGATAAAAACGTACAGTTCCATCGAAGCAGTTGGCGGTTATTGACGAGTATATTCGTCACGAAGAGATAGCAATGTCTCGTGTTACGACAAATATCGTCATCGTGTCTACGATCGAAATATATCGAAGATAAAGAAACCCAACAACGTGATATTTGCAAAGAAATCGGAACCAGAATATTTATAAATTTTTCAATTAGACAGAATTTCTCAATGATCGTTCATCATCGTGTACGGTCGACTACATCGAAATATATCGCGTTGAAATAATAATCAAAGTGAAAGAAGATGGCGACGCAGCGTGTGGCGTCGGGGTGAGACGATAAAAATAGCGAGCGGGTGGTGAAGAAAGGGGGAAATGTCGGTTCATTGACGAAAAGCAATAGAAACGAGAGGCTCGTCTCGAGTGGCCGACGTTTCTGTATGCCTACCACGTTGCTCTGACTCACGAGAACGCCACAGCTACGTGGTAGATCGTCGCCGTAGTCGCAACTTAAAGCTGCGTTTACATTGGTCCGCTAGATACTATTCCAGTCCAGCGATTCCAGCATTGGATCGAAACTAGAATAACGTAAACAGTGTTTTCATTGTAGTAGCGTGTTGTCGTTCCAGTCCAAAAATCAACCTTTTGTTCCAATGTTTGCTCACACCTCACCATCCAGAATACAACGTCGTTGCAACGTCTGTTACTGGAATCGCGTAGATGGCTCAATGTCCAGCATTGGCTGAAACGTACGCGTTGCTATTGTTTTATTCGTCTTGTTTCTTTGCTTTTTTTCGCATGAATTCATCGCCGTTGTAGTCTATCACTTTCAGAGGATCAGAAACGACTGGAACAATGTAGGACATGGTTTGATTTCCAAGCCAAACCGCTGGAATGTAGTAGCTGGTTATCGCTTCTTAGAGGAGGTAGTCTAAATATAGGCTGACGCTTTTGCTTCACCACTTATTGCCAAACCTGTTGAAGATTTTCAGAATGTAATATTTCGATGTACTTGTGTATATTATTAATATAAATAGTTATATATATAACTATAGAAATATATAGAAATATACGTAAAACATGTTTGTTTTATGATATGGAATTAAAATAAGCTGAAAAGAAGTCACGTCTCTTACAAATTGCATGTTCAAAATGAAAGAAAAAACGTCCATTTTTAAAAGTTCAACTGTTCCATGTTGTAGACCATAACCTGTATTTGAATGTTCTTTACCGACAAAGTTTATTAAAGTTATGGAGTTAAAATAAGCCCAAGAGAAGTCACGTCTCTTTCGAATTGCATGTTCAAAATGAAAGAAAAAACGTCCATTTTTTAAAATTCAACTGTTTCATGTTATAGACCACAACCTATATTTGAATGTCTTTTACCGACAAAGTTTCAAAAAGTTTCGTATAATGCACGTAAAATAGTCGTAAAAATTCTGTGGCAAACGTACCGATACGTGTGGAAAGCGAGGTAATATCCAGCGCTGTAGAAATCGCTGGTTTTCACGAGGTAGTAATACCCGCTACCGTCATGTCAGTCCCTTCGCTGGTTAAATCGTCCGACACGGTCAACGGTGGAATTGGACAATTCCACGCCTCGTCTATGATCAATAGCACGCCTCGTCTGTGATCAATCCCTTTGTCAAACGTCGAACGTAAATCGTGCCGCGATCGTGGATTATACGTCGCGTGATTGCGGATCCGCCTTAATGGCCACGTTGCATGCCGCACAGTCCGGCATTTGGACGAGGATTCGGGACAAAAATCAAAATTCGCTGGCCACGTTCGCACGTTCACGGAATAGGTTCGCGCGTTTGCAGGCCACGTTTTCGCGTTTAGATTTCACGTTTAGATTTCGCGTTTAGATTTCACGTTCCACGTTGCGGCATTTGAACGAGGATTCGGGACAAAGGTAAACAAAAAAGTAGCCTACGACGTGCAGTTTTCTGACTGAAACTTGACACCAGGCGATCCGATGTGATATCGAATCTTTGTTGGTGATTCGTCTGCCACTTGGCTCCGTCGAAATATCTCGAATATTTATTTCTTTGTATAACCACACACGGTGACGTTTAACACAACCTTAGCAGGCCCGGTCAACCGACCGATTTCAAAATTTAATTTTAAACTGTGCATTCGTCGTTGCTTCTTTTGTTCGTCTAACTTTATGTACATTTCTATATCTTCCGATTAATGTAAATAAGTTTCTCGATTTTTGTTAATCGAATGAAAAGTTTGTCGATTTTTTGGCGAATTGTCGCTTACATTTCTAACGCTTACAGAATGATGATATCATAGCATTAATCAGATCAAAATTGAGCGACGATCGTTTCAATTTTTTGTCCACCGTGTGCCGCACTGCGCCGGGACGATCCATTTTCCCGACAAAAGTTCGCCAGGTAACCGGATTCCACGTTAATCCGAGACCAGTTTTCGTTGGCATATGAAAATGGTCGCGCGTCGAAGGGTCACAACAGAGAGACTACAAAAGGCAATTAAGTAACCGTCGCAACGTCGTTTATCACTAGCAATTTATGGCGTTACACGGTAGTTACGAAACGATTATCCGCACGCTGTGGCACGAGCTACGAAAGTGAAAGAAAAAAGAAAGAAAGAGATTTTACGAGCAATCTTATTATACCAAATTGAAAGAGCATTTCTGTAGAAAGAATCGCCTGCGGCCGGTTATTTTCTATGTGTACTGGCGTTCAAAAATCTTACAACTTAAGACAATCGTTATATATATATATATATTTATATATTTATATATTTATATATATATATAAATTCATGTTAAAATATCGCGGTTTTATGTATTTATTTTATTTAATAGAAGACGCCTTAAGAGTTTTCAGTGGGAGAACTAAACAGTTGCTTTTTGCAATTAAACAGTTGCGTTCAATAATCTTACAACTTAGGACAATCGTTATATATATATAAAGTAAATTCATGTTAAAATATCACGGTTTTATGTATTTATTTTATTTAATAGAAGACGCCTTAAGAGTTTTCAGTGGGACAACTAAACAGTTGCTTTTACATTTGTTGTTTCGTGTAAGAGGAAACGATTTACGTCTCTTGCGTGTTGTTTGCTCTAGCAGCGTGTTAACCATTTATCGTAGCTTGAAAACACGTAAACAACAGCTTCCTAATAGTAACGTTTAATCGCGCAAGGGATTTTTATCAAAAAATGATGTCATCTTTGCTTCTTAAACTAGATAGTCTTCCTTATGTATTCTAATAATATCTGCTGCAATTAGTAGTAATAATTGTGCAATTTCTCGATAACTTTGACCCTTTTTTCTATGATAAATTACGTTACTTTTTTTTTCTTTTAATCAAAACCAGTATTTTGCTCTTTTTCCGGTATGTTAGATAAATATTTATCTGGAATAGGGTACTTCTATCCTCGTTACGAGTCTTTTCTTTTCTTTTCTCCTTTTTTCTTTTTTTTTTCATTTTTCTGACAAATAAATCTCCCGTTAATTGATTTTGTCTGTGATGTTAAATCGGAATTCGATGTTCGACAATATGCTCGCAATTGGAATTCCTGTTCTTCCGATGAAGAAGGCAAGTTTCTCGAGGAAAAAGGAACTTGTATATCCTTCAAAGTACAACATCTCGCTTCTTCATCGGGTTTCTTGAATCGTCTCGTCTACCCTTAGCGTCAAGTTGTCGGTTTATTCGCTGTTTCGTAAAGGAAGCAAAATTAATCTGTACGCAAAGACGAGAAACAGGGTCGTTCTGGACAGATCTCGAGGTGAATAACCGAGAGGAAAGCGTCTGACTGAGCAAGATGGAGCATAAAAGTGGATCGCAGTAAATCTAAACCTTGCGAGGAGAGTATCATCGACTTTATACACCCATCAAACGTCAAACTAATCTTTTTCCCGGCTTTCGGTTTATTTTAATCCAACTATAAATTGTCCGTGAAACTGCAATGAGAAACCGAGCAACGTTTCAGTTCCTTCCAAAGGAATCGAAACGGAGATCCGAAAGAAAATTGGAAAAAACATTGATTTAGATTATGTTTTTTTAATTATTCCGATTAGCAGGACTATCAAATTGAAATTTTTCAAACAAACTGACATACAAAGCAAGAAAGGCGATGGACCAGGGAATTGTTTCTAATTATTTTTAGAAACTATTGGAAATATTATTGGTTGGTTGTCATTGGAAAAATGTTTAAATAGTAGTTGGAATAAAAAATACAAAGAATAACGTGGTCTAAGGAATTATTTCTAATTACCATGATTAGGAAAATTTCTAAATAGAAACTAAAATAAACTATACGAGGAATAGCGACCACGGGAATAATTTTTAATTATAATGATCAGACAAATTGTTGAATCTTGAAATTGAAACGAAAGATTGTAAGAACAGCGGTACGCGGGATTATCTTTAGAAAAAGTATCGTGGCTGTGGATTTTTAGGTCACCCAGTAGAGCGGAGTACAGTGGGCCCCGTTCACGATAAAAAGCATATAAATGTCAACGTGTGGCCGTTCTTCACGATGCCAGTGAAGTTCAATGTACTTGAACTGGCTGGTGATTTCCAAGTTTTCCCACGATGCCTCATTGAAGACCGGCCAACCGGTATACTTTTCGAAGATGCATAAATGCGTCATCATACATGGGCAAATCATATGGTTGAGCCTGGAAAGATGTTGCTCCGGTCGAGAAAGTATAATGAAGATGTTCTTAAAGTTTCACTCGCCAATTCGCGCTTTAAAATTTCTTTAAACGAGGAATACGATAAACAGCAAGTATTCGAAGGTACAATGAAAGAGAAGAAAATTTATTTCGTAATAATTACAGCCTTTGATATCAGAGTCAAATGCTTTTGAAAAAAATTATTAATAAGATTTATACGACTACGAACATCTTATTCTAATATAATTAATATAATGTTATTATTACTAATGTAATAATATATTTAATGTAATATATATACAAATAATTACACAATTATCATATAAAGACTTACTAAATTTTTCTCGCAAGCATTTGATTCTAACATATATTCTATATATATGTACATAGTTGGAATACAATTACACTTCTATTGTCTATTTTAATTTGTGAAATTATCCTCTAGTGATTTCTGGTAATATTCTTGAACGCTGGAACAAGCAATCCCTGATGTGTATTTGAATATACTATATACATAATATTATGTGAATAATTACAATTAGAACGATATAAATAACTAAGTAATCGTGCAGTCATCTTATCCTAACCTAATCAACATCAAGTTAATTTCAAACGAATGAACTGGATTTAAAGTTATAATGAAATATGTGTATATTTTAAATATACCTTTTTATCGACATTTAAACATGATTAATGTGTGCTTATTTATTTCTACCATTTTAAGCACAATTATCTTTATATATATTATATTTAAATACTCACTAGGGGTTGGTTATTCCAGTGTTTAAAAAAATTACCAGAAATCACTAGAGAATAGTTTCACAAAGGAAGATATACAGATATGGTATATCAAACGTGGTTCTATTTCTAAGAAAAAACCAGTTCCAACACTCTATTCCGAACATATACCTCGAAAGCACTGGATCCCAGACAAAATTCCACAAAGTTCATCTGAAACATTCTGCTGCGTCTATCATCCGATTCGGATTACTTCATCGGTCCGCTGGATCGCTTCTCACGAATCGGAGAACGAGGTCACGCCACGGAGCATCTTTAAATCCCAACAAATCCACCCTTCGCCATTTGTCTTCTCGCACCGGAAGTCAGTAATTTCTACTCACCTGTCGCGATAAACCAGTATTTTAATCCTGAAAAAATGCCAACTACAGGGGAAGCTAAACTCCTTAACGCTAGGCTTACCAGGCCTGGTCGAACGATCGGTTTCAAAATTTAATCTGAAATTGCACGTACCTTGTTACAATATTTCCTTCGTTCGTCTATCTTCACGCAACTCCATGTATCGTCCGATTAATCAATTTCTCAATTTTCGTTAACGCAAGAATTTATATAAAGTTGAACGAACAAAAGAAACGACTGTTCACGGTGGTCATCGACAGAGTCGCGTTACTAAATTCTCTAGAATGATTAAAATAAGATGTTCGTGGTCGTATAAATCTGCGAAATACGTGTAACAAACTTTAAAAAATGTTCAATCTTAAAGAGCAACCTTTGCAAGAACCTGACCTTCACTTTTGTCTTGCCAATCCGACAAATCTTTTTGTACGTCATCCGGGACGACTAATTCCTCTGACTTCTCGAAAGGACTCGAGTCGTTTAGCTCGATTTTGAAAGAGTTACTCGGCTTTAAATCGTCAGTATGTTAATGACGGTAATTGTGCAACTATAACGCTGCAGTAACGAATAATAGAGGCGTTAATTCGGGTGCGAGGTGAGACGGCGAAGCGTGTCATCGGTCTCGAGCGTGACAGCCGCGAGGAAGCTGGTGCACGCGAGGCCGAGACGAAAGTTGGTCCCGTTCTATTATTAGCCGAGTTCCAGCCAAGTGCAACATCGCGATCGGCGCAGGCAACGCATATGGCCAGCAACGAGCGAAGCGGAGCAAAGCGGAAAGAAGCGGAGCGAGGGAGATACCGTGTCGGCCTGATCTGCCTCTCCACGTTACTAGATTCTCTGTTTAGTTATTTTTTGTTTGTTCCTCCTCCTCCTCATCTCCTCGTCTCCTCCTCCTGCTCCTCTTGCTCTGGACCTCGATACGCTGCTGGAGATGGATGAACTGATTGTGTCGAGATTTCAGGATTTATCGACTAGCCTTCTCAGGATGGAATATTTAGATTAGCGAAGAAAGTTTGAGAATCGGACAAATGTCTTTGTGAATGAAACATTCGAACATATTCCGATGTTTTGCATCATAATTGAGCAACTTTTGCAGATTCGGGGAATCCTGGAAATTAATAAGGTCGTAGGGGAAGAGTTAAAACGATTGATCGAGACGTAGTTTAAAAATGGAACGTGTTCCATATGAAATATTAAAAAATACAATGTTTCAAGATCGGCTAAATCGCTTTGAATATACGATACGCTAAGTGTCTGGGGATTTCCAGGATTTTGGCACTTGTTAGCGCAGTGAGCAAACACTCGCATACAGTTAATAAGATCAACTGATCGAGATAGGTATATTTTTAGGGTCGAGTATTTCAGTTTCAAGCATCGACTATGTATCTTCGAGGATGCTATACGAGTGTCTTGGATTATGGTCTAGGGACTTTTTTGGTGATTTTGGTAATTGCTAGTGTCGTTAGAAGTATCGATAAATTGATCGACAAGTATTTTCACGGTGGAATATTTATATCATCGAAGAAATTTTTAAAGATCGACTAAACGTCTCCGAGGATGAGATATCTTAAACGTTTTGCATTATGGCATAGAAATTTTGACAATTATCAGTGTTGCAGGCAATATTGGGAATATTAATAATTGAGATCGAGCGATATTTTCAAGACGGAGTAATTAGATCGGTGAGCAAAGTTTGAAGAAATTCGAAATCTCAAACTTCTGTTCGAAGAAAGCGTAGAGACGAAAGGATTTCGAGTTTTCACGAAGATGAAGTAAATTTGTCGGACTATAATTTAAAAGTTCTTAGATATTTTAGGAATTTTATGTTTTATAGAGAACATTGAATAAAAGTGAAATATCTTCAGGCTGGAATATTGTACGGGTAGAAAATAATCTAGAATTTTTATTAAAGTTATAATCGAGGAAAAGGAATGTCTCGCTGCAGTAAGTTAGCGAAAGATTTTACGAGAGGAAAGGTAAATTGGGAATATTTGCAACAAATGTTTTACTTTCTTGTTTGGACGCAAATGTCCGGCAAGCAAATTGGCCCATCGATAAATCCCACGGTGGAAAAATACGGTTTGCTTTCTTTGCACGTTCTTTACGAGCCGTGTTTGCATTTATGCTCGACACAGCTGCAAATTCTGAAAGAATAACTTCCTCTGCACTGGCTCTTGCACCGAGGGCTCCGTATATCTTGCTCGGATCATTACCGTTGCAACTTTTTCCTACATAAACGTGGAAACTGAGTTAATTATCCCCAAGTGGAAAGCTGAGCTAAGCTAATTAAAATAAAAATATTCGCTAATAGCGGTGGCATAAAAAGAAGCACATTAATTGTTACGTTACAAGAGATGTTTGCCAATCATCGTGTCGTAAAGAAACGTTCGTTGATCGACGAATTGCAGGAAAAATACTATTTAGTGAATTATAGAAAGAGAAGAAATTTGTCGAAATAGTTCTTCGATGAAGAAACCATAAAAGAAGTATAAGAACGATGTTTAATAATTATCAAATCTAAAAAAGAAGAAAAACAGGAAAGAGATTACTAATCACTAAGTTGTAAAAAAATATATTCAGTGATGTAACAATTTTCCTCAATTTATTAAGCTAGTAATCAGTGAAACAATCTCAAATCTTAATTAAATAAAAAATAAAAAAAAATAAAAATGAACATAAGATACACTCGTGTGCACACGATTATTTTTTTTAATTTGCCTCAGTTTCCTGTATGAAAGAAGAAAAAGAATCCGAGATTGTTTTCGATTCGTTAAACCAGCGATCGATGAAAAAATCTCAAATCTCGGTTAAATAATAATAGTTAAAAAAAAAAAGAAATTTTTAAAATTGTAACTCAGTTTCTTGCGCGGAAGAAGAAGGAAAGATCCGATATTACTGTTAAAGAAAACTTAAAAAATCGGCTGCGACTTTCGCCTGAGAACTTTCTCCTTGGATCACCCTATAGAATTTCAGCGCGCGCGAAATGCAAAAACCGCGCGCGATACAAGTTCATCGGACCACGTTGATTCACGTCAGACTCGTGGGGAATTGGAAACCATCAGGGCTGCACGTTTGTTTATGCGATATTGTTATGCTTCGCTCGAAGTAAAAGCACGAGCTTTCTGCCTTGCCAGACACACCATATTCGCAATAAACGAAATTCCCCGTTGCACGTGCGAAATCGGACCGCCTGGATGCGATAAAGTGCCTAGTGAAGTCGATTCTCTAGCTTTCTTCCGATCTTATCGTGTCTCGAGTGGAAGATAGCCGAAACGAAACTGTTTTCTAACCCGAATGATCGAATGCAGATATCGGTAACAAGATTTCGATGCCTTAGGTGGAGGTTAGAATAGTATGTCTAGGGATTTTTTAGGGTAAATTATATTTTGAGATGACAATAACAATATTTAGTTGCTAATAATAGTTGGCAATATCGATAAAGATCGAAGTATCTTTTGAAACTCTCTGTATGATATTTTTTGGGAATGTTTGCCAAAAATAGGTGTAATTCTTCAATTTGAATTGTATGCGAGTATAAGAACAAAAATTGTTTAAATATTAGTAGAAAAATCGAAAATTGCATTGACAAAGATTTTTTAGGGAAAGAATGTTCGATGTTTCTTTTCAATCCTCTTGCAGTGTTACACTCTCTGTAACCTTAGCGAGCATTGATTTTAACGAAACTATAGGGAATCCTATTCATCTAGGGAACCCTAGAAAATTCAATGCACATATTTCTACGAACAAACGTTCGAGCCATGCAGAAGCTAAGTTGATCAATTCCGTCAAGTTTAATTACACAACTTACGGAGAATTAAATAGCACATAACGTATTCTGATGGCAAAATTAAACAATTAATAACTAAACTTCAAATTCTCGTAAAACAGAGTCGATCGATTTACCTACCGAGTGGTTGTTTTTATCCTTTGAGCAGAAATGTGTAATCTTTGCGTAAACGTGCACCATTGAGACCAAAATTAAAGAGCGAATGAATCGTCGAATGAAAAGATTAAAAAATGCCGTACCATCGAAGATACGCGAACACGGTGATTGAGAACCGCTGCTTCGGAGAATTAAGTAATCTTCCAATCTCGGACAGAATCTTACAGAACTGTTACCTACTTTCGACTTTCTGCTTACTCAATTCCACAAGTTACCTAAAATTACATTCGTATCATATATCACATATAAAAAATATTCCACGACTTCTACCATGATCAGCTTGCCTAACTTGCATCTTTTCGTGTTCCAGGAACAAGTACGGATCTGGTGCCCCAGCTGTTGGGGATGTTCGACGAGTTAGCTCGCCGGGGCAATGGCTATACCGACCACGTGGTACTTCCGCCTGCCTGCAACATACCAGCGGCACTACAGAAACGTTTGAGCCTGGTATCCCATCGAGGCTCCATATTCGGCCAGTTCCATCCTGAATTATCCAAACCTCAACCGGATGACGCTATGGCCGAGCATCCAACGTCAGAGAACACCGTGGTGGATATAGTCGTGGCTGATGACGTTACGCCTGAGAAAGAGAACGACGCGTTACAAACCCTGGAGAACAGCCAACAAGAGAATAGAAGCGAGTGTACGATAGAGAAGAAATCATATAGACGCGAAAGCAACGGTCTCACGCCACTTAGGTACAACAGACGATGCAGAAACGCTGCAAGACCGCTTTCTGGAAGCTCTGTTGCGTCCTCCGGAAGCTCGAGTACCTCCTCCAGTGGGTGCAGTAACCAGGGCAACCAGTGCACCATCAATCCTTATTTGGCGTCGGTTGAATCGCTGGCAGACACTTGCGCCAGCTCTCAAGGTGAGGGTTCAGAGGGCTTTCGCGAAGTTGGTGAAAGTAGAAGAAGATTTGAAGAGGATTGCTGGTGTTGAAAATGATCTGTTTGGAGAGTCTTCTAGCGAGTTTCTTTAAGGAGATAGAAGAAGTATTTCCTTTACGTTTAGACCTAAAAACAAAAGTTGATGATTAGAAGGACAGTTATAATTCTTGTACCAGACAACCAATTTGAGATTATTTGAAGCACTCAAACCAGTTGATAACATTTAATGTTCCTCGTCAGTCAGGAATATTCTTATCTCCACCGATGACATTCTTTTCATCATAAAATAATCTCCAATATAATCCTAGATCATACACCTTCTTTTTACCTCCTTCTTACACCTTTTCTTCAAGTATAGAATGTCAAAAGTATTGCTGTAATTCTTCTTGAGAAAGATACCAAAAGCCAAACAAAATTATCATCGTTAAGCAGCAGTGCGTCAATCGATGTACCTCTATAGATCATTTTAGATTTTCTTTCAACACTCCTTTCTTTACGCCTTGATTTATTAGAAGAGAATGGCTTTGTAAAGTTGTACAACACACGATAATAAATGAACGTATAGCGTCGAGGTTTAAAAAGTTTGAAAAATACCTTAGAAATCCGTTTCTAGATGTATTGGTCGAAAGAGATTTCAAGGCCTTCGACTTTCTCCACGGCTGTAGCGTAATCAACGGCAATGACAGTAATGATAGCGGCAGTGGCAATAAACTTCTCTCTCGGCATTCCGTGGTCATCGTTAAGGGAAACCGTTGCCACGGCCTGGAATCGCAAGGAAACGTGTGCGTTTCGACGATCAAACAACCGTCTGATAACACGTTACACGTTAAAAAATGTTCTTTCGAGCAGACAGTTTTTTCACTTTCGTTTTAATGCAAGTCGTTTGACACTTAGAACCAGTTTGGAAGAAAGGAATGTTTCTGTCATAGCGAGGATAAGCACTTGCATTAGCTTTGATCTTGATAGAGAACTTAATGAAGTCTGATGAAGTAGTTTCTTGGTTAGTTAGATCAAAATTAATCTGGAGAATTTAGGATCCATTGGATAGATAGCAATCTTTATAGATCAATCTGTTAGTGTTCAAGACGATTCAATTAAACTGCAATCTATATAGAATTTGTTAGGAGTTTCAATAAGTCTACTTAATGAATGATAAAATGTTGGGAACAGGTTCTGGGGATAGTGGAGTGGTGACAGTTTCGGAAGCCAACTGCCGAATAGGAGATGATGGAAGTGATCAAAGAAGAAATAGCGGAGAGGAGGATCCTTTTAATCCCCTGTGCCACAGGCCGCGTTATTGCGACCCCCATCGGAATCCTATGGAAAGGGTACTCCTTGAGATAGTCGACACCGAGGCGATATACGTGGAACATCTGCGACAAGTCATCCAGGTAAACATTTAGATGTAGCTGCATTACCTCTCATCAATATCATCTATCAAATTATGAAACTTATTTCGTTATTTTTTGTTATTTTAAGGGTTACCTTATATTTTGGAGAAACGATTCGGCATCGTTCGTGGATCAAGTGCAGCTGAGTAACTTATTTAGTAATATCGAGGATATCTTCGAGTTCAACAGGTAAAGTAATTTCTTATGTATATCATAAAAAGGTTGGAATTATTTATAACATAATTTGATTTCAGAGAGTTCCTGAAAGAGATAGAGGAATGTGGTCTGGATCCAGTCTGTGTGGCAAACACATTCATAAAGCACAAGTCAGGATTTAAAGTGTATACAGAATATTGTACCAATTATCCAAGGTAAGATATAGCAGGATAATCTGGTGGAAATAAATGCTACTTGATACTTGCTATATTCTTATATCTCTTAATTGTAGCTTGGTATTAATACAGTTCATTTTAGCACAGTTTCCGTTCTGACCGACCTCATGAGTCAAGAAAAGACTGCACACGCGTTCCGAGAAAGACAAGCAGCCCTAGGTCATGCATTACCTCTTGGATCCTTTCTTTTGAAACCTGTTCAAAGGATCCTCAAGTACCACTTACTTCTGGAGGTAAATTGTATCTTCAATTTTATCGCTACATAAAAGAAAAACAATGTAGTCTTATGATCTATTATTTACAGAATTTGTCAAAAGAGTATGCAGCAGACTGCGAGGTAAGAGAAAATGAGACTGAAGGTAGCAAGGCAATTGAGGCGGCACTGGCTGCTATGACTGACATTGCAAAGCACATAAATGCAATGAAACGAAGGCACGAGCACGCAGTGCGTGTTCAAGAGATCCAGTCCCTTTTGTACGGCTGGCCTGGTCCAGATTTAACGACTAGTGGGGAACTGGTAGCAGAAGGAAGATTCAGAATGCGGGGGGCCAAAGCTCCTAGGCACGCTTTCTTATTTGACCGCATGCTTTTACTCACTAAGAAAAAGGAGGATGGGCTTCTAGTCTACAAAGCTCACATTATGGTATATATCTATTCTACTATTTTCTTTTCTGTACAATGAAACTTATTTACTAATGCCTTACTATTTTGCATTGGCAGTGTTCGAATTTAATGCTCATTGAGAGTATACCAGGCGAACCGCTTAGTTTCCACGTGATTCCTTTCGATAATCCCAGATTGCAGTATACTCTTCAGGTAATATAACCATTTGTATATTGATAACTATAATCTCTACATTAAATTCAATATTAATTTAATATTACACTGGTATATTTCACATATAATATTCATTACAATCAGGCACGAAACTTGGAACAGAAAAGAGAATGGACTTTACAGATAAAAAGGGTAATTTTGGAGAATTATAACGCGGTTATACCTTCGCATGCGAGACAATTGGTTTTGCAACTTGGCCAGACGCAACCAGAGGGTAGGACTATACATTAAATTGCGAATACTTTTTTCATACTGAACTGAACGTTAATTGTATAACAATAATAAAACTGTTATGCAGACGACGCTTTGGCAGATAGAGGATCGGCGAAGAAGCAGCATTCTGCACCTCCAGAGTATCTAGAGAAACGAAAACAGGAGAAAGAAAGACGGAGATCTGAGACAGGACTTAGACAGAAATTCAAAAAAGGTGGCAGAAGGTCTGAGACTACAACTGAGGTACGTACGGCTTCAGATGTTCTCTGTACAACATTCTCCAACTTCATCTCTTCCAATTATACTTAGCTTAATTGCTTTTCTAATATTCTAATAGGATTCTCCAGCATCGCCACGGAAAAATCAAAACGAGGATTCTAGTGAACAAGGATTTAAAACTTCAGACGGACGCGGATCAAAAGTCAAGGTACTTAAAAATATAAATAATTTTCTTTAATTTAGAAGTTATATTCAGAACTTTAAAAAATCATTGTGCTTTTGTATCAAATTATGACTGATTATATGGCACGTGAAAAATATTTACTATTGCGTTTAGGATCGCTTTACCGGTTGGAGGAGAAAATCAGAGCCAGGTTTTCAATCTTATGTGTGCCTTAACCAGTCTGACGAAGAACAAAAAGAGGATACGGGTGATACGGGGTCTGCTACCGTTGAGACCGAATGCGCGATTATCGAGAACGACAAGCACACGAACTCTCCACCACCTGAAACCAAAGAGAACAATGAACAGCAGACTCAAGCGCAAACAGTCGAGGAAATAGTTGGTCATATTCTCATGCAAAACCAGGAATTTCAGAAGCTCCTAGAGAAGCAGCGGACGAATAGTATAATCAACGTCAGACAGCAGCAACGTTTCAATAAACGTATATCTGCTGACACATCTGATGACAGTGACTCAGAAAATACAAACTATATTGCAGACAATTCGGTTAACAACAGGACATCGCGTATTAGGCCAGGTCATCGAGAGCGGTTCATTAAAACGAATAATACTTTGAACTCGTTATCTTCTCCTCGTGATCATCAACCTACGCTACAATTGCTGTATGATAATTTAAACAAAACTGAAAATAATAAATCGGTGGACAGTAATTCGAAAAACAAGATTAACCTTGTACAAGAGAAGAAAGCGTTGTTTGAAGCGTTCAAGAAACAGAGTATCGTGACAGAGAGTAAAGTTATCAAGACTGCGCTTAGGATAAGAGAAAATTCAACATCGAGGAACGAAGAAGCAATTCAACCACAAGCTACGAAGGAAAATGAAATTCAAATTGTAGAAAGCGAGAAAGGAACGACTGAAAATGGCGAATGTACAACTGAAGTTAATCAAGAGGTTACCGAGTCTAACAAAGGTTTTGGAAACTATGATAACCTGCAACACGTATGGGAGGGTCTGCAAGAAGAGAAAAGCTTGGATGGAAATGACAGTCCGACTCGTCCGGCAGTCTGGTTAACCAAACTATGCGAAGGGTTGCCAACATCGCCCCAAAAGTGTGGTTCTCTTCCACGTAGCTTCCAAATTCACCCTAATTCTAATCAGAACGTAACAAAGTCACGGTTCTTGCAGAGGGATGGCAAACCTATGAGCGAGAGACCATTTACCATAGCTTCAGACAAGCCAGCAGAGATTAACTTGGAGGACATGGAAAGGTATGCCTCTACATGTCAGCCAGAAGGAAGAATTGCCAAATTTCCGACTTCCGTTTCAACATCCACATCAACATTCTTTTGTTCATTGGACGATACATTGACAGACGCTTATTCAGAGATTCATATTTCATCCACCACCACGAACATACATCCTGATCATAAAATCTATAGGGCAAACACGAGTGGGAGCACCATATTTAAGAACGTCCTTTCTAAAGCTGGCAATCGTCTTCAAGGTCTGAGGAACACCATGAGCACAGAGACTCTAGAGTGTAGCGAAGAATTAGAGAGGACCAAGTACTTCCGTTCTTTGAGTACAGGTAAGTTAAAGAAGAAGAGCAAAATGAAGCATTCGAGGGAATCCTCTTCGGATGTGGAAGAGCTTGTAGGATGCACAGCAAGGGGGGTTTCGGATCTGAGAATCCCTTCGGTTTATTACAAACAGGGAAGCTCGAGTTTAGGTGCTCGGATCGCTCAGTCTGATTATGCGGATCCAAGTGTACTATTTTTCGAAAACAAACGATTTCAGCAGGCGAATAGTCAGTCACAGACCAAGGAAGAGAAGAAAGACGATGAAGAAAGTATAGAGAACCGAGAAAGTGAAACGGATAGTTTCTATGAAAGATCATTCGAGACGATTGAGAACTACGTAGATGCGGATGTTGACGACGCGTTCCGGGATAGTGCAATATTTAGCGATATCGAAGAGGTTCTGGTGGCCAGGCCACAATCGAGTCAGCCTCCCGAAGATTGCCCGCCATTTAAGAGCAAAGTGGCGCCACCGGTACCAGCGAAGAAGAAAACAGAGTCTATCACAGCGGTAAATCCTTCAGGATACAACGTTGCAACGACGAAATGCAAACCAAACGTAGCTCAGAAACCCGATTATTTGAAGGTTAAGTCGGTTTTCTTAAAGGGACAGCAAGAATTGGACTGTAAAATTCCGGTGAGATCTCCTGTGTCTGAAAGTGGAACGTATCATTGTTCTAAGAACAGTTTGCAGAGCAACTGCTCGTCAAACAGTGGTGAAGAGAACGACGATGTGTCGGCGGGACAGAGCCAAGCAGGTTGGGTAAGGAAGATAGTGGGTCAGTTGCAGGGTCACATTGAAACGTAATTTATGCCAATGAAAGTGTACAAATCTCGTAGCCTTAAACGCAGGAATTTCACGTTTGCCGATATTCTTAATCCTTTTGAGATTAGTTCATTTTAATTTATATATTGGAATATTCTTCTTTTTTTTTTGTCTTTGCATACTTGATAAAAAAATGTAATAATTACACTGTGAATGCTTATGCGTTTATGGAAAATTTCTATTTTTAACATAGTATGCAAACTGATACAAAATGTCCAAAATATAATCCATTTTCTAAATTATATTATTCATAAAAATATGAATTTGCATGAATATCCGCAGTCTAATTTAAATACTTCAAGAAATATTATATATCTTGAAAGGATTAAGTAGTTATTATCTAGAAATCAATAATACTCGTTTGGATGATGAAGAGTCAGTTTATTTTTGAGTGATCTATCAAAGTACAATTATCTTTGAGATTATATTTTACTAGTACAATGGAAGAGAGGAAGAAGGATTGAAAACGAAGTGGAAGCAGAATAAATAAAGAGTAATATTGATCTAGATAAAACTCAGATACTTCAATGAAAGACATAGTATGTACATAATGAATTACTGTGGGCACATTTTGTTTCTTTAGTTTTTAATATTAACATTTATATCCGATCAAGATCTAAAAAAAATATTATTATTATGTACATGTTACGTTTATGTTTATTCTATTCGTGCTTTATGTAAACTATTTCCCGCGCAAACATGAAGTTCTAGTGTTGAAGTGTATTGTACAACATTGAAACAAATACTGCCGAACAAGTTATCGTGTCGTGTAAACTAGCGGTAAAAAGAATAAAACGTAAATAAGTGATACTTTTTCAAAATACCGTATGTCATATTTAATCCGTGTCATATATAAATTTAAATGTTATGTTAATAATACAGGGTAATCAGAGAAAATTATTTTTGAAAAGCCTTTTCGTGGAGGAAGCTGTTATATCCTTTGGTAATTTAAATATTTTAATAAAATGTATTTCCTAGTGAAACATCTATCACCATGTAAGTAAATTGATACGATCAAGAGTTGAATATTGAAAATTGTATAGTCACCCTGTATTGTTATATAAATTTTTACAAGGACAAATTTTTTCATATTTTAATGTCGTTAGTCAGACTATTGTAAATCGTTATACATGTCGACTGAATATTTTAAGCGTCGATGTACTTGCAAATTAACTCGTTAGGATTCAGAAATGATTATTTTATTTTTCAACAATAAACGTGTTCGTTTGAACAAAGAGGGAAGTCACTTCTTATTTTTTATTTATTCGCAGAACCTAACGGGTTAAGTTTAATTACAGTTAAAAGAAGAAAATTGGAGAAACCCGAAGTATATTTCTCTGGTGGATAGGTAAAAGAGTATAAGTCAAAGTTTGGGCAAAACAAGATATTTTAATATATTCCCTATTGCTACTTTTGCTTATAGTCCCAATAAAACCTATTATTTTTTCATATTACGAGTATTTTGTGTAATTTTGCACTTTCAAATTTTCTATAAATGCATAGAAAATCGCAGTCTAATTACAAGTGCTTCTCTGCAAAACCAATGATTTTGGATTTATACCCATTTGCCCGCCCATCAGAGACTTAAGATTAGACAATAATGAACTCATGATGCAAATGAGATTATGATTTATTTGCAATCGCGCTATGCGAATGATCTAGTATCTTTGCAATAAATCGACTTGATTATTGTCAGTTTTCGTTTCCATTATTCAAAATCATTGTCATACTTTCACATTGAAATACTTCGTAAGAAGGATCCGAAGGTGTATTCGAAGATCAGGTCCTGATTACTTCAGGTAGGTTTTATTACGAGAAATGTCTATTTACAAGAAGTTTCGGCTAGTCATGTTTACAGATACGAGAGTAAATGATACATAACGTTCATAAATTAGCTTTGCAATACTGCACGTGTATAAAAAATACAGGAAGAAGAAAAAGAAGAAAGAAAAATGACTAAAAGACAGAAAGCTCAGTGAACTGAAAAAGAAAAAGAAATAATCGTTCATTATACACATTATATACAACTGTAGTAACTATATAATACATTTAATTGTTTAGTATTATCTCGAATGAGAATTGTCTCTATTTAGAAGAATTTTCTTCTTTCAAATCTCCGTTAGTGTTGAGGTTACGAATATAAATATAAAGAATAAATTAAGATTCGTTATTTCGTTTACCTAACAAGAAAGCATCTTGTATAACGATACAAGGGAAAGTAGTGCGTTAAATACGATCCTTTTGACATAAAAATCGTCTCGAGTCATCCATTTCCGTTTAATTACAGGATTATCATATGCTAATTACTGAAATCAATGTTGTCCACTGTTAAGCTTCACAGATTAAGGGACTTCCCCCATCTTGGGTCTGTTATGCTACTGGAGTGCCATCTACTGACGTCTACTTTGAATATTCCCGCGCAATTTTTGTTCGTTAATCTCTTTATTTCAAGCGATACTCCAGCGAAGACAAAACAAGCTTTGTTTGAGGACAACACTGATTTGGATAATGGAGACCGATCGTGCAACTTTCTGCTGCATCAAAAGGGTGAAGACATCAGTGTTTTCCAATTAGAAGTTTTTAGGAACTCCTTTAATGTATAATTTATTTATATAATATAAAAAATAATGAAAATACCAATCATAGGTTTTATATAAAATTTAGGAGTTCCGTGAAACACGAATACGACGTCATTATTAGGCTGAGGATGTTTACGCAAATTCAAATTTTTGTGGCTACAACTGAAAAAATGGAACCTAAAAAGATATTTATTATGTGTGTTCTGAGCATTTTTACATTATCGAATATCCCATAATTGCATAAAAATCCACAGTCTAATTGTTATGAAAAGTCTTCTTCGTAAGAAGCATTGGAAAACGCTGCTGCAAACGAACGAAAGAAATTTAACGAGATCGTTATCTTTTTTCCTTTTGCTTTTCTATACAGCATCTCATGGAGATGCTACTTAAATCTACAAAAATTCATTTATGCGACAACGACACATCCTCTTTCTACGATTTCGTTTGCAAGAATATTCTCATTAAATCATCGTCTCTATTCGCAGCTAAAGCTTTGGTTAATAATGCGCTATTGACAGTATTGACAATTCTTATAGTTTCCCCCTCTCCTTTTCTCCCACGAAACGGCGCAAACTAACGAAATCCCGACGACATCGTTATTCACGCTAATCCTTAACTTCTTTGAACTTACATTTCTTCTCCGAAGAGCATTTTTATTAAATATATATATTCATATATTTATATATATATATATCTCTTTTTTTCTTTTGTCTCATTCTCCCTAAGTCGTATCATCATTCTTACAACACCAACTTGCCTCTTAAAATATTCTTTTTTTTTTGCTTACACGCATTGTTAATAGAAAACATAATACATAGCTGAACAAAGAACCAAATCAATTTTGATAGCATAACTTAATTATATCGTGGAAGAGCACCTGTAAAAATCCATGATCTATAAATCCCAAGAGTGATTTTGCACTTTCTCCTAATTAATCCAGCATTATTTATACGTAAAGAGTAATAAAGACAGTAGAAATAATTTTTCAAGCTCAAGAACATTCCTTTGTTACATTAAGAAATAAATTATAAAATAACTAAATGATTGCAATTTTATTAATGTCACTCTCAGGATTAATTATAATATTATTGTTATTAGAAAATAATAGAAATTGTATAGAATATAAGATCTGAGAGATTACAAGACATACAACAAATGTTTGCTTTCTGTACAGTTGTAAATATAATCTTGTAATTTTTTCAGATAATTTTATATTCTTCATTCGTAAATAGAGGCAAAGCCATTGATCTGGTCAATATGGACAGGTACATGTTATCGCTGTACTATTTGTCCTACTGCTATAGAAATCTATATTGTGTGTGAATTGAACAGCAGAAATATTGGTGATTCCATAAAAAATATTAATATAGAAGATACAGATCTTTTTCATGAAATCAACTGTTGCAATTTCATAATGCTCAATTTACACACAGCATACATATACACGAAGATTCAATAAAAATTAAATATTTTCAGCTATGCACTACATTCAACAGAAACACTCCTGAAGAATCTAACATTTCGTGGTCATAAGTAGAACATGGATATGTAAAATCTGCATGTGTAACATGTTTCTGAATTTTTATGTTTTCTTCTTGATCCTAAATTTTTGTTTCCTAATAGTTGGTCTGCCATGAAGTATTTATAATTATTTTTCTCTTTTTTTTTTCCTAATACTCTTTCACTGTTTAGTTAGTGTAAATGTTGTTGCATTTAGTCAGTGTTCTTGTATATGCGTTTTGCACTACATATTTGATGCCATGAATGAAATTATTGTCTTTACAATAATATAAAAGTTTGCCAGGTAACATTGCAGTGTCATTATTTACGACATTATTGAAATAAAAATTCAATCTTTTCCTTATGTGGAATCTGTATGGAATAATGTTTACACATTAATGAAATCAAAAGAACATACGTGTATAAAAAATTAGTAGTGTATTGGGTTGGCAACTAAATGATTGCGGATTTCATCATTAGGTGGTAATGACAAAATCCGTAATCACTTAATTGCCAACCCAATATCTTTATACATGTAATGTACATTCTTGAATGCCTAGAAAGCATATAGATTTTTTATCTTTCATTGGTTCTAGTAATCTATATCACACCATTATACATTTGCCCCAAAATTATCTTTAAAACATGAGAACATACTAATTACATGAACAAAATGTGTACTGTACAATTTAAAAGATATACTGAAACAATCTTTTTAACAAGAAGCATTCAAATACTTACAAATCTATATAAAACAATGTTACGAACATTTATCTATTGAATAACAGAGATGAAAAATGATTAATAACTTGAATGAAACAACAAGCATAATTTAAATGTTAGATAATATACAAAAATTTCATTTAAATGCCGACATTATCAATATCTCCTAATGGTACATGCTTAATAGCAAATACAAGGAAGACATTGCTTTATATACCTTTCCTTTACAAGTCCTACCAATTTACATGAATAACACCCTACCAGACTTCTCCATCATGTTGTTATACAATTTGATTAAACAATTTCACATTTGATTGCTCAAGCACTGATTGTAATTGCATACTAAACTGCTGACACAAACGTGTAAATATACTGACGCATTGACCTGCTTAATCTTATTCCCTGAAAAAACATCTCTCTTGTCTTTAAAGCTATGTCTATATATATTCTCTTAAAAAACTTATTAATATTGCAGATATTTTAAGAATCATCTTCAATTCAGCATTCAAATGTGACACTACATTTAACAATAAGACTTAAAAAGTAATTAATTATCACTTTGTGCACTATGTGCATGCATACAAGAGCTTTATGATGAACGAATAAATTCTATTTCATAGACTTTATTATATTTGGAATGGAACATTTGAATAAATATGTAGAAATTGATATCTAAAGGTAATATACAAGACAAGAGTGATATTTAAAATGGTAAAGTAAACTGTCCTGGACATACTTTGAACACATGATCGTTACAATTCTTTCCATTTAATAGACTGTCAGCATAAAATGTTTCAAGCACAATTTTGCTGCATTTTGCGATAAATCAGTATTAAATCAGTGTTCAATCTTGTCTTAACATAAGTGGTACAAATGTTGGTACTTTATAATCATATAATCTACATGTTTTGTCTTTTTTAAATTATAATAAAACACTGTAAGAAGAAATTTAATAGCTGAAATAATATTTCTCAAATAAGAGAATTAAATTTGTGATAAAAATTTAATTACACCACTTATGTTGCTAGCAATAAATACAACATTCATATAACATAATTATTTACCACAAACAATAAGCAGTCAGATATTATTTACTATAATGACACTATTATAGTAAATTTTTCATAGCATAATACTTTCTTTAGTAATCCTACTTTCTATTTACACAGCGAATCTTCATATAAAATACCAAAATATTTCAACATTTCCAAGATAATTTTACTCTGTCAATCCTTCCTAGCTCAATTTACATTTCATTCTTGCCACTGCAAATCAATTACTTTGGTTTGCAAGCTATCGACATGGATGGAAAAGTGCCAGATACTCGCAAAATCTACTAAATGGCATTTAAAAGACATTGTTGAATTTAAGTATTCTTAAAATATTTCATTTTACAGATAATCGATTCTTAATGGCCTCATTACATTATTTTATTAGCATACCTGGCCAAATTATATTCAATATAAATAGTATTATATTCTGTGATAATAATACTAAAGTACTAAAATATAAATCACTATCCTAATAAAATTTAAACTATGTAAAAAGTATTCATAATTTTTTTTCAATACTTTAATTTTATTTAACTACTTAAATTTGCAATAAGCAATAGTAATTACTAAAATCTTTATCATGAAATATTTTATTTATTTAAATATTACTAATAACTGACCATCTTTTTTTTATAAGCTTTTTCATAAAAACTATAAGATTTAAAATAACGCTTGAAGTGAGATCTATTATTCTCTGCAACGTGCAAATTGCAGTCTTTAAATTGATTTTCTTTTCTATTTTCTTTTTTAATATTTAACGTGCAATACTTAGAAACATAAATTTTGGAAAGAACAAGAATAAATTTTTTAATTCTAATTTGTCTTTTATTTAATATTATTTATTACGTGCAAAGATGTAAAATTTTCTACTCGTAAAAAGATGCATTTAAATTGGTCGTTTAAACATTTATTTCATGCTATCATATGCCGAAAAAAGAACTAACTGAATATCATTAAAAATAATCTCAAATGCAAATAAAATGTCTACTAATCTATAAATAAATAATAATTATATTGTTCTGAATATTTTAAGTAATTGATCATTACAAATACAGACTACGTTATTCATCTCTGTATTTATCGTACAAAGACACCATAGAAATATCACATGGTATCAACTGATACTAATATTAATTAAATCACTGATGCAAATCAAATTTTACATATTTGTAAAATATTATGTTGTATATATCAGATGATGTAAAAAATTTCAAATGTTAAACGAAAATTAATTTTAAAAAGCGGAAATAAATACCCAGCGTTTAACATTTGCATTGATCCTTAAGCTCTATTTCATCCAGCACTCTTCCTCCTGGATACACAGTTCACGTGTTAAGAAAGTCTTTCGCAAATGAGAAATCGCGTTTCTCCCAGTCTTAATACCCATCACACAAAATGCACTTAATGTCCATTATCTTGAAGAAGTAAGACGTTAATTGAAATTTATATATAATATATATAGACACACCGTGCTCCTAAACTTTGAATTCATGTACAATACGAAGAAATTGTTTCGAATATTTATAATATATATCCACTAAAGCCATATTTCAGAAGAAAATTATGGAGCAGGAATTTCGACCTTAATTCCTTTTTTAAATCTCTAATTATCGATATTAGAGCTTGATAATTAATTATACAACATAAAGCATTCCATGGTGCATACATTTTAAATCGTTTATGATACCTACTAAAAATGATTGTTTCAAATGAATTAATCATTAAGACCATTTTCATATATACTTCTTAAAATAAATAATTTATGATTGCCCCATCATAAACTATTTGCAATTTCTACTGTATATTCATAGTACAATCATCCAAAATTAGAGACACTGATGAACGCAATGTCTTATTAAAATAACTTTGATGCAAAGGCCCGATGCCTACCAAAGTAAAACTTATACAAAAGAACAGGACATTATATTGTATCGAATATATGGGTTTCAATTTTATATTTTGTCCTTTTTTCTTTTTTCCTCTATTCATGCAAGAAAAATATATATTTGGGACTGACGTTTAATAGATATACTTTTATACACGATAATTAATTTGTATTTAAATCGTTGTCTTTGTTGCTTTCTGTTTTACTTGTTCGAATATATTAATCTACTTAAACTACCTTTGGCAAATATCTTCTATGGCTCGTACAAAGTTTAGACGAGATGTTTACGATTATACAATTAATTTATTTCCAATATTGTGAAGATCTTTTATATTATCTAAAAATTATTCTAAAAATATAAGTATCCGTGTATCTACAAGTAAATATCGTTATATATGCGCGATTCGCATTGTTCAAGATTCATGAATGTAAGAAGATGAATTAAAAAAATGGAAAAAATTGCTTAAAATCAAGTTTCGTGTCTATCATTTACTAGACATTTACTATAATAACGAATGTCGAGAAAAGTCGATCGCGAATATTCAATTTCGCGATCGCACATATGTTTCTTGGGAGAAATTCCGATTGGTATAAGCTTTATTTTGCCAGGCATAAGGGCAAATTTACATATTACTTTAAATATATCGTGCTTCTTTCTAATAATCTGTTCCATCGTGATCTTTATTCAGACCTCGAAGACCACTAATTCTAAATACGTCTTCGTTAAAAAGTTTCTTTTTTTCTCTCGGCAAATAACCAGTCTATGCAGCAATGACTATATGGACAACAGTGACGAATGACGTGTTTGTATGTGTGTACATTAATGTACATTGATCTTATCCATATGCACTTTAAAACAGGATAATTAACAATTCTCTTACCAACATCGACCACTGCCTCTGAGTCACATTTTACTTTACACGTAGTCAGTGGGAATCACAAGTCACTTGCGATACACATTATATGTCTGCACATTTATAGTTGGAAGATAATTTAGTAACTGGCTTCGTGTCCAGCAAGTATATACAAATCCGCGCCTTCAGATTCAGTCAGTGTACCTGATTGAACCAAATGGCTCTCCAGCATCACAACTCTATCGAAAAAAAATTAAAATTTTAATTTTTTAATTTTAAAACATTTAAGTTTAAAATGTATAAAAATTTATTACTGTACAAGAGACACATACTTATCCGACCCAAGTAGTCTGTACGTCCTACTCGGATCACTGATTTCTTGCGTAACTTCGCCATTCTTGAAACTTCTACCTTGCATGCCATGTTTGTGGAATGCTAGTACACTATCAGGTAAGCAAACTGAAAGCAACAAAATGATTATGAAAAAACTTATTATAAATATAGCAAAGTAAAAACTTTACCAATAAAAGAAATAGAAATTTACTAATGGATTCAATTTGAAAGTTAAAGTGTAACTCTGACATGTGCTTCCTGCTCGACCTAGGTTTTCCTTGTAGCGTTACCACTTTCACTACATCTATAAAACGGAAGTGTAAATAAATTATAGATCTTCAAACAATATTATATAACGATCCTTTTTCACTTACTATCATAACAAACTAATATTGCGTTTTTCTCTAGCTGTGTAACATTAATAACATGAAGGTTTTCCCTTCTTGGTATCACAGTGGCTGTAAAAATGGAAGAAAATAATAACAAGTATACTTTTTAAACTTAATTAGTACAGGATAACAGAGAGAAATGTACCAGAACCATCCATATCCTCTAATTCATCACTGTGAAACCAACTTGCCCCCGAGTTCATATTAATTAAATCCAACTTCAATTTATTTTGCTGATATGGTTGTTTCACAGACACGCACACCATCGGGTATTCCATTTCGGGTGTAATTATAATTTCAAATACGTTTAACGGCGTCGGTAGTGTACACTCGAAATGCTTTAACAGCATAAACTTATTAAGAGGATCGTACCATTGCATTAAAAATATTCCGGTCGGCATTGCACCACATAAATATTTATACCTGCGTTAAATATTTTATTGATTAATACATTACATAAAAGAAAAAATATAATATTTATTCATTTACCCGTTATATGGATTTCTTCCTACACAACACTTGGTACAGCCTTTTGTGTCTGGTACCTTAGTAGTTAGGGCAAACTTCCTAGGTACCAATCTCTCAGATATTTTGTTCATATGCAGTGAAAACCTGTGAGTCTGTTTGCTTTGCATCGCTAATAAATCGTGTCTATACAATTGCGGAGTTTTTCCTACAATTTGAGATCAGTATTGTTTATATAATAATTACGAAATGATACCTTATATTATTAATATCTTACCCGATAAAGACATGAGAACATCTTTAATGACATACATCCAAATCGTACGTCTGGGATACAATTGATCTATTGCAGTTTCATGAAGTTCATTTAAATTTAAATTATAAATCCCCTCCTCTGCCGCGATTAATAAATGTTGATCTCTCGTATCCGGATGAATCCAGCTTGCGGTACAATGTATTCTTAACGGACATCCATTAAATACCTATACAAAGATTCCAATATTTTTCCAGATACAAATTAGATTATTACTTTTTATGATTAATTGAAATGAGATAAAGATAGATAGACTGAACTAACTTTCGAGAAACATGCACCCATATGAACCTTGGGTGTTGGTGGCAGTCCATTGCTGATCGGTCTAGGAGGTGTATGGCGTTTTCTGTCCCTTCTTCTTGGAGGAACAGGAGGAGTATCAGATAATAAATCTGGGCTCATACTTTCTCTGTCTCCTTCATCTGGCATTTCATTTTGACCTACAAAAAATTGGTTTAGTGATAAAACAAACTATTTTTAATGTACTAAAATTGATGATATAATTATTTTAGAAAAAGAAAAATGAATTTTAAAAGCATGCTAGTAATGTAGGTTGAAAGTGGGGGTAGAATTATAGAAATTCACATTAAGGAGTCCTCTTAGGAAAAAAATTGTAATCTATAGTTTTAAATTAAGAATTAGGGTGCTTTTCTACCATTTGATTGGAGAGATTCTTCTCTAGGACCACTGTCAGAAAGGGATCGTTGACGTTGTCCATTGACAGCAGCTAAGGACTGAGCACTGTTCACCAGACCATACAATTCATCCACAGAGCTGTGGCGTCTGGGACTTGCTTGCGATCCTAAGCAACGAATCTACTTCTTATACTATTTTCTTGATACTTTTCATCTTTCAGTATTTCCAAATCACTTAATACTATCAAACTACTTTGATGCGTAACTTGAAACTAATACACTTTTGTCATTTTAATTGAATTGGTCTTGAGTTTTGTAGATTTATATGAAATAATTAGCAAAGATTAATATACATAAAAGCTCATGTAGTATTTTATATTGATAAAATGACTGCATAATTTAGTAGAAAATAGTTACAAGAATATGTGCTTACCTGACATATTATAATATGGACAATGCACTTCACAATCATTTGATGACTCTCCAAGAGGAAGGGTAGCTCTGGAAAAGAATAAATAGACCAGAAATTGTTAAGAAATATTATATATCAATGAGGATAAGTGTATTAGAAATTTTCTTTTTTAAAAACAAATGCTACTTCGTTGTTAGTAAAGTATAAATAATCTTTAAATAATAATTGAGAAATATGTATTAATAATAATAATAATTAGTCAAGAATTTAAAAGAAACATAGCATTGTTTATGAAATCGAGAAAATGCAATGAAAAAATGTTAGAAGGTAAAATCAACATGTACAAAATCATGAAGTATTAAAGCATTTGTTATCATATTTAGTGATTGTTAGTAATTATTTAATAAGCACTGATAGGTGTTTTTGGAAGAATATAGTGTGTCTTATAAGAATTGGTGCTTAGAAAAAATGATATGTTTAAGCAAATGTACAACTGAATTTATTAATACAATGTTTATCAATGAATAAATCAATCGTTAGGGAAAAGAATTTAAAATAATACTATTTCAAAATTATATACGGATTCTCTTTAAAATATCTGATTTCCCATGAATTTTATATACATTTAATTTTGTAGTATCCTATGTAATTGTTACAAATAAAATGTATCAATGAATTATTTAAAACTAAACTTAAACAATTATCATAAACAATTTGTACTAATTAAGAGGCAATTATTACTTTCAGCTACAAGTAACAAAAACAACCGAACTGTATGTACAACCAACAGATGAAACAGCCTACTATTACATTTTATCGTTTACTTACTGCAGGGAATATAGCTGGTCGCAATGCCCACCAACCATCGACATTGCATTCCCCCTGCACACATGAAACTATAATCATATACTATAAAACGATTACACATTCTTTTTGTTATTAATCCTGTAGAACATTTTTGTCTATGTATTCATATAATTACTTTTTAATACATAAAGTGATTCACTTATATTTTATGGGGAATATATGGGCAATGGTTCTCAGTCAAAATAATATACATAACTATGTTTAATCATAAATAAGGCATATTATGTAGTAACACTTATTAGCACAACCAATTAATTAGATACCATTTCATTTGCTTTTATCACAGCTGATTCCTTATCATCACTAAATTACAAAAATATAGTTGAAACATGTGTTCAAAATCTTAATCTCTCTGTAACAGATATATAAACTTCCACCACCAATATGGTTAACAGTTGTAAAAATTAATTCTACAAAAAAAAAAAAAAAAAAAAAAAAAAGAAAAGAAAAGAAAGAAGTTGCATGCAATAAACAACATTAAAAACATCTATTGCTAAAGAGCCATACTTTCAAAGTATAGACTCCAAAGTTACCATATTTACATACATGTATTGAGTTATATTTATACCTATAGGAAATTGTACAGGGAATATAAATAAAAGGTGACTAATAGGAAGAATCAAAGAAATGCATAATGCAAAATAGCTTTAATCAATTTTGATGCATCAAATAAAATGCAAAAGAAAAGATATTAAACAAAAAATCGTTAAGTAAATCTTAATAAGTTAGTAAGAAGCTGCTGAAAAACTAGATGATTTTAATACAAGGCATTAGGAAATATATGTGCCAGGTGCAAGGTGCAAGGGAAAAGGGTTACCTGCCAATACCTTAGCAACAACTCCTCATCAATGTACTGCAATAGACTCCTGTTGGGAGAAATTATTAAAATTACAAACTGATCAGAGAAATTAAAGCTATGAGAATTAAAATGAGCCGAGAAATTCGGATAAGGATCAGACGTAATATAAGGATAATGTATCAATAATTTCAAGATACTATACTAATTCAAGATTAGGATTTATAATAATAACAATTATAAATTTCAAATTTGAATAAAATATATATATATATATAAACATGCCAAATTTTATTGTGTCTCATTACATCGTATTATTTTCTATTCATCATTCATCAATTACTGAATGCATAAAATATTATGGAAACATATACAAAATATCACAGTCTTTAAAATGATGTTTTTTATAAAAGATATGGAAATAAATTTAACAAGACAAAAAGATCTTTATGTAAAAATAAAATATACAAGTGTGATAATAATACTTACGTAACAGTACTAGTGAATACATCAAGACTTTTTTGAACTTTCATTTCAATCATGCACTACTTAAACTAATTTATACACCAATCATCACATGCATACTTTGTATGTAGTATGTATTATTTAAAAAAATCAATCATTTGTAGAATATAAATAAACAAAAATATTAATTATTTATAAACTATAGTATCTATGAAGAAAATATATATATAAAGAAACAATCTATAATCACTAGCTTCATGCTTTAGATTTTTAGTCACTTTCTATATCAATAATTAAAATGGCATGCAAGTCTACTTTAAAAATCAGAATATATATACTTTAAATTAAATAAAAAATGTCATTCCATCTTGCTTGTAGTTTTATTAACATATTTATATATCTGGAATAATATTAATGTCAAATTTTCTTAGGTAACAATTCAAAACTGTATCATATCTTTACATCAAACTACCTGTATTTCATTACCTTAAACTCATATGAAATATCTCTGTGTCTGTATTGCCTTGATGCGATTCTTTACTATCTGTTGTATCTGTTGTAACGTTAGCGGCAACAGTACTGATACAAAGATAAACTATATCATGTCTAGGAAGACTACAGAATCATTAATATAAGGCAACCAAAACATTGTAAATTTTTCCATTAATTTTTTACATGACACAAGGAATAAGAATTATGCAAATAATTGCAATAAACTAAAAAAAAGATCTGAAGTATCTTTCAAAAATAATATTGGGTTGTTAGATTTTTGGAAGCGTTAAATTTACAAATTTACTTTTCGCTCGTCACCATTAATAGTCGATGCGCTGTATACAAAGCAGAAGCAAACGTGCCATATGCATCTCGACCTTTGTTAGATCAAAATTGCTGTTTTGCTTTAAACAGTTCTCAATTATGTAACGAGATTAAAATTTATATAAAATCTTAATTAATTAGATAGTAATCGTTAATTATTATCCTGTTTAAAAGACAGGAAATCAAAACAGCAATTACCATATTAGTGGAAGGATCTTAAAGCATCCCCTCCCTGAATTTTCCAGGACCACATATCAATTTACATAATTAAATAGATTTATTTTAAATATGCTTACTTTTCCTGTACGTCTTCAAACGCTGATCCGATACCGCAATCCGGATGAACATCACAGTTATGAACAGACTAAATAGTTAAACATAGAAATATTATTTTAAATATCTTATTATATAATATAGGAAATAATATAAAAAATATTTTTTATGAAGTGTGAAATCACCTTGACGTTATTCATAATATCCATGATATCCCAAGATGGGGTAGCATCCACAGAAGGAGAAATCGCGTCTCTTTGTAACGTTCCATCAAGATTAATTTGGTCTGTAACACGTATGTAATTCGTATTTGCAAAAAAAGGTAGAATATATATTTGAATATACTTATGTTTACCATCAGTGTCTAATTGCGGTATAGGACTTTTTGGTCTAGGTCTCGCGGTGTGACGCGATGCTATCCTTTGTGGAACATTAGGTACAGCTCCATCTTCATCTGCTTCTAAATCGGTGAACATATGACTAGGATTCGATACTTTCTGCAACAATTCTAGAGCTAAACGTTTACTCATTTCTCCTTGAAAAAATGCGTGCTGAAACGAAAGTTTCTATTCAAAATATTTTCTATAAAATTTGGGGACGATTTCGATGTATATTATACATATTCTAAAGAAGGAAATAACCTGCAGTAATTTTTCGGCGGTCGGTCGTTTTTTGGGATTTTTAGTTAGAGCAACTTTCACGAAATTATGGAATGTTGGACTCCATTTGTCACGATCCTTTAACGTAGGTGGTTTAAAGCCAGATTTGGACATGAGAAAAAGAGCTCTCATTGGATGTAAATCAAACATAGGTGGTTGCAATTCAGCTAATTCTATTGCAGTAATACCACAAGCCCAAATATCACAAAGTTGATTATAACCACCCTTCCTTTCTACAGCTGCAACCTACAGAAGTTTAAAATGTAGACTTCTAAAAGGTCTCTATAAAAGTATTTGAGAGTATCAAGGTACCTCAGGTGCCATCCAATAGGGAGTGCCAATAAAGCTTTTTCTTTTGTTAATAGTTGCGGTAATTTGTGCTGACACACCAAAGTCAGCTAGTTTGACATCACCAGCTTCAGTCAGTAATATATTGGCACCTTTAATATCACGATGCATTTTTCCCATGCTATGCAAATAAGCCAATCCCAAAAGAGTTTCTCGACACATGTATGCTATTTGTATTTCTGATAATGGTCCAGTTACTATAATATTAAAATATTTTTTAATACTTCAACATATCCCAGGGATGTGCTTCCAACATAAATACTTCCTTTCTACATATTAATTAGAAATTAAAACATTACAGAGGGGTGATAATAAAATACCTACTATGATATATATCCTGCAAGGAACCACCTCCACAATATTCCATACAAATCCATAATTTATCCCTTCTCAAGTAACTTCCATAATAGGCAATAATGTTAGGATGTCTGCAATCTTTCATCATTAAAATTTCTTGTTGAATTATTGCAAAATCATCCCCTAAAACATTTAAGTAATATACATATCACATAAATTTTTATTCATTCTTTGCAGTGGTACAATATGGTAATGGTACATTAAAGGAACATCACATTAATAACATTAAATTAAAATGTATTTTATTTGTGTATAGATATAAAATAAATAATCATGAATAAATTAACAAATACAATTACAAATACAATCAATGAGAAAAGATATGTTAATATATATTTATGAGCTTTTTATATATTGTTATAAAAACATAAAGATATAAGCTTGCAAGCTTTTACTCAAATATATATTCTTTACTGAAAAGTTAAAAATACACAAAAAGGAAAGTTGAAAAGAATGGTGCAAGATATAGATCAATCATTGTTTGACTAATAGTAACTTGGTTACAAAAAGCAATATAAAGGAGCAGTCTGAAATCCTAGTTAATCAACTTTTACTTAATCACAGAAATAGATCGGAAATGTAATTGATCACTCATATAAATGTTAATTTTGGAAAATCTTTAGTGAATTAAAACTTGAGTAGTTAGAAAAAACAGTTTAAAAAACTGAAAGGACATACCTGGTTCCAACTTGATAACCTTAATTGCAGCGAGGTCATTCATGGAAAGTCTTTTGGCCTGCGATAAAAAATTGAATAGTATATAAACATAACGTGTTCAATGACGAATATAAAAAATGCATGAGCGTACGAACCTTGTAAACATCTCCGTACGTTCCGCTGCCTATCCTCTGAATGAGCTCGTACTCATCCTGTGGATTTCTTCGGCTTATGTCACTGGACAACGCGTTTGCGTTCAAAGCCATTCTAAAACACGTATCCCCGCCGGTTTACCAGCTAACGAGCGTAATTAATATCTACAAAAGAAGATTAACGTTAAAGTGTAAAAACACATTTGTTCGTCAGAATGTCACTTTCGTCGAAACGTCGCCATTGTTCACAACAGCTCTGAGGTTAGTCACGACTGGGTAAGCGGTTCCTGCGATACATCGATCAATCGATCTTGTATCTCGTAATGAAACACGTTGAACTCCTTTTTTTCTGGTTCATACTTTTACATTTTTTCTTTTTCGAAATCTTTATTATAATACAATCTTTAGAGCTTTGAAAATTTTATGAGTTTAATAATTATAATTTAAAATTCTTCACGTATAGAGATATTTTTATATACCTGAAAACATATTAGAACTTGTTTCCTTCTTATTCATATTTTTATATTCTTTTCTTTTTCAAAATATTTATTATAATATATAATTTTTAGAGTCTTTGGGAATTTTATGAATGTATTGATAATTATAATTTATAAAACTATGTGCAGGTGAGTTAATATACCTCAACTTCATTTGCATCTCTCAAAATTACACAGATCGTTCGAAAATTGTATGCATATTTCACTTTTAATCAAACTAAATAATGCTGTAATCGTTTAATTGTATAAGTTTTCAGAAAATGATAAGTGACTCGAGAGATATTATTCAGACCCAGATTGGTGATATAATATTGGGAACATAGGTCACAGATAAACGTTATCATGAATAGTTTTAGATAGCGATAGATAGCAGCTATCTAAACAATGCTTTCTTTTCTAATATAAGGTTTAAAAATTACTAAATGGATTAATATATCATTTAAGGCAAGATTGGAAATATTCTATTGGGATATTCAACAGAGACAAATGTTATCAGAAATAGATAATCAACATTCTTTAAGCGTGCGTATGATGACTATATACGTACATATAGGAGCGTCTGACATCAACTTTACTTTTGAATAAGTCTAACAAAGGAAAAATCGAATTATTCTTTTTTAAAGTACCAATAAATAGCTCAATTATAGCTCAAATATACCCTAGACTAATAAATAATGCAGAACTACGTCAAACGTAGCGTGTACTTTGTTGTAAGGATACGTGCACGTACTTCCATTCATAGCCATGAAAAGCACTTCCTTCAGAAACACAGGGAGTGTATTTTCCCATAGGGGAAAACTCATTTTCCCAAGAATACAAAAACAACCTTGAATAATCACGATTAATGCAACAGCTCACACTAATTCTGACGATATTTCTAAATTCTATTCATTTCCATAAGCTCGTTATATCGAGAAAATGGATAAGCAATTGACTGGATCGATTAACAGCTCATTAACGCAGTTATTAATTCCTGCGTCTATGAAGAGACGATTCATCGGTTTCCCGCAAAACTGCTTTCACTCTGTATTAAACTATCGATTTATCAGTTACGATATTTATTGCTACGTAGTTAACCTTGTTAGTAGTAATTATAAATTATCCCGCGAGCGAAAATTCCGCGCAATATGATTCCCTTTACCGAGTTCCGACAGTCGCATTGGGAATAGAAAGTAACGCGCATCTCTGTCGGTAATTTATCATAATTCATAGAACACATTAATAGGAAGATAACTATTTCTTTCCATCTTAATTTAGGACATGTGAACTTAAAATGTAATAAAGCATTAAAATACGTGCATTTCTTTTTCCTTAAAACTTATCAAATTGTTTGCCGGACCTCCTTGCATAATCAAATTAATGTTATTAATAAAGTTTCACAAGTTACAAATTAATAGGCTCTCTTGTAGTAACAAGTTTGAAAAGCAAATGAAATAAAGCAAATGAAATAAACAAATATCAATATCTAATTATCCCATTTGATGTAAAATTGTAAAATTTCAAAAAATAAATCTATAACCCACAACTTACAACTTTCCAACGTACTAATATTATTAATTGATAAATTATTGTGCAAAAGGGTCTCGGTAGTTAAATTACGTTTCGTATAGACTTGTAATGATCTGTAAGGAGCTTTCTCTTGAAACTTTGTGGAGACAAGTTTGGGAGCCGGGTTGGAAATTGGAGAGGGCGCGGTGATGGTGTTTCTCCCTGGCTAAGCACAAAAATAAAAAGTATATAGAACAAATGGGCGGCTAAACTCGCCGTAGCATGGCATAATGATAACACGCTCGAATAATAAGGATAGCCAACAGAGGAGACAGGGTTGGATACGCACGCGTGGGCCTGCGTTTGGGGCCCGTCTTCCGCTTCCACTCCGATGAACGTTCTGGCTTTAACTCCGGCTCAGTTCCACTACGTGCTTCCAGCATTGTACTCCAACGTCCTAGATACACTCGATTTTACGTCCAGCGGGCTGTTTTCTTTTCTTCCTTCTCAACCATCGCTGCTTCCTGTACGTAATACGTCTATTCTCCTCAGATTATAATACTTAACAACTAATACCTAGCTTCAATAACATTTGGAAAAAAATTGCGTGTTGTGAAAGAAAGTTTAATCCTGTCTAGCGAAGAACTTTGTTATGTGAAGTTGTTGATTCAAAATTTTGTTGGTGGTTTATACAATAATCCTTATTAAAAAAACAAAACAGAACATTTTAAAATAATGATATACAAATCTAAAATATGAAAAAAGATTATATCTAGAGTAAAATCCTCAAATTTGTAAACTTACTTACGATGATATACAGCTGATTGTTATTGTTGAGCATAGGATGCAGTGGAATTCAATTTTCCGCTACAAATGATAACGAAAGTGATCAAATTATATTATAACGTATCAAAGTTTTAATTAGACGAAACATGACTTTGTTTGATCGAGACTATTGTATCTAGGGAAGAACAAAGAAGATTGATTTACTTGAATAAGTTTTGAATTGGTACTTATATTGTTGTGTTTTGTAGTAGTAAAAAACAGTGTAAAAAATTTAAATTTCATAAGGGATGTGAAGATGTTTTGGTGAACTACCGATGATGGCGCTGCAGGATCTTCGCTGTCACGGAGTTTCCTTCGAATTTCACAACAGCTCACTTCGTCTTATGTTCTTCGACAGAGAGAATCTCGATGTTAATTGTAGACTATTGGATTAACTACGAACATCAACGCCATCTCTGGAACTATAATTTCAAATTTATTTGTTAATTTAAATTAAATGTGACAAGGTTTTAATTTTTTGCAAGTGTCGAATATTTGTGTTTTAAATTCCATCGAACTGAAGTGTACAGTGTTTACAGTGAAACTATTTTATTAAAGAAAGGAAAAGATATCTTAATTTTTTGTTATAAATAATTATTTTTTAATTCAATATGTACAGCTAATTGTGAATACGGAAGAAATACCAAAGTGATGTGATTTTACGAACTTTCGAAACAGCTCTCTCATTGTGATTCATTTGCCGCTAATTTGCTATAACTGTCAATAATCGATCTAACAATCGATTATTTCGAAATAACATCGATTACATCAACGAACTAAAAACTGTAGTTATTTTGTGATACAATTAATAACGAACTTATGTCCACGAAACAAAACAATACAAATGAATAATTAAAAGAATAATTAATAATTCATCTGAAAGTAAAATCGCCAATAACAATAAGACTAAAGCGTTGTTGATAATAAACATCCAAATAATCAATACAACTTTATAAAATGAAGTACACTCTACAAAAAATACATAAGTAAAATAAATAATTTTAATAAACATAATAGATACACAAGAAGTATCTCAACGAAGAAGAATTTTCAAGAAATATTCATTTAATTACAAAATAAATTACTACCTTCCAAGATGAAATTCACTTATCTCCAAAGTATCGCTGTGATCGTATTTCTGATAGTTGTTCGAATTACTGGCGAGCAAAGATTCGCGGAAACTCCAGCTCTGTATCAAGAAGTTTCCTCCGGTGACGATGTACAATTAAGGTGCAGGGTACAGGACAAACGAGGTCAATGTATATGGCAGAAGGACCGGAAACCAGTAGGTATGCATCCGGATAAGTACGAATGGGCCAGCGGACGCGGCAGCGATTGCACCCTTCTTATCAGGAGAGCCTCCCTCGACTTCGATGACGGCTACTGGGAGTGTCAAGTCACTTCTGGTGACTTCACGCGACAGGACGCCTTAACTTCTTTACCATCTCGTCTTTTAGTTAGGGGTAAGATTTAGTTGAAAAATTTTTAACAATTTTTCTATATAAATTGGTGGGGTTTGATAGTTTGATTAATCGCCGCTAGAGGGATAATACTTAATTCTTATTCTCGCAAGTTTTTCAATGATTGAATTTTCTATACAGGGTACCCTAAATAAACCTATTACAAGTTATTTCCTCAGAAATTAATGAAGTTTGAAGCGAGTTTTAAGGAGTAAAAAAGAGAGGTTAGAATTGTATTTCAATGGAGAATTTCCCCTAAATTGAATTTCAATGGAAGGTGATATCAATCTCTTTATTATTTGAATAGGTCTTACCAAACTGAGTAACATTTACCATTTTTCATTACGTATAGTTATATTAATTGTACTTTCTAGTAATTTCTGCGAGAGAATTTCTTTTGTATGGTTTATAAGCTTCATTATATTATATAATTTATTAAATATTTACTTTGTGTATTCAATTTACTGTTTAAAACCTTTTTTAACCTTCTGTATCTATTTCATATATATTTCTAGATACAGTTTACGCTTTGTTTAAATAAAACATTCCATAAATTGTTGTCTGTATTGAGTTGAACATACTGTTTTTGTTTATTTGTTTTTATTGTAACTTTCCATTTATCTTTTTTTGTCTATTTCTTATGCGAAGCACTATTTGTTACTTAAGAAAATTGATCTCTAAAATTTCACTGAACATTCTTTTTTTTTTCTATATTCACTGAAATCTAATCCCACATAAATAGCGGCACGTTTTACGCTTCCAAAAACCTTCCACTTCACTCTACCGTCATCATCAACCAAATTTCCATGACCTGCACCAGACCAAGAACTTTTTCATCCACTCGAGAGCTGATCTTCGATACTAGCCTGCATCTGTACCATATCACCATCTTAAGATATCTAGAAAAAAGATACGGGAACAGGTTGCCCAGTTTTTCTAACGAAAATTCATCTCTAAGAAAACACTTAAAAATCTTGAAATTTATCAACCCAGTAATCCAATTTCCATTGAAACACGGTCAGGACTACCGCTTTAGATGGATTGCATATTAATGTACATATGTAATATGTTTAAATTAAGAAATCAACAGAGGCTACTTAACGATCTGCACACAACGTTCCACGAAACGTTAAATCGTTAAATAAGTGTGTACACTTAGTTTTAACGGAACGTTGGGTTTTTACGTCACCCTGACAGGTATCGCTTTCCACAAGCGTGAATGATCCTCGACGAATCGTACAAGTGGCTAATCAGATTCTGACGCCTCCTCAATGGAACGATGCAGATTTGGCGGTGCAATTTAAAATTCGCTAAACGCGGGCAACGGTGTGATGCAACGTGAACCAGTCGTTCCGTTCTACTTTCCTCTTAGCAGCTTAGATTTTTGCAACAACCGCTTTAACGAAAATTTTCTGTAGAATAGAATAACTCGACCGTGCATTGGATATTTTGATAATCACAATATAGTCGACAAGTGGTGAATCTAGGTGAAAGAATAAATGTATAATAAATGTAAAATAAATTGTTTTCATTTGAGGGTTTGTTCTCGAGAGAGTCGACTTTACAAATTTGCCTAGTATATGTGAACTTGACTAATTACTGTTTTGGTATGAATAAACAATCAGCAGGAGGTAAAATAAGTCAAAAGTGCAGAATAAAATCTTTCCGTTTAAGGGTTGGTTTTCAAGAAAGTAGTGTTTGGAATATGTTCGAATTTTCTTTGGAAATTTCACTTTCTCGCACAACTGTAGAATATTTAGTAGATAACATAAATTTCTATTCAAGTTCTATTTCTTTAGTTATATTAATAAATGAATTTGCATAAACATGTATAGTGTACTTATTGCGAGTCATAAAGAATATTCTTTTATTTGATATTAATGTGCTAGGGAAAGTAAAATGAAAGTGGATAATTTGGTTTAATTGCAATTATGAATGAAAATAAAAACATTGAAAGTTTCTCTCTTATTTCCGTTATTATTAAATGTCAATGTATTTCAGTAAAACCCCGCAAACCACGGTTGGAATATGGAGGGACGATTTTAAACTCCGCCCTAACTCTAAGGGAAGGCCAGGAAGTTACCATTTCCTGCGTATCAAGATATGGAAACCCACCGGCGCTTATCAAATGGTGAGCTCAGTTAATTACTCCTTTATAAGGGTAAACCTAGCCCAACTCTGCATAATCGTTAGTAGAGTATACATGTTTCCTACATCTCGCACTTTATATCTCTTATTTCATTTGAAAAATCCTATATTCTCTGTCCCATATCTAATATAGATACACAATCCTGTCTTTCTGCAAACAACATTTTGCTATCCTACAAGATGAGATTCGTCTGCCACAAATTTTTCATAAAAAGAACATCGTTATATATTACAGTAAAAAGATTCTTGTGAAATTACTAAAAAAATCGTCTTTTAATTACCAAGTAAAATTACTTGGTAATTAATAATTTGATTAAAAAATGGTGAGGTGCAAAACTATTCTTTTCAATTTACTTCTGGTTCTCTGGCTACATTCATTCCAATTGTACACAGCAACAAAACACTTGTGCAACGGTACTGGCTATATTCCTATCGTTTTTGCAACGACTTTCGTTTGAAGGTATGCTAACTGTAGGCGAAATTACGTTGTTACTTTTGAAATCTAAATAAAATGTTAAGCACAAATCTAATAACAGAAATCAATACTTCATAAAAAGCAAAAATGAGCTCATTCCACGTCAAATTGATTTTTGTCAGTGGCATGGACCTTATTTAAAATGAAATATGATGTAATTTATATAAAGTTAGGAAGAGCTTATGTCATCACTCTGCTGATTTCGAATTTTTTACAGAAATACACTTAGGAATTTTTATCTCAAAAATTATTTGTCGAATCGAGTTGCTTCTTTTTTAGTTTCAATGTAAAAAATCGTAACAATTTTTTTTACATTGAAAGATTAATTTTATAATATTGAAAATTATAAACAATATCTTAGTTCATAAATCTCTTCTTGAAAATCAGGGGTCTAAAACTTAAAAAGAAATGCGACCACATTCCTGGAAGTTTCAGCTATAAAACAAGTCCCTTTTTTAAAATGGAATTATCTAATGTAATTCTATGTTATTTATTGAGAATACTCCAATTGGCATTGACAAAAAGAATTCCTTAAAAAGTTCCCTCGTTTATACAACTAGACACTGACGTATACTTTGTATTTGCAGATTCTCTGGTTTCATGAAAACAGTGTTTCGCTAAGAGATAAAAAGTGCGGTTCACAAAGGCTATAGACGAGGCAAGAACCCATAACGCGGTGTTTACGCAGCGGAGAGGTTTGCTAGCAGCTTCTTTTTTCATGTCATGGTCTAGTGATCAGCTAGCCACACCTCATCTAAATTCTTATAACATAAAACTCACTTCTGTACCGATCATCATGTTCGCATGAGCGGCGTTACAATTTCCACGATCGCCTGGCCGCCGTGAATGCACGTGTTACGCGATGTAAACACATCCACGGAACGTTTTAATCTGCTCTTCAAACGATATATAATCCTAATTGCTAATTTAAGTCGCTACTTTCATTTTGTACCTTTGGTATAGTCGTTAAAGTTATAAATGAGATTAATATGTATTGTTCAATTTAGTCCACATTTGATAAATTTACTATTTCATTTACTAGCTTGTGCCAAAAGTTTCTTTCGTTTTATAAGGAAATAATAGATACACAACGATTTTTTGTTTCATATTATTTTACTGAATTATGTATGATCCACTTTGTTCTATTGTAACAATGGACCATACATAATAGTATTTGTAATTTACAGTGGCGGACAAAAGAGAGATTATACAAAGTTTTTTAAATATAGCATATTTTTAGATTTTTATTTCAGATCTTTTAAATTTATTTTTGGTCATTTATAATGAAAGAATTCACAACGAACAATGAATAAATATACTATATACTATAGAATTAGACGACTGTCGATAATATGGTAAAAATATTTTTTTTTTTTATTTTGGTTTTTACAATTTGTCCTGAAGGACATTTGGTAAAGTGTTATATCTCATTGGTAAATAAAAATAAAATAAAATAAATATAGCATGTGGGTGGCTATCCCCAGCGGGGTGCCAGCTTCGTGTTTTCTAAGTTATATCTTTTATGGTAAAAATATTTAGTACAAAAGTAAGATACTAAAATTTATAGCGTATCAATTTTAAACTTTCTTCCATCCGTAACTGCATATTACTTCCGGTACACTGAATTTTATAGCACGATTATTTCCTGCGTGAAATTAGAAATCTGTTGACTCTTTCAAATTGAGAAACAGATTAATTAATTGCATTTAGGTATTTGAGAAATTTATCCTTTTTTATCTATAAAAATAAAAAGGATATTTTGTGGCCGAAAATTTCATCGCTATAGATCGTTAATCGCTTAGTTAGAAAGCGCAAACGATTTAAATTAGACGAGGAAGTGGTACGAGTGGGGGACAAGTTTCACTGGTAATTGTCCGTGAATCGGATTCGATCCGTTTCATTTTTCACGGAATTCTATCTCTCAAACGATTAACGTTTATTTCAAGAATTGAAAAGAATGATTTCTCTCTTCGTTGGAAATCATTTCATAAAATAAAAAACAAGTAAAAAGAATTCTGCCTCTAAGCTAGCGGCAAATTAAATTACTAATAAATTATACTAAAATAGAACATTCCCTGTACAGATTTTTTGTTTAACTAGAAAGATTTAAGTAAAAAAATCAAGTAGAAGATTTCTATTCCCTGTACAGACTTTTTGTTTAACTAGAAAGATTTAAGTAAAAAAATCAAGTAGAAGATTTCTATTCCCTGTACAGACTTTTTGTTTAACTAGAAAGATTTAAGTAAAAAAATCAAGTAGAAGATTTCTATTCCTTGTACAGATTTTTTGTTTAACTAGAAAGATTTAAGTCAAAAAATTAAGTAGAAGATTTCTATTCCCTGTACAGATTTTTTGTTTAACTAGAAAGATTTAAGTAAAAAAATTAAGTAGAAGATTTCTATTCCTTGTACAGATTTTTTGTTTAACTAGAAAGATTTAAGTCAAAAAATTAAGTAGAAGATTTCTATTCCCTGTACAGATTTTTTGTTTAACTAGAAAGATTTAAGTAAAAAAATTAAGTAGAAGATTTCTATTCCTTGTACAGATTTTTTGTTTAACTAGAAAGATTTAAGTCAAAAAATTAAGTAGAAGATTTCTATTCCCTGTACAGATTTTTTGTTTAACTAGAAAGATTTAAGTAAAAAAATTAAGTAGAAGATTTCTATCACGTTTCAAGATGTAATACTTCACGGGATAATAATATGAAAACGTATATAAATATATCTAAGTTAAAAGTATTGTAATATTTAACAGATAAAACAAATCTCTATTTAGGTTTCATTTCTTCCATTCGTTTAATCATTTTGGTAAAAATATGAATTTCTATATACATCCACAGTATGAATAGTAAATTTTCACTCAAATCAATTCATAGTCTGCGCATTTCACTATTCTATGTATCTTTTATGTCTTCGGTGCCTGTAAAAGAGCAACTCACAGGAAAGAGACTCGGAACAGTGAATTTCACTTACGTATACCGGTGTATTCTTTTCCCATTCGTTGGAAACGAATCGAATGTGGAACGAAGAGAGCCAGAACAGTTCCTAATTTCACACTTGGTCTTGCGTTCATAGAAATGATGCCGGCCGTTGTAACGGGGCGAGGTAGCAGCGACTCTTTTTACAGCCTTTAATAGGCACGCTGTCTAAATAATTCGTCGTTTCTCATATTTTTTCCTTTTACTCTTTGTCTCTTCCTCTTTGCTCCATTTCGCTGAAGATGCAGCGGCAAGCGTAATTATGCAGATTGTAGCCATAGAAGCGGAGAAACTGGCCGCGGGCATAGTCTCCCCGTGAATCACTCTAGAAAGGGTATAAACCTTGAATATCGGTATTCGTGGGAAATTGCTAAACCGCTTTCCGGAAACTTGGGCGTAACGGCTGTTGCGATTAGGATGGAGCAGTGACGACATTTTCTACCTGCAATTGTAGAAATTTTATTAGAATGTATCGATAGTTTTGTAAATAATTGAGTTTGAAAATTTTTAGCCGATTGGTGAGATTATAAGTCATTTTTTTTTTTTTGTTTATGGTTGAGGAAGTTCTTCCAAGTATTTCGTATCGAAGAATAAGTATATTAAAGAATTAATTTGGAATTATTCAGAAAAGTATTATTTGTTTGTTTAGCATTCAATTAGGAGCTTGAGTCAATGAAATAGTTTTGATGTTACCTTTAGAGTTTCATACTAATAATTGATCGTCATATTAAAATATTGTAAATCTTTAATGATGAACTCTAGTTATTGTTTGTTTGTAACACCAATTACTCTGTGATATATTTTCATTCATGCCAAATATAAAGTAGCTTCCAACGTAAGAACAAGCTTCGAATATATTAAAAATATTTAAATAATAAGATATTAAACATACTTATGGAACCAACAGTAAGCTGATAGATAGGTATTAAACATATGACTGAAACCAAGCATTAGTTTGATAATTAGCTTTAGTAAACAGTAGAAGGATTGAAAAACAAGCTAATGAACAATATTGGAGTTCTAGTTATACTGCGGTAGATATGCAGCATGAATACGCATCATTCATTCTCCATAAGTATATGAGAACATCCTTGACTCACTTTCAGTACATGTGAATCTTAGCAAATGTAATAATTCACCCTATCTATTTTAGAATTAACATATACAAAACATAGGTTTATGTATACTATCAAAAAGTTGAAAATCACTACATACTTCACATAATTTAAGAATTTAATAAAAAAAGGTTGACTTAGAATTGGAATTCTGTTACCATAGGAAATCCTTTAGCCAAGAATTTATCAACATGAAGAATAATTCTAACATTAAATTTGACTATTTCCCAACATAAAAAGTAAACCTTGATTTACATTAATTTTAATATTGATAAAAATGTAATGTTAAAATTGCCTGAAAATTGAGAAATATGTAGCTGCGTCTAAAGAAATGGTTTCAAATTTTTTACCCTTAGTGTATATTTATTATAAAAAAATTTTTTAATATCAATTGTTTGTCCTTTACACAGGTACATAGGAGGGGATGAAGTAGAACCATTAAGGGAACAAACAAACGCGACAGAAGTGGATAGTCCGAAAACCTGGGCAGCCCACAGCCTCCTCCGTGTCCGTGGACAAAGGGAAAACCATGGTCTGCCGATTCGGTGCATCACGATGCATCCATCCAGCGTCGTTCCAACATCTGCGGAAACACGACTGGATGTGCATTGTATGTATATTCCATGTACTTTTGTACAACTGATATTAGACAAGTTTCTATCGATGCAGAATGGAAACAATCGTAGTATTTGCAATTCACGCTACACTTCACTTTTAACCATTCCAGTGAATACACATCAGAACCCTATGGCAAATGATAATCTTTCCTTTCATAAAATAGAAATCTAATATTAGATCTGAATTTCTAATGATTGGAGTTAGGTAGATGATTTGACCAGTTTCTATTTGTAAGAGTACCCTGTTTGGAAAGTAGCAATGTTTTGGCGTAAGATATTAGAAAAATGGTCATTTGTGTAACTTCTGAGTTGGGATTTTTCCTTCTTTATATAAAATTGTCGAGAAACGATCATTTCGAGGTTTCAGATTTTCTGTATAGTATAGCACATATTTTCGAAGATAAATGCGTTAAAACTTCTTTTAAAATTGGGATATGTTTCTTAGAGTTGGAATTACATCTCAAATTTCTTACGATACTAATTCTTTTTATAGGAAAGACTAAAAATAATTCTTTGAATAATCCATCTACTAAATCTTCAACTTTTATCTAAAAGTCTTTAAAAATGGATTATATTGATTGTGCTCCATTAAGAAAAAAAACAATGTTCAACCATTACTAAATTATATGTATATCAAATTTCAGACTCCCCAGATGTAAGAATAGAAACGAAGCCCCGACTCCTGGTGGCGGCACTGGAGGATTCGGCTAGCTTTATGAGCCTGAAATGCTTCGCGGATGGCAATCCCAGCGGAACGATCAAGTGGTTCAAGGATTCAACTCCCATCGCGGTAACAAGCAACGTGGTGGCGTTGATGCTAAACAGAACGCAGCAGAACGGCACGATGACCGGCTCCGAGTTGAGATTCGAGCCGGTCAAGAGAAACGATGCCGGTCTCTATTCTTGCAAGGCGGTCAACGTTATCGGTGAAAGCACCGCGGCTAACTATAGACTGGACGTACAATGTTAGTCCGACTTTTACCATGATACTTATTTCTTTTTCCTTCTTTTTCTTTTACGAACAACAACCATCGTGATCAACAACGAGAACACGTCAATTTGGCTACTTTCCTCGCCTAACTATGCTGTACTTTTGTTCTAAGCGCTTTTCAGACAGAGGAACAGTTGGATAGAATAATGGCAGTTGTGTGCTCATTGACATGAACGTCCATTTGTCATTTATTAGCGGTAGCGTTACGGTTTGCTTTAAATAATAGTTATGGGTTTCTCCCTTTGATGAATCGTGGCTTCTTTTCTAGACCACTGTAGTCTCCTTTCATTTAGAATAATTATTTATTTAATCCTTCCGACTCTAGTGCGATGATATTATCTGCTGTTGGATATTTTTCTGATACCACTAAGACCCATGATATACAATGCCATGACAAATGAAAGTACATTTTCTATTTAAAAAAAAATTATGAGTAATCTACCCTTTTTGCAAGTTTGAAGAATCTTATTATATTACTGTAATTATTCTTGGTTGATAGTGATCACCGTCAATTACCTTTAAATCTTATTTAAATCTTCTATTTTTAGATGGTCCCAGATTAAAATCAGAAGATCCTACTTACAACGACACCGCGCAAAAATTCGAAGAAACGACTCTGCTTGGTACAAGCTTGGAACCCTTCGAGTGTATAGATTTTGAAGCAAATCCTCCACCTCAATATCGATGGGTGCATCTTCGTGGTGGCGTGACGGAGACCATTGAGAATCCGCTGCAGACCAAAGACGGTGGTAAACGTTTACATTTGAAGAACGTGATGTGGTCCGACGAAGGGGAATATCGATGCGTGGCATTCAATGTGATCAACGGAGTGCGGAGAGAAATGCCCAGCGAGGCTCGTTACGTGCTCCACGTAACCGGACCGCCTGAGATACAGGCGAGGCCGTCTTCCGGTGGAAAGGGTATTTACGAGTCACTAGGATGGGCCGGAGAAGCAGAACACACTTTGAAGTCTCGCTTTTGTTCGAGACCTCCGCCTAGACTCGTTGCTTGGCAATGGGGAAGCTCGCATATCAGAGCTGGCGAGTATCAAAATATGTTTGTTAATGGTGGAGCTTTCTAAAAAAAAGGTTTATAGCTGCAGCATATATTTTTTAGCCAAATAGACAATTTCTTTTTTTTCTAGGCGAGAGTATTCATCCAAAATACGAAGCATTATCATTAGAGCATATCAAGGAAAACGATATGCCAACTAATTGCTACTGGGCGAAGCTAATGATCAAGGATCTCCAAATAGAGGACGCTAGAATATACACCCTCTTAGTAGAAAGCGAAAAGGGTAGAGATTCCACTAGTATCAAACTAACTATTCGTGACCCAACGGAGATGAGAGTAATTGCAGCTGCTGCTGCGGTAGGACTATTATTTCTTCTTCTTCTAATATCCATTGCTGTATATTCAGTGTTAAGATTGAAGAATAGAAGATATCGTCGAGAAGAAGATGGTAGCATTGCTGCAGATGCATTATATAGCAATACACCTACAGCAGATAGACAAAAGAATATGAACTCATCTCAAAATAAAGCGTATGTGAGAAAGACGAACACGGAGGGTGGATTGGCTGTTACGTATGATTATGACCAGATCACGAAGCAGGTGCGCGCCATGAGCCCAGAAGCACTGAAAGTCAGGCGAGCACCAGCTGTTCTTCAACCACCAACCATTGTATAACTGTTAATACGCTCATTGCCATGACGATCGTCGATGACTGACGGTGAACTTTTCTACTGTGACTTACCTGTTATTGACCATATTGTGTAGATCCGTCTTCACTAAAAACAGGTCATATTTTGTATTAATTGTGATTGAAAATTGAAATAGTAGAATTCATAGACCCTCTGTGGTAATGCTACACAATCTCCATTTATTTTTTCCTTAAAGATGAAGTTTATATAGAATTTGACAATATTATTGGTATATTGCCACAAATAAAATTCAATAGATGTGATAATTTCATTACAAATGATAATAACTGTGAGTACTTGACTGATTGATTTGGAGGAATTTTCTATTTTATTAATTGGAAATTGAATTATTTGTTGTTGCTACTATTGTTACATTTTAAATCGACTTTAAGCTTTATTAATGTAATTTTGTAGTAAGTAGATACTAGATTTGTAATATTGTTTATGCAACATAAATGCATTTTTATATCAATGTACTCTGGAATTATATTTTTAGTATTCGCGTGACTGATCTCGTTGTTGAACATCGTTTCCCTTGTTACATACTCAGAGTCTTACATCGATACTTATTTTTGTGACGACATGTTTGTGTAAAAAAGAATGCCAAATAATAAATATATGTACATATTAGATAATTATGTAAAGAAAATGCTAAATGCACTTAGTGCTATAGGAAATACTTAGCTAATTTTAATAGTACTGTATATGATGAATCTTGCACTATAAAGTAACATTGTGTTCAGTGCAATAATGCAGCATTGCATCACATTAATTTAGTATAATATATTGTTAATTCCAAAGCGTACTATTAAAAGATATTACAGTAAATTTTATAGAAATAGATTTTGGGATTTTAAATATATCATCTATTAATTTAAATTTCTCTTTTATTTATTTAATATCTTTTAAACTTTCGATCATTGACATCTTGGCGCAAAATAAGATGTCCTACGTAACTATGAAATAGCATTGACGAACCTACATAATACATAATCAATCTTTATGTAGCATTAAATACATTTTACACATTGTAATATTTTATCATAAAAAAGAAAAGATATTTATAATCGGTAATCTTCGAGAACGCATAATTTTTCCGTTTTTCTAAAAAAAATATGATATGTATACATATCTCTGGTATTTTAATTACATTATAAATTCATTGGTCCCGAACAGGCGTTTCCAAGTATATAAGTATTTGCAATACATATATTACTGACATCTATAAAACTTAAACCTTACATTATTCGCGCAACTGCATATTCCTCTTCCATACACTTCAATGTTCCTCTTAAAGTCAGGTACACTTTAAATAAATTCAGTAACATTCATTGCGTGTAAGGTGTAATTCTAACATATTTCTTTTCTTTGTAGCTTTACGGTGCATCTAAAGAAATCAACGAAACAATTGAACGATCGTAATAACTATAATAAATTTCCATAAAGTCCATATGGTGCATAGTAGATTTTTCAAAAATGGAGGATTGATCTTTGTATAACAATGATTCTTTAAAAATTATTTGTCCAACAGTCGCTTTTCCTTCTCTTTCTAATATTTTTTTTTAATCCCTGACATATCAGTCATATTTGCACATTTCAACGCAAGTAAAAAAGAAAAATAATAGAAAAATGCAAGTTCTCCATATATGTATATTTCATACATTCTATATCGACTTTAACATTTGAGTTGAACATGCCACAGAACTTCTTAGAAGTTATCGTTGTAATGTATACTTCTTTAATATCAGGGATTCATTCAGATATATTGCTCTCAAAATTAGGTCAAATTGTAACTTCATATACCATTAGAATCAAATATTCTCTTCATTCGTGTTATGGTTTCTATATAGCTTTCTTTTTATACATGATCAACTCAATGTATTATTAAATAACGTGAACGATAAAGTTTAATTTGTATAGTACACAAAAATATATATAATTTACAGGAATTCTCTCATGTATCATGCTACAAAAATAGCACGTACACGTGTCTTTTCTGACTCGAAGGAGCTTAATCTCGGTTTTGTTCCATGAAAACTTGTACGCTTGTTACAGACATATTCTGTATGCGTAAATATTGTCATCAATAGGATTACGATTGAGGTTTCTTGCGTCTGCCAAATAGATTACTTAAAACAGAGCTTCGTTTGTAATCGCGGTCCTTGCGATTATTACCCACGCTATGTTCACTTTCTGATCCACTTTCGCTAGTTCTTCTACTTTCCACGTTCGTGAGGGGTTGAGAATTTTGTGGAACTGCTGGAGGAGGCACATATGATGGCGGTAGAGAAACTGGTCTACCTGTGAAGGTTGAATTATTCTGTTGCACACCCTATAACAGATAAAAATATGTTTTAAGATCTAAATTCTGAATTTGGTATCTTAAATCTTTCTTCATTCCTAACTTTATCTCCTTTTCTTCTTTTATTCCTATAGTCCTATCAAATGAATAAAAAAGATAAATGAACAGTAATGCTTTGCAAGGATCTAATTAATTTTAATTGGTAAACACGTTTGAGTTTTGTATAACATACTTTATGAATGTTCTTATCAAGAAGCCAATAATTTAGTTATAAAAGAATTTATAATACTGGTTTTATGTTGGTTTCATGTTAGCTTCTATTTAAATCTATTTAAATCTATTTAAATATATAATTACCTCTCTGGATCTTGCGATTCCATAAGAAACATTTCCATAAGCTGTAATAGAAAATATTTATTATTTTTTCTGTTAAGATGACTCTGTTAATCTTATGCAATTATTAACGCAGAAAACTTTTATCTTAAATAGATATTATTAGGAAGACAATTTAGGATAGATAAAAACAAACAAAATTGGAAGGTTGAACAAAACATGCAAGAATGATTCGCTGACAAACAATTAACAACGACTAACCAGGATCATGAGGAACACTCCACTGAGCTATTCTGGTTGGTGGAGGGGCACTTGATGGCAAGGGAGGTGCTAATTCTACAAAATAACGACATACAATGAAAACAAGGGATCTCCTACACATACGCAAATGTAAGTATGAGGGTTTCCTAAGTACCTTGTGAAGTATTAAGATCCGCGCTACTTTGTCTATGCCAGGTTGTAGTCGATGAATACTGACTGGAACCGTTATGATTCAAGGTTGCGCTGCGTTGTTGATAAAAACTGGATCTTCCTTGTTCAATGTCTACAAAACCACAAGAATATCATATTCCAATTACTATTTCATATTCTTGTAATCAACTCATTCAAAGAAAGTGCATAAAATTAATATACCATCGCGTCTGTATTGAGGAATAGCTTCTGAACTAGGTGATCGCATTGGAATAGGAGGTGGTGCTCCTCTTGGAGGAATAGGTGGTTTATCTCCAGAATTTGATTGATACTGGTCCCTCTGACTTGCTAGTTGCTCTTGTTGCATCATTTGTTGCTGCTGTGCAAGCAATTGTAGCTGTCTGTGCATTTGCAAGAACTGTGTTTGGGTCTGAGGCGATTCATTTCTTTGCGAAGCTATAAACTCAGCACTACTCTGCGATTCACGTTTCTGTTGATTTTGCCTGTGCATCTGGAGGAATTCAATCTGCACGTTGCTTGCAGAGTGTTGATTCGGTACATCGCGTCTAATTACGGAATTCTTTCGTTCCAGTTCAGGAGTCGAAGCGTGACTGCTACTAGTTGAGACATTATCATCAGCATGTTCTATAGACACATTCTGCAACCTCTCTAAACTTTCCTTTTGCGATTCGTCGTAACTTAACAATTGCATACTAGGAGGTAACTTGGCGTGGAATGATATCTTGTTGACCCAGTCTTCCATTTCTTGTTGACTTGGTGCCAAGAACAAAAATTCTGATCCATCTGTACATTTCAACCTGAACACGTTTTTCTTCTTGGTATAGTCATCCGCTTTCTCACATATGGCATTGAAAATAGTAATAGGAGCAGTGGCTGCCTTGCTCAGTGAGAAATCTTCCATATCTTTGAAGAAACACAGAAGTTGTCCACATAATACAGTATAGTATTGTTTCCAGGAACGCACTGCTGCTTTCTTGCCAGCACTTTGAAGCTCGTGTTTCCTCTCTAACAAACCTTGAATCTCTACTGGTGGAAGGGCGTCCATATTCTCCATCCTTTGAAGTTTCCTGAAGCTTTGAGTCCTCCTTCTGGTCGTGAAACTAGGCGTTCTCTTCGGTTTCTTTGTATCTACCTTCATGCTCTCTGCTCTTTTAATGTCAGGAGTCGTTCTTCTCAATTTTTCACCAAATACATGTGATAGCCCATGTGATTTTTGAGGCGTTGAGTCTAGGCCTTCAGTTGCAGTAGAAGTTTTTAATGGTGATAATTTGTTAATAGACTCGTGTTCATCGGTCGTTCCATTGACTTCATCGTGCACAGTACGGTGTGGACTATCTAGTAGTCTCCTTCGTTCTTCCTCACGTTTCCTTTCTTCCGTTATTCTTTGTACCTCCTTTCGTTTTCGTTCTTCTAGACGAGCACGCTCTATTCTTTCTTTCTCTGCCTGTCTGGCTGCCATCTCTGCCTCTTGTTGCTTCTGGAACGCCTCTTCCAACATAGTTATACGTCTAAGTGCATTAAACCTCTCTTCTTGAGCTTCGATCGTCTTCTCAAAGTCTTCATGCTTTCTTATGAATTCCTCCACCTGTGAAATACTTTCTCCCAGTTTCCCATCATTCAACATTGGTTCCCTACTCACTATCCAGTTCTCCAGTGTCTCTGCTTCTCGTTTGAACAACTGGGTATCCAGATTCTGTTCATAGATGTGTCTTCTTTGCTCCCAAGTGTCTTTCAAGAGCTGTTGTCTGTGTTGTAGGACAGATATCTTGTCTTCTATTTCCTTTGCCAAGAAATGACCTTCTTCTATCAATTCCTGGCCCGTTTTGTAAAATTTGTCAAAGGCTTCGTTGCGTGTTTCAATTTCTGCTTTGTACTCGTTGTGTCTCAATATCAGTGCTTCTGCACCTGGCACGTCACGAGCCAATTCAGGGGCTGTTACTTTGGCTACCATCTCATTTATCCAGGATATCAGGTCTCTGTATTCACCCAAGTATGTCTGCAGTTGTTCCGCTTGGGATAACTTGCTCCTCCTTTGAGCTGCTTTTTCTAGTAATTCATTCCAGGTTGCTTCAGCTTCTTGGTGCTTCACTTCTATGTGCGAACGAGCATCTGGGAATAATTCAATTAATCTCGAAGCCTCGTCCATTAGCAGTTCAACCTAAAAACAACATTTTTTCAATTAATATATGATAAATTATAATTTATCTCATAAAGAAGATATGTTTATAATATACCTGTTCTTTAACAGCGCCCAAATCCGTTTCGAATCCTTGATGTTTCCTTACCAAAGCTTGAATTGTTTCTAAATCATGACCATAACCATCAGAACTGAGAGTAGTCTCTTTTTCTTGAATCCACGAAATAGTTTCATCCGCAGTTCTGTCGAACATATGCACCTGTTTTGCTCCAGCTAGTGCATCTTGTCGTGCATGCGCTAATTCCTTCAGATCTTCCCATTGTTGTTTGGTCTCGTCGATTTTCATCAATATTTTAGCATTCTCTGGATTATTTTCCTGTATTAATTTTTGTCCATCATCCAGTACTGCTGATACTCGACCTTCGCTTGTTGTTAAACCGGCTAAAAAGTTGTCAAATATCTGAATGAGAAGCTCAACGTGTTCTACGTCACAACCGTAATCTTCCGAGGCTGCAACCTATATAATAAATTAATTTTATTTATTTTAATATCAATAGAATTAATCCTAGCTTAAGTTAGATTATCCTACAAGGACAATATGTGTAGGTTTTTGGATAAGAAACTTACAGTTGTCTGATCTCCAATCCATTCAATTACTTCATCTGCTTGCCTGATAAACTTAAAGAACTTCTCGCTCTCACGCAATCTCTGAGATCGATACTCTTTCAATTTCTGCAATTCTTTGAACTTCTGTTCGATCTCTGATTGTTTTTGTGTAATGTTCTTGCTATCAAAATGATGTCTATCTATCAATCCGTGTGAAAGTTTCTTTAAGTTCCCAATAGTGTTTTCAAAGCCAATTAAGTCTCGTTCTATCTCTTCCAGTTTCTTCAACAGAGACTGAACAGAATCTTCGTCTTTTCCATAGTCTGTGGCAGTTAATTGTGGATGTTTCTCTTTTATCCATTGCTCTGCTTCTGCTGCTTCAGCATAGAACTAAAAGGACAAAAACACTATAAACTTCTGTATAGTAAATTTAATTAATTCAAATTATTCAAATAATTCTTACCATCTGTGACTCAACAGCATCAAGTAGACGCAGTTTTCTAACGCTAGCTAAATCTTTGAGATGCGATAATTTATCTTGCAATTCTTGCGACAATTTTTCAATCTTTTCTGAAGCAAAATGGCCACTTCTCACCATAATCGTAGCTCTGCTTACCAAAGACGCAACTACAGGTTCTCTGGAAATTAATTCCGCCTCTAGAGCATGATGTTTCTTCTGTAACCGCTGCACGGTGGTTAGAGAACTTCCTAAATCACTGCTTGCAGCCAGAGGTTCTTTTTCAGACAACCAATGCATCTCATCTTCAACATCCCTTGCAAATTGATGGAGTAATTTAGCATCTTCCAAATTGTCCCTTCTTATCTGTATTGGTTCTTGCAAACTATGGTATCTATTTATTATAACCATCGCCCTTTCTTGTATCTCGTCACACATGAAATGATTTGACTTCTGGAAACTCGTTGCTGTCTCTTTAATTGATTCACAAGCTTCGTTATGACCCAGAACATCATTTTCCAAATTCGTATGTCTCTTTAATAAGTTGGCTACACTTGATAAATCTTTCCCATGATCTTCTGACTGCAATTGAGTTTCCACTTCATCCATCCATGCCTCAAATTCGTCCAAACTTCGCCTGAAGAGCAAAGCTTGGTAAGCATCGTTTAATCTGTTCTTCTTTAGTTCACTGGTTTCTTGGAGTAAACGCCATTCTGCTTCTAACTCGTCTAGACGTTCTTGAATGCTCTTCGATGCGTAATGCTTCTCCTCAATTAGTGATTCACCTGATAGAAAAATTAGTAAAAATTATTAAACAATATAGTTGTAGCTGCAATTTTAAAAATACAGTGTGACCTAAAAAATAAATTCAATTTACCTTCATTGACCACTGCAGCTACTCTTCCTTTATTTGCCATCAGTTCACTTTCAAAAGCAGCATGCTTCTGTATCTTGCTTTGCAAATTGGATGAGTCTCTGTAGTTTTCATCACTAGCCACTTGTTGTTTCTGATGAAGCCAACCCTCAACTTCATATATATTTCTAAGGAACTGATGCAAGTGATGGCTCTCCAATAATTTCTTCCTCCTTGCCCTTGCGCTATTTTGCAATTTATCTCTTCTAGCACAAACAGATGCTAATCGATGCTTAATAACGTTAGCATCTGCATGTTCCTTGGACAAAATCTCATTCGCAAATTTCTCCAATTCGTCAATACGACCCAATTGTGAGACAAGCATTTTCTCAAATTCCTCGTGTTTACGTAACAATGTTTCTACACCAGATAAAGATTCACCAAGATCGTCATTGTTCAGGAACGCTTCTTTCGTCGCTAGCCAACTGTCTGCTTGATCAGCCTGTTCCTTGAACAATTGCAATTGATGTGCCTGTGTTAATTTTTGTCTCCTAGTTTCCCACGCATTGACTAATCCTTGTCGGAGCTCTTCCAAATGTTCCAAGTTATCTTTGATATCTTCGTTAATAGCTAGAAGCTTCTGTCCATGTTCTTTCAAAGCTTTAAACGTATCTTGTCTGCCATCAATCTCTGCTTTCCTCTCTTGATGAAGTTCTAATAAAGCTTCAGCTTCGGATATTGTTGTTGGTGGCTCAGACTCATCCATACGTTTAATTGTATCAGCTACCCAAAGTTCTAACTCGAGTAGATCGGCCTGGAATTTGTGCAGAGTATAAGCTCGATTTAAGGCTTCACGACGATGTTGAGTAAATCGTTGCAAATCGTCCCAATTGGACTGTAATTCTGATAATATTCCCATTATCTGTGGAGCCTTGTCTGGATACTTTGATGACAAATCTCTGGCCTCTGCTTTGTGTTCTTTTAATTTTCCTTCTATGGCAGTCATATCTCGCTCCATTGCTTCTTGCTTTCTCTGCAGTTGTTCAACAGCAGGTAGATCCTTACCGACATCAGTGGTGTTCATGGCGACTGCTTTTTCAATGACTCTTTGACTAGTATCATCTATGTCTCTGTTAAACAAATGAATCTCCAAAGCTCCAGCTAGCATTTCCCTGTAAGCACTAAGTGCTCCTTGCAAGCCTTTCCATTTGTTGTTAAAGTTGTCACGACGTTGTTGAATAGCTTTCGATTCATTGTCCCTGCCCTGTTTGATCAATTTATCAGCCAGAGCATTGATAGCCTTTATTCTAGAGTCGTCTACTCTCATGTCACTGTCTACATCATCAAGTTTCCTCTGCAGACTTAAACAATGTTCGTAATCCTTTCCGGTGTCTCCAGCCTGGACCATCATCTCTTTGTCTCTTATCCAAGCCTCAATCTTTTCCACTTGGTTGTTGAATTCCAGAATATCCTGAGCTTCTTCCAAACCTCTACCACGGTTTCCAGACTCGAATAACAGTTTTCTCCAAGAAGCATTAAGATGTTCCAGTTGTTGTCGAATTTCAGCACTTGCTGGATGCTTCTGTTGAAGCAGTCTCTCTCCTTTAGCCTTGATCTCTTCAATTCTGCTCTGATTCGCCGCCAATTCAGCTTGGAACGCTTGGTGTTTCTTCAATTTCTTGATTTTGTCCTCCAAACTGGACACTTCGCCTTTCGATGCCTCGGCTTCCAGTTTCTTCTGCTTTTCGCCGATCCAGGATTCAGCTTCTGCAACGTCTCTAACAAATTGAGCGTGTAACAAACCAGCTTCTAACTTCTTTCGTCGCGTCTCACAAAGATTTCGAATTTTTGCACGTCTCTGTACAACTTCACTTAATCGTCTGGCAATTGTAGGTGAATCAAAGTGATTCTGAGCTAGAAGTTTGTCTCCGTGCTCTTGCAGAGCAGTTAGTTTTTCTTCTTGTGTAACTAATAGCTTTTCAAATTCGTTGTGTTTCTTTACTTGAGCATCTACTTCTTCAACGGAATCACCAAAATTATCACCACTTAATGCAGCTTCTTGGGTAGTTGACAAATTGTCTAGCTGTTTAGCGTCTCGTAAGAAGAAGTGTAGGTCTATCAATTGGTCCAAATGTACCTTTTTCTGTTGCCAAGCAGTATGTAACTTTTGCCTCTCATCTAACAACTGATTGCATTTTTCCTCGACCTCTAAGGCAGCATAATGACCAGTCTGAACCATAGCCTCACCTAAATCAAGAACTGAGCTAAAGCTATCTTCTCTTGCTTCGATTTCTCCTTTCAGAGCTTCATGTTCTGCCTTTAAGATCTGTGCACTCGCCGCATCCCTAACTTTGTCTTCAGTTGACATTGCAGCACGAAGTCCAGCTGCCCAGTTCATCAAATCTCTAACTTGAGTCAAAAATCGTTGCAGGTCACAACTTGCTTGCAACTGATCTCTTCTGTGTGCAGATCTATCTTTCAACTCTTCCCACTGAGCAAGAACAATCTGTTGCTGTTGATCAATATGCACTGCATTATTTCCTGGATAATGTGCTTGCAATCTGGATGCATCTTCAACCAGAACTTGGAGTTGTGCTTCCAATGCGACTAGATCGTTTTCGAAACCTTCATGGCGTCTAATTAACGCAAGCACAGAATTTAAATCACGTCCTAGGTCTTCTGGTAAAGCTGCTTCTTTCTCCTGTATACGAGATAATGCTTCGGCTACATCCCGATGGAATCTGTGAATTTCTCCGGCTGCTTGTAACCTCTGTTCGCGGTTTCGAATGAGACCAAGAAGATGTTGCCAGGATTCCCTAATAAGTTACGGAGAATATTCTTAATTTTATCATTCAGATGATTTTTACTGTTTAATCTTCTTTTATGAAGACTACAAAACATGCTATAATATTTACACTTTATGCTACAAAATCCACCAACTTACATCATAAGAGCATGCTGTCTCTGCACTTGCGTTACAGGGTCATCATCGTCTTGTCTGCATTAAATATATGTACAAAGATAGTTAGTAACCCAGCACCGATATAATCATATCCTTTATTCTATATTACCCTTTTGCAATCATATTAAAAACTATATTAACTATACATTACCAGAAATAGTGCATTATTAAATTCGAAAGAGTATACATGCATTTGGTGAAATAAAAGATTCCATGTAACTTACACCAAAATTCTAAGTCCACATTATATACATCATTGAAATTACAAGATCAAATCTTACCCTAATTGTTCTTGTCGTTTCTCGATATCTTGAATATAAGGACTCTCATTAGCTATTAACTTTCTGGCTAATTCTTCACATTGGTTAAATCTTTCAGAACCAGCCTCTATCCTGTGTTTAAAGTCGTTGAATTTGGCTTGCAATATTAATAAATGTTCATAGTCTTGACCATAGTCTTCAGAAGCTGCTGCCTGTTCCTGTTCCTTGATCCACTGTTCTAATTCTCTGCTTTCTAAGAAATATTCATGTCGATACATGCTCTCCATCAAGCGTTGTTGTCTTACTGTAGCCAATCTCTGTAATGCTCGCATTTGTTGGGCGATTGCTTGTTGCTTATTTGCTATTGCTTTACTGTCAGGATGTTTCGCATTGATCATAGTAGCTGCAGTGTGTCCCATCTCTGTTACAATGCCATTGTAAGTATCTAACTCTAGCTCAACCGCCTGAAAAATTATATAACATTATATAAAAAATAGAATTTTCTTATATTAATAAATTATATATTATAAATACTATTTTTTTTATAAATTAAAGACGAGGAGGTCAACCTTGTGTTTTGTTAATAATTTTGTAGCGGCATCACGATCTCTGCCATAATCAGTTGAACTGAGAACATCGTTCTTTTCATTTAACCAACTTTCAACTTCCCCTGCTTCGAAGAAGAATTCCTGCGCTTTTAAAGATAAATCTAGAGCTTTGCTTCGTTCTCCGGCCTTCTCTTGCAGGTCTTTCCATGCTTCATCAAGCACATCGCATAATTCTCGTATCTATAAAGGAATTAAATATTTTAGTTGATTTTAACATGATTATATAAGCAATAACATAAAAATATAGATCAGGAAACATATTTTACACATAATTTTTTTATCAACATATAAAACTAAATAAAACAAAATTTTGTTAATATTTAAAAATATAAAAATAGCTTAAAGCACAATGTAATAAAAAATAATATATTGTGTAACAAAATATATTTCGCGTTAAAATAAATCACGTAAGACAAGCACATGCATGCAATAAAAACTTCCTTGTTTCTTATTTACGATATACATCTAAAATTTTTAACTTTTTTCACCGGAAAATTTTTTTAAAAATCTTAATTAGATTAATTTTTTGATTTTTACAGCTATTTATCAAATGATATTGTTACTTTTCAAACAAAACAATGATATCCATGCATCTGTGCCGACCTTACCTCTGCAGACCCAATATTCTTGTAACAGTCCCAACTGTACAAAAATTATAAACTTTTATTTCAAATTAATCAAGTATCTATCAAAGAACAATAACAGGGAAAATATACGCATCTAATTTTCCCTAGAAACCTTTCAAACAATATTTTTACTATATATATTATTACCTTCTTTTTCTCTGGATGTGCCTGATCGATCAAAGCCTGTCCAGAAGCGGCAGTTTTGTCTATCATTGGTTGATGGCCAGCAATTTCTGCTTCTAGTTTCTTGTGTTTCTTATGCAATGTCTGAGCTTGATGCAGATTTTGTCCCAGTGTCGTAGAGGATGCTTGAGGAAGATGATCTTTTATCCATTGTAATTCAGCATCCAGTTCAAAGCCAAACTTGTGGAATCGTAAGCTTTCTTCTAACGCGTCTCGTCTTCTCTTGGCTGGTTCTTTCAAGCTATGAAACCTATCAAACAATAAAAATAAAATTTTAAGTATTTAATAATTTGTATCATTACTTTTATGTTATACAGAGCATTTACGCACTTTCTTTGCGTGGCTTGACTGGTTTTCAATATATTCGCAGCATCAAAGTGACCTTCATGAGCCATCTCTTCGCCCATCGCAACTAGGTCATCCACTTTCTGTTCCCATTGGCACATATCGCTCTCAAGTGTTTGATGTTTCTTCAACAGCTCCTTACAACTCCTAAGATCCATTCCCACTTGTTTACTTTGCAAAGAATTCTCTATTTCTTCCAGTTTCAACCTGGCATCTTCCATTGTTCTATTGTAACCATGTTGAGAAGCAGCTTGCCTCAATCTGCGA